>NC_133517.1:79702500-80902500 GCF_049354715.1 Callithrix jacchus
TTCATATTTTATGGCTACTTTCCAACTTTTGTTTGTTCTAGAAGGCCCAAAAACTTGTTGCTGTCTCAGAGCTTTGGCCCTGATAGTTCTCAGTTTATAACCCTTGTCAAGCTCATGGCATGGCTGATTTTTCACCTCTCCAACTCTCAGCTGAAATATCACCACCAAGGTCAGGCTATGCCTGGCCACTCTACCCCCATTAGTCACCATCCACCACCCCACAGGTTACTTTCACATGATCGCAGTTGGAAAGCACCATGTTTATTCACTGGCTTTGTGTTCCTTCTACTAGGATGTAACCTTCATAACAATACACATCTTGTTTTTTGTCATCTCTGTGTCCTAAGATAGAGGATACTCAATAAATAATTGTTAAATACATGAGCGATTTGGGTATGATTTGAGTCCCCATCCCTTCTCCTACACTCTCATCCCTTGTGGTTCTTTCCTTTCAAGGCCTTGATGTTAGCTGGTACCAGGATTTGGGGGAAAATCTTTATACACTGTGTGAAGAATTTGAGGAATTATATTGCTTATAAGAGGAGTGGGGAGGGGGTAAGGGTAGGAGCAGGCAAGATGGTAGAAAGCAGAGTGCTACACTGCTTGACTCCTTTTGCTGCCTTCCCTCCCAAATTATGAGGCTCATGAAAAATTGATATTGATGTATTATAGAAATTAAAGAAGGTGTTAAATTTTATTTCAAAATGGTGTAGGGATAGACAAAAGCAATAATAGAGGAAACTGGGGTTTGAGAGATAGACCAGAGAAGGAGATGCAAAACTCTTGGGAATTAGCAGAAATACTGAGGGAGCATTTCCTGAAGCCATGAAAAGAGAGAATTCGAGGTAATGTTTAGCTCTCATGGGGTAGGGAGATAGCCAAAGTCTTTGATACATACAGAATTGTGCCCCATAGATAATAATAGAGACAATGTGGAGGGAATGACTAAGACTGTCCACTGAATGACAGAAGGGGGCTTTCTTGTAAAGTCTTTGTATACTGTACATGAGAAGTAAGATAAATCTTGCACAATCATTAAATGTTTTCCAGGTAGATAAAGTGGTTGGGATAAAGTGCGTTTCAGAAAAAAAAGTATGGGGGGGACTCATGATGGCGCTGTGAGAACAACCCAGGATTGGAGCTCTCGTGTCTGTGGAGAGGTGAGTCTGAGCTGCATTTCCAGACTGATCTTTGTTGCCCACAGAAGGGGGAAATTCCCAAGTGAAGAGGAGAAGCGGGACGCCAAGCAGAACCTCCGCCTGGTGAAGCCGGCAGCCGGGGTGGCGGCGACCGGCCCTGCCCAGCGCTCCCCACAGGGCGTGCTTGTCCGGGTGCCCTGTTGAACCGGCAACCGGAGACGTGAGAGGGCTGGACTTGAGACTGAGCGAGACTTGGACAGTAGGCCAGCCCAGGGGATTGCAGGGACAGAGCGTTAGGGGTGGCCCAGTGGGACGAACAAAACCGCGATTTCAAACAAGCCCCGTGCAGACGGCCCGAGACGCTCTGTGGGGGAGGGGCGTCCACCATTACCGAGGCAACCCGCCCCAACTGAGATACACGCCCATTGCTGATGCAGCCAGCCATTGCCAAGGCAACCCGCTACAACAGAGAGACTCTGCCGCAGGGCGTGGAGGAGAACGGCAGAACAGCGGAGCCAGGGCGAGCCTCAGGACAGCAGGACGGAGCCTCGGCAGGCAAACAGTGGCTAGTCTGCATCCTAGCTGGGCAGGACCTCAACGGACATCCAAAAATAAAGCCCAAACCCCTCAACACAGAGCATTTGAGAAAAAAAAGGGTTTTTTAAATGAGCTCTGTTGCAGCAGAATCAAACATAGCAGCCTAACAGCCCTGAATGAACAACAGAGCTCACAGCTCAGCAATTAAGCCCCTATAAAGTACAAACTGTCTCCTCAAGCAGCTCCCTGACCCCTCTATATCCAAAAGACTGACATTAGGCAGGCATCATCCTGGGACAAAGATAGCAGAAAAAGAAACTGGTAGCATCCCTCGCTGTGCCACAGCAGCTAGAGGTGCACCCCAGACAAGCAGGGTCTGGAGTGAACCTCAGCAGTCGTACAGCGAAGGGGCTAGACGGGTAGAAGGAAAACCAAGCAACAGAAATACTTCATCATCAACATTCTGGGTGTCCACTCAGAGACCCAATCGAAAAGTCAGCAACTACGCAGACAACCAGCGGACAAATCCACAAAGATGAGAAGAAACCAGCGCAAAAAGGAGGAAAACACCCGAAACCAGAACACCTCACCTCCTAGAAAGGACCAAAACTCCTCCCCAACAAGGGAACAAAGCTGGACGGAGAATGACTGTGACAAAATGACGGAATTAGACTTCAGAAGGTGGATAATGAGAAACTTTTGTGAGCTAAAAGATCATGTATTAAATCAATGCAAAGAACCTAAGAACCTTGAAAAAAGATTTGAAAAAAGATTTGAGGAAATGATAACAAGAATGGATAACTTAGAGAGGAATATGAATGAATTAAAGGAGCTGAAAAACACAATACGAGAACTTCGCGAAGCATGCACAAGTTTCAATAGCCGAATTGACCAAGCAGAAGAAAGAATATCTGAAGTCAAAGACCAACTCAATGAAATAAAATGAGAAACCAAGATTAGAGAAAAAAGTGCAAAAAGGAATGAACAAAGTCTCCAAGAAATGTGGGACTATGTGAAAAGACCTAATCTACGTTTGATAGGTGTACCAGAAGGGGACGAAGAGAATGAATCCAAGCTGGAAAATACTCTTCAGGACATCATCCAGGAAAACTTCCCCCACCTAGCAAGACAGGCCAACACTCAATTGCAGGAAATACAGAGAACACCACAAAGATATTCCGCAAGAAGAGCAACCCCAAGGCACATAATCGTTAGATTCAACAGGGTTGAAATAAAGGAGAGAATACTAAGGGCAGCCAGAGAGAAAGGTCGGGTCACCCACAAAGGGAAGCCCATCAGACTCACAACAGATCTCTCGGCAGAAACACTACAAGCCAGAAGAGAGTGGGGGCCAATATTCAACATTCTTAAAGAAAAGAACTTTCAACCCAGAATTTCATATCCAGCCAAACTGAGCTTCAGAAGTGAAGGAAAAATAAAATCCTTTGCGAACAAGCAAGTACTCAGAGATTTTGTCACCACCAGGCCTGCTTTACAAGAGCTCCTGAAAGAGGCACTACACATAGAAAGGATCAACCAGTACCAGCCATTCCAAAATCACACTGAATGCTAAAGAGCATCAACATAATGAAGAATCTACAACAACTAACAGGCAAAACAGCCACTTAGCATCAAAATGGCAGTATCAAATTCACACATAACAATATTAACCCTAAATGTAAATGGACTAAATGCACCAATCAAAAGACACAGACTGGCAAATTGGATAAAAATCCAAAACCCATCAGTGTGCTGTATCCAGGAAACCCAACTCACATGCAAGGATACACAAAGGCTCAAAATAAAGGGATGGAGGAAGATTTACCAAGCAAACGGAAAGCAAAAAAAAGCAGGAGTTGCAATTCTCATCTCTGATAAAATAGACTTTAAAGCAACAAAGATCAAAAGAGACAAAGAAGGCCATTACATAATGGTAAAAGGATCAATACAACAAGAAGAGCTAATGATCCTAAACCTATATGGACCCAATGCAGGAGCACCCAGATACATAAGGCAAGTTCTTAACGACTTACAAAAGGACTTAGACTCCCACACAATAATAGTGGGAGACTTTAACACTCCACTGTCAATACTAGACAGATCTACCAGACAAAAAATCAACAAGGATATCCAGGGCTTGAACTCAGACCTGGAGCAAGCAAACCTGATAGACATTTACAGAACTCTCCACCCCAAATCCACAGAATACACATTCTTCTCAGCACCACATCACACCTACTCTAAAATTGACCACATAATTGGAAGTAAAGCACTGCTCAACAAATGCAAAACAACTGAAATCATAACAAACAGCCTCTCAGACCATAGTGCAATCAAGTTAGAACTCAGAATTCAGAAACCAACCCAGAACCGCACAGCTTCATGGAAACTGAACAACTGGCTCTTGAATGTTGACTGGGTAAACAATGAAATGAAGGCAGAAATAAAGAAGTTCTTCAAAACCAATGAGAACGAAGACACAACGTGCCAGAACCTCTGGGACACATTTAAAGCAGTCTCTAGAGGAAAGTATATAGCAATAAGTGCCCATATGAGGAGAATGGAGAGATCCAAAATTGACACCCTATCATCAAAATTGAAAGAGCTAGAGGAGCAAGATCAAAAATACTCAAAACCCAGCAGAAGACAAGAAATAACTAAGATCAGAGCTGAGCTGAAGGAGATTGAGACACGAAAAACCCTGTAAAAAATCAATAAATCCAAGAGCTGGTTTTTTGAAAAGATCAATAAAATAGACCACTAGCCAGATGGATTAAAAATAAAAGAGAGAACAACCAAATAGATGCAATAAAAAATGATAAAGGGGAAATCACCACAGATTCCACAGAAATTCAGACCATCATCAGAGAATATTACAAACAACTCTATGCACATAAACTAGTAAACATGGAAGAAATGGATAAATTCCTGGACTCCTGTGTCCTCCCAAGCCTAAACCAGGAGGAAGCTGAAACTATGAATAGACCAATAACAAGGTCTGAAGTTGAGGCAGCAATTAAGAGCCTACCTCACAAAAAAAGCCCAGGTCCAGACGGGTTCACAGCCGAATTCTACCAGACACACAAGGAGGAGCTGGTACCATTCCTTCTAAAACTATTTCAAACAATCCAAAAAGAGGGAATCCTTCCCAAATCATTTTATAAGACCAACATAATTCTGATACCAAAACCCGGCAGAGACCCAACGAGAAAAGAAAACTTCAGGCCAATATTCATGATGAACATAGATGCAAAAATCTTCAATAAAATATTGGCAAGCCGATTGCAACAGCAAATCAAAAAACTTATTCATCATGATCAAGTAGGATTCATCCCAGGGATGCAAGGCTGGTTCAACATACGCAAGTCTATCAACGTAATTCACCACATAAACAGAACCAAAAACAAAAACCACATGATTATCTCAATTGACGCAGAGAAGACATTTGACAAAATTCAACAGCCCTTTATGCTAAAAACCCTCAATAAACTCGGTATCGATGGAACGTATCTCAAAGTAATAAAAGCTATTTATGACAAACCAACAGCCAATATCATACTGAATGGGCAAAAACTGGAAGCATTCCCTTTGAAATCTGGCACTAGACAAGGATGCCCTCTTTCACCAGTCCTATTCAACATAGTACTGGAAGTTCTAGCCACAGCAATCAGGCAAGAAAAAGAAATAAAGGGCTTTCAAATAGGAAAGGTGGAAGCCAAATTGTCTCTATTTGCAGACGACATGATAGTATACCTAGAAGACCCCATTGCCTCAGCCCAAAAACTCCTGAAACTGATAAGCAACTTCAGCAAAGTCTCAGGATATAAAATCAATGTGCAAAAATCACAAGCATTCCTCTACACCAATAACAGACTTAAAGAAAGCCAAATCAAGAACGAACTGCCATTCGCAATTGCTACAAAAAGAATAAAATACCTTGGAATACAACTCACAAGGAACGTAAGGGACCTCTTCAAGGAGAACCTACAAACCACTGCTCAATGAAATCAGAGAGGACACAAACAGATGGAGAAACATTCCATGTTCATGGTTAGGAAGAATTAATATTGTGAAAATGGCTATACTGCCCAAAGTAATTTGCAGAATCAACGCTATCCCCATCAAGCTACCTTTGACTTTCTTCACAGAACTGGAAAAAACCACCATGAACTTCATATGGAACCAAAAGAGAGCCCACATAGCCAAGTCAATTCTAAGCAAAAAGAACACAGCGGGCGGCATCACACTACCGGATTTCAAACTATACTACAAGGCTACAGTAATCAAAACAGCATGGTACTGGTACCAAAACAGAGATATAGACCAATGGAACAAAACAGAGGCACCGGAGGCAACACAACATACATACAACTATACAATCTTTGATAAACCTGACAAAAACAAGCAATGGGGAAAGGATTCCATGTTTAACAAATGGTGTTGGGAAAACTGGCTAGCCATGTGCAGAAAGCAGAAACCGGACCCCCTCCTGACACCTTACACTAAAATTAACTCCAGATGGATTAAAGACTTAAACATAAGACCTGGCACCATAAAAACCCTAGAAGGAAATCTAGGCAAAACTATCCAGGACATAGGAGTAGGCAAGGACTTCATGAACAAAACACCAAAAGCATTGGCAACAAAAGCCAAAATAGACAAATGGGACCTAATCGAACTCCACAGCTTCTGCACGGCAAAAGAAACAGTCACTAGAGTGGATCGGCAACCAACAGAATGGGAAAAAATTTTTGCAGTCTACCCATCTGACAAAGGGCTGATATCCAGAATTTACAAAGAACTCAAACAGATTTACAGGAAAAAAACAAAAAGCCCATTCAAAAGTGGGAAAGGATATGAACAGATACTTTAAGAAAGAAGACATATATAAGGCCAACAATCATATGAAAAAATGCTCATCGTCACTGGTCATCAGAGAGATGCAAATCAAAACCACATTGAGATACCATCTCACGCCAGTTAGAATGGCGATCATTAAAAAATCTGGAGACAACAGATGCTGGAGAGGATGTGGAGAAAAAGGAACACTTCTACACTGTTGGTGGGAGTGTAAATTAGTTCAACCATTGTGGAAGACAGTGTGGCGATTCCTCAAGGCCTTAGAAATAGAAATTCCATTTGACCCAGCAATCCCATTACTGGGTATATATCCAAAAGACTATAAATCGTTCTACTATAAGGACACATGTACACGAATGTTCATTGCAGCACTGTTTACAATAGCAAAGACCTGGAATCAACCCAAATGCCCATTGATAATAGACTGGATTGGAAAAATGTGGCACATATACACCATGGAATATTATGCAGCAATCAGAAATGATGAGTTTGTGTCGTTTGTAGGGACATGGATGAATCTGGAGAACATCATCCTCAGCAAACTGACACAAGAACAGAAAATGAAACACTGCATATTCTCACTCATAGGTGGGTGATGAAAAATGAGAACACATGGACACAGAAAGGGGAGTACTAAACACTGGGGTCTATTGGGGGGAAAAGGGGAAGGCCAGTGGGAGGGGGAGGTGGGGAGGGATAGCCTGGGGAGAAATGCCAAATGTGGGTGAAGGGGAGAAGAAAAGCAAAGCACACTGCCATGTGTGTACCTACGCAACTGTCTTGCATGCTCTGCTCATGTACCCCAAAACCTAAAATCCAATAAAAAATTAAAAAAAAAAAAAAAGAAAAAGAAAAAGAAAAGAAAGCATTATGTATATAAGAATAGTGGCATGAATTTGCCTTAATTAAACCAAACTTTACTGGTGCCCACTAAATCCCAGACTCTGTACCAATTAAGTAATTGAATGGGACTTATATGGGAATGGGGTTAGAGTTGATGGCATAGGCTTGAGTCAGATAGACTTAAGTTCAAATCCCAGCTCCACTACTTCTGAGTTGTGCAAACTTGGGCAAGTTATTCAATCTTTTTGTGCCTTGGTTTCCTTATCAATAAATGATTTGTTTTTGAAGATTGATAAGCAAACATAACTGGATTTTTGGGGTTTGCTTTTGTTTTTTGTTTTTGAGTTGGAGTCTTGCTCTGCTGCCCAGGCTGGAGCGTAGTGGCACAATCTTGACTCACTGAAACCTCCACCTCCCAGGTTCAAGTGATTCTTCTGCCTCAACCTCCTGAGTAGCTTGGACTACAGGCATGCGCTACCACACTCAGCTAATTTTTTTTTGTATTTATAGCAGAGATGATTTCACCATGATGGCCAGGCTGGTCTTGAACTTTTGACCTCAGGTGATCTACCCACCTCGGCCTCCCAAAGTGCTGGGATTACAGGCATTAGCCACCCCACCCAGCCTGCAGACATATGTTGGACCCTTTGCCAAGTGCTCTGCATGTGATCGATGTCAGCTACTTCTTCCATGTTGTTCATTTGCTGTGAGGACTTCTTACATGTATGTGTATGCAAGATAAATTTCTTCTTGCAACCACTGACAGATCATTTTGTGAATCATGATGGAGAAAGCAAGAATTCTGTCCAGGCCTCTCTCCAGGGAGCAGGGGTGGGTTGTCATTCTTGATTTCATTCTTTTGGTTATGAAGAGTTTTCACACAGAGGCAGCATGAATTTGTCTCTGTCCTGGAGGGTGGGGAGACTTGCTGGAAGGACACATCTGCATCACAGCCTTTCTGGGTAAACTGGTCACTCCCTACTGATTTGTTATCATGCTAAATGTGTCTCCTCCCTTCCTTTCTGGAGCTTTTGCAGCTGTTCCTGGAAGGATATCCAGTTGAAAGGGTTGTTATGGACCAGGAACAGCTGGAATCTTTAATGATCTGTCAGCAGCTTACAGCAAAGTTCCAACACCCTGAGGTAATGATGAGGGTGGGGGACGTCTCAGAGGAAGAGCTGATTATGCGATAAGCTGAAAGCCTCTTTGAAATCTGGTGACACAGCTATTGGGAGGCCAGCAGAATGGAGAAGGAGGTGGGGAAGGCTGATGAGAGAAGTTCCTCTCTAGGGATGATATGAGGGCAAACAAATGAGATCCAAGGGGAAGTTCCAATATAGGAAATAGGAGAGAAATCCTAGGGCCCAGGAAATTACAGACTCATAATTAGCTGGTCAAAGCAATCAATAGTCATGTTGATTGTCATTTGCTTGCAAATTGCACACCTGGGGTCCCACAGAAAAACTTGGCTGCAAGACTTAGGTTGCTGCTTCTGGAGGTAATGAACAATAGTTACTCTCTGTCCTATTACTCATTACAGTATCAGTCCCCAAATCCTTGGTCTCTGCGTTTCAGTGCAAAGTAAAAAGGATTCTGCAAGTTAACATTGAAAAGGTTGGAAGCAATGGTGCTTCCAATGACCTAATTTTTTCAGTTTTCATGAAGACTAATAATGAGATAAGAAGGAGTTATTTCTGGATTTTTCCCCATAATCAGAGATTCCTGTCTTGTGTTTTTTGTTTTGTTTATCTTTTTGTTTTTGGTTGCAAGTAACAAAAACCCAACTCTAATCAATAAATGGGAAAGTGTGTCAGTGGAAATGTAAGTAAAAAGAGATTTCATTTATTGGCTGGTTTAAAAGATGACAAGCTTTGGGCCCGGCTCAGTCCAGTGGCTCATGATGTCTTCAGGACTCAGTGTTTCTCTATTGTTATCCCTTAGTTCTGTATTTTTCTGTGTTGGTTCATTATGAGGTTCCCTTTAGAGGGTGGCAGAGAAAGCCACTAGTTGCTCCAAGCTATTATTCTACCAGTCCACAAGCCCAATGGAAAGAGAACACTGCTTTTCCAAAGGGCATAAGAGCCTGAAAGGCATGCCATCAGCTGAATTGCATCAGGTGCCCATCTTGGAATCAATCACGGTGCCTCCTATTAGCAAAGCCTGAGTCATAGGTGAGTCTATTCTTTGATGGGATAGTCAGGAAATCCCATGTTGATTACTTGGACGGAAAGTGGGGTGTGGTGGTTTCATAATGGCATATTAGGATTCAATAATCCATCACCAAATAATTCATGCTGAGAGGTAAAAATTACAGATGTTCTACTTTATGCTATGCCCCAAACTAGACTTCAGATCTGTGCTGCTCTTCCCATTGTGAATCCGCAGAATAGAGGCTAGAAAGTTGAGGTCAATTCAATTTAACAAACACTTTCCAAGCACTTACTCTGTGCCAAGATCTGTAGGAGGCCCTGGGAAACCACAGATGAATGAAACACAAACTCTGATGTCAGAGACCTCACAGTGTGGTGTCTAAGAGAATAATAGTCTGGATTAGATTCTGGTGTGATGAGATGGATAGTCTCATTAAAAACACAGGGAAGAGATTATTTAACTCTGATGGGTGGCTGGGTCCTGAGAAGCCCGTGAGAGGGTGTAAACTTTGAGCCCTAAGGAGGATTAAGTTTAAGGCGGATTTTTGTTGGAGGATAAGTGTCAGGGAAAACATTCCAAGAAGAGAAACTGGCATATGCAAAGGTATAGTGTTGCAGCCTCTGATTCAACATGGATGAGACAGGACAGGGAAGAAAACACTTGTTTGATTGTGGCAAATGCCCATGTGAAGTGATGAATGACTGAAATTGGGCAGAGGTGGTGTGCAGGTAGATTCTAAGGTGACCCCAGTGATCCATGTCTTGTATAATCTTCTCCCCTCTGAGTGTGGGTGGAACCTGTGGTATCATGACCTATTACTCAGTGAGTAGGTGATGTTATATGGTGAGACTGACTAAGCAAGGGAGACTATCTGTGTGGGCCTGGGCTAATGACATGAATCCTTTAAGAGCAGAGCTTTCTCCAGCTAATAGGAAAAGGGGAAGTCTGAGACTTAAAGATGGAGATGACCCCATGGAAAAGACCTAAGGGTAGTCTGTGAGAAAGCCCCAACTGACAGCCAGCAGGAAACAGGGACCTTTATCTTAGAACCACAAGGAACAGGACTGTCTCCAATCAGAATGAGCCATGAGGGACATTCTCCCTCAGAAACTTCAGATACAGACTCCACCTGGCTGACCTTTTATTTCGGCTTTGTGAGAACTTTAGCAGATAACCCAGGTACGTCTTCACAGTGAGTTAATAAGTTGGTATTGTTTTAGGCTGCAAAATTTGTAGTCATGTGTTATTCATCAACAGAAAATGAATACAGGTGAGAAAAATAAAGACATCATCATTAGATGATTCCTATTAGAGTCCGAGACCCTCCAAGAGGTGAAAGCTTTTCTGGGTTGGGTGTCTACCAATGTACAGTCAGCACTTATCACTCTGGTACATAGAAGACAGAAAATAGTATTGGTTGAATGAATGGATATGTGAATGATCAGTTCTCACTACTATCACAGGAAGGCTTCACTTTGCACATCCTCCAGATGCTAGTGAAGGCATGGCCTCCCTTTCTTAGAGTTGATAATAAGACCCTGCCTGCAAAGCTGAATTCCCAAGACAACTCAGTTCACAGGAACACAGCAGCCAAGGGCTTTTTCCTTCAGTCAACAAAGTATTTTGGAATACGACTCCCATACACAGAGCTATGCTAGGCTTTCTACAGGTAGAAGTCAGAGGCAAACAAAACAAAACAAAAACCTGCCTCCTCTCTTCAAGGTTGCAGACTTATTGGGTGTCAAGACCATCCAACAGGATATAATTAGAGATAGTATGTTATGGGACAAAAAGTTAGGAAATTTGCAATGAGAGGATATAAATTTGAGACGTGGCCCTACCACTTAACTAGCCATGTGACTTTAAGCTATTACATAATACTCTTCGACTCTCCATGCTGTGGTGAAATTTATCCACAATAATGCTTGAAAAAAGTTATTCGCAAACTGTAAAGTTCTAAGTCCATATTATTAACAAATGAGATCGTGGGAGTGTTAAATATATACTAGTAAGTGCTAGAAAGAAAAGCAGAAGAAGACACTGACCTCACGAATGCTCGGGCAGGCCAAAGTGCTTTAGGAAGTCTTGCACAAAGTCTGGCCTGGGTTGAGACTTCAGAGAAGCTCTTGTGTAGCTTGGTAGGAGGAGGCAAGGATCTGGAAAGGGGTAGGTGACTCTAGGGCTGCATTATGTCTAGAATTTATTTTGAACCTCTCAGTGTACAACCTTGAGAAGCTTTTCTCCTACTGGGAAAAAAAAACTACATTCATCAAGTACTGGCAAATTTGGCAAACAGAGACTTTTAGATTTTTGTATTGTTCAAGGAACCCATCTTTTCAGTGGCTAGAGGAATCCAGTGCCTTTTGAAGACTTTGGAGAATAACTCTGATCTCAATTAAAAAAAAACAAAGACTTGATTAGAGTAACTACCCAAGTGTTTTCTTCACAGGCTGGTGGAGCCAATTAATAAGGTCAGCATGAATTTCTTTCCCGTCAAAAAGGAAGGCCTATAAGCAGAATCCTCTTGTGTAGTATCACCAGGGACTTGCTCCAGTTACCTCTGACCCTAGGTTTGAATTAGGCAGAAGGTAAAGCAGCTTCCCTAATCCTGGGATGCCCACTCCCTTTCTGCCTGCTAAACTATCAATTATACTTTGGCAGTGCTGGAAGAGGTGGAGCCAAGGGGAGACACTGAAGAAATGCATTGAGGTGACTGTAGGATAAAAACAGTGGCAAGAAAACAGTAAGAAAAAATCTAATTAATTAATTAATTAGTTTGTTTATTTGGAGATGGAGTCTCGCTCTGTCACCCAGGCTGATGTGCAATGGCATGATATTGGCTCACTGCAACCTCTGCCTTCTGGGTTCAAGCGATTCTCCTGCCTCAGCCTTCCAAGTAGCTGGGATTACAGGTGCCCACCACCACGCCTGGCTAAATTTTTGCATTTTAGTGCAGATGGGGTTTTCACCATGTTGCCCAGGGTGGTCTTGAACTCCTGAGCTCAGGCAATCTGCCTGCCTCAGCCTCCCAAAGTGCTAGGATTACAGGCATGAGCCACCACACCAGGCCAAGAAGAAATCTAGAATTGTGTGGATCCCAAGCAATACCCTTGAACTGACTGAGTCTAGAGAGAGGTATCAGCTACAGAACAGTGATGGGCATAGGTTGGTTTGTCCCACTTCATCTGGAACATAACCCTTCTCTATTCTGGGGCTATCCCAGCTAACCCTCTCCTGTAGCCTCACAGGTGACCATGTGATCTAGATGTGTCTAGTAAAATACCCCAAATTCTTGGCCATAGTGATTCAGGATAGACACATGTCCAGGCTGGGTCAAGCAATCAAAATACTTCCTGATACACTTCTTACACAAATATTAGGGAACATGTTTTTTGTTGGGCTACTGAGTTTGCTATGCTAAGTCTTGGGCTAGTGGCAGCTATCACAGAGAGGAACTATAGAGAGACATGTCTAAGATATGGAGAGAGAAAGAAACAGGACCCTGATGACTTTTTTTGAATGTCCATATCCAGTAATACCTGAAGGTACTCATTTGACTTTCCTATTATATGAAACTAAAATTCCTTTTTGCCTAGGTCAGTTTGTCAAGCCTCTATTGCCTACAGATGAAAATGTTTTAGGTAATGTAAGTACCAAATCCAAAGATCAAAAAGCTCTGTGAACCCTGAATATCTGAGGCAGGTGTCAGTTAATTTAGAAAGTTTATTTTGCCAAAGCTAAGGATGCACGCCCATGACACAGCCTCAAGAGAACATGTGTCCAGGGTGGTCAGAGCATAATTTGGTTTTATACATTTTAGGAAGACATGAGACATCAATCAACAGATGTAAGATGAATATTGGTTAATTCCATAAAAGGCGGGACAACTCGCAGCAAAGGTGGGAAGTCATAGGTAGGTAAGAGACAAATGGCTGCATTCCTTTGAGTTTCTGATTTGCCTCTCCAAAGGAGGCAATCAGATAGATACATATTTATTTCAGGGAGCCGAGGGGTGACTTTGAATAGAATGGAAGGCAGGTTTGTCCTGAACGGTTCCCAGCATGACTTTTCCCTTGAGCTTAGTGATTTGGGAGGGCCCAGGATTTATTTTCCTTTCACAGCTTCTTTCCTTAGCAACACCTACAATTACCAATTAAGTAATTAGTTTATACAGGCATCTAGGCATTAATACAAGACATTATTCTAGATGTTAGGGGCTGCTAAGATTCACGTATCCATCAATCTATAAGCATGAATTGCGTTACTTGCATCAATCAGGTGCTGTGAACACAGAGATTATTGTGACACAGTTTTTTGCTTTTGAGGACATCACAATTTAGGAAGATGTAGAAACCAATCCCTAAAGTCTACATTAAGAGTATAGAGTATGATGCTTCATGGTTAAGAAATGACTTCCAAAATCAGATAAAGATACAAACATCTGATAAAAATGCCTAAAACATGGATCTTGTTCTTAATGAAGTTGTTGTTAATATAAAGAGGAAGGACATAGAACACACAGGATGAAAACCCACAGGCTAGAAAACAGAATGGGGTTGGAACCAAATGACAGATGGTGTAGTCAGCTGCTATGGAGCTCAGACAAGGGAGAGATCCCAGAGAGCTATCATTCAGCAGGGAAAGCTTCATTGACAAGGTTGGCTGTGGAAGGGGCTTTCAAGGCTAGATTGGATTCTGGTTGGTTGCCTCGGTAGGAACTTTAAATCTCTGGGTAGACGAGCCAGTAAGAGAGTGAGCAGGCAGCACCCACCAAGCAGATCAGCCTTGTCTGGTGGTTGGGAGCCCTATGCGGGAGGCTAAAAAAGTGCCTAAGGTAAGGATTTGTCATTAATGGTGCCGGGATATCTAAAGATCTCCTAATACCTCTGTATTAGATCAGACTTAGTTTCATCTGAAACAGCAAAGACTCAAATAGCTGTAGTTTAAGCAAGAGAAACATTTCTTTCTCTCTCAGATAGCTGAACATAAGCATTCTGGGGCTCACATGATTTCTCCATGGTTCAGGGAGTTAGGTTACTGCTATGATCTGAATGTTGGTATACTGCCAAAATTCCACCAAAATTCATATGTTGGAACCCAGTACTCCAGGTGATAGTATTAAATGGTCAGGACTTTGGGAAATGATTAAGTCCTGAGGGCTCCATCCTCATGAATTAGTGCTTTTATAAAAGAGGCTAGAATGAGCTTCCCTTACCTCTTTTACCACGTGAGGCTGCAAGATGAAGATGTCACCCATGAAGCAAATAGAGAGATTTCACCAGACACTGGACCTGTTTGCACCTTGATATTGGACTTCCCTGCCTCCAGAACCATGAGAAATACATTTTTGTTGTTTATTAATTACCTTGTCTGGGGTAAAGCAGCAATACCAAATATTACTAATAGTAATAGACTGAGACATTCCTGCTCCAATTCCTGTCAAATTCCTGAGACATTGTTATGGCAGCAGGAAGAACTAAGCTACTATTATCTTGTCTGCTTTCCAGAGGTTAGTGCCCTTGTCCACATTGTCTAAGATGATTAACCACCATGTCTGAGTTTCAGATTCAGGAAGTGGGAAAGAGACACACATTCCTCCTCTATAAAGGCAGGACTTAGAAGTGCATCCATCACTACTGTTCATAATCCATCAGCTAGAACTGTCACACAGCCAAAGCTAATGGCAAGAGGGGCTAGGGAATGCAGTCTTATTTTGAGCATCCTTGTATTAAATCCCAGGGATTTCTAGACTGGAGAAAAAGAAAGGTACACATTACAGGACACAACCAGTGTAGTTACAACCTCTTCTCCCAGGGAGCTGTTGAAGGGTTAAACTAAGAAACACCTGCCCTGAGACTCTCAAGAATGGCTAATCCACTTCTTTCTTCCAGCTTTACACAGTAGCTACATGATGAAATTAGGGGAAATATAAGAAAAATAGAGATAATCTTTGCAAGCACTGTTTCAGAAACTGTCCACAGCAATTTATTTTTCACAGCATCATGATGAAATAGCCATTATCATTTTCATTTTAATGAGCCAAGATTCAGAAACAGGAGATAAAGGTGAGGAACTAGCATTTTTTTGACCCATTAGAAAAGCCAGGCACTTCATATTTATTAAATATGCCAAGTATTTGATGTTTAATAACTCATTAAATCCTCATTATTCAATCAGATAAATGCTGTTTACTTCTGTATATGGGGACACCAAAACTGGAACGATAAACCTAGAATTTGAATCCAGGTCTAACTGCAAAAGTCAAAACATTTTCATTGTACAGATGTATTACTTCCAACTACTGTTAGCTACAAAGTTTTTGGATAAGTGTTGATTATTTTATTTATTCATTAATCAATGAATACATTTCAACAAAGAATTTTTAAGCACTCAGGAGGTGTCAGGCACAAGTTCCTGACCTCATAGAGCTCACTTTCTAGGTGGGGAAATATTCATTTATTGAAAAAGAAACACTTATTGTATGCTTTTAATGACCAAGACCTGGTATTACAAAGACAAAGAAAAGTGTAAAGATTGGCATATAGTAGAAATCAATAAATATTGAGTTAATTAAAAACATAGCCCTTAGGAACACCACAACCTATTAGTGGTGGGACCAGAACAATGTGAATTTGGTATAGAATGGCTTGAATACTGTGCTATATTGGTTACAGCCACCAATCCAAAGGCTGTTTTTGGATGAGCGGAATATGAAGGAAATGTTCCTCCTTGAGCTCCCTGTGGGTAGAATCTGCTTTGTAAACTAAGGACATGCAGAAGCGAGGGAGGAAGCAGCACCTGAACCTGGAGCCAATGACTAGAAGATGAGCTGAGACCTTGGCCAAGCGGCTGCAGGTGTTGCCTTTTTCTATGAAAAAACCTGGTCATGATTTCAGGGTGATGAAGGGCAACTTGCGAAACAGACAAAAAGGTAAGAACTCCTTCAATGCATCTGTGTTAAATAATTTCTGGATTTGGTAATGTACACGAGGTGTTCCTGAATCAGTTGAACTCAGCATGGGGGAAAATGTTGCTGAACACTTTCTGTTTATTCCCCTTTTAGTTTCTCCCCCACTTCCTATCTCCCTCCAGGGTACCGCTGATCACACATGTAAGACTTGTCTATATGCTGGAGCCAAGGGTAATGATGGCTTTGTGATGGAGATTTCTTAAAGGAAGATATGAATTTTAATGTCTGGATAGGTGCCCAGATGGAAAGAGGTTTGAAATGAGACATATGTGGCAGGTTTGTTGACTTGTTTTCACTGCTTAGGTGAGAGAGAATAAAACGATGATTAATTTCCCTACTTCTCTCATTTCACCCTTTCCATTTCTAGCCTCTTCTCTCAACACAGGCACATACCTCTGGGAAAAAAAATTAAAAAGCCACTCATGCCTTTAAATTCTAAGGTTTAAGCTTATCTGTAAGTGTGTATGTTTGTGCCTCTGAGTGGAAGTGGGCAAATGTATGTGGATTGGATTTGAAGGATGGAGACTGACAGTTTATTTGGGTCTTGGGGTCATCAAAGAAATAATCAGCCAAGGCCTTAGTCTGGAAAATTAGATTAGTCACAGAATTAAGGCAGAATTGTCCTACAAGAAGAGGAGAGAGATTAACTGGCGTTTAAATATAAAAGTAAAGTGGGCTGGGCACAGTGGCTCACGCCTGTAATTCCAGCACTTTAAGAGGCCAAGACAGGCGGATCACCTGGGGTCAGGAGCCTGGCCAACATGGTGAAACCCCGTCTCTACTAAAAATACAAAAAGTATCCAGGCTTGGTGGCACATGCCTGTAATTCCAGCTACTTGGGAGGCTGAAGCAGGAGAATCGCTTGAACCTGGGAGGCAGAGGTTGCAGTGAGCTGAGATTGTGCCATTGTACTCTAGCCTGGGGGACAGAGCATGACTCCATCTCCAAAAATACTAAAAAAAAAAAAAAGTAAAGTGATCCTAGAAAAGAGGTGAAGTATCCAGGGAGGTTGAGAAGAGAGAATGATGGCAGGTCCCCTAAGAGTAAGACCTGCACCCCCTCCCCACACCGCAACAGTGGCAAAACCTCTGATGCATCCTTGAGGACAGAACACCAACCCAACTGCTTTGAGAACAATGGCAGAAGCCTCCTGTAGTCAAGCCCATGACAAGCCCAGTGCTATGAAAGGCGTTTCTCTTCCCAACTCCCTTCCAGAACTGTAGCCCTTGTCAACACCGGGTATATTTTGAGGCATTATGGCAGCAGAGGCAAAAACCATGGCCTGATGGCATGCATCTCTTTTATTTCTTGGTACCACAGAAGCACTGGGATAGTCAGAAGATCTACAGGAAGATGTGTGTGTGTGCGGGGTGTGGTGTGGGGAGAAAGAGCCCCAACTGTCTTTAATAAGCCTCTTTCAGCCACATAGAATGGGGGTTCTAAGTCAGATTTCATTTGAATTAGGAAAAAGAAATGTGATAGTTCTTGCACCTGCACAGAAAGAGCACATTCATGCCTGATATAGCTGTGCTTTTATAAACGCAATAAGAATGGAATCACACTGTATAATGCATCATAATCATTCCCTGGTATTAAATATTCTCTTGCAACATAATTTAAAATAGCTATGTAGTAACTCATTGTGTAGTCAAAGTATAATTTTTCTACTTCCCTATACTAGATATTTAAGTGGTTTATCCAATCTCTATCATGCAAATTTCTGAGATGAAACAATACAATTGCTATATATCTTTACTCATATCACTTATTATTTCATTAAGATCATTTCCAAAAGAACTCCTGGCTCAAAAGTCTTACAGAATCCTAAAGTTCTTGAAGTCTTGATACATATTAATAAATTGTCCCAAAGAAAGGTAGAATCATCAACTTACTCTTCACCAGCAAGTTAGAAAATCACCCATTTCCTGGCACTCTCTTCAATTCTCCAAAGTAACATATTTTCAATGCTGGCAGTTGAATTGGTAAAGAATGGTATTGCCATGTTTCAACACATTTTTTTAAAAAGGGTAATTATTTCTGATAATGATGTTAATTTCAGGCTTCTGACTGATTTATAGACCTGAGTCTCCTCCATAGAGCAGTGTGTGCCCTGCTAAGGACAGGCTGCAAGAAGGCGGCTCCATCTGGATGCAAAAGAGAAGATGGGGACGGAAGGAGTGGGCAGCATGGGAAATGTCTCTGGCTCAGCAGCTTTCTCAGCAATAATTCTGCATGGTAAAAGAGGAGGTGTGCATGATTTTGGGGATAGCTAGCCACCTTTTGACAACTGTTGGCTAACTGCAGAGCTTGTATGCACTTAGATTACACCTCTTCTCTAGGTCTCGTCTTCTCATAAGTTAAGTCAGGAAAGATAATCATATCTACCTCATTGGCTTATTAGAAGACTAAATGGGATGGTTCATAGAATGCACAGAGCACATGATTGGCACTTAGTAAGATTTCAGGAAGTGTCAATGGCTATTATTAATATTTAAGTCTTTATTTTGGGATTCTGATATTACAATTTACTTTTTAAAAGGAGCCAGCATTGTTTGTACTTCATTTATCCAGATGCATGTGAATGTCTTGTTTTCCTGAACAAAACTTTAGTTTTTCAAGAAATGCACAGTATAAAAATTTAGAAAGTTTGAAATAGAGGAAAAGGAATAAAAGTCCTAACAACACAATTTTTCCTGTATTCATTCTTGTCTTTCTTTATTTGCATGTGTTTGTATAGCTATAATGATTGTGCATATGTAATTTTATATCTTCATTTTTGCATTTATGCTAACTTTTATATTTGTATTTGGTCTTTATATTTGCCATTTTTGGTGTCTGCTTATTATTCCCTTGAGTGAATGTCCTGAAATTTCTGTGAGATTCCTTTATTGTTGGACATTTGGGGTATTTCTAATTTTTTGTTATCATAAGTAGTATGATTGTAGACTTTCTTTCTACAATCTTGTAGCATGTCTTTCACATGGTGTTGTTTATATTTTTACTTTCTCTTTAGGGTTTATGGCCAGCGATGCATTGCCAAATTGTATTTGCCAACTGACAATGCCATCAGCAAACCAAAAATATATTTTATTGCATCCGAAGTAGCAAAGCTTTCTAGCATTTGGTTATATATATTATGCAAACTTGCAAAAAGTAACCCCATTGCCTTTCGATTTGCATTTCTTTCATTACTTGTGATGAACAGTTTTCTCTCTTACTTACTAGAGCTAGTTGTTCTTCCTCTTTTATGATTTTTCAAAACCATTATGTTAGCTTCTTGAATTGAATTACCCTAAAAATGGTTTTCTGTGTACCTCAGAACACTATTACATTGTCACCGGTGGTTATTTAGTGCTTACCTTGTACGCAGAACTGTCCAGGCACTTGGTGTGGGCTTGCTGATGCAGGAGAGCTGGATTGGACAATACCACACAGAGGAGTGATAGGGAGATAGGGCTTGGCCACTCGAGCAGATGCCACCTAAAAGAAGAACACAGTGAAACTGAACATCTTCTCAGGTATTTATTGGCATTTGATTTATTTTTTTCTGAATTATCCAGTCGAATCACTTGTTCATTTTTTCTATTTTATTTTTTGAAGATTTATGGTTGCTCTTTGCATATCTTGATAATGTTTTGAATGTGTTGTCATGTGTGTGTGTGTGTGTGTGTGTGTGTGTGTGTGTCAAAGAGGGAGAGAGAGAGATAATGATATCTATAGATTTCTATATGAATTGTATTAGTTTGCTCAGGCTATCATAACAAAGTTCCATAGAATGGGCATTTTATTCTATTTTACTTTTTTAAGATGGAGTCTCACTCTGTTGCCCAGGCTGGAGTACAGTGGCGCCTTCACAGCTCACTTTAACTTCTGCCTCCTGAATTCAAGCAATTCTCCTGCCTCAGCCTCTGGAGTAGCTGGGATTACAGGCACCCGCCACCATGCTCAGCTAATGTTTGTATTTTTAGTAGAGATGGGGTTTCACCACGTTGGTCAGGTTGGTCTGGAACTCCTGACCTCAAGTGATCCACTCATTCGGCTTCCCAAAGTCCTAGAATGACAGGCTTGAGCCACCACACCTGGCCTCAGAATTTCATACATCAGAAATTTATCTTCTCACAGTTTTGGATGCTAGAAGTCCAAGATCACTGTGTCAACAACTTTGGTTTCTCCTAGAGTCCCTCTTGTTGGTGTGTAAATGGTCCCCTTCTCACTGTGATCATTGCTCTTCCCTCTGTGTTCTGGTGCCTGATATCTCTCTCTAATTTCCCCTTCTTATAAGGACATCAGCCACTCAAATGGGATTAGGGCCTACATGAAGGACATTATTTTAACTTAATTATTTTTTAAAGGCCCTATCTCCAAATATAGTCACAAAACCAGGTACTGGGACTAAGACTTCAACATATGAATTTTGGGGAAGACATAATTCACAACATCGAAATATATTTATACATATATACCTGCATACATATAGAAATAACTTTTTTCATGTATTTATATTTCCACATAATAATTATTTACATTTTTATTTAGTTAGGTATCAGAGTTGAGTTTCCTGGACACAGACACTGAAGCAGAGATGTCTGTTTGTTTGCTTGTTGATTTTGTTTTGTTTTGAGACAAGGACTCACTCTGTCACCCAGGCTGGAATGCGGTGGCATGATCATGGCTCACTGCAGCCTTGACTTCTCAGGCTCAGGTGATTTTCCCACCTCAGCCTCCCAAGTAGCTGATACTACTGGTACGTACCACCATGCCTGGCTAATTTCTTGTATTTTTTTCTTTTTATATAGACATGGGGTTTTGCCATGTTGCCCAGGCTAGTCTCAAACTCCTGTGCTCAAGTAATCTGCCTGCCAAGAGATTTATTAGTTTTTCTTGAAAACTGCACAGGAAATAAGAGAATTGGGATTCAGTTTCAAGAAAACTATAAGTGAGACAATTAGGATGAAAGGGGAAGAAGCAAGGATGTGGTTTTCGATTAGGTCTATCTTTAACTTCACGAGGCTAGGGGAAAGAGCTCACAGAGACTTCCAGCCAAGGATGCATAAGTTGCCAAAGGATAGACCTCCAGAGAGCCTTTTGTGGCAGTACCTGCAGAAACTGGCATATCACACTCCCCGGAGAAAAAAAGACCCAGGGTACCTGAACCAGGCAGGCATACACAGGATCTACAGCTTCACTTTTTGCATCATTCTTGCTGAGACTTAGTCCATAGGTAGAAGAATAGTCTCCAATGTTTGATCATATTTTCTTCTAATATTTTTATGGTTAAAAAATCTACTTGTAATATTTTTCTATATGGTGTCAGGTAGAGATATAATATGATATTTTCCCAATGGCAAATGAGTTTTCTCAACATCAATCACTAAAATAGAGTTTTAGGGCCTAATAGGGTCAGACTAAACAGGAAATTTCTGCTTGGTGCTAAGCTGGGTATAGCAGTTTAGAACATGGGCTTTTGGCAGGAGCTTTTATTCCCAGCTTTCTGACTAGTTCTCCTTGGTCTAAGAACAAATGTTCAACCCAACTTGACTCCCATAAGGAGCAGGTAATAGGGAGAGAAATGATGGAAGTTGGCAGTAAGAAAGAGAACTTATACCCTGCGTTGACATTCAGCTCTGCCAATGAAACACTACCGTCATTATGAGAAGGTTTGTTCCCAGGGACAGTGCCTGGTCCCTGACTTTTAAGAATTGAGACTCTAAAAAATGGAAGTTGTTCTCATTGCCCCATATGCTCAGCACTTCTCTTCTTTTCAGGAATGCTGGAAATTCCTGGCTTGAGTATTTTCAAATGGACTTCCAAATCCTCTTCCTCCTGGAGATGTTTTTGCCCCAGTGATTGTCATGACTGTGTTTTCTTCAAGGAAAGCACTTCTGCCTTGGCATATAGTGCATCTTCCTCCCTGGTGAGCACTGAAAACACACATTCTTCCATCTTTTCTGTAATGTCCAACTCCTGGCAAGTGACTACTCTTCCTATCTTGGCAAAATCCCGATGAGTCCTTAGGATTCATGCCCTCTCATTCCTTTTATAGTAGAAAAAAGTTGTTCTATTATCTGTCTTAACTTCTAATAAAAACTTCATTTTATTCTGTAGTTCACTTTTCTTATCATTTTGGAACACTCCCTTCACTTCCCAGTAAACTTCCTCTTCCTCTTGGGTAAAGTACCTGATGTGTATATTTTCATTACTCTGGTGGCTTTTTCTTATCTCTGATGACTTCATGTTGAATTAGCTCAGTCTGGCTGGGGGCACTCACACACATGATTGCTTTTGCGGTATAGTGACCTTGCTGGAGAGGTCTCCTAGTATTGCTGATGAACTATCTGAAAAATGCTGACTTTAGCCTGGTGTGTGACCCATGCCAGGGATGGGAATGGGATGCATCTCTGACTTCAGATCTGTAATGTGCTTGCTCACTCGAGTCTCTCAGAAGCTAATGTAACAGGAAATATGGTCTCCTGACTATAGCAAAGAAGAAAGTAGGGTGACTTTCCACAGTAAATTACAGCATATGGTCATTAAGTAGGATAATGATCAGGGAAGCCAGTGAATTTTCAAGTGGATGAAGTGATTCCTTTGAACCAGGCTGCAAATGACTTTGTCAAGGTCATGGTCAAGGGAAAAGTCATGGTCAAAGGAAAAGACATGGTCAGTGATCATGAGGTCCAGCTTTGGACCCTGAACATGGTGGCTAAAGTAGCGGGACTCTGGGTGGCAGTCACTCCTCCCGAAGCTGCCTGTAATGCAGCTTCAATAGGTTAGGCACGTTTGAAAGATGAGACCAATAGAGCATATTTGATCCAGTCTCTAACCAATTAAACCTATCTTACTCCCTCATTCATTCATCTTTATATAACAGGAACAGGCTAACCCCTGTTCAACATTTTGAAGAAGACAGTTAATTTTCTTTGTGTCCATCACCTCCTTTCCAGTTGGGCACTCTGCTTCTCCCCCTCTATCCGCAGAGCTGTCATATTTGCTCTCGCCCTTCCTAGATTATTCTCCTCGCCATCCTACCATACATAGTATTGCTTTACTCAACTCTTGCTATTTCTTCAAAACATATCTCACCATGGTTCTATTCCCACACAGTCAGAGATGAGTGACTGGCTGGATGATCTGGTTCACCTCTCATGTAAGGCATGATGATATGGCAGAATTAACTCAGCAATGAGTTACCAATATGGGAATTTCCAGCATTGGGGAGCTGGTTGGATAAGTTTTTTACAAAACGCAGGCATTGGAGCAAGTTAAAAGCATTGATGGAGAATATAAAAGTGGTTGCCTACTTTCAAAGGAAAATTTTCAAAAAGTTGAAAAAAAAACACTTTCATATATAATACAGTGAATTCTTGTCAAAATGTATTCAGTTTATTTTTTATTTTTTTTAAATTTGTTATACTTTAAGTACTGGGGTACATGTACAGATCGTGCATGTTTGTTACATAGGTATACACGTGCCATGGTGGTGGTTTGCTGCATCTATCACCCCGTCATCTACATTAGGTGTTTCTCCTAATGCTATCCCTCCCCAATCCCCCCACCCGCTGCTATTCCTCCCCTAGTCCCCCACCCGCCAGGCCCCAGTGTGTGATGTTCCCCTCCCTGTGTCCATGTGTTCTCATTGTTCAACACTCACTTATGAGTGAGAACATGTGGTGTTTGGTTTTCTGTTCTTGTGTCAGTTTGCTGAAAATGATGATTTCTAGTTTCATCCATGTCCTGCAGAGGATATGAACTCATTCTTTTTTATGGTTGCATAGTATTCCATGGTGTATATATGCCACATTTTCTTTATGGTAAAGCTAATTTAAAGAAAAATACAGGAACCAGGTATTGACAGACAATAAAAAAGAATGTTAGCTGAGCTTTGCCAAATTAGAGATAGACTTCCAGATAAGATACAAAGCGGCATAATGTCATATAGGGGGATATAACTATAACCTTAGGGGCTTTTATTACTAGACAGAAATCATTTGCATGTATACTGGAGACAAATGTACAGGTTAACTTTGAACAGTGTCCAAGTTCTAATCAATAGAAAGAAAAAAGTCAAACAGAGGCATTATATTCCTCTAGGTAGTTAAATAATCTTTGGGTGGGCCTGGAAAATGATGTGACAATATTACACTAAAAATAACATGCAGTCCTCTTTCTTCTTTCCAAGTTTTGGACTCTCTCTCTCTCTCTCTCTCTCTCTCTCTCTCTCTCTCTCTCTCTCTCTCTCTCTTCGCCTCCATAACAACTTCTAAAGCAGTGACTCTGCAGCTTGGCAGTACACTGGCACTGGTACCTAGATAATGCCCCTAAGTGGTTTGAGTATAACCTGCATCAGAGTTTTTCAAAGCGAGTCCTGATAATGACCTTTATCTCTTCTCCTAGGGGAGACTTTCTGTAAAATGACAGAGAGGTTTTTTTCTTTTACCCCATGTGGAGAGAATCCTGTGGCATCTTTCTGGATTCCTCAGTTTTCATATATGCAGATTTTCCTTGGTCTCATGCTTCTTCACAATAAGGGCAGGACAATGAAACTGCTCCTTACCTGGCTGGCTAAAGTAGCGGGACTCCAAAGCAGTGTAGAATCTGTGGTCTGAGGAATCTTGTAGCCTATTAGGATGGGGTGGCCAGTTTGTGAAGGGTATATGGAGGCACAAGCCTCCTTAACCAGGGGCTATCTGGCACATGCAGGCAGGAGCTTTTCAAGAGCCAGGCTTCCTAGGTGCACTACGGTGCAGAGAGCTCAGCTGTGACAGCGTTTGCTTCCTTTAGCAAGAGCCACTGCTTACTCTCTTCTTCGGAAACGTTTAAAGTGTTGTGGCTGCCTTGATATGTTTATCCTGTCATTTCTCAGCTAACGATGTTATTTTCGCTTCCTCACTGTATTTTCCCCCTTTCTATTCTATTCCTCAATCCCATATTAGGCATCAGGCTCAGTTTTCTTCAAGATCTTTATCCTCTGGTCCAGCTTCAGTACTTGTAGTGGCTTTTCAGGTGAAATGACAGGAAAGTGTCAGAAAAGGGAAAGAGAGCTTGCAAAAATGCAGGGCATGCATCCAAGAGAGGGCTCCGGGGAGGGTCACCCCTGCTTCCTCTGTTTGTCCCACGTGCTCTAGACTGGTTTCCTCCAAAGCCTGCTCCTTGGAGGTGGAAGCGTCTTATAGACTCCCATTCAACAGGGCTGCCCTGCACTTGGTTTTATACCTTGGCCCCCATGTAAGGTTTCATGTGCAAAAAAACAACTCACTGGCCAAAAAAATGCGAAAGCCCTGAAGGTACCCCAAAATGGGGGCTCTTTTTTCAGCATTTTATGAACCTTCCAAATGTTCTTTCTCTAAAGTGTTTTCTTAGTCTGCAGGTCTGTGATAAGCTCCTTCTCACAATCAGCTATTTTCAAGGCTTAACAGTGGACTTCCTTTTGGAGATGTGGAGTCAGAAAAGGAGAAGTGTCCAGGCACTGAAATAACTGGTTTGTCTTCCCTGGATCCAAGAGCCAATGTTTGACCAAGCCCTTCTTGGAGAACAGGGCCTCAGAGCAGCTGGGCTAAATGGGTGTGACTCCATCTGGCTAGGGGAGAATGAGGAAAGTGCAGACTCTTCTTAATGAGACAACTTGTCAGACTCCATGTTCTTTTCCAAAAAGAAGTCTTAGCTGGGCCAGGACCCTGCCTAACCTCCCTGGTTCAGGATCATGCTCACCACCTTTGCAGCCACCTGCTGACACTGCACTTCTCTCCCCAGAGTGACGGTTCATTTGCTTCGTTGGCATGTGTTTTGAGCCTCCGTTATTATGGATTGCTATAAACCTGTACTTTTTAGAGTTGAGGTCTCAGTATGACACCAGGCTGGTGTGGAGTGGCACAATCATAGCTCACTGCAGCTTCAAACTCCTGGGCTCAAGTGATCCTCCTTGATCCCACCTCAGCCTCCCAAGTAGCTGAAACTACAGGTGTGTGCCACCATGCTCAACTGAACTTTGAAGCACATTCCAGCCCTTCTTCTGGTCTCCCAGAAATCTTAACTCTCCTCACTGCCCCCCATGCTCCAACAACACGGTACCACCCACACATGGAACAGCTTCTGAGGTCTTAACAAAACGCAAGGGCACTTAAAAGCAATTTAAGAGACAGAATCTTGCTCTGTTGCGCAGGCTGGAGTGCACTGGAATGATCTTAGCTCATTGTAACTTCACATTCCTGGACTCAAACAATCCTCCTGCCTCAGTCTCCTAAGTAGCTAGGACTGCAGGCACACACCACTGCACTGGGCTAATTAAAAAAAAAAAAAATGTTTTTGTAGAGGTGGGGTCTGTCTATGTTGCCCCGGCTGGTCTCAAACTCCTGGAAGGGCACTTTTACAATAACAGCTATGACCAGAGAAGCAGGAAATAAACAGCTGAGCATTATGCAGCCTCAGCATTTGTGCCAAGCATGGTTCTAAGTGCTCTTGTGACACCCTATTCAGTAGACACTATTGTCCTTATCTAAGAGATGGTGAAACTGAGGTTCAGACAGGTTAAATAAATTGCTCAATGTTGCACCGCCAATAAATGGCAGAGCAGGAATCAAACCTAGGCAGGCTGGCTCCAGAGCTGTGCCCTGAAGCACTATGTCACACCACCCTTAATGAGTATTCACAGTAGAAGGGCTAAAATACTGGTCTAGAAAATGTGTGTTTGGGTGTGTTCCTGGCGTTCAAGAGAAAGCACTGAAAACAGTGGGAAAGGTTCAGGTTAACAGTAATTCTCAAATTAACAGGGATATTACCTGTTGTACAAAGAATGTAATAAGGACGACAGTAAGTACTGAACTAAATTGTCATTGTAAAATTTTTTTACCAAACACAAAAGTGGCAGATTATTACAGCTTCCCTTTGGGCATTAGGCCGACCTAAAGGAAATGTTAAATATTGAAAGAGACCCCTGTCTCAACCACAGTAAAATGGCTATGCATGCATCTCTTAAGAAGGTGATAAATACCCAATATGTGTTATTGTCATTTCTATGTCTAATTTTGCTCAGAAGGTAGCAGTCTTTGCAAAAAACTTCTGAGAAATGCATGCAAGCATAGAATTATTTCATATAAGAAATAATTGTACACTTATAAGAAATGTGAGTTATTTCTTATAAGAAATTATAATCTTATAAGAAATAACTGCACTCTTTTCATATTATGCGGGTCGTGTGGGCCTTCCTCTCCAGATTATGGGATTGAAGTACATTCTGGAATGACAGTTTTTGCCACAGGTAGCATTGGCTGTCTCAATCCTCCTCTGGATACAAGTTTTCAGTGTGATTTCTATGGTAGAGTCCAGGATGGACACACATGCTGGGTGCCCAGGTCACCCATGATTGATGGCCACAGCTGCCTGGCTAATTGGTGTATAGGTTCTTTCTGCCTCCCTGTCATGCCAAGCTGTAGCTGGGGCTTTATTGAATGCCCCTCTTTGCTTGTCTCTGTGTAGGTGGAAAGTGCAATTTCCAGCATGTGAAGCTGCAACCTCCAGTTCAGCCAGGCCATGTACCGGCGAAGTAATTGGAGCCGGAGCCTCTGTTGGACTCACACTGCCAGCCTGACCGGGAGGTTAAAAGACACAACTGCTAATAGGCACTGAAAGCAGTGGTGTCTCCCTGGAGGCACAAAGAAACTCACACAGAAAATCGATATGGCAGAGATTACCCTGCTTCTACCATTGTCCCTTTTCACCAAGACTAGATAATGGAAGGGATGTCCCCAGAGTACACTGTTAATTTGACATGGAGAACTGGAGGTGAGACCAGAGGAGGCAGTAGCTGCTCGTTCAAAGGTGCCTTCTGCGGAGGACTCTGGATTTTAGGACTACTGACCAGCCTGTTTTACTAGACAGGAGATTTTCTCTTAAAAACAATGTGGAAAAAAAATCCTATGTGGAAATTCAGTCTGAAACAGAGTGAAGCAAGTGAGGTAGAAGCCATGCATACCTTGCTCTAGGTTGTGTGGCTCAGCTGAGGTGCGAGTGCTTCGCTACCCACTGGTTTTCTTCTGCAGCCTCTATGCAGGCTCTCAGCCGGTCTTCAAGGTAGCATGGCATTGAGGGGTTTCTTATACCTTCAACCAGTGAGCTTCCAGTCATGGTGGAAAAATAGCTTCTTATCCCTCAGTGGGAAACATGTGAGATACGTGGACAGTCAGAGGGTTTCCAACAGATCATGCCCCTGTGGTCTTCAGAGATCCTCTATTCATGAATATACCCTTGGTGGCTCTTTCTTTCATTTTCACTATCCCCAGCTGCCCTTCCTGAGAACATTTTTTTTTTGAGACAGAGCCTTGCTCTGTTGCCCAGGCTGGAGTGCAGCGGCAAAATATTGGGTCACTAAAACCCGGGTTTCAAGCAATTCTCCTGCCTCATCCTCCCAAGTAGTTGGAATTTGCAAGTGCCTGCCACAAAGCCAACCTAATTTATATATTTTTAGTGGAGATGGGATTTCACCATGTTGGTCAGGCTGGTCTTGAACTCCTGACCTTAAGTGATCCCCCCTGCCTTAGCCTTCCAAAGTTTTGGGATTGCAGGCATGAGCCACCGCACCTGGTCCCTGAAATCATCTTTCAGTATGCATTTGTCCTTGCCTCAGTCTGCATTTGTAAAAATCAAATCAAGACTGCACAAGTGCTCCAGAGTAGGAAGGGGGAAGGCCAAGACTAGACTACTTGGCTTGCTTTCTTCCCCTCTCTCTGGCGCTATGGAGCTCTAGCTATGCTAATTATAAGCTGTTGATTCCCTTTCCAAAATGAAAACACCTGAGACTGAATTTACGTTCCTTTCCACATCCTGCTCTTTTCCTCATTTCTTACCTTTGACAAGGCCCCACCATTCCTCCAGTTCCCCAGGGCATGAGCATGATCCTATACTTCTTTTTTTTTTTTTTTTGAGATGGAGTTTTGCTCTTGTTACGCAGGCTGGAGTGCAATGATGTGATCTTGGCTCACCGCAACCTCCGCCTCCTGGGTTCAGGCAATTCTCCTGCCTCAGTCTCCTGAGTAGCTGGGATTACAGGCACACGCCACCATGCCTGGCTAATTTTTTGTATCTTTAGTAGAGATGGGGTTTCACCATTTTGACCAGGATGGTCTCAATCTCTTGACCTCATGATCCACCCGCCTCGGCCTCCCAAAGTGCTGGGATTACAGGCTTGAGCCACCCTGCCCAGCTGATCCTATACTTCTTATGTCCATCAACTAAACACTGTCCCTCCCCACTGCCTCCCACATGCAATTAGCTGTGTCCCTCCCAATTCTACCATCTAAATAGTTCCTGAGTACTTCCTCCCCTAACTACCTCCACGATCATTGCCTACTTCAGACCCCAACTGTCCTGGGGGAGGAGAGTGGCTGTTATGAAGTCCTCTGTGGTAGATGCTGTTGGTGCCACACTCTAAACCCCTTAACAACTGCTACTCCCATTGCTCCAGGTGCAGTGAGTGCTGCGGCCAACAGCATCCACCTGCAGACTTCTGCATCCTTGGCTGACTGCTAACTTGGATCTGCCTCATTCAGGGATCCTAGGAGCTGACACCTATTCCCCAGAGGTATCCAATGACGAACTGATGCGGGGTGCAAATGATGCTCCAGGTGAGATGATTTTGTAGCGCAATTTATACTCCAGAGCACCCTGTGTGTCAGCTCAACAGCAGACTTTGTTTGGGTCCATATCCTTGCCGTGTTTCTCTTCCTTCCTTATTCTTTCCTCATTCCCTTAGCTGTTTTTTTCTGGACAGTGGTCCCTCCATAAATTATACACACTGGAATCTCTGTCTCAGCTTTTGCTGCTAGGTGTCCCAACCTAAGATTCTTCATCAACTCAGCTGTAGGAACCCTTAGGGGAAACACTGGCCCCTAGGATCAGACACTCAGGCAATTTTTCCAGGCAATGCCATCCATTATCTACTTCAAACATTCTTTGGGCTGAGTTCCCCACATGTCCTTTTGATGCCTCTTTCCTGAATTTTCTCCTTCTCCTGGGCTTCTTTGGATCAAAGCCCTGTTGGACCATAACATTTTGTTGCTAAACATTCTAAAGCATTTTTGGATCTATTTTCAGGAGGAATATGGATCTATAGTTTTTTGTTTGTTTTCCTTGAAATGTCTTTGTCAGGCTTTATCAGAATAATGCTGTCCCCCTAGAAGGAGTTGGTGAGCAATGTAGAGTTGGTTTAAATTCTTCCCTAAATATTTGGTAGACTTCATCAGTAAATCAATTTGGGCCTAGAGTTTCCTTTCTTTTCTTCTTTTCTTCTTTCTTCTTCTTCAACTGCCTGTACTTCATTGGCAAGTCCAGCCAATTCTCCACTCTGTCTAGCTTCGGCCTAGAACATCACAATTTTTAGCCTCTGGATTCTAATGGATATTGCTTGTTTGTCTCCTAGAGAGACATGGACATACCCCTTCTACTCACACAGGGCTCTTTTCATGGGTTATGCCCAAATCCTTATGTGGTGGCAAGCTCTCTGTAAACTAAACTGTATTATGCTTATAGACTTTCTTCTCCAGATTCCTCAGCCCCACTCACAGTGCTCTTCCGAGCCCTTCTGCAGCAGGTGTGGCAATAACTGATGTTTCCATACCTAAGTTGTACCCAACAGCTCTGGGCACTCTGTCTGTAGCCACAGCTGACACAGGTTTGAAATCTGGGCCTGGGAAGCCCAGGCTACCAGCACCCTTGCTTGGTGAAGAAACGCACCAGAGATCACATCACCCTGCCCATCTCCAGTGTCAAGAAATATTCAAATCCGGTTCCCAGCTTGTATCTTCCTTCTTGGTCTTGATGGAGAAAGCAGTGAGATGGTGATGGCTTTACTCTATTTGAGGACTAGACTGGCTTTGAGGGAGAGATGACAAACATTTGAGTACCACTTCTATGTGATACTCAGATTGTTCCTTCCTGGCAGAAGGAACAATGAGATACTGGGAAATGTGTCTTCTGCTTCCTCTCCTTTGGCCTTGAATGAAAAGACATACTCTGCTCAGGTGGTTTTCTCCCAAGCGGGGGCATATTTGCCTCCCTAACATCCTCTGGCACAATTGCAGATCGGCATCTTGAAGGTCCAGGGGCATGGAACTGAAATACAACACAGAGGACAACTTACACATGGCACAAGATTTTTTATTTGGCATCCCTCAATGAGCCGTATACCTGCCCTGCTCCCAGGGAGTCCAGGGTAGGTTCCTACCACACAGGGAGGAATTTAGATCCATTCTTGGAGTAAAAACAAAATTGGTTTTTGGTGCTAGAGTAGAACAGGAGATTCTCCTTTGCCTTGGCTTAGGAACTCTAACTGGAGTGCAGATATTTCCTTTCAAACAATGCCCGGGATGCTCCACAGTGGCAATGTCTGCTCCCTTCTGAAGAAATTCCACCTTCTCTCGTAGCAGTATGGTCTAGCCCTATGGTCAGACAAGACACCTCACAGCCATCCAACACTGGCACAATTCTCAAAGTCTGAATTAGTCAGTCTTATGTAGTGTTCTTACTCATGCTCATCTTTCTAGATAAAGATAAAAGGCCTCTGCTTAGTGCCAAGATCATAGTTTCCAAATTGTTGCCATTACCATTGATTGTCATTATGATGATGATGATGATGATTATGGTAACTGCACCGTAGGTTTTAACCACTATGTACCTGCCTTTACAATTTCTATTTTTTTTCCCTTCTATGCATTTAGCCTTTTAAATTCTGGAATGCTGCAAGGCCTGCTATGGCCATGTTACAATGCTCTGGGACTTATTTTCCACATTTATAGAGAGTGTTAGAATATATACATGTTAAATTCCCCTGCTGTGTTAGCATTCTGTATTTCCAAGATTAATTTGCATGCACCTTAAACTTTTACCTATTTAAAGAGGAAAATTTTCCATTCACCTTGGTGACTGGGAGTCCTGTTATTTCCTTGATTGATATAGACTCTGCAGATACATTGCAAGTATATAAGCATTAAGGAAATATATACTTCTAATGAATTATTTACATTTTGTGTAAGCTTTAGTGCAAGTGGTTTTGTTGAAATGGAATTACAAGTCAAAAATCAGTGCTAGGCTAAGAGGAAAATCTTTCTCCACTTCCAGTTAGTTGGAGAAAAATATTACTGGGGAAAAGTGGAGGTTTTAAGGACTTTTGCATGAAGGGAGGAGAGGAGGCCTGAAGGCATTTTGGCAAAGAGAAAGAAAATAATCTATTCATAGGGCGTGGAATAAAAGAAAAATTAAAAAGGAGAGAAAGATGTGAAGCTTATGTTTACTTGGGTGGGCTCTGTGCAAAACAAAGCAGAACCTAGGGCTCTCCCCATTCCAGTCATAGGCCAGGTGGAGCTTGTATTCATGCCCAAGAGAATCGTGTACTTCATTAAGTGAACAAGAAATATTATGAAATAATAATAATATCAGTGACACATAAGGATAGCCAATATTTACAGAATGCTTACTACATGCCAGGTCTGAATAGAGTGCTTTATATACATGACCTTCTTTAACCAGCCCAATATGTGGATGTTAAAGGTCACAGCATCATCTCCCCTTTACACAAAAAGATACTGAAGTGTTCAGGTGTCAACAATTTGCCTAGGGTATGCAACTATTAAATGTTAGAGCTGGGATTCAAATTAGGGTCTGTCTAACTTCAAAGTGCTATACATATTCCAATGCACTAAAATTTTTTTATTTTCATTTTAGCTCAATTCATTGATTCTGATGTACTACAGGGATTCTGATGCACTGAAATAAATACTTAAATAAATAAACAATCTGAATGTCCAGAAATAAACTAAGCTCTGAGGCTACATCATATTATCTGAGCTCTTTGGCTGAGGTGACCTTAACTCACAAGCTTGAAATGTTCCCTCTTCAGAACATGAGCCATTTACACCACCCAGACTCTCCAGAGAGTCAAACCATTTTCTCAGAAGTTGACTGTGTTTCCTTTCCAGTCTAAGAATTATAATTGGGATAACTTAATCACAGTTAGCTAAAACTTTGGAGTCACGTGAGTATAAAGAAATGTTATGACCCAGTGTGGTGACTCATACTTGTAATTCCAGCACTTTGGGAGGCCAAAGCAGGAGGCTCACTTGAGCCCAGGATCTTGAGGTTATACTGAGCTATGATCACACCACTGCACTCCACCCTGGATGATAGAGAAAGACCCTATTTTGTTAAAAAAAAAAAAAAATGGCATGTGCTTTTCAGAAGAAGAAAGCTTATCTTTATATTTCCTCCCTCTCTCACTTCCTTTCTTCCTTGCCATCTAAATAAAATCTGCCATTTGCCTCTCATGTTCATCAAAGCCTTGCCTTTTGAAAAAAAAAATGCCTGTCAAGTTTTACCCCAAAAGATATTAGAAAGAAAGTTTCAAGCCACCAAAATTGATATCATTTCCTGTGAAATAATTGCCATTAATTGAGCATTTTTATGTGTTGAACATTGTATTTAGCATGTACATTATTTCTCAACACCTTGTAGGTAGATGCTGTTATTACCCCTAGTTTAAGTGCTATTATTATTTATAGTTTATAAAAGAATGCACAGAAGTTTGGAGAGGACAAGTCACTTGTCCAAGATCACACAGCTAGTAAGTGGTAGAAGGATGACTGAACCTAAGCCTCCTAATCCAAAGACAGTGCACTTAATTATATTGCATGTTACCAGCAGGAGAGCTAGTCCTGACAGACCCATAGGAGACAAGGATAGTAGTCTACCATTGGATATCTATTCAATCTTTTTATTTCATTCTCCCATCCATCCATCCAAAAGTATTTTTTATGTACAAGCCATTTATTTTCACTTTAAATATGCAGAGAAATCAAGTGCTTGGAGTTTGATATCCTTTTAATAATCCATGATGTTTCTAAAGAGGATGGAACTGGCCAGGTGCAGTGGCTCATGCCTGTAATCCCAGCACTTTGGGAAGCCGAGGCAGGTGGATCACTTGAGGTGAGTTCGAGACCGGCCTGACCAACATGGTGAAACACCATCTCTACTAAAAATACAAAATTAGCCAGGCCTGATGGCATGTGCCTGTAATCCCAGCTACTCAGGAGGCTGAGGCAGGAGAATCACTTGAACCCGGAAGGCAGAGATTGCAGTGAGCTAAATCATGCCACTGCACTCCAACTGGGGCAATGGAGTGAGACTCTGTCTCAGGAAAAAAAAAAAAAAAAAAAAAGAATGGAACTGAGGAAAAGGATGAGCTGAAAGAGTTGAGAGTCTTATTTCTCCAAATATCTAAGGTAGTGTGTGGGCATAAGTAGGCACAGATTTAAGGGGCCGAGCAGAGCATTAGGGGTAGGGTCAGAATGATGCATCTCTTGCTCTGATTCTTGGCACTTTCTTATAATGGGAACAGAAAACATTATATGAGTCATTCAGTTTGCCTTACTTTCTTTCTGCTGTAGAGGCCCAACAGATTTCCCTAAACAAAATCTTGCTTCTAAGGACTCCTTCTGCTTGGAAGATATCCAGCAATATTCTGTATCTACTATGTGCCAGGCTTTGAATAAGAGTCTCTATCCTGAAGTACTGCTCAGTACATGATAATTTTCTAATATTTTATAATGCAGTGGTTTCAACGCTGAATTTATCACAATTGCCCACAAGTTTCATAGTCATTATTTTATTTTTTTTAAATAATTTGCAGAACAAGTGATTAGCAGATTCTGAAGCCTGACTACATGGGTTCCATTCCCAGCACCGCATGATCTTAGTCAAGTTTCTTTGCTTCTTTGGGTTTCAGTTTTCACATGATTAAGGATGATAATAACAATTCCTAACTCATCAGTTAAAAATGTGGATTTAGAGAGTTAATATTATCCATGAAACACTCAGATGAAGGGTCTGCCACATAGTAAGTGCTATAGATTATCAGCTACAATTATTATTAAAAGTATAAATCACAAAACTCCATTCAGATGAATTGGATGAAAATCTCTGAAGTTGGGACCCAAGATCCTGATCTTTTCAGTTTTCCGTGTGATTCTGCCTCTGGATCTGGTTTCAGACCCCTGATATAAAGTGTCCAGCAAAATACTCCAAATGTGAGTCCGTGTGAGTCTGTGTCCTTGGTCTCTTTTTCTTTTTCTTTTTAGCCAAATTCCTTTTCCTCCTTTATGTCCTATTGTAACTCTCACTTCTTTTAAAGATCTTTTTCTTGTCTGGATTCTATTGTGGCCCCCTCTTAAGATGTGAGAGTAATCAGGGCCTACTACTCAGAAACCACAGCTGTTTAAGTCTTTCCCCTGCATGTGATCCATCTTCTCCAGTTGTTTGTAGTTTGTTGGCTCTGTGAGGTTTTAAATCCCTTAGTGTACATCCATATGGTTAGTGTTGCACACAGTCAGAGCTCAGGAACTGTCAAGTTTGGTGATGATCCAGACTCACAGTTTAGGCAGGCATACTGATTATACCTGCTGCAGTCATTACAAGGGCCCCATTCAGCTGATGGGAGTACATTTATTGATACCTGCTGTGATTAGTAAGTAACTATTTGAATCTTAAAAATATAAAACCCAGGAGGAAAAAAAGTCACATACTGAATAAAGTATGTATTGGGGTTTGTCTCTTAAATATCAAGGACTCACTGTTTATGTGGCGTTGACCACACAGCCTACAAGTAACAGAATCAGGAGAAGGTTCTGAGAAAAGCAAGTTAAGTGTTTAGCATGTCTGCAGAGACCGCATACCCAATGACTACAAGATGAAGGACAGTAGCTTTGGAAGATTCAAACTGGGCTTCCTGGTCAACTAGAATCCTCCTGAGGCTATCTATAGGTTGTGCCTCTCCTGTTCCAACCATTGATTCTGAAGTGGGCTGCCATCCTGATTTGTCAAAGTTGACACAAGACCCATGCTGGGCCAAGCAGAGACCCCTCCTGGGAGTTCCTGAATCAAAGCTGCAGACAAGCATTATCTAGGTCAAGCTTGTCCAATCCACAGCCCAGGACAGCTTGGAATGTGGCCCAACACAAATTTGTAAACTTTCTTAACATATTATGAGATCTTTTGGTGATTTTTTTCTTTATTTTTAGCTCATCAGCTATCATGAGTGTTATTGTATTTTATGTGTGGCCAAAGGCAATCTTTCTTCTAGTGTGGCCTAGGGAGGCCAAAAGATTGCACCCCTGATCTAGATCTTCTTTAGGCCATGGCCAGCTTCATGTGGGTGGTGGCTTAGAGAATAAATACAGTAGGCAGAGAGGTACATTGATGAAAGGCAGTAAAAGGGATGAGCTGCAGTAGCAGTTGGGGCTCTGGTTTTAGTTCTAGACTTACTCCAAGCCCATCTTCTCTGCAGTGTAGTATGTGAAATGACTGCTGTCTCTTTTTCCTTATGTTAGTATGAGTTGGCTTCATTTGAACACTATAGAGTTATGACTTGGTAGAATGAAATTAAGGTTAAAGTTGAGACCCTCCAAAACTTTATTCTATGAATATAGCTGTATAAATGCAGATGCTTCTCAACTTATGGAGGGGTTATGTCCTGATAAACCTATTATAAGTTGAAAGTATTGTAAGGAGAATATGTATTTAACACAGCTGACCTTCCAAACATCTTGGCTTAGCCTAACCTAACATTCTTAGAACACTTATATTAGCATACACCTGGGCAAAATCATCTAACAAAGTCTATTTTTAATAACATGTTGAATATCTTATGTAAATTATTGAATATTTTACTGGAAAGGAAAGACAGTGGTTCTATGGGCACTCAAAGTATGCTTTCCTCTGAATGTGTCTTGCATTTGCACCATCATAAAGTTGAAAAATTAAGTAGAACTATCATAAATCAGGGACTGTCTCTACACTTTTGGGGTCTAAATAGTGTCACACTGTTAGCTCACAGCAAAGAATAGGCCAACTAACATCTCAGACATTTTTCAAATAAATTGCTGTCAAGTAGTATCTCTGCCTTTTTCCAATGGGCATTTAATTCTTTCAACTAAATGCAAGATTTCATTTTTATCTTTCTTAAATTCTATCTTCTTAGTTATGGGCCAGTATTCTCACTTACGAAAAGTTTAAACACTGATTTTTGTCATCTATCGTATCATCTCTCCCTTCTGAGTTTGTGTCATCCACAAATTTGATATACATGTGTTTTATATTTTCATTCATGTATACAAGTTATACATGTTTACAGTATTCAAAAAATGAGTGTTTTTGATCTTGCAATTTCCCTTCTAGGCATATATTATTTCACATCTGTATAAAAAGACATGCTGAAGGATGTTTCTTGCAAGATGGTTATAGAGAAAAAAGGGAATAACCACAATATACAGTAACAGGTAAATAGATACATGTGGTATACTTATATGTCAAACTATATCACTGTAAGTAAAAGAAATGAACTGGAATGCTAAGTAGGAACACTGGCTCTTAAAACACATGGATGACAAAAGCAATGTGCAGAGTGATATGTACAATGCAATAAGATATTATAGCAAAAATGTTACATGACAAAATGTTAAAAGCGGTTGATTCTGAGTGGTAGGAACTTACGTCATTATTGTGTTTTGCTTGTGATTATCTGTGGTTTTTAGTGTCTCATTGCACTAGCTAGGACTTCCAGTACAATGCTGAATAAGAGTGATATGAAGGAATTTTTAAAAATTTTATTGTGATAAGAACACAGCAATTTTTGAAGCATGTAGTACAATATTGTTAACTATAAGCATAATGTTATACAGCAGATCTTTAGAACTTTACGTAACTGAAACTTTATACCTATTGAGCAATTCCCCATTTCCCTCTTCTTGAAGACCCTAGAACCCACCATTCCATTTTCTCCTTCTGTATGTCTTACTATTTTGGGTACCTCATGTAAGTGGAATCATGTCATGTTTGCTGTTCCATGACTAGCTTATTTCACTTAACACAATGCTGACAAGTTTCATCCGTATTGCACAAATGACAGGATTTCCTTCTTTTTCTAAGGCTGAAGAATACATGTGGATATCATGTCACATTTTCTTTATCTGTTCAGCTGTTTGATTAATAATTAGGTTGTTTTCACGTCTTGGCTATTGTGAGTAATGTTGCAATGAACATGGGGGTGCAAATATCTCTGTAAGATCCGGATTTCAATTCCTTTAGACAAATATGCAGACGTAGAATTGCTGGATCTTAAGATCATTCTATTTTTAATTTTTTGAAGAACTTCTATACTGAGTTCCGAATGGCTACACCATTTTACATTCCCACCAACAGTACACAAAGATTCCAGTTTACCCACACCCTTGACAACTCTTGTTGTCTTTTAGTTTTAAATAATGGCCATCCTAACAAGGATGAGATAATATCTCATAGTGGTTTGATTTGCATTTCCCTGATGGCAAGTGATGTCGAACATGCTTTCATATACCTGTTGGCCATTTGTATTTTTTAAATTCCAAAACATACTATTGGGCCTTCCAATAGCAGCATCCATCAACCTCCTTAATAAACTTATCAAGAAAGCAAATGAATTTGGTTTGATATGACAAATTTTGCAGAGACTGTCTAGAATGCTCCCAGATACCATTCTTCTTCTTGGGCATAGAGAAAGATTATGTTTTGCAACATTCCTTGCAGTTTAGTCTGGGCTGGTTTATGAAATGTGAACAGACCTGACAGAAGCCAGTTTGAGACCTGGTCATCAAACTCCCTACACAATCCTCCATGCTCTCTCCTCTCTTTCATGATGACTCTGGAGGCCAAGGGATGAAAAGAGTTACCATTCAGAAGATGACTGTTCAGGGCATTGGCTTCCCTGCATCAGAATATGTTGTGAAAACAGCTAAACCTCAATTGTGCTGAGTCACTGAGAGCCAGGGAATTATGTTTTGGTGTTTAGTGCTGCTTATTCTTCTGACGTACTGACTGGCTCTTGTACAGAGATTAATTTATTGAGAATAGTATTAAAATATTAAAGGAAAATGAAAACAGATAACTTTCTACCATCTTAAATCAGCTTTTAACATTTTTCCCTTTTCACTTTCTGTTATAATCTGCAGACAAATTTTAAGATAGTAATTAATTTGTTCTGAAATAATTTGAAATAATTATTCCCTAGGGACAGGATTTTTGAGTAAATCTTTTTCCGTCTTTTGACAGTTATTTTAAAATGCATTCTTGAGGTGGAAATCTCTTTAATATTTTTCAAAATAATCATATCAAGTTGCAATAACATCAGCAGTTTTCCTGCAGCATCACAAGCATTAGCTTTTAATAATTTTATTTTTTTAAACGAAAATAGGGGGACAGGCTCAGTGTCTCAGGCCTGTAATCCCAGTGCTTTGGGAGGCCAAGCTGAGAGGATCACTTGAGCTCAGGAGTTTGAGACCATCCTGGGCAACATAGGGAATCAAAAAATAAAAAGTAAAAAAATGAGCCAGGCATGGTGGCATGTGCCTGTAGTCCCAGCTGTTTGGGAGGCTGATGTGGGAGGATCACTTGAACCCAGGAGTTTGAGGTTACAGTGAGCTATGCTCATACCCCTGCCCTCCAGTCTGGGTGACAGAGGGATACTCTGTCTCAAAAAGAAAAAAAGAAAGGAAAGTAGCTTTACCTTTTTGTAGGTAAGAGTATTACAATCTTATTCAAAAACCATAGACAGTACAGAAAGATTTAAAGAGGAAAGCAAGAATCATTCACATTGCCATTATCCAGTACCCAATGATGACATTTTGGTGTGGAGTTCTCAGTTAATATGTGTGTGGACAAATACACACACAAAGAAGTTAATTTTAACTGCTCTCTAAACTATTTTAGCAATAAATTATGAACATTTTTATCACTAACAAATACAGATCTATGCCATCATTTTAAATATGGGCTGTTCTGTTATCCTCTGCAAAGCAATGCAGGAGCAGAAAGCCAAACACCGCATGTTCTCACTTATAAGTGGCAGCAGAACAATGAGAACACATGGACACATTGTGGGTAACAAAACACACTGGGGCCTGTCAGGGCGGTGCAAGGGAGGGAGAGCATCAGGAAAAATATCTAATGGTTGCTAGGGTTAGTATCTACCTATGTCATGGGTTGATCTATGCAGCAAACCACCATGGTACACGTTTACCTGTGTAACAAACCTGCACGTCCTGCACATGTACCCCAGAACTTAAAACAAAAGTTGAAGAAAAAAAAAAATACATATGGGCTGTTCAATTTGGAAGTGACCAACCAATGTGGCTATTATTAAAATTAATTAAAATTAAATCAAATTAAATACCATTAAAAATTCCGTTTCCTCAGTCATGCCAGCCACATTTCAAATGCTCAACAGCCATATGGGATTAGTGGCTACTGTACTGTATAACACAACACAGGCATAGAACATTTCCATTAGTGTGGAAAGATCTGCCGGACAGCAATGCTATAAAGGTACAAAGATTTGTGCAGATTTATTGAACAAATTCTCTATTCTTAGATGTTAGGTTTCCTTCAGTTTCTTTTTTTAATTACTCAAAGAAATACTACAATAAACATTTTTGTAGCAATTTTTGGGCTACACAACTCTATGATTCTTTCTAAACTCTGAGGTGGGTCCTAACTTCAACATGGTGGTACCTGATCCTTCGTTCTGCCCAGGCTTTTGCCACAATTATTTCCTGATTGTTTTGCTTTGACTTTGCAGCCTCACTGTTAATATCATTTGGATTTCTCAACTTGTCATGTTTCAACTGTTGTTTTATCTACCTATTTTATCATTTTCAAAAAGTTTTTTTTTAACTTTCATTTCAGTATTGGTCAGTATAGGCTACAGTGTGCTGCAGTAGCAAGTAATCTTGACTTACTTACTTATTTATTTATTTATTTATTGAGATGGAGTTTCACTCTTGTTACCCAGGCTGGAGTGCAATGGCGCGATCTCGGCTCACCGCAACCTCCGCCTCCTGGGTTCAGGCAATTCTCCTGCCTCAGCCTCCTGAGTAGCTGGGATTACAGGCACACACCACCATGCCCAGCTAATTTTTTGTATTTTTAGTAGAGACGGGGTTTCACCATGTTGACCAGAATGGTCTCGATCTCTTGACCTCGTGATCCACCCACGTTGGCCTCCCAAAGTGCTGGGATTACAGGCATGAGCCACTGCGCCCGGCCCTAATCTTGACTTCTTAGTGGCTTAGTATAAGAAAGCTTTTTTTCCTTATACATGCTATAGCTTTTGTTTGGGGCTCTGCTCCAAGTTATCTTTACTTCAGTGTACAAGCTGATGGGGCTGCCACCATGCAGAGGGTTGCTATGATTGAGAAAGAAATCACATAATGAATTCACAACAGTTTTTTTTTTTTGAGACAGAGCTTTACTTTTGTTGCCCAGGCTGGAGTGTAATGGTGTGATCTTGGCTCACTACAACCTCTGCCTCCTGGATTCAAGCAATTCTCCTGCCTCAGCCTCCTGGGTAGCTGGAACCACAGGTGCACTCCACCACACCCAGCTAATTTTAGTTTCTGGATTTTTAGTAAAGACAGTTTCACCACGTTGGTCAGGCTGGTCTTCAACTCCTGACCTCAGGTGATTTGGCTCCCAGAAGTGATACATATGACTTCTATTCCCATTTGAGTGATCAAAACAAGTTAATCTCCTGCCTAAATGCTAAGGAGGCAGAAAGTATATCTATCTGGAAGCAGAGCCAGAAATACTTCATTTAAAAAAAAGCATTAATGATGTATCCACAGTTTATTGTTTTTATTAATTGCATTTTTTTTTTTTTTGCTTAGACATAATAAAATAGGGACAATGATAGCAATACCTAACATTTACCATGTGCTGGATATTTAGGAAAGTATTTTACATACTGATTTAGTCTTGGTGATGATGACCCTTATTTTGTAAATGAGGCATAGAAAGGTTAATTATCTTGCCTAAAGTTGCATGGCTGGTAAATGGTAGAGCTGGGATTCTGATTCTAGAGCCTGCATGCTTAAACGGTCCCCTCTTACTTTGTGTTGCCTTTTTAGATCCATACTGATACTTTTCTCCTTATTCATTTCTGAATGTGGGAAGTTCTATTCAAGCTTGCTGCTTGTTCCTAAATAATCCAAGTAAGTAAACTTTCTTCTCTAGTTATTTCGGTGCAACTGGGCTCCTCCCCATAGAAAGTAAGTGGAGGGTTGGATGAGGCAACATCATATGAGCAAATATGTCTTTATCAAACCTAAAAAAGTGATAGAAATGCTTCTTGAGCCATGGGCATTGAAAACCTGGGTAGTTGGCATAATTTTCCTCTGTTGAAACTTCTGCAGAAGGGGTAGCCTCACTGAGCTGGGGGTATATCCAGTCCCTTGGGGAAAGGTCTCTCCAGACCTGTATTGAGCCTTAGGCTTAGGGCAAAGAAACACTGTGAGAAGTAATTCATTTATGAGAAAAAACCCTTTGGCCTATGGGCTTCCTGATTGATGTAGCTACAAGTGTATTCTCCCAAACACCTTCCTTTCCTTCTGTTATTTATATTTGATCAATCCTCATCTCTCCCACAGGATACCTAGACCTTACAGAAATTCCACCTCACACCCCATACTAAGCCCATATTCAACTGACTAGACCCACTAGTAAGTTGCCAAATACGGGAAAAATGGCTAGGGGTGGCTCAGTGCTTTATCTTCTCTTTGCTGTCAGAGCTGTGGATTGTCCCCAAGCATGGGGAAAGGGACTTCGCATATGGCTGTCTCCCATCTGCTTGTGACCCGCTTTTGAGTTTTGCCAGTTTCCATCTCTCCCTTCCTGCAACTGCCGTGGAGGAAAGGTAGTTATTTCTTTTCACAGTTGTTACTGAAGCTGGCAGAAATTCCTCATTTTGTGCTTCACATGTGGTTGGCACCATTCCTGGTTCACTGCAGATGTCCTATTCCCACCCCATCTTCCCCCGACTTTGGTAATTTCAGTCATTTTCCTGGGGGAGAGTGGAGATTATGTTTATGTTGTCATTCTTCCTGTAAGTCTGGTTTTTATTTTTTCAAACTTTTTTTTTAAACTTAGCAGATGTTAAAAAGTTGCTTAAATTTGCATTTCTTGATTACATGTTAGTTGGAACATTTTTCCAGACATTTGTTTCCTATTTGTATTTTCTCTTGTGTAAATTTTGTTTGTTTGAGAGTTGATCACATAGTTATTGGAATCCTAAGGGTAGTTTCTAAAAATATAGGTATGTTTCTGAGGTTATTAAGGAATTTTTCTGTTCTGTCATTTTTGATGCGAATACTTTCTTATTTGGTTATATTTCTTTTTTATTTTATGTACATTTTATGATGGCTTCTCTAACATGTTATCACTTTCCAGAATTATTTTCTTTCCTTATCCATTTACCTGTTATTGCCTGTCTTTTCCTTCTAGAATATAGGCTTCTTGGCAGCACAAACCCTGGATATCCTATTCACCAGTGATTCCCTAATACCTAGAATAGTACCTGCCACAGAGTAGTTGTTTAATAAATATTTATTATATGAAATGTATATTTAATTACTCGAACTCTCCAAAGTGACCTTCTCTTCTTAATGGCATAAATGTTTAATCTGCATCTTCCAGATTTATCTGACTAATTAAATTTAAGATTCTTGGAATTTACTAAAATGTATGTATGTAAGTTTCCCTTGTTACTGTTATCTTAACCCCATATATCGTATGGTGTTTCCTTCTTCCATTTAAATCATATATTAAATTATCCTGTTCCCTGAATTGAGTTTCTTAATTCTGAAATTTTACCATATGGGTTTCATTATTATTGCTTAAAACACGTTTTAAAACAGATCTCATATATTTAATTTCTCCTTATAGTTATTTTAAGAATATTCATTAATAATGCTACACATATACTTTCAAGCTAATGTCAGAATTCTTTGGGGGTCTTTACTCTTGGTTCCTTATAATCATCACTATCTTTTCTAAATGTTCAGAAAACAGCTAATTGTTAATTTGGTATGGTTGAACATCAAACGTATCTATTTGTCATTTCTAATATCCAACTTACTTTCCCCACTTCTAATATTCTGAGTAATATTTTTCTATCTCTATACTGTTGAAGCCTCTTTCATTTTTCAGAATTCCTTGAATGTTAGCAGTTGTGCTGATATTATATCTGTGAGTTTCTTTTTAATTTTTCTTTTTGTTTTTTTTTTTGAGATGGAGTCTTGCTCTGTCACCCAGGCTGGAGGGCAATAGCATAAGCTCAGCTCACTGAAACCTCTCCTTCCTGGGTTCAAACAATTCTCCTGCCTCAGCCTTCCAAGTAGCTGAGATTACAGGTGTGCACCACTGTGGCCAGCTAATTTTTTTGTATTTTTAGTACAGATGGGGTTTCACCATGCTGGCCAGGCTGGTCTCAAACTTCTGTCCTCATGATCCACCTGCCTCAGCCTCCCAAAGTGCTGGAATTACAGGCATGAGCCACCATGCCTGGCTGTGAGTTTCTTTAGTATGCCAGAATACAATTCTCTTTGTATTATTGATTAAAACTTATCAAATGACTGAGGTACTCTTTAAACTCTGTCTTCACTGAAATCTGGAGTTGCAGTTTTTACCCCATTTGTGTTCTGCCTTTCTACTTTAAAAACTTAAACCATAGTTAAACTGGTAAACAAACTCATCCTCTTTTATGTAATCTAAGTAGCCATTTATTCACTGTCTGCCATCATTCAATCAGAGAAGCACTTATTTTTCAGGTTCTATACTAGGCTCCGGGCTTAAGGTGAGGAGCAAAATGGATACTGTCTTGGTCCTGCGTAAGTTAAACTTTGAAGTCTTCTTGCCTTTCTTCTGTCTCAAAAATAGCTGGAAGAAGAAATAAAGAGGGCTAAACGCATTTCTAGTCTTTAGATTTCTAACCAAAACCATAGAATTTTGAGAGACACTTTTCAGTTTCTCCCCCCAACTTTGTCATTTTTCCACAGTTAATCATCAAAAGTGAGTAGCAATTTGTGGGCTTGGTGAGTCTGGTCAGACTCTGTGCCACATCCTGGATGTATGTTTGAAGACCACAAACCCACCCCATTGCCTGGCCAGGTCTGAGCCCATTGGACTTTACCAACCAACTTGATGAGTCTCTTCCTTTTTGAGGAACTAGCATCATTATTCCCTAAAGTATGGTGTTTTAAATCCTTAGTAGTCAGCATAAGATGGTCCTATGTCATCAGAAGGTTTGACATTTTTTGCAACACGGTACTCTGCTGTGCTTCCCCTACCCATCTTTCCTCTAGTGTTACCTCCTCCCTTCTGATTCTTACCATTTGTTTCTCTATCCTTAGCAATGGGAACTGCTTTATTGCTTTCTGATTGCATTCTTTCTACCATCTTATTTTAAAATTTATCATTCTTTCTTATGGGGTAATATTGGAGAGTGTTTTTCAGCTCTTTCATTCATTTTCTTTTCTAACAGTTTATATAAGCAACAAGAGCAGTTAAGTTTTCAACAGATCCTTTGAAAGTCACTAAAATATTTTTTTATATTCATAATTTTAATGCACAGATTAACTAACAACTTTATATACCTATCCCCCCTCTGCTTGCCCCCAGGATACTCTATAAAGCTTGCAAATAGAATTGGAATCAAGTTGTTTGTCATGAAAGTTATAAAAATTGAGAGATACAAATATGGACCAAACTTCTGTAATACATAGGCCCTGATATTAGAAATCTTAAGGAGACACTTAACTGCCAAAAAGCAGATAATGATATACTGGATAAGAAGGGCTATGATAAAGAAAGTGCAGAATGCTATAAAAATATCTAGGAGAATCAGCAAATCTGGATTAGGTGCATTGGAAAAGGCCTCCAGGTAGTAAACGGCTTCACATCTAAGATCTGAGAGTGAAAACATCATGAGCTAGTCAAAAAGGAGATATAGATGGTTATGAGTGGTGATCCTGGCAGAGGGAACAAGATAATGCAGATATTCTATATCATCAAGTATGTTAACTTTAGCCCTCTATTTTATAATAAATTAATTGAATTAGAGATCCATCTAAAATCCACTGTCTCTATCCATCTCCACCAGAATTATATTACCTTACAGATTAGAGTTCTCTCATAGCAAATGCCCTCTTCTCCCTGGACAGTGCTTGGCTGGGCACTGACAATGTTGGCCCTGATGACATTCTTTTTGTGTTTGGTTTCATAATTGAACAACTTGTGTACCAACTTATATACCTCTCTCTTCATCTCCAATCCCAAGATTGACGTAGTCTAAAAACTATAATGGTACATTCAAATAGGTTGCTACAAGCTTCTGTTGGCCTAGAAACTATCCTGTCTCCATAAAGGCTTCTATATATGTGTGTTCTGACTTACAGTTTTTATTTTGCATTCTGAGTCATAGGTGGCAATTTATTTTTCTGTTTCTAGGAGTAACCTAATTGTGACTCTCCAACTTCTTGTATTGCTAACTTATTGTTTGCTTTTTATCTGTAGATAGAAAAGGGCACAAATTTAATCTGGAATCAAATTGATCTGCCTAAAAGGCCGCTGTCTAACAATGGATGTTGCCAGTCATTGAAAATCTTCAAGCATCATTTGGTGATTATATATCAGAAATGGCATATCTGTGATTCCAGCAGTACAAGGGAAGTTGGCTCTGTTTTCCAAAGATCCTTCATATCCTAGACTCCTTTATTTTGTTTTTGTTTTTTGAGGCAGAGTCTTGCTGTGTCTCCCAGGCTGGAGTGCTATGGCATGATCTCAGCTCACTGCAACCTCAGCCTCCAGGGTTCAAGCAATACTCCTGCCCCAGCCTCCTGAGTAGCTGGGATTACAGGTGCCTGCCACAACACTAGGCTAATTTTTTTTTTTTTTTTGAGACAGACTCTCACTCTATCATTGAGGCTGGAGTGCAGTGGCATGATTTCAGCTCATTGCAACCTCCACCACCTGGGTTGAAGCCATTCCTGTCTCAGTCTCTTGAGTAGCTGAGATTATGGGCACTTGCTAACATTCCCAGCTAAACTTTGTAGTTTTAGTAGAGAGGGGATTTTACCATGTTGGCCAAGCTAGTCTTGAACTTCTGACCTCAGGTGATCCGCCTGTATCAGCCTGCCAACGTGCTGGAATTACAGGTGTGAGCCACCGTGCCTGGCCCCTAGGCTCCTTATTAAAACTAGCAGAGATATAGATAGTCATCAGAAGATAAATGTGAGGCATAAAAGTCTACAAATAGGGTGCAGTATATGCTTCTTAGGTGATGGGTACACCAAAAGTCACAAATCACCACTAAAGAACTTGCTCATGTAATGAAACACCACCTGTTCCCCAATAACCTATGGAAATTAAGAAAAAAAGACCCTCATAAAACCTCAAAAAAAAAAAAGAAATATCCTATAAAAAGAAAGAATAAGCCGATAGCATCAGAACTAAGATTTAATTTTGTGGGAAGGCTCTATTTTTTTTTCTTATCAAAAACTTCTAAATACATACATTGATATATTGTGTATAAGGAGAAGAATGAAAAAAACAAGCAAAAAGAAGGTAAATGTAAGATTTGATAAAGCCCAAATGACACGCTGTCTTGTAAATAAGGTGCAAATGTCAAGAATGAAAGATCTTGAGGGCTATTGTTCTCATTGTATGGAGGGGGAACAGCCTATCTTTATGAGACTCTTATAAAGACTCTATCTTTATAATACTCCCCCAAAATTAAGTCATTCTGCACTTTTAAGGTCTTAGATGACTTTCTGGCCTGTAGAAATTAGTGGAGAAAATTTTAATGATGCCCAGATCTAGTGACATTTTACATATTGAACTTTCTTGGAGAAATCAAGGGATAATATGCCATTTTATAAAGTTTCAGGCCTACTTCTCTTATACTGTTACAGCTTCTGATCACACACTTTTCTTTCCCTCTTTGCTGTTTTTTAAATTTTTTCTAGAAATGAAAATGCTTTAGAAAATGTCATTCTTGTGAGTTTTGGTCAATGTTTCAGGATTTGTCATTTTGTTAGTCATCAGATGGCTCAGTGTCATTTATGTCAATACATGAGAGTAATTGACCAAGAAAGTTCATTGACTGATAATGTTGCTCATTCATACATACACGTTTAGACAGACCTCTCTGTAGTAATGTTTTAAGAAAGCTCTCCTTAACCCTCATTTTCAGCTACTGAGAAGTAGCTTGCTCTGGAAGAGGTACATGACCTTTGACCTCCCTGCATGAGGGACATGAAGAGACTTGTCTGTGGGTAACCACGTAATGATCCATTGGTTATGAACTCATCCAGAGTTGACTGGCCAATGTTTGTGCAATAGTTACCCAAGGCCTCAAACACTGTGGGTGTATTGAGAGGTATCTGGGAAATGTAATGTACTTTAAATTACCAAGAAGTAATTTGATCTGAATAAGGCAACTCCAGCGAGAGCTCATTATGTTTTACCAAAATGCAATTGCAAACTGTAATTGGATTTCTTTTTAAGATGAACAGCAAACCCAGGAAAGTGGTGCATTTATCATTTTTGTCAATCCCTTTCTAGAACTGGAGCGCTAGGGACGATGGCATACAGTGTCACCCCCTTTGGACAGAGAATATACCATAACTCAGATAAGGCAGGCTGATATTGCTGCCACTCTTCTGTACACAGCAGCCATTAATGGGTTTTTGAGCAAATAAGGCATTATTCAGTGGGCACTTTTAGGAGACTAACATGGGATCAGTGTTTAGAGAAGATTAGGGATCAGAAAAGAAATTAGAGGAAGATAGAATATGAAATTGTTGTATTAGTCCAAACTTATAATGTTGGAAGTTTGGACCCAGGTCAGGAAGATGTGGGTATGAGTAATAATTCAATGCAAGTGTACCCACAAAACTTAATAACTAGTTGCATACTGGAGATGGTATGTAATGGAAAGAACCCTGGTCTAAGCATCAGGAAGAGAGGAATTTTTTAAGGTAAGGTGGAGGCTTAGGTTTCTATTTTATAAAATAAAAGAATTGAACTAGAATGATCTCTAATTCCTTTCCAGGACTAACATTTTAAGATACAAAGATTTTAAGGCATTGCAAGTTTGCCCTCCATTCCCTGTAGGGAGGCCTCACATTCAGGAAAGAACAAAAGGTACAGCTTCTATTTGATGTCTCTCTGTCTTCTCACTGACACTCAAGCACCCCAAATAGATGCCTGGCTAACTGAGGTCCTCAGTTTTACAGTCATATTACCCTTTCTGATCTTTCTCTAGAGGCAAAAATTGTCTGTCTTAGATGTACTTATGTTGGTGGATTGTGTCTCATAAACTAGCTTGTAGTAGGGGATAAAATAGCCTATGATGGTTACAGCATTTTTTTCCTAGGAGATAATAATATTTTATCTTTGTATAGTCATTCTGATCTTCAGAAATATTCACATTTCATTTAGGTTTCTCAGGAACACTGTGCATATAGACATCAGTGGTGTCATTATGCCTTTTTCACAGATGAAGAAACTGAGACTTGAAACAATTAAGCAGTTTGCACAAGATCACCCCACCAATAAGTGGCAAAGTCAGGATGGGATACAGGCTTTCTGGCTCCAAATCCAGTGCACTCTCTGCTATATCAGCATAATTGTGAACATTTTAAGTCCCTGGGCAAGAATATAGAGGAAGTACTTTCAGGGCAGGGGCATTTGAAACCATACAAAGATCACCATTTGGCCTGTTTTTCTACTTCCAAGCACAGTCCCTGAAACCATCTCAATACTCTGCTTAGTAACCCATAGCAATAATGGTCATAATTACACTTACACTTTCTCTCTGCCCATCCCAAAGAACATTTAGTATATTAATGTTGTTAATTAATCTTCATGACATCCTAGCAAATGAAGCAGATTGCAAGTCGGAAGTCCCACTTGGCTGACTGGGAAGCTGAGGTAGAAGGCAAGGTTAGAGAACTGCCTCAAGGTGAGAATAAATCAGCTGGGTTGCTAAGCCAAGAATAGCCTTTTCACAGTGAAAGCTTTAAACTCTATTGGGAAGGGGCTCTCGCTGTTCTCCTTAGAAGATTACTGTTCAGTAACTAGAAAAAAAATTGCCACTTTAAAGCCAGGATTTTCTTTCCTTTGTTATTTTTCAGTGCTTTGGAGTTTGCTGTATCTCTTTCCTTGGGGTTCCCACATTTTTGCAACTGAGGTAGTTCAATCTTTCTCTCTTCTAGGAAAACATGCCTGATTTTTCTGCAGATGACAATCTTCTGAACTCCCTTAGTGTCACCTCCCCATTACCCTCTCTGAGAGTGGAGTACTCCAATTTTCAATGGGTTCTCAGGAATTTGTCTCATTGGTCTTTCCTTCCCTTATGCAGGGATATAGAATGGAGTCTTGCCTTTACAACATACATTTCTCCACTGGGAAAGCATTTGTTTCCAATGTTGTATTTTAATGTTTTATTTTCATCAGACAAAATACAGAATGACTTCATCTCTCTGTGTTAAAAATGATGACTATGTCCACAACCACGTGCTCAGTCCACACTCTGTGTGGTTTCTGTGGTTACTGCAGCACTTGAGGATCAGGCTGGTGAACCAATGACTGATTACCCTGTGGCAAAGCTGCAGAGGAGAGTGTTGTTTCTCTGTGGCAAGGAGTCCGGTTACACTGGGGGAAAGGGAATGAGATTCCTGTAGGCTGACAGGAAGACTGTAGTTATCTGTGGGAAAAGGAATGATTATGTTTCTCTGTTGTTGGGAAATGTGGTTGCCTTTAACCTTGAGCCTGACCAAAGAATCCTGTTATGATTTACTTTGACACTGTATTTAAACTCCCTACAATAATTAACCATCTTTCAAACATCACAAGGAAGTGGGCTATCAAAATAATACTACTCTGATGGTAAAAGTATCTTAAAACCTAGGCCATGTAGCTCAGCAAAGATAAAAAGGCCAAACAAAGCCCACACCAAAACATTACTGAAATATTTATTTGCCTCTTTTCAAAACCATTTTCTGTGATCTTTTTCAAAAAGTTTCATGTGACACAGACAGGTAGTACAGGCATGGGAAGGAGCCCAAATCATTGTTTTTTTTGTTTTTTTTTTTCTCATCTGTTTGCTCAATACTTATCTTCTGTGATTTGGGGCAGACTAAATGGTAGAAGAGAAGATGAAAATGCTGATAGACTTCTAGCAGATTCAAGAGTGGGGAAGGCAAATAGATACTATACTTGAAGCCACTGCCTTTACTGAGTTCATGGCAGACATCATGAATGGATCACATCCCTCTTCTATGCTGAGCCTGTTCTCAGTTTCACGTCTTTCTCATCCAGGCGCTAAAGATAGCCACAATCAAGTTATAGGACTTGGTACTCCAGTTGAAAACCTTTTATAATGCCTCTGTTTTAGAGATATTTTAGTTTATTCTCACCCTGCTCTAAAGATACTACCTGAGACTGGATAATTTAGAAAGAAAAAAGGTTTAATTGACTCATAGTTCTGCATAGAACTATGAGATCTAGTTCACGGTTCATAGACCATAGGAAGATCTCAGGAAACTTACAATGATGGCAGAAGGCAAAAGGGAAGCAAGGTCTTACATGGCAACAGGAGAGAAAGAGAGAGTGAAGGTGAAGAGCTACACATGTATCAAACAACCAGATCTCATGATAATTATATCACTAGAACAGCAAGGGGGAAGTCCACCCCCATGATTCAATCACCTCCCACCAGACCACTCCTCCAGCATGTGAGTATCACAATTTGAGATGAGATTTGGGTGGGGACACAGAGCCAAACCATATCATAGAGCAAGCTGATTTGCCTGCTTTCCTCCAGAATAAAACCAAAGATACAGAGAAGCATAAGTTGGGTTGATGCTAACGTAGTTAAGCTATTTTCCAAGGGATCTGGGTGAATCCAAATTCTGGGACTATAAAAGAATTATCTCCAAATCTAGGACACTTAAAATACTGTAGAATTAACAAAATAATGTAGTTAATCATTAATGCTTTACCTTTTGAATTAAAAGTTTGATATTCAAAGTTTGGGAAGGGTTTGTGGATGTGTATCTCATATATCTTGGGATAGAATTAAGGGATAGCATACTTTTGAAGAGCAATTTAGGAATATCAAAAAAAATTAAATTCACATACCTTTAGTTCAAGTAATTCTAATTCTACAAATATGTTTCCACAAGTATTTAAAGATATCCTTAAAGTTATAAGGATATCTATTGCAGCATTGATTGCAAAAATAAAGAATACAATTGATGTGTCTCTCAATAAAATACTATGCAGGCATTCAGAAGACTGGGGTGGAGGTACAAATGTGGTAGAAGACATTGCTTCTTGTTTTTGTTTGTTTGTTTGTTTGTTTTGAGATGGGTCTTGCTCTGTTGCCGAGACTGGAATGCAGTGGCACAATTAATCACAGCTCACTGCAGACTCACCTTCCCATGCAAGTGATCCTCCTGCCTCAGCCTCCTGAGTAGCTGGGATCACAAATGCATGCCACTACACCACCCCCCCCCGACTAATTTTTTATTTTTAGTAGAGATGAGGTCTCACTGTGTTTCCCAGGCTGGTCTCAAACTCCTGTGCCCAAGTGAACCTCCTGCCTCGGGCCTGCAAAATGCTAGGATTACAGGCATGAGCCACCGTACCTGGCTGATATTGTTTCTTTACAATTATTTAATTCTGTCCCATCCTTGCTATGCTTCCCTGCCCCCATTGACTTAATGCTTGGCCATATAACATGCCTTGACCATGGGATATGAATGGGCATAATATTTGCCACATTCTAAAATTTGCTGCCTGGCATAGTGGCTCACACCAGTAATCCCAGCACTTTGAGAGGCTGAGGCAGGCAGACTCCTTGAGTCCAGGAGTTTGAGACCAGCCTGGGCAATATGGAAAAACCTTGTCTTTACAAAAAATACAAGCATTATTTGGGCATGGTTGCACATGCCTGTGGTCCCAGCTACTGGGGAGGCTGAGGTGGGAGGATCATTTGAGCCCAGGAGGCAGAGGTTGCAGTCAACCAAGATTATGCCCCTGCACTCCAGCCTGGATGATGGGGTGAGATAGTATCAAAAAAAAAAAAATTGATTGCCTACTTTGGCTGAGGCCCTTTGTTCCAGCCCTCTATCACATGAGCATAATGTCACACAGTGGCTACTTTGTCAGCTTGGATTCCAAACTGAGAGCCTACCAGGGTAGAAACATATAAGCCCAGCTAAACCAAGCCCACAGCACAACAGATGACCTGCAACTTTCATGCGACATAAGCAATCAGTAAATGTGTATTGAGGCACTGAGATGTTAAGGTTGTTCGTTGCCTAACATTACTGCAGCAAAACCTGACTGATAGGTCTAATTTAGAGAAAATGTCATGAGTATGTTAACTGAAAAATGCAAATTACATAACAACATTATCAACATGGTTGGCATTAAAATAAGCTGTTTATCCATCCATCCATCTTTGCTTGCATTTGTATAGAAAATATCTGAAAAGATATATAGAAAACTGTCAACAAATGGAATTTTTGGAGTGGTTGGGTGCAGGAGGGGTAGAGAGAAGAGACATTTGGTATTTAATTAATTTTCTTTACTGTTTAAATTTTTCATAAAAATGTGTTACTTTTAAGAATAAATTATTAAGAAAAGTCTCATTTTAGTGTTTGCTAGCTCAAATATTTGTTCTAATTTTGATGATTGATCTTTATTATCTTATTATACCTTTAAAGTTCTATGAGTCCTGGTAGGAAAAAAATCCACAAGGAATGCCAAGGCTCTGATAAACAAACACAGACAAGTTCTTTATTCATTCTGTAGAGACGTAACTCAAGACCTAACTCCAGAGACCGCTCCCAAATGCTGAGGAAGTGGGAGGAGAACGAGGGAGGTGATGATAAGTTGCTGCCTGAGTTGACCTTCCTGAGTCACCAGGACAAAGACAAAAACTGAGAAATTTGAATGCTAAGTGGCAAATTCTCTCTCTTTCTCTCTCTGAAGGCCAATATTTGCTTTTCCTCCAGGAAAAAAACAGGGATCATATTCACGGAGTGATGATTGGGATGGCATCTGGCTCTGTTGCCCAAGCGGCAGTACAGTGCCACAATCGTAGCTTATGGCAGCCCTGACCCCCTTGGCTCAGGACAACCTCCTGCCTCAGCCTCCCAGGGAGTTGGAACTATAGGTACAAGCCACCACACCAGGGTAATTTTTAAAATTTTTGTAGAGACGGGGTCTTGCTATGTTGCCCAGGCTGGTCTAGAACTCCTGGGCTCAAGTAATCCTTCTTTCTTGGCCTCCCACAATGCTGGGATTACAGGTGTAAGCCACTGTGCCCAGCCAACATATTCATGATTTAAAAAATAATTTAAAAATCTGAGCCTAGGCCAAACTGGTGTTGGGGCTCAGAAATCGATACTCCAAAATGTGGTGCTTTGACATGCTGAAATGAAGTCTCAAGGTCTTTTGGGCCTCCACCCCGCCACCCTGTCTCTCAGTCATCTGTCTCTCCCAAAACACAGGATAAATTGTTCTCTGAAGTTCCCAGATACAAGTTCAGGTCCCCCAAAGAGATTGTGAACAATTACTTTTGGTCTTTTCTTGGAGTTGCCATTAACTAAACTCACTTCACAGGAAGAAAGACTGTCCGTCAATACACCTGAGCAAATTCTTTTGTTACGATCATTATCAGCCCTGTGGGTCAAACAAACTTTGTTCCAGGACATTGTATGTTCTTTAATTCCATTGAATTTCCCTAAAAATCGCTTACTGTCCCCTTACAATTATCCACACTTCGCCATGTTTCTTGCCCCCTAGAATAAAGGTAGGTAACCCCATTCTATGGTGGGGCAGTCACTCTGTGGTTTTTCCCCATGCATGCTAATATACTTGTATTCTGTTTCTTCTTTGAATCTGCCTTTGGTTAGTTGATTTTCAGTGTACCTTCATATGGTGAAGGGGAAGTTTTCCCATGGTCTCTACACTGGTTTCTGTTGTACACCAAGCCAAGAAAACCATTAATTTGTGATCCCTATGATGGAAAAACAATGATCTCTTTTTTCCTTGAGGCTGTTGTCCCTACTCTTCACTCTCCAGGAATATCGCTTCCCTGCCCCTGCCTTTCACCTCATTAATTTCTGGTTAATCCAGGTCTCAGATGTCACCTCATCCAGACACCTGTTCTCCAAGGCAAGATAACTGCCCTTCTCTATCTCTCCAGTATTATTGTGTCTATCACAAATGTATGGAACTATCATGCGCTGCTGTTAATGCCCATTTATTTGCTTTTCTTGCCCACTAGACTGTAAATGCTTTAAGGTCTGGCATTGTGGCTTATTTACGTTCACATCCTTAGTACCTCATCCAGTCTAAATAGGTGCTCAATAAATATTTATTGAATCAATCAATAAAGTGTGCTGATTAGATAAGTAAACTGTACTTAGAGTTTAATGTTCTTTTGTTTAGAAATTTTTGCCTTTTAATATAAAGGGAAGAAATTTTAGAAGCTTTTTCCATTAACAGGCTGGTGGGGGACCTATTTTTCCAGGGAGTTTTCTGATTTATGGGGTGACTGAGTGTCTTGATTTATCTGGACTCAGGGGTTTCTTGGGATGTGGGACTTTCAGTGCTTATATTAGGACCATTCTGAGCAAACTGGAATGGTTGGTCGCTCTCCTTTTAGGTCAATCACATAAAAACCACTAGTTCTTATTATACACAAATCAAGATAAATGGTACCATTGTCTTCTTACTGAAAACAATACCACAATTAACATGTTATTGCCAATATTTCCATTTCTTCTACCTCTCAGAGAACAGTTACATCTTCATTTATAACTCATGTAGTTTCTCAATGAAAAAACTAAAGTTATTGATTAAAATCTTCTATCCCTTTCTGCCGTGTCCATGGAAGATTGTCAATCAACATGAGGAACTCATTAAGTGCATATTGTGCAATATTTAAAGGGCAGGGACTATGGCTGTTTTTATAGTGACAGGAATAGTACAGAATGAATGCTGCTTTCAGAGACTTTCATGCCAATAGTGGTGATGAGAAAGAAAAAGATTTTAAGACTGCTTAGCATACTGAGTTACAAGTGATTCCTTCTGTCTAGCAGTCAAGGACCTCTATGTAAACATACCTCAGAGTCCTTCAAGGAATGTGTATGCTAAAGCCAGACAATAAGCTCTTGTCTTTGTCAAGTCTTGACTTCACCAGAAGTCAAACTGCTTCCTTCCAAAGAGGAAAGGGTTGGATAAGGCCAGCTGGCGAGCACAGATGTGAAATGCAGAGATTTCCAAATCCCAGAGCTGTCAGGAAATCAGCTCTCTGATAAGCAGCTGCGCTCCAGCTGTGACACAGCAGAAAGGGCTCTCCCAGAAGACAGCTGAGCGCCAACCAGACCCCTGCCCCAATAGCTTAGCCTCCAACACCAAAGTCTTCTCTGGAAGCATTAGATGACACCAACAAGGAGTGTTCTCCAGACCATGGCTTGGTGAATGCATTGACTTCCCCAGTCTTTCTCTTTTCTCTGTGCTTTTGAGAAGAAGCAGAAAGAGAACATCAGTGCAAACAAGGGGGTGCCTGGACCATTCATCCAGTCAGCAAATATTTATTGAGCCCCTACTCTCAGCCATGTGTTCTCCATGGGAGTCGGCACAGAGTAGGCAAGTGAATCTGTGACTTTCCTCACTTCTGTCCACTGGGAGAGGCTCTTAGAGCATCCTTGGGAGGAACACCAAGGTGCTGTGCTTCCAGGTAGAAGCATATTCTACAAAAGGGAAATGTTTAAAACATCTGTTTAAAAGGAAACATGTAAAAAAAGATAGTTATTTGGATTCCTATAATAAGATGTTAAGAAAAGCAGTGCGAATGCAAGGCAGTGGAACAGAGAGGGAAGGAGGAGAGAAGTGGCATCCAGGATTGGCTGTGAGCTCATCCATTCATCCTTTCCCTACCCTTGCCTGAGGTTTGCTCTCAGTGTTATAACCTGGGTAAGCCTCTTAGTCTAGGGGTAACTATGATGCCTGCCTTTGTTGGCTTCTCCAATGGCTCTGGGGAGGGATGCTTTTCTAGGATGGGATCAGTAACCATGAATAATGACATGGCAAGCAACATCTGTCCCCACAGAAAGAGAAGTCCCTGTCCTAGTTACTACTACTGAGCTACAGTAATAGAGTAATACAAACCACTTTAAAACTTAATGGAAACGATGACCATTTTATTTTGCTCATGGATTCTGTGGATCAGGAATTAAGACAGGGCAAAGCAGGGGTGGCTGGTCACTGCTCCATGATGTCTGGCCCCTCACTTGGGAAGACTTGAAGACGGGGAGTGACATGATAGATGAAGGCTGAAATCATCTGGAGGTTTACTTACTTATCTTTGGAGAATGATTTCTATGGTATGAATGTTTGTGTCCCCTCAAAATCCACATTTTGAAATCTTAATCCCCAAAGTGATTAAGATGGTACAAGGACATGAGGCCTTTGGGAGGCTTCACCCTCATGATTGGGATTGGTGACTTTATAAAAGAGACCTCAGAGAGCTAGCTAGCTAGCTCCTTTTACCAGGTGAGGACACAGCTAGAAGCCACTGTCTATGAGGAATGGGCCCTCACCAGAAAACAGATCTGCCAGATCTTGGACTTCACAGCCTCCAGAACTGTGAAAAACAGCAGAAAGAATTTAACTAGATTCATTTCCTTTTGCAGAGTATTTAATAATGCTGGTGTTTACTTTATTCACCATGTACTTACATGCATTTAAAAAACATTTTCCTTAGAAAAATTGTAGTGTCAGTGGTAGCATCCTTAAAAAATCAGAAGCTGTTATTCTTATCGTTAGAGATAAGGTCTCATTCTGTTGCCTTGGCTGGAGTGCAGTGATATGATTGTAGCTCATCACAGCCTCAAATTCCTGGGCTCAGGTGATCCTCCTTCCTCAGCCTCCTGAGAAGCTAGGACTACAAGCATGCACCACCATGCCTGGATGCTTAATTATTATTATTTTTTTTGTAGAGGCAGGATCTCATTATGTTGCCCAGGTTAGTCTCAAACTCCTGGCCTCAAACAATCCTGCCACCTCATCCTCCCAAAATGCTGGGACTGCAGGATGAGTCACTGTGCCCAGTGCTAGAAGCAATTATTTTGTAAGTAAGGAAAAGATGAATCTAGAATTTGATAGTCATGTAAGGATTGGATTGTAGATAGGAAACAAGATATTCAGAATGAACATCTTAGGAAGGAACGGTGGGACTCTTTATGGAGTAGCAGTAGGATGGTTTCACCTTGCAGTTATGTTAGTTAAGGGAAACGATAAGGTAAAGGTATTTCTGTAGGGTATAGAGTATCAAATAGTACTTTAAGGATAATGATCTCTGAGTTAGTAGTTATAATTTAGGGATGGAAACCATTCATTTCTAAAAACATATTCCCCAAAGAATGAAGCTTCATGTGTTGCTGAAGGTAAAGAGGTCAACAAAGGTAATATAAATAGAAGAAAAACTTGATACTCTCCCTGGATAAAGCTTTATCCATGTGAGAACAAAGTGTGATTCAACCCATAAAGTATTTGGCACATAGTAAGGCCAAATACTAACTCAATAAATGCCAGTTATCATTGTTGTCTAGAAATGAGGATAATAATAAGGACTCGAGTGCTTTGTTATTGTGGTGATTGAATGCATGTTAAGCGCTTAGCAGAAAGCTCAGCACACGAAGTGCATTCCAGTTGTTCTAATGGCTTATTAAGAAAAGGTGATACCAGTTTACTACAAAGAAGGTCTCTGACAATGAGTTGTTAGAGTTTAAATGGAGCCTTAAATAATTATTGAAGAGTAGATGAGCATTTTACAGAAAGATGTGAAAGGAAGTCTCACTCTGGAAGAAAAAACTGGTGTTTTAATATGTTCAGCCTGTTATGACAGAGTGCCATAAACTGGGTATTTTATAAACAGAAATTTATTTCTCGTAGTTCTGGAGGGTGGGAAGTCCAAGATTGAGGTGCTAGCTGATTTGGTGTTTGGTGAAAGTAGATTTCCAGTTTACAGATGGCACCTTCTAGCTGTGTCCTTGTATGGTCGAAGATGCTAGCCAGTTCTCTGAGGTCTCTTTGATTAGGGCACTAATCCCAGTCATTCACTGTGGTAGAGATTCCGAAAGGCCCCACCTCCTAATGCCATCACCTTGGGGTTTAGGATTTTGATGTATAAACTCTGAGGGGACATAAACATTTAGGCCATAGCAATTAAAATGGACTTTGAAAAATGGCCTCCAACTCTGCCCAGATATGTGCATGTGTCTAACAACACAAGAACTAGGAACATTTCCCAGAAGCGTCAGGTAGGTCAACGGAAGATACAGTTAGGACGAAAATATGACCCTGTTAAAGAAAAGTTACACTGAACTTTGAGCATATACAGATGAATTTGCTTGCTCTGTGGTTCTGAACCCACTAGAGCATTATAAGCTCATTCCTAACCTGCCTGAGCTTTTACACATAGAGAATGCTCAGTTTCAAGGAAACGTCACTACTCTCTCCTTAACCATGCAAATGATGCCTTTCAGGATTCAGCCTTATTTGCCTAAAACTCCCTGTTTTTACCTAATTTTCTTGCCCTTCTACTTTTAATTTAGAGCAATTGGGTGAACTGGCATTTGAGTGCATTGGCTCTCGCTTGCTTGGCAAGGAATAAACTCAGCTTTGTCTATGTGTTTTATCAGCTCGAGCGATCTTTGTGTTTTGATTTGACAATGCAGGTGGTAGTAAATCTAAGAATGTTTTACTTCATTTTAGAAAATCTTCCTAAAATAGGTATAATGTGACTCCATGTCAATAATATCAACTAGGAGGACATAAGTCTCCTACAGGTTTGAAAAAGTTCTCTACAACTGTAGCCTGTGCTATATTCGTAGTAGATGCTCACCAGTCATTTATAATCACTTGTTGAATAAATGAATAAATGCATGGCACTGAATGGGGAAATGAGTAAGTTTTTTCTCTCACAGGTCTTGGGTCTATGCCACAATCACCACCATAAGGGACTATGGGAAAAAGACTTCAGAATTTTATTTGTAGATGATATTTACTAACTCCTTCCTCTCAAAAAGCGTAAGTAAGGTAGAAACCAAATTCCTGAGACCTTCATCAACTTAGTCCTTTCAGTAACCTTAGGCACCAACTTTTCCTTATCATGTTCAATGAATCAAAGACCCAATTAAGATTAGACATGGAGGTACCAAAAGAAAATATTTTCCAGCAATGCAAAATCACTTTTAGAAAAGGAGCATAAGTCTGAGAACATACAATTTTAAAAATTATTACTTTATAAATATTTTTGTGACATCTGGGATGGGTTAAGGATGCAACAGTCTCTTTTCTCCCTATGGAAGAGAAACAGAATTTTAAATAGCTCCTCTTTTCCAGCTTGGCAGAGCCCTGACTTCGGAGGATGCCTCTAATTGCTCAGAGGCACAACCTACCCTCCTTAAGAATCCTGGAAAATGGTTTAGGCATTTTCCTCTTTCTCTGCAGCCTTCCCTGTCCTCCCTTTGACCCTCCCAACAATAAACATCTGCCAAACTTCGGACTCCAGGCACTCTTTTTTGAAAAGATTCTACAGTGAATGAGCAAAAGATGTTCCAATGTCATTGGGCCATTCCTAATTTTTCTTAAAATAATGTTGACTGTACTCTGATTACATGGATAATTAGCATCAAATATGCAAATGCCTTTTTCATTTGGGGAGAGTTAGTGGTCAAGATGTCAGGGATTATAAAAGCTCAAGGAGGAAAAGAACTCAAATGATTCAGAAGCAGAGTCTTCAAAAACATTCGTGGATCTTACTTCATTTCTCTGCTGCCAATACTGTTGCTACTGCCACACATCTGAACTCCCCTCCAAAGTCAAAGTGAGGTTATAAGAAGCCATGAATAATTTCTATCTTGTAAAATCCAACATTCATTTTCTGCTGGAGGTCCACATAGTGACCCAGTACTCAACCACCAGGCTAAAATGCTTACCAGCTGACAACTCTATGTGGCCAATTTCCACTCCTTCCTCCAAGCAAGGTTCCCATCAGGGAGGCCATCTAATTACCACACTATGGCCCTGCAATTCAGCCTTCCATAGTCCTACCTTGTAGTATTTGCCTGCAAACGAATGATGGGAGTTTGTAGAAATAATATTTACAGGCAAATGTGGGGTTTTCAGACTGAATATGTCGGAATTGAAGATTTAGTGAATTTTCAACAAATACTTTCTGAGAGGACTGAGAGCTTTCAAAGGTGATCTTTATACACCGGCATTTTCTTCTTAATGAGTTTCAGCCCAAAGTCATTGTCTCAGACACTTTTGTTCCCTCCTCTGTTCCTGATTCTTTGTAAAATGATTGATAGAAAATTTATTCTTTGAGACAAAAGTCATTGATACATGATATGGTTTGGCTCTGTGTTCCCACCCAAATCTCATCTCAAATTGTAATTCGCACATCAGGGGAGAGGCCTGGTGTTAGGTGACTGAATCACGGGGGCGGGACTTCCCCCCTGCTGTTCTCCTGATAGTCGGTGAGTTCTCAGGAATCTGGTTGTTTATAAGGGCGTGGCACTTCCCTCTTCCCTCTCTCTCTCTCTCCTGCCACCTTTTAAGATGTGCCTTGCTTTCCCTTTGCCTTCTGCCATGATTATAAGTTTCGTGGAGGCCTCCCCAGCCATGCAGAACTGTAAGTCAATTAATTCTCTTTCTCTATAAATTACTCAATCTCCAATAGTACTTTATAGCAGTGTAAAAACGAACTAATACAATTTTGTTTCCCGTTTAATGGTTTTCTTTTTTTTTCCTCTGGAATACCAAGCAGAATTTCAGATATGTCACACTGGCTTTGGTTGTAGCTACATTATACCCAGCTCTATCCAAAGATGTGGTTTTAAAGAAGGGACACATGGCAAGAAATGTAAATTGCTGTGCTCTGCTCCTCAGCCATCAAACATCCTTTGTTAAACATTCTCATTTTCCATTAAATGAGCTATTGTTGCTACAAGTCAGTGCTTCCACTACAGAATTTGTAGCACAGTAAACAAAGTGTAAAATGTATGTAATGAGGATTGCCTCTAATTTCCTTTAATTGCACATTGAGTTACAGCCAGAGCGACCCTGGCAGCAACATTACTTCTTCAATACATAGCCTTGATGTACAGCACATTTTTCTTTAGTGACAGGTTTATTTCTTCGTTGAAGAATTGTTTAAGAGATATTTCATTGTATGTTGCAACGATGTAATTGGGCTCTGGCTGGTTTATTCACTTAATAGGTATGGTAATAATTATATGTCACTTTTTAGTGTATGGGCTCCTCAATCCTCTCCAGGTTGATTGCTTTATCTAGGAAGCATCGAATGGAGTCACTCCAAAACAACATTTTGGGATGATGAACTGCAGAGTTATTTTTTTCCCTAAACTCAGGGCTTTGGTGTGTTCAGAGAAAAATGGCAGCTCTGTATCAAATAACCCTAAAAACTAAAGGTAGTAGGATCTGTGCATAGAATTACTTTTACTCAATATTTAAGGTTGTTTTTCCTGAAAAATTTTGAGAGAATGGCAGAAAAAATCTCTAGCAGTATTATCCACTGAACACAAAAGAGATGATGTACATTGGGGTTAAGTTTCAAGAAAAACATTCATGGTGCTGGGTGATTTTACCTACAATATATCCCTTAGTCCAAAATCATTTTTTATTTTATGTTTTACGCCTCCAACCTTAGTCCTCACCTAATCCATTGTGGATGTTGTTCTTCTTCGTATTGTATTTTCTGGGTCTCCATTTGCTTTCTTTATGTGGAGCCCAAGCTATATTCATCATAAGATTCAGAAATATCAACATAAACATTGAGGATTGGGAGATCTAAGGGTGGGAAAGATGCAGAAGTTTAGAAGGGATGGGTATTTCTGGGCAGAGCACAGTAGGACTAATGAATGAACCCCCAGCAGTGGTCTGATCTGGAAGGTCATTGGCTTGGGTGCTAAAAGGATGGCATGGCTTGGAGAAGCAGCAGGATCGGCTTAGCTACAGTAACATTGGTGGTGACAGAATGTGACTGCCTCAGTCACCTTGTTGCTCTGTATCCTAAGTGATGGTGGAATTAGTGGCAAGGACTTCATTGGTCCAAGCAGTTGTTATGGTGCCTTCAGTGAGTACCAGAAGCATGACTGACATTTTTTGGTATGAGTGACTGAAGATAACACCCTACTAAGCCAGAGAAAGTGAAGAGAAAGAAAGTTGAATCCTCACAATCTCCAATTAAGCTAGTATCCCAAGAAAGACGCCCAGTGTGGATTATCAGAACTACAAGGCCAAGCTTTGGGTTATGAGGTTGGAGGTTGTTTCTCTTTTTTTCTTTTTTTTTGAGACGAAGTTTCGCACTTGTTACCCAGGCTGGAGTGCATTGGCGTGATCTCGGCTCACGGCAACCTCCGCCTCCTGGGTTCAGGCAATTCTCCTGCCTCAGCCTCCTGAGTAGCTGGGATTACAGGCACGCGCCACCATGCCCAGCTAATTTTTTGTATATTTTTTAGTAGAGAAGGGGTTTCATCATGTTGACCAGGATGGTCTCGATCTCTTGACCTCGTGATCCACCCACCTCGGCCTCCCAAAGTGCTGGGCTTACAGGCGTGAGCCACCGCGCCCAGCCCCTGGTCTCAATCTCTTGACCTTGTGATCCACCCGCCTCGGCCTGGAGGTTATTTTTCTAAGAGAACTGAAGAGGAGTAAAGGTAGAAAGTAACAGTATATCTCTTACACATTGTAGTTAGAGTCAACACAATAGCACAAAAAAAGCACATAAAAATGCCTGGCACACATTACAAATTAGCTAATTTTATTATTATAATATAGCAGTAATACTATTATTACATCTCCCTCTCATTAAGCGCTTATTAAATTCAAGTGCCGGACTAAGGTAGTTACTTGCATAATATAGACAAAAAAATGTATGTTACAAGTTAAGTTCATATACTGTTATGGATAGAACCCCCCCCATGATTTATATGATAGATCCCTAACCCCCCCATGTGACTGTATTTGGAGTTAAATGGGGTCACAAGGTACGGCCCTAATCCAAAAGGACAGGTCCTTATAAGAAGAGGAAGGTACACCAGAGCTCTCTCTCTCTGTGCAAAGAGATAGAAGGCCAGATGAGGAGACAGAGATAAGGTACCATCTGCAAACCAAGGAGAAAGGCCTTGTCAGAAACCAATCCTGACAGCAATTTGATCTGAAACTTTGAGCCTCCGTAACTGTGAGAAGATAAAATTCGATTTTCTAAGCCACCTTAGAAAAGTCTGCAGTATTCTGTTAACGGCAGCCTGAGCAGACTGATACATATAGGAAAAACAAATGTAAGAACTAACTCCTCCCCTGTCTTCCTTTATTTTTATGTCAGTCCATTATTTTTTCTGACTTTACCTCTTGCTCTCCTACCTTACTGATGGGGAAAATACTTATTCTCGCCAATTCAAGTGTTCTCAGCTTTCTAGCTTAAAATGGAGGACTGTTTGGATAGTTACTTCCCCTCTCTTCCTTCCCCAGGCAGGGCCTGGGAGCAGAGGAATACCTGCTTCTTGAAGTGATGGGGCCTGAGGTCCCTCTGGCCTTCTCCTTGGAAAGGGCTCGTGCTGTAGCCCTTGCCAATGTGTCTACAACAGGATCACTTGTTTACACATTTCATTTAAGCCTGGTGATTTCTCCATGGTGGACTTATTTTTCACCTATGCTATCCCGGGAGCTGCTGATTCTTTGGGGCTGGCTATATCTCTTGCTCCCTTTCTAGGCTCCTGGAAACCTGAAATTCCCCACAGACCCCTCAAATTCCTCAAATTCACTGAGGGGCAAGGCCTGAGTGGAGGGAAGGGGGTGGGAGAATGCTTTCTCAATCCCTTCCTTCTGGCATGTTCCTCATTCATTTCTATTCCAGCATCTATCTACACATGTTGGCCTTGCTGTCATGGAGGCTCAGGTCATCTCTGAAAGGCATGAGCTCTGGGGAAGCCAGAAATAAGCATCTAGTTTTAATATTCCTGACCCTAACTATCAGTGTCTAAATCCAGCCCCTTTAACCCCCAACATTAACTTGAAGGGGATGGGAAAATAAATACACTTTTCTGCACCTCAGCATTGCTTCTCCCCTTCTTAGGTTTCATCTGCTGATCTTCCATTCTCACCCCAGGGACAACAACTGCCCTTCAGTCCAATTCTCACTCTTCCCCACCTCAAAGTTCATGCTGAATAAAACCCTGTTGGCTCTTAATTTGTAAAGCTCAGCTTTTTGAGTTCAAAGAACATAGCTCATCAAAATCCTGGATTCTGAAAATCAGAGTTCACAGGACTTTAGAGAGGACTGATGGTTAGCAAGAGGTCTAAGATCAGGACAGCAAAGCTGCAGAAGGCAAGGACCTTGAGACCAGAGGCGTTTGCTAGGAGTGCCAGCAAACCATCACGAAGATCAGGTGGGAGCTGATTGACTTGAATGAATGCCAACTAAAGATGTCCAGGGATTGGTGAGAATAATTTTACCAGAAGAGATGAAAAAGGACAAAGGCTGGTGGCCAAAGGCCAAGCAGAATGAGTTCCCTCAGCTGAAGACCAGCCAAGTGTTAGAAGCTAGGACATTATATGACACTCCTCTCCTGTCTACTGACTTACTCTCAGGTAGGTGGTGAGGTGCAGTAGGCGAAGCCTTAGAAATGATTAATTCTTACCCCAAAATGTCTAAGATTGGAATGGGATAAAGACTGATAGAATGACACTTAAATTGGCTTTATAAAAATTACTGATTACAAATTGAGTGTACTGCAATGTGATAAAATATATTTTAAGTTTATACATGAAGTTGAATTTACTTATTAAAAATTAAGTTACTTTTTTTGTTGCAAATCTGAGTTTTATACTCACCCACTATACATGTTTAATATTTTAATGAATGCTGTGAGGAAACTAGGCTCAGAGAGATGAAATAATCTGCCTAAGGTCACAGCTAGTAAATGGTAGAGCCAAGATTTGAGACTTTAATTTATTTGATATCAAGGTTTGTGTTTCTAACCACTATGCCTAAGCCTCACAGTTATATGGTTATTATATTTTACTCTCTGTATTGTTTCTAATTGCTAGGAGTGTGTGACTTGAAACATAAGAGTTACAACCACATCCTGTTATAAATGTTCTTTGTTTGCCTTTGTCTTTTCTTGTTTTTCCTACTCTGATACATGTCTTTCTCTGACTTTGTTCCTTATTTTCATAGTCCTCCATTTTGCCTTTCACTTAGCACCCTGCTGAGCCCCCAGAGTTGATAATTAGTTCTTCCTGAGCTGCCTTTGCCTACACCTAGCTGTGTGGCTCTCAGGACGTAAGCTGTATCACGTGGAACCACCTGATCTGGCATTTCCCCACACTTCAGGAGGCAGGACATGAAGACAGCCCTGTCTTTGGATTGGAAGCCTACAAATTAAGAGTTCATTGTGTTTGAGAGGTCCAAGAGAATTGGATTTAAGATGAATGGAATAATCATCTTCCAGAGAAGTAAATTTACTTGGCGGGTTTCCACTAAAATGGATTTTTTAAAATGTCAGATGGAACTAAAACATTTAAGACATATGGTGCATTAACTAAATGTTTAAACATTTGCCTTTAGCTGCGTGAACATATCATTGATGAGATGAGCTCAGTGAGCTATGTTGAACGAATCTGACTGAATCACTGTCCAGTAGAGAGCTCTATTTCTTTAGTCTCTCTAATATAAACCATCCCCAGATGCTTACAACAGATACCAAATATGTGTTATAATTTCACTGCTGAATGCAAATGCACATAAAAATGAAAGGTCTAAATGAGAAAATGTATCTATAATCTCAGTCATTACCTTTTATTTGAAATAGGTTCTGCAAAGAAGGGTACAAAAAGAATATTTTCAAGCATGAAGCTGTGTCACTGGGATGCCACCAGCCCATTCTACTTTCTTCCAGAAAATCCCTTCACTTTATAATGCACGGTCAGCAAACATGCAGCAAGTGTGGGAGTTCTCCCCCTCACCCCGAGTCCATAGCAGACATTGTTAATCAATCACAATGCTTGTTTTTCCTGCTGAGCCTGCACTTGGCCTGAGAATTTTTCTCCACCTAGCACTTCAGGCAACACTGCCAATTGATCCAAGTTGGCACTTACAAAGAAACCTATTGGCAATCCCCAGACACAGAGCAATGGGCGTTCCTATTTCTGATATGTCTAAGAAATGTGATAATTAGGAAGACCAGGCCATTGGATACTGTTGGGATTTATTCCTTAAATTACAAGGATGGCTTTGGGGATCCTTGCATTCTGGCAGAACCCACTAGGATATGGATTAGCTTCTGTCTAGTTGTATAAAGGGCCAGTCTTCTGTCTTCCAGGAAGGCAGACTGATCCCACGCATACTTGTATGGATTTCTGTTTTATCCTCTGAGTTTCACAGCTCCATGAAAATGCTGAGAATCCTAGACCCACTAGAAATAGGGTAAGTCAGGAACTACCAGAGACCATGAAATGGAGATAATCACTTGCCTTTTGATACTACGAAGAACTTCCTGGGGTAAGGCTCCATGCATGTAGTGGTGGGGGATGGTGGGTAACTCATATTTAAGTCTGACCTTATATATGCAATCATATTTCCTAAGTAGCTTTTCAGTAATAACTACTACTGTGTATATGCCTGGCATGAAGTTCAGCACCAAAGCACATGTGCTTTTATTCACTTGTATGTACTTTCATTCACTCTTCAGATCTTCCCCATGAAGTACAACACCCCCATTTTACAGATGATGAAACAGGTTGGCGATGCTAGGGAACTTATCTAAGATCACACAGACATTTCACATCTATGTTGGACAGAGTGGTGATAGAAACAGGTGGCAAATTCTTAAAAGATCATTGAAACAGTTCAATGATAGGATTATTTATGTAGATGAACGTAGGATTAAGGAAACCAGTAAGGGATAGTTCCAAAGTCTCCAAAGATAAGCAACGATTAGAATCCTTTAGCATCCCTAGATATCCCTCAAGCAGCAGCAACTAACTGTGTGAGAGAAATCCCTCGATGGGAACTGTAGCTTTAAGGAGAGGAAGTCCTTTCCTACCCAAACCAACCATGTCTTGGATAGTTGTGAGGAAGTGAGGAGAGAAAAGAGCTTGTGTTTCCCAATGATCTAGGAAGAGGAAGCAGCCGCTGAGAGGCGCAGTTCATAGAGTTCAGCACAAAGTAGAGAATGCATCTAGGGGGCTGTGAGAATAATGAGTTTGATGGAGGAGAGGCAATTTAACCCAATACTGCTCTGGGCCTATTCTCATAACCACTACTTTATATTCTACATCTTGGCTGGGTTTTAGGAGGTCCAGGTCTAGAAGTACCAGCCAGTGCTTGCTTTCACTTGAGAGGAGAGAGGAAGAGAACTTAAACTTCCTGAGTGCACCATGGTAGTACAAACAGTCCTTGACACATCACAAGTGCTCAGTGTCAGCTATTGGTTATTGCTATTTCTTCTTTTTCCTTTTCCCAATTCTCCCTTTCTGTGCCTTAGTTCCATGACCAAAGTGATGGTACTCAGAGCAAAGAAAGTTGATTTGCAATTTCCAATGCTTTACTGACAGAACTTATTTATAATGATATATGAGGTCAGTGAGTATGTATTTCTAATTTCCAGAAGAGGAAATTGAACCTTACTGATTTGAAAGCTGGTGTCCTTCTAATACTTGAAGTTTCCTCTAGTGAGTCAATGATAACGACTCTTAAAGTATTAAGAAAATATAAAGTTGTTTAAAGAAAAAGATGATGGCTTTAAAAAATTGTTATATTTATTTTAGATTTATCAAGGCACAGATTGCACAAGATACGAACCATAGAAGGTCTAGGGATTATCACTTACTCTACATGTTCTGCTCCCAACCCCTTCTTTAGTTTTTCCTCTCTCTCTCACCTCTCTGTGTCTCCCTGTCCCTCTCTCTCCTGCTTCCCCTCTTCCTCTCCCTGCTCCCATCTTCTCTCTCTCAGCTCTGTTTTCCTCTGATCAGCAGTCAGTGTTTCCTCCTTTATTCCTCCTCACTCCTCTGATCATTACCTTTCCCTTTTGTTCTTTGCACTTGTCTCCTCTTTCCCATCCCTTTCCCCATGTTTTCTTTTCTCTCTTCTTTCTTCTGCTCCTACTTTCTCTGTAATGTGAAGAGATATAGCTTAGGGGTTATAATTGTAGGCTTTAAATGTAAACTGCCTGGACTCAAGTCCTTGTTCTGTCATTACTAGGCATGTGACTTTGTGTAAATTATGTAATCTCTTTGAGTCTCAGTTACCTGCATATGTCAAATAGGATAATAAAGATACTTATAGTGGTTATGGAAAAGTAAAAAAAAAAAAAATGAATGTAAAGAACCTACCTGCACAATTACTATTTTTTCCTTTTTCCATCTTTCCTTTCACCTTGCATCTTTCTGACGAAGCTATGGTACTTGGTGCCAAAATAGTTGCTGACTTGTAAATTAATAAAAAGCTAGAGGATGATGAATTCTGTAACTTGGGTTCTGGGAGAAAAATTCTGCAACTTGGGTTCTGGGAGAAGCAGCAGGCAGCCTGGGAAGTGTGTTAAAAAATGTTTACCAATGCAAAATGTGTTGTTTGTGTGTGTTTTCAAAATGTTTATTTTTGTGGGTAGAGAGTCTTCTTGAAGGCGATATCTCTGCTGCATTCGGTTGAGAGACAGCAGCAGCCTCCAGGAACAGCAGGTACTGCTGCAGAAACTTTCTTTTGGACAAGAGCAGCAAAGACCTACGGGTTAACAAAAGAGTTGCATAATTGTTCAGTATTTGAATCTCCCTGGAATGGCTCAAAGAGGGAGCTATGTGTGAAGGAACTTGTGGGTAAATAACTCTGGCACAGAGCACCACACCATCTGCAGACTTTGCAGAAATGAGCAAGGGAAGCCAACGAGCTGTGAGTGACAGAGATTAATCTTCAAAGTCACAAAGGCATGTAGTTCCGTTTGGAATTCAGGCAATGCTGGAGAGCTTCACAGGCCCGGAACAATTCTTTGAGGCAATGAAGACATTTATCAGTCATAACTCTCAGGTGACTGCTGTGTCCTGGAATCCTTAGTGCTGGTGAATCAAAAAGAACCCAGAAGAAAGACACTTCCCTTTAAAATTAGGAGAGGCAGCAGAATGATTATGTTCAATTTCTTACTTAAAACAACTGTCCGAAGAATTCACCATGATGCTTGGATGAGGCTGGCCTTCCACATTCAGGGAGCTGAGATGGAAATAGAGAGTGTGACTTACCACACCCTGCAGGCTGTGCTTGTTTGTCGACTCCCTGTTTGGGGCAAGTAGCTAAATAATTGTTAGACTGCAAGACACACTAGAAAATCAAAATTATGCTTTTTGGAATATTCATTTGTTAATGAATACAATTGTTTTTATAAAATACATTTGTATTTATAAAGTAGTTCTGTTAAAAAACGTTTTCAAAAATATTTTTTTTCTAAAAATAAAAATAACATGCATTTACATTTAAGCAAAATAAAAACCTTCACTTTGATTATTACATCAATTATCTGAAACATTAAAAATAACATAAACAATAACTAGACTTGATACATTTCACACGTTAACCAATTTCTTTGCCATATCTGTTTCTAATGCCATTTGCCTGATATTTTTTACAACATGGTGTCATTAAAATTTTTTTTCATAAAATTGCCTGCAGTCTTGCTCTGAGTAGTTTATGACTAATGAAAATATCCACCATGTAGCAACTTTTTTTTTTTTTTTTTTTTAGTTTTCCAGTTCCTTTAGTATCTGGAAAGAGAGTATTTACTTAACTAAAAATATTATGGTCCACAAATGAGTAAATTAAATATGCTGATCATTTCAAATTTAATTCCATCTTAAAAATAAAAATGTGTATGTAGCTCAAATATTTTTCATGCATACTCTCCTTTTACCTCCATATCTTTCTTTGAAAAATATTTTAATCAAAGTTGTTCAGTTAAGTGGTAACTATGATTCCTTTGAATGTTTCTCTAAATTCAGATGCTGGAAAATCATAAGCATTAAGCATTCTCATTTTCCCTCCTTTCTAGTCAGAATATAAGTTCATCTGATTAAAAATAGAAGTTTCATTTAAAAAGAGTTACACCACAAGGTGAGATACTCTAAAGTGCATTTATCATATTCTAAATTTAAATATTAAACACAGCAGTCTCGTGAGAGTTCATCCTTTTATTTGTCCCTTCCTTTTTTGGTATTTTAATGTTTAGTGATAAGTTTTACTAAATCATTACTTTTAGGAAAACCTGCACGAAGTAACTACTAGCTTTGAAATGAATGACAATGTTTCTTTAGTAGATTTTCACCTTTTAAGATGATAACTAATATCATTATGGTTCCCAAGTTAGATGTCAAACACCAGCAAACATTTTGTACAAGTTACATGTTTGTCAATTTTCTTAAGAAGTAGAAATTCTGTACTTAAAATTTCATTAAACTTGTGCTTCTACTCCTCCTAGAATGTATTGTTCCTGAAAAGAGTTATAAAGTTTTTTTAAAGCTACGAAATAATAGCATAAATAAAAAGTTATTGATTTATAGCATATAGTAAATGATAAAACCACTGTACTAGGAAGTGCTCTCTATATGCTCTATGAAAGAACTCTCAGTTTTTATTCCCACATTTTATAGACACCTAACCTATTATTTCCAAGCTTTCCTGACTTTGCAGCCTCGTTTGATGTTTCACACATCTTGTAGTCTGTGGCACAGGCCATGCTACCATGACCACGTGCCTGCCAACTCCATTTGATTGATGTGGTAGGCTTGTTGGACACTTCTGCCACCATTACCACCCGAGACAGAAAGGAGTTAGCTTCTTCCCAGACCCTAGTATACAAAGTCTCTTCATTTACTTAAAAAAAGTACTAGTTACATTGCATCCAGAAAGGGTCAGGATAAGAAAGAAAGACAATCTTTGGTTGTTTTTCAAATATAACCACACATTAAATTAAGAACTCTGTTTATGAGCATTTCACACTGAGACTGCATGAAACCATGGCAGAGGCTGGCAGTAAATTGGAAGCCTCGCAAATCTGGTGTATTAGTCTGTTTTCATGCTGCTGATAAAGACATACTTGAGACTGGGCAATTTACAAAAGAAAGAGGTTTAATGGACTTACAGTTCTACGTGGCTGGGGAAACCTCACAATCATGGCAAAAGGCAAAAGACATGTCATACATGGATGGTAGCAGGCAAAGAAAGAGAGCTTGTGCAGGCCCCCTTGTAGAACCATCAGATCTTGGGAGACTTTTTCACTCTCACGAGAACAGCACAGGAAAGACCTTTGCCTATAATTCAATTATCTCCCAAAGGGTCCCTCCTACAACACATGGGAATTTGAATGAGATGTGGGTGGGGACACAGCCAAACTGTATCAGCTGGCATGTTTTAATGCAAATATTTATAATAATACTTTTGTAAAAATAAAAAATCTAAGACAAATGCTAAATCAGATGGAATGCCATGATACTAGACATACACAGAGACTGCTGGAGGCAAACCTGGGTATCTGCTTCCCCCATTTGATGGTAAAAAGTCTAATCTTCAGACCATCTTGGATCAAATTCTGATAGTATCAATTAACAGATATATAACCTTGTCCAAATATCTACACTTAATCTCCTCATTTGCAGAAATGAAGGAAAAACGTTTATCTTACTGGGCTGTTGCAAGGAGAAAAATTGTGGGAAGTGCCTATGGCAAGGACCAGGCACACAGCACGAGACAGGGCTCCTGTCATTATCACCATGCTCCTCTTACCCATGACTTGGTGGCACAAAAGGCATAGATTGTGATTTAGGCTGACTTTTCTCATAAAAATAAAGCAGAACCATAAAGAATCAGTTAGAACAGAAAAGAGAAGAAGAGTGGGTAAGAGTTTTGAATTTGTGTAGTTATCCCTTCTAAACAGGAGGAGAGGCAGGATTCACTGAACACTTCCTCTAGGTTCAGCACTGGAACACTTACTCCTTTTTTATAAGATGACTATATTGTTCTTACTGGTGTTTTTTCCATAACCACCACATGGAAATATTATTATTTCCATTTTACAGATGAGAAAACCAAGGCTTCAAGCAGTTACAGAGGAAGAGCTAATAAGGAATGCAGTCAGAAATAAAACTGATGTTCTTAAAACCATGATTTAACAAATCTGACTACATTACTTCTCAAAAGCTCTAAATGTTCATGGTTTACTTATATCCGAGTGTTTCATATATGATCCTGTTCAGCAACGCTAGGCAGAAATTATGCGAAAATATGGTGGTCCTAATTAACAACCTCAAACTTAAGAATTTATTAACAACCTTAAAAAGTAAAAAATCTTTAACAGCCTGTCATGTATGGTTTACCTCTAAATTTAAACAGTAGTCTGGGCTAATTTGTAATTTTTACCTATTTGTACTAGCAAGTTTCATAATATCTTTAAAATAAAGCATAAAACTTCTTTATGCTATACTAACAAATAAACCCCAAATCTCAGTAGTTGAGGTAACAAAGAATTGTGTATTGGTCATGCTGTCTGTCCATTACAAATCAGCAGACGTTGACTCCTTGAAGTAGTGACTTGGGGAATCAGACTGACTGACAAGATAGTCATTGTCTCAAACATTGTCAGGTGCCAGCCAGAGGGAAAAGAGAACCCTCGAGGACCTCACATTGCATGACGAAGCTCAGAAATGACACACTCATATAAGCAGACAATTCAATATGTGGAACTAGCCGAATAACCCCACCCAATCATAAGGGGGTCAGGAACTATAAACCTGTCCTACATATGGAAGGAGAGAAATGAACATATTTTGCAAACAGCAATAATCATTAATTACACATAAAATTACTACAAATGTTGTAAATTATTAAAGATTATTCTCATAAAATGCCAATTTCAAGCTTCAGGTGGTTTTCTCTACGTGAGATATTCTATTACTAGATAAACAAACACTCACTCGTTCACATATTTTAACAAAATTTTCACCTTCTCTCCTAAGGAAGAACATTCAGTTTTAAGAGTTACTTCTGTCTTTTCTAAAAAGTTCTTTTTAAAATGGCATCAACTGCTGGCTAAAAGGGATTCCTTAAGGAAATGTGTCATTTTCTTGTCTAGAAGTCAATGAGTTCAAAGAAAAATAAGAGTAAAACTGAAAGGATGTGTAATAAAAGACCCAGTTAGTGCCTAAAAGATGCCAAATTGGAAAGTGTTACTATTCCTTGTGTCATCCATCACTGCAAATGGCTCAGCAGGCAAAAGACTATCTCAAGCTGGCAGTCTTGCCATAGAAATAGATTAATTCAATAACAGTAGCAGAATTACAGAGCTCAACATGGCCAGTGACATTCCACAGACTAGTTCAGACCCCAAAAAAGGTAAGAGCTGAGTGAATGAAAAAATGAAAATTCTATCAAGTCCTCATCAAGTTCAATAAATCTGGGAAATATTCTTGTATTGGGCTTTTTTGGTCCCTAAATATTAATCAGCTGTAAATTACTTTCCAGTTATCCATTCAACTTTTAAAAATGGATTGGCCTTTTCATAGAAAATCTATATTCAATGGTAAGGATGAATGAAGGTAAGAATTTAGTTTTACTTTATAGAGGTGAGCAGTCTTTCTTGGCTGCATTCTTAGCACATAATAATGAAGGAAATTGCAGTCGATATTTCAAGTGCATAGGGCTGGGGACACAGAGATAGAGATTGGGAACAGATTCAGCTTCCAGGATATCCAGTGCCACACACAAAATTCTTGATTGTGTCATTGTTAAATTCCTATTTGGTAATCGTGAAAACACAGAATAATTCAATTCAACAAATAGTTTTTGAGCACCTACTAATATACTTACAAGTGCTTTTTACACTTCAAAAAACTATTTGAGATAAAAGGTATTATTGCCGTTGTTATGGCACTGTACTTGAAATTGCAGGAAAAATACACGTCAACAAGAGCAGGCAATGAAAAGAAAAGTAGTGAGATAAATTGATGGATTGAAGTTATTGACAGAGAAGTTTTATATTTTGCAGAGTAAATATAATCCAGAGTAAGCACTGGTGAGAAAAGAAAACTTACTTTAGTGTCATGTCAAAGCCCATTTTATATATTACAGAGCAGAGAAAATATGTAAACCTCGTTTTATGACTATGTAATTCTAAGTTCTAAAATAGTTTAATTGTCTATCATATCAGCTGATTAAGAAGGTTGTTTGTGTGATGCTAATTAAGTCAGCATATTTTGGCATTACTTGACATAACTCATGACATGGACATGGTCAGCAATTTATAACTATCAGATGTTTTGAGAAACTGACAGTTACACCAAATGCTTTTGAATGAAATACCTTAGTGAAAAAGTAAAAGGCCACATTAAAAGCTTCTTTATAAAATTTAAAATCCTCCAAATTGCTCTTATTAATGTAATCAATTGTGGTGCATTGAATGTAAAAGATTCCTTTAATAAGCTTACACTGTTAGTTAAAAAAATATATAATTACAGCTAGTTGATGTAATTATGTTAATATCTGGCAAAACATTTTAAGGAAAGAAATATTACTAAAGATGCTGATTAAATAATGATAAACCATTCAATTTTCTAGAAAGATGTAATAATTCTAAACTTATATGCACCCAATAGCCTCAAGCATATACAATGAAAATTAATAGGACTACAAGGAGAAAGTGATAATTTCACTATCAAAGTGGAAGATTTAAACATTTGTCTTTCACTGGTAGATCAAACACATTAAAAACTTAGTAAGACTAGAAGATTAGAATAGAACCTGATAGACTTTTATAAGACACTGTATCCAATAGTTGTAGAATACATATAATTTTCAAGGCAACATAAAAGATCCATAGAAATTTCTCATTTCATACAAATGGAATCACACAACACATGACCTTTTGGGACCAGTTTCATTACTTAGTATAATGTCTTCAAGCTTTATCCATATTATGGTGTGTATCAGTTCTTCATTCTTTTTTATGGTCAAATAGTATTTTATTATATAAATATACCACATTTTCTTTATTCCTCAGTTGATGGATATTTGGATTATTTCTATTTTTTGGCTACTACTAATAATACTTTTAGCAACATCCATATACAAGATTTTGTTTGGACATATATTTATATCTACATATATCTAAGGGTGTATATGGGCATAAAGGAAGTGCATATCTATATATACCCAATTGCCTTAGGTGTGTATCTAAGAGTAGAACTGCTGAATCTTAAAGGAAATTTTATGTTTAACTTTTTTAAAAACTGCTGAACTATTTTCCAAAGCAGTTGCATTATTTTTCATTCCCACCACCATTTTTCATTCATTCATTTTGTTGTTTGTGCTTTCGGTGTCATATCTAAGTACCACTTCCTCATCCAAAGTCATGAAGATTTTACATCTACGGTTTCTTCTAAGAGTTTTATAATCTCAGCCTTTATATTTAGATATTTTATCAATTTTGAGTTAATTTTTGTATAACATAGGGATCCAACTTCATTCTTTTGTTTGTGAAACTTAAGTTGCCATAGCACTTAATTAAAAAAAAAATCTATGGTTTTCTTTCTTTTTTTTTTTTTTTTGAGACACAGTCTCACTATGTCACCAGGCTGGACTGTAGTGGCATGATCTCAGCTCACTACAACCTCTGCCTCCCAGGTTTAAGCAGAATTGCTTAACCTGCCTCAGCCTCCTGAATAGATGGGACTACAGGCATGCACCACCACACCCAGCTCATTTTTTTTTTTTTTTTCGTATTTTAATAGAGAGGGTTTCACCATGTTAGACAGGATGGTTTCGATCTTCTGACCTGGCGATCTACCCACCTCAGCCTCCCCAAATGCTGGGATTACAGGAGTGAGCCACTGTGCCCAGCCCGATTCTACGTATTTTTAAATTTTCTTTCTGAGCTCTTTTCCGATCCATTGGTTATTTAATATTGTGTGTTTAATTCCCACATATCTGTGAATTTCCTATTTCCTAAATTTCCTTGTTACTGATTTTGTCCCATTATGGTCTAGGAACACACTTGTACAATTTTAGTCCTTTGAAATTTGCTGAGACTTCTTCTATGGCCTAACCTATGTTCCATCCTGGGGAAGGTTCAATGTGCACTTGAGATGGATGTGTATTCTGCCATTGTATGGAGAGTTCTGTAGCTGCTGAAGGCCCAGTTTGTTTATAATGTTGGTTCAAGTCTTCTCTTTCCTTGTTTATCTTCTGTCTAGTTCTTGTATCCATTATTGAGATTAGAGTATTGAATTAATGTATTTCTCCCTTCAATTCTGTCAGTTTTGCCTCATGTTTTCTTGGGGTCTTCTGTTAAGTGCATATAGGTTTATAACTGTTTTATCTTCTTGGTGGATTGGCCCTTTCATCAGCATAAAATAGCCTTCTTTGTCTGTAGTACTAGTTTTTTCTTGAAGTCTATTTTGTCTTATATAAATACAGTCACTTCACTTCTCTTTTGATTATTGTTGGAATGGTATATCTTTCCCCATCGTTTTACTTTCAACCTCAAGTGTTCATCTTGCATAAGAAATGCTTAGAGAGAAATGTATAGCTGTGAACACCTATCCTAAAGGAGAAAACGTCTCAAATTAATTACCTAACCAAAAGTTAAGTTAATAATCTAACCAAATCAAACATTTCTGAAAAACAATGTTTTTATATAAGGAAAGGGAGTTGTCTTACCAGATGTAATTTTAGTTTAAAGCTATTGTAATTATAACAATGCGTTATTACTACAAGGATTTACTAAGTGACATATTCAACTAAACAAGGACCTCAGAAACAGGCCCACAGCATACATGAAACTTAATTTATGTCAGTTCAGCAATGGTAGATCAGTGAGGAAAGAATAAACTATTTAATAAATGATGCTTGGACTATTGATTATACAAATGAAAAAATTAAAAAAAAAAACAGTTCTGTATTACAAACTATAAACTACAATTAATTCCAAGCAGATGAAAGACGTAAATGTGAAAGGCAGTATTTCAAAACTTTTAAGAATCTTTGAATCCGTCACATGAATTCGAAGTAAAATTGTTTCTTAAACAAATTACCAAGACCAAAGGAAATTGATGATAAAACATCCATACATTACAATGTAAAGCTTTCATTTATAGAATAAAAACACTGTATAGACAATGAAGAGAAAGACTTATACTGAAATAAGTAATCTGCAAGCTATGTCAATGACTAAATATTTGTGTTTGAAAATATGAACACCACAATGAAACTAAGAACAAAAAACTTAAACATACATCTTACAGAGGAGGAAATACAAATTACCAAAAACATAAGACAAGATGCTCAACATTATTGTTAAGCAAAGAAACACTAATTAAAATCTCAATGGGATATCATTTCATGGCTACCAGTTTACCAAAAAATTAAAAGATGATTGATATCAAGTGTAGTGAGGATACAGACAATAGGAATAGTCATCTAGTTCCGACAAGAGTATAAACTGGTAGAACTGGAAAGCAATGTGTCATTATCAAGTAGAACTGTGGATGAAAATTTCCTACAATCATACCTACACCCCTAGATACATATCCTTGAGGAATTCTAGCATGTGTACACCAGAATATTCAAGATTTTTCAAGCATCATTGTTCATAATAGCAGAAAAAAGGAAAGTATCCAAATTGTCTACCAACAGTTTAACAAATTCCTAAGTTGTGGTATGTTCATAAACTAGTATAGTATATCATAGTTAAAAATGATGAAATATAGCTATTGGCTGCATGTAGTGGTTCACACCTGTAATCCCAGCATTTCAGGAGGCAGAGGTGGGAGGGTTGCTTGAGCCCAGGAGTTCAAGATTAACCTGGGCAACATGGTGAAACTCAGTCTCTACAAAAATACAAAAATTAGCTGGGCATGGTGGTGTGTACCTGTAGTCCTAGGTACTTGGGAGACTGAAGCAGGAGGATCACTTGAGCCCATGAGGTGGAGATTGCAGTGAGCTAAGATCACACCACACATTCTGTACTCCAGCCTGGGTAACAGAATGAGACCGTGTTGAAAGAAAGAAAAGAGAGAGACAGAGAGAGAGAGAGAGAGAGAGAGAGAGCGAGAGAGAGAGAGAGAGAGAGAGAGAGAGAGAGGAAGGAAGGAAAGAGAAAGAAAGAAAAAGAGCTACAGCTATCTTCTTCAACATTGATGAATCTTAAAGAATGTGATAAGCCTATCACAAAAAAATTACATATAGAATTTCACTTGTATAAATAAAAAAGCCAAATACCAAATAAAATATTTATTAGTTTTTATTTTTTTTTGTTTGTTTGTTTTTGTTTTTGTTTTTGTTTTTTTCTTTATTGAGACAGCGTCTCACTCTGTTGCCAGGCTGGAGTGCAGTGGTGCTATTTTGGCTCACTGCAACCTCTGCCTCCCAGGTTCAAGTGATTCTTCTGCCTCAGCCTCCTGAGTAGCTGTGGGACTACAGGTGTGCACCACCATGCTTAGCTAATTTTTCTTTTTTTAATAGAGACGGGTTTTCAGCATGTTGGCCAGGATGGTCTCAATCTCTTGACCTCCTGATCCACCTGCCTCAGCCTCCCAAAGTGCTGGGATTACAAGTGTGAGCCAGTATGCCTGGCCTCCAAATGAAATATTATTTAAGAAACAATATAAAGGTGATAAACTATGAGAGAGAGAGAGTCCAAGAGACAGAGGGAGAGGAAGATAGCAAAAAAAGTAGAAAAAGAGACAAGATTCAGGACTGTGATTACCTCTAGGAAAATAGAAAGTGTGACAAGTGGGAAGGGGTACACAGCGTGCTAACAGGGTCGTAATGCTGAGTGTCTCAAATCTTTGGTGAGTACATGAGTATTTTATTATTGCCCTCTAAGATGTACCTACAGTAAACATTTTTTATTCATTCCCTAACACACATATTTTAGTGGAAAATCGACTGAGCATTCTATGGGACTATATTGTGTGAATCCTATGTTCTGCTTACAGAGTGTACAGCTTAAGGATCAGAATAAGCTGTGGTCATTCTGGATTTTCAAGAGCATCCTGAAGAAAAATTACAGTTTGCAATAAGCACAGAGGTGACTTTGGCACCTTCTTTCTCACAAGTAAATGAGATGGGGTTTAAAGAGTTAGCTTTGAGAAAAAAAAGTCATGTCAAAGGAGATAGCCAGTGAATGATTGCAGAAACTGAATAGACCTTACCATTCCCAGGAGGATTTGGTTACAGGTACTATGTATAAAGCAGAGATTGGTGTTAGCACATTGTATTTAGATCAGTGACCCCACTTTCCAAGTGTCTACAGACAAGTGGACTAGACACATTACAGGGTTAGAGAATGACTTTAAAAGCAACCAAAACATTATATATAGAAGCAAGACATGTTTGCAGCATGGCGGAGAGTGCAAGCACTTTCACATTTCGGGCAAATCGAGAAGGTTATTCCTAGAAAGTTGATGCCATAAGGAAACCTGATTTCCTATAGTGACTTTTGCAGGATGAGAAGAATTGAGATAACACATGGCATTGTGTGATATTGCATAAAAAATTCAGAATAAATATATAAATGGGCCAAATATTTAAAGTGTCTTTGCTTTTGTTTCTGAGGACCAGTCTCTACTCAAAACTCTTTTGACAGTCATGATTAAAAAAGAAAACAAAAAACAAATAGATATTCTAAAAAAGACACATCCTTTGATAGGCCAAAAAAATTTAAGTTAGGCACAGCTTAAGAAATATTGATGAGTTACTGGGCCTTTACAGTGTGAAAAATAAGGACTACAGTTGGGCTATAGGGTAAAGCTGGAATTTTGCCTACAAAGTGTACAGACCAGAAAAAAATTCTCTGTGAAAGAATTGTGAATCAAAAGAGAATAGCTGAGATGGAGACTAGTTTCCAATTACAGTGCCACAAATTAAACAAGAAATCTTTACAGCAATGCCTAGGGCAGGTCAGTCAATGCTATTGGAGGAAAAGTTCGGCACAAAGAATGGCAAATGACAGAAAGAGGTATCACAGTGAATTGATGTTTCAATGTAAATTTCTCCAGGGTTCTGGGGGAAGGCATAGCATAGTCAAATTACATGAGCATGCTTTTTTTTTTTTTTTTTTTTTTTTTAATGTACTCAGCCCTATTTTAGGTAGTGTGGCAAAACAGATGAACAATAAAATATGTTTCCTGCCCTCGAGGTCTTTATATATAATGTAGTTAAGGACACAGTCTCTGAGTGAAATAATGAGGTAAAAATGCAAAGCAAAATAATGAGAGTACTTGCTCGGACGGAAGGCTCTCAGTAACCTCATTCTCTGGGTCCTGGTAGAAAACCAGGGAGCTGGAACATCTGCTACTTGTCTACACATGAACCCTCATTGATCCTCACTGACTCCTAGTTGTACCCCAGTTGGAATGACGCTTGTTTACCATCTACTTCTAACAGGGCTTTATTATTGGGCTTTCTACAAATTAAAAACAGGAATTTAAAGGAATGAAAAGTTGCTTGGAGTGAGAGTATTGAAAACTGATAAAATGGCCACTAACTGAAAAAGGCAATAGAAAGCCTGTTACAGACATGACTCAGAAAGCAGAACAAGTGGGAGCCCTGAGCAAAGGCGCAAGCAAGCTTTCCCCTCTCAGGCTCCCCTCTGACCATGATGCGGCCCTGTGTGATGGCTGATAGCCATGTGCTGACTTTATCATTAACAGCCGGTTAATAGCTTCAGTATATATTTAATTAGGCTGGAAACTGTGTGATACATTTGAGAAATCTTGCTACTGAAATTAGTTTAAATAAAACCTTTTGACATGCAAAGGGAATAAGCCTCAGTTATCAAGACAAATCACAGCAGAGACACCTCATTTCCCAACCATCCTGGATAAATGAAGCCCTACTCTCTATCACTGAGCCTGCCATTGTGTAGTGCAGACCATATTTTCTATATTATTATAAAGTAAAATTATCATAAAATGTGATTTTTTGCAATATCACACCCTTTATAGTTGTTCCGAGAAGCAAGATAGTTAAATTTCAAGCACAGTAACAGAAAGGTTCTAGACAAAATTCCTTATAAATAGATAAGCTCAAATGAAAGTAAGTATATATTTCATGAAGGTGTTCTGTTTTAATATTTGAATGTAGATTTTCCAATGTTCTGAGATAGTGAACAGCACATGGAAAAGACCATAACAGAATATCATTGCTCACACATATTTGTATTATTAAAAAGCTGTGTGTATGTATCTAGATTTTTAAGCAAAACAGAACCATGATAGCAACACTGATTTTGGAAAAAACTTGAAAGAGAGCGGGAACAGGAACTCAGGCTTAAGCCATAGCATACTTTTCTTTTATTGATTCTCCATTTGTTTTGTAGGATTTCAACAGTGAAGGAGACCTGAGAAGCCATAAAATCAATCCCTCAAATTGAAGTTGAAAAAAGCAAATCATCTCTCACACCCACCCTGATTGGTAATAATTAACTTGGGAATACTTCAGTTACTCTTTCATTAAGCAGTTCTCCTAGATATTGAACTTATGTTAGTTTATTTATTGGATTCATCCTAAGCATTCAAGGTGCTTTTGAAGGATATGAGGCAAACTGTTAGCATCATTTAACATTTATTGAATTATAGCATCCACATAACTTAAAGCAGACACAAGACTTAATGAGAAAAGCAAGACATCATTCCTATTTTATAAAGAGAGTAACCAAGGCAAACAGGTAGAAGGAAGACTTGCCCAAAGTCAGACAGAAAATATTGAGAGGAGATTAGGGCCCACTTAGATTATTTTTGGTAGATTGCTCTTTTCACTTACCCATAACCGAGTTTGTCAGAAAAATACATCTCAGGAATAAAGAAAATGTACGCAGAATGAACAGTTAATTGAGATGCTTAAGCATAAACACATGGAAAGGTGGTAGGTAAGCACCTGTGTTGACTTAGCCATCATTCTGTTTGTATTTGCCAATCAGTCTCTGCCAGTTGGTATCAGTCCTAACACACACTGATAGAGTTGGCTCTGAACTCTATTATTTCCGTAGTCACGGCTACCTACTACTCTATTCCCACTTGAACTTTACTGTAATTTTGTCCATATGTCAGAACGAAGCAGGCTGCTTAGGGCCTTGGGTTGGGATGGAGGGCATCTTTCTCCAGGCTAGGCATTTCAACTGAAGAAGAAAAGAAAGTAGGATTAGGAAATGATAAATACTAGAGGTCACCTGATCTGTTAAAAACAAAAATGATTATTTTTTCACTAATGAGTTCTGAAAATATATTTGAGAGTTCTTCAACACAAGGAGCAAAAGAACAAAGAGAAAGGGGAAATCTTTGTTGTTTTATTGATCTGCCTTAATTGTATTCTTTCATCTTAGAAATAAGACAAGCTTGCGTAGAAGCCACTGTCTGTGGTTCAGTTTCTGAACTAGAAAAAAAATCTTTTTAAAAATCAGAATCTGAGCATTTCAGATTAGGGCATGATAGGGGTCAATACTGCTTTTTTGGTGAAAACCTTAAATAGGGTGGTCAGTGAAAGAACTTAATGACAAATTTAAAACAAGGAATAACAGTTCCGTGCTCCGAAACAGGAGGGGTAGTAAGCACATCAATAATGATTATATGGGTTCCAAGTAGGATAATTTCATAAGAGATTGGCACATACTTACTTCGGGTTCATGATGGAAGGAGAAAATAATAATTATTATTTGGGGACTCAAGAAGACTTCATGGAAGAGAAGGCTTTTGAGACGCGAGTAAAGAATGTTGAAGAAGAAAATAGACCTAGGCAGTCCAAATATAGAGGCAGTATAGGTAAGTGTATCCTTGGAGAAAACAAGTTGTCTATTTGACTGTAGGATACACAAGAGTGAGAGAAAGACAAGATAATAAGAGCCTTATTGTGGGAGGTCTATAGCATTTGTATTTGAATTGGCAGTCAACAGTGGAGCCATAAAGGTTTCTGGAAATAAATGTAATAGATTCAAAATTTAAGAAAATTAGAGTACAGACCCAAGAAAGACTGGAATGAAAGTAACATGAGCAATCAGGAGAATTTCGCAGTAGAATTAAGTGAAAAATCGTGGACTTTAATAAATGGAAAACACAGATGTCACTAACTGCATTTTCAGAGAGCTAACAAATCTAGTGATTGCATAAACCCTTAAAATATTTAATTAAAAAATCTCTGGAAATCCCCTCCCAAAAATATCACATTTATACATACTCAAAATGTTGCTTATAATTTCAGGGAGCTTATAGAACCTGGGGAACCAGGAACCCTTTAGGATCCTGTAAACTACAAGGTAGGCACATTTGATTCTGACTGATTGGATTGACAGTTAAAGAATAAATCAATCAGTTATAAAACAAACATTACTATTTTGACATAACATAGACCACAATTTCCCCACTTTTTTTCTCTGGATGCTGCCTTAGAAAGAAACTTCTGGAATTAAGAACCAGAAATGGAAGTATATGATGGTCACATGGCAACCTGGGCAGTTTCTGGGGCATTTCACTTTTTCGTTTTTATAGCCTGATAGAGTTTATGGTCAAAAAAATTGTTTAAATGCCATATACCCTGTTATCCTCTGGAAGATTAATATTTCATATCCTCATATTAAATGTTCTTCTGTAAAGAACACTGGCTTAACTCTTTTTACTCTAGGACTTACAACTATTAATCCAGTGGTCTTCAGAGCTTGTCCCTGCAGGCTTCACCCAGAAATAACTGCTGTTCTCATAATCCATAGATAGAAATAAGACTTAGGCTCCAGGAACATAAAGTTTCCTTACATCTACCTTTACCTCTCCCAGCCCTCCTTACTCTGAACCAGGAGGCACATTCTGGTCTTTTCTAACTAGCTTTGTGGTCTTGGAAAAATTATGTGCCTCAGAATTCATATCTGGAAAATGAAGTTATACATCATGAAGATCTACACTATAGCTCAGTGGTTCTCAAACTTGAGCATTCATCAGAATCATCCTGAGGACTTATTGTAACAGTTTGTTGGGTCCCATATTAAAGCTTCTTATTTTAGAAGTCTGGGTGGGGTCTGAGAGTTTACATTGCTGTTGAGTTCCCGGGTGATGCCAGTGCTGATGGTCCATGAACCAAACGGAAAGAACTGTTGCTCTAGCATTTTTGGAATCCTGTGAACTCTTTGTAAACTTTTTATTATTTTTATTGTTTTCTTTACAACTTTTATTTTAGATTCATCATGAGCAGGTTTGTTTCAAGGGTAAATTGCATGTCTTGGGGTTTTAGTGTACAGATAATTTTGTCACCCAGGTAATAAGCATAGTACTTGATAGGTAGTTGTTAAATCCTCACCCTCCTTCTACCCTCAACCCTCTAGTAGGCCCCAGTGTTTGTGTTCTTTTCTTTGTATACATGTGTACTCAATGTTTAGCTCCCATGTGTAACATGCAATACTTGGTTTTCTGTTCCTGCATTAATTCACTTAGGATAATGACCTCCAGTGCCATCTATGTTGCTAAGAGGACATGATTACATTATTTTTTATGGCTGCATTTCATGGTTTAAATGTACCACATTTTCTTTATTCAGCCCACCATTGATGGCATCTAGGTTGATTCCATGTCTTTGCTACTATGAACAGTGCTGTGATGAACATACATGTGCATGAGTTTTTATGGTAGGGAGATTTATATTCCTGTGGGTATATACCCAATAATGGGATTGCTGGGTTGAACTGTAGTTCCATTTTACTGTGAGTTCTTATGCTCTTTCCCAGAGAAGTCTGTTCCTCTCTGGAGCTGGTGATTCACTTCCTAGCTGCTCCTGGTTTGTGTCTGATGCTCAAGTTCTTGATTCATTATTCTGAATTTATTATTCATTATTCTAATGGGTGCTATTAGTGTTTTCTGAGGAAGATTACTGCATCCATCCTAAAGGAGTTTTAAAATTTCAGATATGTAGAGATCATGCTGCTTCTATAGTATAAATACCAACTTTCTAGGATACTAAGTATTGAATGAGCCCAACCAATACTTGGTGGAACACAAAGGACCTGTTTATATGATGTTTTTGTTGGGGCCCTTTAGAATGTGACTGTTAGTGTGGGTGCTGCTATAAAGGGTTCCCTCTACTCAAAATGCATGTGAACAACTTCTGCAGAGTTAATGCTAGGACAGTATTGTGACATTGATAAAGTTTGACTTTGGGGTCCCTTCACTTTGTATTTAATCATTTAATAAATATTTACTCACCGTTGGCGTATAAGGCATTAAGCTAGATACTTCAGGGGATGCAAAGATAAATCAGATAAAATCCTTGCCTGCAATGGAATTTACAATTCGGTACAAGACATAAGATGTGTACATCCATGGAGACCCAAGTGTGGGGCTTTTGCAATATCAGCTGGGCTCAAATGACAGCAAATCTAATTAGTGTTTATGAGAACTCAGAATGTTTATGTAATCCCTTTCAGCCAGAGTTTCATAACGGTTGATAGATAAAATAATAACCCCTTGAATCTACTATGGCTGCATTGCGAAAATCCATATAAACCCATATTATTTAAGAAAACATATTCCAAGCTTTCCATAGTACTCAGAATATAGTATATGCTCAATAAATGCAGCAGTTTATTATCAAAGTGGAGAGTGATACATGTAATAGATCATTGTTGAATGCTTACTATGTGTTGGAAATTGGGCTGAATGTTTCTCATTTATTACCTAGTTGAATCCTTATAACAAGCCTCATAAAATTTTCTTAATTTTGTAAATAAGAAAGCAGAGCTCAGGGACCTTAAGTAATTTGCTCAAGAAAACGCAGCTTGCAAATAGTGGAGCTGGTATTTAAACAAAGGTATTCTAGTTCTAGGGTTTGTAACTTTACCATTATGTATACTGTTTCCTAATGAATCCTCTAAGAGGACTAAGCAAAACATTTAGGAGAGGTCAGAGGTGGGGGCAAAAACTTCTAGCGGGGGCTTCTAAGAAGATGAAGGCTGAAAATTTGAGCTGGGACTTGAAGAACAAGGAATTTTGGCTCTGTATATTCTTATCTTCCTTTTCCCTGTTTAATACATTTATTTATTTATTTAATAAATACTTGCCCAGCACTTACTTTGTGCCAGGCATTGTAGTTAGGTGCTGGCAACATGACACAAGGTCCCTGATTCAAAGTTTCTGCCTTCATAGAACTTATGATCAAGAGATGGAGATGGCAGTTTAACAGGTACTTACGAGTAATTACAAAGCAGAAATTTAGGATGCTATTCAATTCAGGAACTATGAGCTGAGAGCTCACTCCATCCCAGATTGTGCTACATTCCACAGGAGATGCAAAACTGAGTCATTGGCTCTTTCTTGTGATTAGACCTTACCTGGAAAGTATTGTTTGTTCTTCCTCATCTGTCTTGTTGCCATTGAAATTTCTGTGATGCTAAATCTGTTCACGCAAAATCATTTATGACCTTTTAGTTTTTACACGTGATCTTAGACAGAAGGTTGAGAAGCAATACCTCTTATTTTTTAAGTAAATGAATATGATAAGAGAACAGTTTTTTAAGTTATTGACCAATTTTTTCCTCCAAAATTTCTTTTATCGCTTTCTTCCACTCTCTACTTGCAGTCATACCGCTAGTTTTGTACATTTATTACCTAAGGAAATGGCTATTACAGGGCAGAAAACTGGAAAACTGGAGGAAGGGGGAGAATCAGTCATTTTGGCTATGATTTTTAAACGTCTGTCCCCTCAAAGAAAGGGCAAAGACTCTTGCCATAATCCCAATTTTAGAAGAAACTTATGAGAAATTAGGAATCTAATCTCTATCTTCAGTACAAGAAGGATTCCTGGACTGGGAAGGCCTTCAGTAATGTCAGGAAACATAAAATGACTGAGATTCAATTTTTGCCACCTCAGCTGTAAATGAAGAATTAAAAATAAAATTAAATTCAATGATAGAAAAATAAAGAGAATTAGTATGTCTTGCCAGATTGTATTTGTGGATGAATATTGGAATCCATTGCACTGATTCATGCTAAGTTTCACAATCCAGATAATTTTGAATCTCAAGAGTGACTTTTAATATTATATTCACTCATTCTACAAATATTTATTGAGCATCTATGATGTGCCAGGTAAATGGCAGAGGGTAGTGTCAAGCAAGAATAGACACAGTTCTTGCTTACTAAACTTTATTTTAAAGACAGAAAGTCAATAATCAAATAATTATACAAATGCTTGTGAAATTACCAGTATGAAAATTGCCACTGAGGAAAGATATATGTGTTTATGTGGATCATCTGGGGGATCTGAGAAGTCTCCCTGAGAAGTGGCATTTGAACGGAGACTTGAAAATGAATAGGAGCTGAGTAGGTAAAGCAGAGGGGAAAGAACAAGCATTCTAAGGCAACAAAATCAGGAGTTTAGCCCTTCATGTGGTGGCAGAGCTACTAGAGAAAACTTCAGGAGGGAAAGTGGAGAGAGACTTTTGCTCACAGCATGAGGGCAGCTGCTGCCATAAAAGGCCTTCCTGAGCATGAAGGCATGTTCTGCACATGGTTGTGGCTTTGCATGTCTTTTGCTGTCTTTGTGCCTATCTCCCTGAGGCCTCAAAGGCTGAACTCTTCACCTCTCTCCAAATCTGCTCCTGCTTCTACACGTCCCATCTCAACAAATGGTAACTTCATCTTTGCATTCTGTGTAAGCTAAAACCTTCAACATCATCCCTTCTGCTTCCTTCTTCCTCATCCGATGTATGTCCACGCCATCTCCAAGCTGTGTCAGTTCTGTCTCATTAACATCTCTCACATCTAAGTCACTTCCCTCCATTTCCAATGCCACTGCTCAGGGTCCACACCACCCACCCTGACTCTGTAGATATGGAGCTGCTTTAAATTGTTTTAAGAAGCTATACCTTTCCCTCTCTCTAGGTTTTTATGCATATTTTCCCCTCTGTTCAAAATCATTTTTCTCTGTATCCTCAACTAGGGAATTACTGTTCTTCATGCTGGATGCCTTTCCTATGAAAACTCTACCTGGCCACCAGCCATAACCACCATGGAAATAAGATTGGCTTTTCCTCCTTCGTGTTCACTCTAAGTACTTCATACTTATCCCTACCAATTATGTATCTGTTTAGACCTGGGCTGTGTAACATGCTGGCCACTAACCAGTGTGGTGGCTACTGAGCACTTGACATGTGACTGGGACGAGTTGAACAGTGCTATACACGTAACATAAACATCAGATTTCAAAAACCTAGTATGTTGCCTAGTAATTTTTAAGTACTTGTTCACATGTCATGATAATATTTGGGATATACCCAGTCAAATAAAACTTGTTATTAAAATTAACCCCACTTACTACTTTTTACTTTTCAGTGTGTCTAATTGAAAGTTTAAAAGTATATATATGGCGAGCCGGGTGCGTGGCTCACGCCTGTAATCCCAGCACTTTCGGAGGCCGAGGTGGGTGGATCACGAAGTCAAGAAATCGAGACCATCCTGGTCAACATGGTGAAACTCCATCTCTACTAAAAATACAAAAACTTAACTGTGCATGGTGGTGCGTGCCTGTAATCCCAGCTAGTCAGGAGGCTGAGGCAGGAGAATTGCCTGAACCCAGGAGGCGGAGGTTGCGGTGAGCCGAGATCACGCCATTGCACTCCAGCCTGGGTAACAAGAGCAAAACTCCGTCTCAAAAAAAAAAAAAAGAGTATATATATGGCTCACATTTGTGCCTTGCATTATGTTCTTATTAGATGGTACTGCTCTACACCTTAGGGAGTGTTTCCAGCAGGGGCTGGAAAACTAGTCTTGCCACCTGCTTTTTGAAATAAAGTTTTATTGGAACGCAACCAGGTGCATTTGTTTATATTCTCATGGCTGCTTTCCCATTACAATGGCAGAGTTGAGTACCTGTGAAAGAAACAATATGGCCCACAAGCCTAAAAGATTTAGTACTTGGACCTTTGAAGAAAGATTAGTTGCCCTCTTTTCTAGACGGTTGATATTGTATTTCGTTTTTCTTTGTGTCTTCAAATCATGGCACAATACCTGACACCTAATAAACACACAATACATATTTGCACTATTGGCTGACTGAATAAATCTCTATTTAATACATAATTGTTGAATAAATATCAATTGAGAAGGATATTGCCAGGATCATCACTGAAATTAGTTTATGGCCCACAGTTATGGTGACCATGGGATCAAAATTAAAAATTGAAATACAACCTGACAAGTAGGTGTATACTTGGATAATCATCATACACAACATTTAAAATGGAGACCTTCCAAGCCAGAATGGGTGGTTCTCATTCCACTGTCATGGAGTATCTTGATTTTGGAATAGACAGAGATACTTTAATTATGCTTAAAACAGGATAAAGTGTTGTATATATTAGGAAACTTACCTTGTAGTTTGCATATTTGGAGTAAGGATTTATGTTATAACAACCTCCACCATCTCTTATGGTAGCAAATCCTATGGGATTTGGTTGGTATATATGAGAATTAATTCATATATCTTAAAAATGGGGCTGAGAATCAGTGTTGGAAAAGAATTAAGCACATCTTCACTCTTTGATCCAAATATACTCTTGTCATTTTCTCTCTGCTCACAAATCTGTGGCTGTTGGAAGACATGAAATAATTTTCTTTTGTGTTTCTCTGTCAAATTGTTGATGAACATGATTTCACATAATTGAAATAGCTCGAGTTGCCATAGATGAGAATTGGATTTCAGGTCTTGGTTATGCAACATTATCTTATCTCATAAGAAGCAGTCATTTAAAAAATATATATAACATTTCTCAGTGTTGCTTTGGATCTTTTCTTTTTGCAGTAATTAAAGTTGTAGAAGCAGCTAGATATCCTTATTTCAGCAGGTAGATTCCACAGGGCTTTTCTGAAGAAACCATGGGAGGCAGAGAGTTTTCTTTATTAAAGTCAATTTGGGAACCAAACAAGAGAAGGCCAAAAGTAATATTCATATGTGATCAATATAGAAAGAGAACCATGAAGTATTTGATGATTTTTGCTTTAGGCTGGTTGAAAAAAATGAAGGATTATAAAGTTGATAAGATCACAGAGTGAGTGATCACCCACCCACCCATCTATCCATTCCCCAATAGTTACTTATTAAATTAGTTAAATTACATTTATTAAATTACTATTTGTCCAGCTCCGTGATGCATGTTGCAAAAGACACAAGGGAAACAAAAGATAATCTTTACTCTTGGGGATTCACTTAATATTGAAAGCGAAGGTACTTTAAAAATGATGTTATTGCAATTCTGTGTTCTGTTTTCAAGACAAAGACAGAGTTGTTAGGTGATTTGCTTAAGGTGATATTTAAAAATTTATGTGGTGGGCCACAATGCCCTAATTCCCAGTCCAATAAATTTGCTACTATGTTTACTGGGTAAGGCAGACATGTTTGTCCGCCTAAAAAGTTGGAAGATAAATGATCCCAAGTTATTATGTAAGCAAATGTGGGATCATCCTGTATGCCTGATCTATGAGACATCCAGGAAGATTCATCACTGAGTAAGAGAATTCAAGGAAGGTTTAAGGGTAGAGGTGAGCCTGGAGCTGGACTTGAAGGAAATACAGAGCCTGAGGTCACAAATGCTGGAGAGAAGGTATTTCAGGTGTGATAAACAAAATAAATAAATGAATAAATGCAGGGCAGCAGAACTAAGCAGGCATTAGAGATACAGAAAAAAGGAGATACAATCAGGTTTAAAAAAATCAACAAAAGTAGTGAAGATGATCCTGAGTTGCATAGAGGGGCTCTGTGGAAGAGGTGGAGGAATTAGGTTGGGCCAGTGAAGTGAGAGCAGTTGATGTAAGAAAGCTGAATGCCTGCCGGAAATTTTTTTCTATGAGTAAGAGACGAAGTGTAAGCCAAGCTTTTGGAAGATTTATACATTGCACTCCCACTCTAGAGAAAGACAAAACATTTCTCAAGGACTCAGAAAGAAACCCAAAAGGAAAGAAAATCATTCTGGCAAATTAAACAGGGCAGTGAGTTTATCAGGTTCCCTTTTCCAGCTCTATATTGTACACCATTCATGGTGTTTGACCAAAATTTCCAAGTTAGGTAGGAAAATCTAAATGGGAATATTTGGAGAAAACTCACAGAGAGGTAATGGTATTAAGGATATACACACACTTACTTTCAGAGATAGCCAATTTCTATTCCACTGGGTTTGGATTTTTTTTTTAAGTTTTGATATATAGCTTAAATTATTGCTTATGTAGGATGAAATGCATCCTTAAACACTATGCTGTCATTGTAAGAGCTACCAATCACTCAGAACACCATCTCTGACAGTAAATATTTTATATCTTATTGAAAAATAATATTTTCCTTATAAAATTTCAAAATTATATTTCTTTTAGGCTCATCCCCAAATCCCCCCTTGAGAGGCTTAAAAAATCATACAAACTTGCCAGTGAAATTTCAGCGAATAGTTGTTTTGAGTTTGAATTTTAAGTTCCATGGATTTGGGGTATGAAATTCTATTTATCACATCACCATTGCCGTGCATGTGGAATTAGTGTGAAAAAAGAATCTATAGACATCACTTTTATTTATTTATTTATATAATGTAAGTAGGAAACTATATCTGCATAAATGGTGTGAACTGACAGCTATTTCTCCAACTCCGTTTTTACGGGTCTGTAAAAGATTACTTTTACAGATTACCAGTTACTGCCACCAGGCTCTTTCAACTGCACAATAGTTGCTGCCTTTATTTGCGTAATTAACTTGCCTGTTGGTGGAGGGAGATGATGTGAGCAGAGGCAAGCACAGGCACTCATTGTTTGTTGCCACTGACATAGTGAAGCTGCGAGGTGTAAGCAGGGTTGTGATTCATCCCCTATCTCCTGCAACTTGGCTTGAGTAACCGACTGCCTTAACACCTCTTGAAGCATTAAAGAGGTGTTCTTTTTCAAGGACCTGATAGTCTATAGAGGAAAAGAGATGCAAACAACATGTGCAATGGAAGAAATGCTACAAAATAGACAATGGTCATGTAGGATTTGCCCCCTTTCCCAAGTTGATAGAGAAGGTTGACTACTCATTTTAGTTTGTGACATGCACTCTTCTGGGAATAAAAAGGCATCTTTTGGTTAGCCCGTGGTTGTGGGGTTACTATCATTCTTGTCATCTTCAAATATAGGTGGAACATTCTGGACAGATGATGTTATAGATAACAAGAGAGAAGATATTTGTATGCTCTTAAGCAACATGGCCAACAGTGTGGGAAAATGGGCATTCACTTTTTTGGTAGTAGGATGTTTTAGAGGACATCAGTAGACTCTCTGAAAGCAACTTGGAAATATGCTCCGTGGAAGCTTTGTGCATCTTATTACTGTCTCTAATGCCTAGAATACAACCTGAATAAATGAGTAAATGTCAAAATCTTTAAAAGTTTGCATATGCTTCGATGCACAAATCCTAAGACTTGGAAATCATCATGAATGTACTATTAAGATTTAGCTGTAGAAATACATATGATATTATTATTTATAATACTAAAGGCTTGAAGTGTCTCATTTAGTTTTATCAATGTGGGATTGAGTAAAATTATATAACATCTTTCTTATGAATTATTAGGCAGCCATAAATGCTGATGTTGCATAAAAATATATAAAGAATACAGAAAGATGCATGCGACTATTTTTATGAGTGGGTTGTAAAACAGTGCACAGAGTATTAATCCAAAATTGTTATAAAATGATAAAATAAAAAATTTTCCAAAGTTGTCAAAGAAGGAACTTTATCAGAGGATCAGGTATAGTCTCAAAAAACAAAAACTCTGAAATTTTAGTGACTTCAAACAATATTGTGCTATATGGCTATTGTGAATCAGCAGGGATCCCAGGCTGAAAATAGCATCAAAATAAATGGTGTTTACAATGTCATATAGAAAAGAGCTCTGGAAGGTTTCACACAGGAAATTAAAGGTTCTAACCTGGAAGTAAAACCTTGCTTCTGCTCAGACTCATTGGTCAGATCCAGTCACATGTCCCATTCATGCAAAAGAGAGCAAGACATTATAATCTTCCATGTAATTGGGTATGATAAAATTAAAAATATTTGGTGAGCAGTACTAAAGACACCACTTATGGTCATCAATATTCAGCTCACTCAATGGGATCCCATGGAAACCACCCCAAAGTCTTATCCAGTCTTACAGAATAAACACATCCAGCTTTATGGCATAAAACTCTGATGGCTACAGTTTCTCAGTGGTAACCAAGTGGTCTCCTCATCAGGTCTGGATGTGGCTCTTTTTGATTATAAAATCAACTGAAAAAAAAAAAAAAAGATTATCTCTTTCCCCTGACACCTAGTACAAAATAGCAGAATAGGGGTGAGCTGTCTATAATATTGCCAAGGCTGGTTTGTATAAATTCTGAAATTTTACTGCCAGTCCCCATTCACGGGGATGAGGAAAGTTCTTGATTAGGATCTGATTTGACTCCTTGGGAGGGGTTCTCCAGTCCATGGCCCTTGATTTCATTCTTTGGAGGTTCTTCCTTTTCTATTGTTGCCTTGGTGACATCTGCAGTTTGTATTATAGAATGTACACTCCCTCAAGGATGGGAAGCTTTCTTAGTCTGATACTTGCACATAGAAGTTCACGTACCTAACCATTGTTAATGTTTCTGCTTCACACAAAAGTTTTAGGTTCATTATTTCTTTGGCTGTACAAGTTTCTCAAGAAAGTAATCAGCTTCTTTTTATAGTTGATTATGGTTAACTTCTTGTGCCAATAGCCCTTTGCACAGTTCCTTTTTGATACATGCCTATCTGTGTTTTCTCTGAACTGTAGATATCTTAAGCCAACTAAGCTTCAGTAGAAGAGCCACAGCTTCAGTCTTTTTTAAAAAAAATGTGGTCATTTTGTCCATATAAAAGACTAACTGGGTGTTATCTTAACCCATTCAGAAGTTTAACAACTGGTACAGAAGCCATTCACTGATTTATTCCTTGATGCAAGACTGTTCTTATCAGTTTGTCACTAATCAGTGATAAGAAACAATTCCTTTGTCCATTCACCAAGTCTCCAAATTTCCTGGACCATCTTTGTTACCTTCATACTTGCCTGGTTGTTAATTCTGTTCTTAGCTCATCATTTAATTGTAGCATTTTGTCAAGTGAAGCCAACAGTGATTGACACTTGGTAGAAAAAATCTGTATTTCAGTCATTTCGCCTATAGCTACAAGTTCACAAAGTGCATTACCTTCCTTTTAAGTTTTCACAGGTGGCAATTTTACAAAACAGGTCATTTGAGCATAACATAGATTGCAGTCATTCCAGCTACAACCAAAGATTCCTCACTGCCTGCCACCTGATCACTGAGCCAATGGCACAGATTTTACATTTTTAATAATGACGTATTATTCCAATTCTTTTTTATAAAAAAGATACTTTAAAAACATTGACCAGAATAAGAGAAATAGTTTTCAGTTTTGTAGGCCCCTGAAATTTAATTGTTATCAAGTGATTTTTTCCCAGTCAACTGGAATACACATTCAAACTTCTAAGAGCTTACAGAAAAAAAGTGCTGATTTTTTTTAAAATTGAAAGTCCACCTAAATTACCAGACGATCTGCATTTTCTAACTAGAACATATTCCCTGGGTCAAGGGATTCCAGAAACCAGTGTTTTAATCTGAATGCTTCTTTTCATTTTCTTATTTTTTATTTTTGAAGATAGGGTCTTGCTCTGTCACCTAAGCTGGAATGCAATGGTACAATAATGGCTTACTGAGATTGGTACTCCTGGGTTAAGCAACTCTTCAATCTCAGCCTCCAAAACAGCTAGGACTATAGACATGCACCACCATGCCTGGCTAATTTTTTAATTTTTGTAAAGATAGGGTCTCACTATGTTGCCCAGCCTGGTCTTGAACTCCTGGCCTGAAGCAATCCTCCTACCTTGGCCTCCCAAAGTGCTGGGGTTTCATATGTGAGTCACTGAACCCTACCTGACTCCTTCTGGATGACTGAATTTTAATAAATTCCTTGATCATGAGTGGATACTATTGTGGGATAATTCATCTAACCTTTGTAGAAACTTGACCTTCCTTATAGTACCAACAAGCTCAGTTTTCATTGACCAGGAGACTTTCTTTTGGACAGAATTGTCTTTTTGTATCTCATATTCTAGCGGGGGCAAGAAAGATAACAAATGATGAGCATGAAGAAATGCTTTTTGGGCCAGGTGCAGTGGCTCACACCTGTAATCCCAGTACCTGTAGAGGCTGAGGCGGGCAGATTACTTGAGGACAGGAGTTTGAGGCCAGCATAGGCAACAGTGGAACCCTGTCTCTAGTAAAAATAAAAAATTAGCTGGATGTGGTGGCACATGCCTATAGTTTCAGCTACTCGGGAAGCTGTGGCATGGGAATTGCTTGAACCCGGGAGGAAGAGGTTGCAGTGAGCTTAGATTTTGCCATTGCACTCTGGCCTGGGTGACAGAGCAACACTGTCTCAATTAAAACAAACAAACAAACAAACAGAAAACACTTTTCATATAATTTGTTTTTAAAATTATAAAACTCGATAATAGTATTTAGTGAAAATTGGAGGAGAGAATGAAGAAACTGTTTTTACTGGAATGGCCAGTAAAACCATTCTAAGGTGGGGACATTTGAGCTGAAACTCACAGGAGGGGAAACAGGCAACCATAGAAGGTCTGGGGAAAGAGCATTCTGTGCAGAAGGAACAGCAGGTGAAAGAGACCAGCGACACAAAAAGCTCAGTGTGTTGGAAGGATAGAAAGAAGGGAGTTGGGAGAATGATAAGGAGAGAAGTATGTGATCATGTCTGACAGGCTGGCAAGGAGTGCTCTGTGTACAGTGTTGCTGGTCATGTTGGGAAGTTTCTGTTTTGCTGGAAACCCAGTAGAACTACTGGAAGCTTTTAAGCAAATGATCAATTTGATCTGTTTTGTGCCTTAAAAAGATCACTCTGGCTGACAACAGCATGGAGAACAAATTCTGGCAGGGGAAGAGGGGAGGCAGCCCATTCTAGCCCAGCTGTGAGATATTAGTCATTTGGATTAGGGTTGTAGCAATAGAGATGGTGATAAGTGGTGGGATCGTGCATGTATTTTGGAAATAAGAGTAGGCAAGATTTGCAGATAGATTGGATGAGAGATGTAAAGAAAAGTGAGAAAACAAAGGTTATTGCTAGTGGTTTGGCTCAAGAAACTTGGTTGGTGGCGATACCAGTAACTGAGAGATAAGGAAGATGGCTGTGGGTAAATCAAGAATTTTATTTTGGAAATACTAAATTAGAAATGTCTATTAGATAGCTCAGAGGTGATGTCAAGTAGGTAGTTGGATATATAAATCTAGAGCCCAGGGGAGTGGTAAGAGCTGGAGATAGAGATTTATGAGTCATCAGTACAAAAATGTTATTTCAAGCCTAGAAGAGGATGAGATCACCTAGAGAAGGAATTTGGAGAGAAAAGAGGGTGGAGGACAGAGTTAAGTGTTAGCAGAGGAGGAAAAAGAAATGGAGTCCAAGAAGGCATGAGTTTCAGTTTAGAAGAAAATCAGGTGTGAGTAGTGTTGTGAACACCTAATGGAGACATTTTTGCAAAAAGAAAATCATATGCTAAAAACTGACTAATGCTCTGTCCCATTTCTGCTTTATATTTCTCCCACACACCCACAACACCATGCCCCTCTCTTTAGCATTTGATTCTACTGGAAAGGAGGTTAATTACAGAACAATAGTTGTTTCCATTATTTTTCACGTTCGGTCTGCTATTTTAGGAAGTAGATAAAGTGACACTGTGACAGATCTGGAGGGTCTTGGATCTACCTTTCAACATTGGCATTACAGATATTAGAGCACTACCACTCACTAGCTATGGGAATGTAGAAAGATTACCTAACCACTCAGAGCCTTGATTTCCTCATTTGTTATGTGGAGATGACAATATCAGAGGACAGGCTTATTGTGGGGGTTCATTAATATAATGCTCACAAGTTGGTAGCTCAGTGTCTGGCAGAAGGTAAGTAGATCACAAATAGTAGCTTTTATTATCTTTTTCCCAGATGATTATTGGCTAACTATGGAAATGGACCACTATCAAGTAATCCTGGAAAGATGAGTAGACAAGATTAGCAGATATATTGGATGAGAAATGTGAAGAAAAGTGAGAAAATAAGGGTTATTGCTAGTGTTTTGGCCCTAAACATAGTTAAGTGTTTGGAACTATTAACTATTGGAGAGATAATACCTATGTGTTGTTGCTACAGGATAGAAGCTAAACACTGAGTCTATAAACGAACGCCCTGATATTGCCCCTGTATCCTCTAACAAATACCCTATATCTTGTCTCTTTCAGAGACAGGATGTGTGAAACTCAGATAAGTGATGTTTTAAAGATGGGGTATCAGTGATAGAAATATACTTCTGTGTACTATTAACTCTTTAATAAATATTTGTATTAGGGTTCTCTAGAGGGACAAAACTAATGTAATAGATATATGTATATATATAAAGGGGAGTTTATTAAGTATTAACTCACATGATCACAAGGCCCTACTATAGGCCGTCTGCAGGCTGAGGAGCAAGGAGAGCCAGCCCAAGCTCCAAAACTGAAGAACTTGGAGTCTGATGTTTGAGGGCAGGAAGCATCCTGTACGGGAGAAAGATGTAGGCTAGGAGGCTAGACCAGTCTCTCTTTTCACATTTTTCTGCCTGCTTTTACTTCTAGATGCAATGGCAGCTGATTAGATGGTGCCCACCATCCATTAAGGTGGGTCTGCCTTTCCCAGCCCACTGACTCAAATGTTAATCTCCTTTGGCAACAACCTCACAGACACCCCTAGGATCAATATTTTGTATGTTTCAATCCAATCAAGTTGACACTTAGTATTAACTGTTACAATGTTGTTGGATTGTTTGAGCCCAGGAGTTCAAGGTTGCAGCAGGCCATGCTCATCCCACTGCATTTTAGCCTGGGAAACAAGAGCAAGGCCCTGCATCTGAAACAAACAAACAAATACGTAAATAAAGAAGCTCACTTTTAAGAGGCGTTTTCATATTGTTGTTTTCGCCAGTGTTGTTTTATATATCATTGGTAGTTTTAAAACTTTGTTTCATCTTCTCTGATGTTTAAAAAAAAGAAATACCATGTTAGGAGGATCTAACAATCTAGCTGTATGATATATTAGAGGATAATGACACCTCCTCTAGTTTTATATTTATGAGAACATCTAACACATCAAACAAAGTGTCAGTGCAGAGCTGGAGTCATTTAACTGAGTATGTTTATCTTTGGGGTGTTTTCAGCTCTGTGTAATAGGAAACAGTGACAGAAACTGGCTTAAATAATAAGAAATTGTATCTCAGAATGCGCAAAGTCCAGAGTTAGGATTCCTCGGTCATATTCCAAAGTGCCCATAGTTTCCACATCTACACCATCCCTTCCTCAGAGGCTTGTCCTTACCTTTAGTCTTCTTTGTCCTGTCGCAAAATAAATATTAGAACCCTTGGCATCATCTCAGACATGATTCTATCTAGAGAAGGAAGAAGGGTGGTTTTTCCTCAAGTCTCTTTCTTATTGGAGCCTACTGATGACCAGAAGAAATTGCTGGCATTTGTCAACTTTCTGAACAATTCTTAAAATTTTCATTCATAGGACAGCTTCCTTAGGATGTAAATGGTCTCCAGGCTTCAGCACACAATAGTTTAACAAAATGTCAGCTCAGCATACAGAGGTCCTCTCTCCCCCTTGTCTCTACTTTTTCCATGGAGGTAATTAGACATTTCAAAATGTGTTACTTGCAGAACTTCATTCCTGCTTCCATTTTTTAAAAAAATCAATTTTTGTTATCTGTCACAAGCAACAGAAAAACAATTCTGGCCGATTTAAACAAGAGATACCTTTATTTAAAATGTACTAAACTAGTTCCAGAATGATCTTGAATTTTCTTTTGCTAGAGGAGACACTATCGGGACAATTGGCAAATTCTGAATAAGGTCTGCAGATCAGATCATAGTGTTGTATGTAATCTGATTTTGAAAACTGGGCTGTGATTATGTAAGATAATTACATTTTAGTAAAAACACAGTGCCATTTTAGGGAAAAAGCATGTCTACAATTTACTATTAAACAATTTAGAAAAACTATACAGAGAAAAAGAGGGGGAGAAAGGAGAGGGAAAGGGAGGGGGAGAGGGAAGAAAGAGGGGGACGAGGAGGAGGTCAATGTAGAAAAATATTAACATTAGAAATCTGGCTAAGGCCGGGCGCAGTGGCTCACGCCTATAATCCCAGCACTTTGGGAGGCCGAGGTGGGTGGATCACGAGGTCAAGAGATCGAGACCATCCTGGTCAACGAGGTGAAACCCCGTTTCTACTAAAAATACAAAAATTAGCTGGGCATGGTGGTGCGCGCCTGTGGTCCCAGCTACTCGGGAGGCTGAGGCAGGAGAATTGCTTGAACCCAGAAGGCGGAGGTTGCGGTGAGCCGAGATCGTGCCGTTGCACTCTGGTCTGGGTAACAACAGCGAAACTCCGTCTCAAAAAAAAAAAAAAAAAAGAAAGAAAGAAATCTGGCTAAAGAGATATCCAGGAATTCTTTGAATTAGTCTTGCAACCTCAGTGTAAGTTTAAATTATGTCCAAATTAAAAAAAAAAGTTCAGTGATACAAGAAGATAAAAGGTAAGATTGCAGTGAGGCATCAGTTCCAAAACCTTGCTTTAATACACCTCTAAAGACAATGAGGAGGATACTTAGTGACCAGCTCAAGAGCAGACTAGATTGCAAAAGATCCTGGCTGAAAGATTTGAGAACAGGAAACCGTGGTCCAAATCACACCACAGAGCCGAAGCCTGTGGGCAATACTGCCACCACTATGACGTGCCACATGCCTGCTGCTGTAGCTGGCGCTCCACACGTTATACCACCACCAGCACAGCTGCTGTGACTGCTCTCTGGATGATTCATCTTTTCATAGCCACCACCCATGCTGGAGACTTATCTCTAGGACCTCTGCTTTTTAGTTTCATGTTAAATTCAAGGTCCCGGTGCAGAAATCAGATTGATAGAGCCCAAATTTTGGGCTATCTCTAGGTGCAAGGTAAGTCTTGTAAAATGAGTGTCAGACATTTTCAGTCTCCACAGGGACACACAAATTGTGCTTTGCCCACAAAGGGAGGGATTCTCGAAGGAAGAATGGGTTTCAGATATTATGTAAGAATGACACATGAATGACAAGAATGACAAATGTTTGTTACAGAATAGTGTTTGCAGTTTTCTCCCTTAGGATGTCATAAACACTCTGGACCTTGCTCTGTTGAAGGTAGAAGTGAAGGAAAATGGATTTCCCTCAATTTGAGAGGAATAAAGTATTTGCAGATGTTGGGTCCTACTCTCACATATAATCACAGTGGGATTAATATGGAAGAAATTATTCCTGATGAGGTTTATCCACTTCTGACATTACATAGAAAATGGGAACCCTTTGTTTTCAATTAGATTAATTTTATTCAGAATATTCCTTATTCTGGACATTGATAACTTGTTTTGTTCTATCCCACACTTTTAAAGATTTTTTTCCTCTTGTATTTCTTTTTGTAAAAACTATTATTTTATATGAGGTTGACATTTTTTGGTTCAGGTTTTCAACTCTTTCAGGAAAAAAACCCAGCCCTCAGCTCTGGTGCAGTACTTAGTGCATAGCAGAGACTCACAAACTTTTGTTTTTTATTCAAATCTTATTTTGCTATACAATGTAAATATAATCATATACCATTGAGGTCTTACTCTGGCCCAGAAGTGTAAATGCTGTTTGTGGTTAGGCATTAGGAATGCTTTTTTTTTTTTTTTTTTTTTGCCCTTAGTATCTTATTGAAAAAGGAAGACTCACTTCAGCTAAGGAAAAGGCATCTGTGTCATAATTTCTAAGAACATAGTATTTTATTTTTATTAATGTTTGCCATAAAAAATGATTAGAATAAAAAAAGCGAGACATGAACAATTGTTCTCTAAAAGCATTTGACATCTGGTTGGAATTGCTATATTACTTGATTGTCAAAAGTTTCTTCTGAGGGGTTGAGGGAATTTTAACATTTCATTTGACAGTGAAATAGATGAATTTAATCGGCCTTCACTAGTGCTGGCCTGCTCCTGAGAGAAAGGTGATTGAGAGGGAGGAAGTGGAGAGGAGGAAAAAGCCTTTACTCATACTCCTTGAGGAGTGATTCAGGTGGACAGTCTGAATTATGGGATTTATTGACAGCAAGTAAGTACCGTCTGAGTAGATTACTGCAAAATGCTTTAGCTGGGGACGGCTTTGAAAACCACTCATCAATTACAGATGGTACCTAGTATAGCAGCACGAGTACCCTTGTGGGTTTTCATCTAGAAGAAACCTGCTATCTCTGATCTCTTCCTTCATGAGTGACCCTTGTTACTCAAAGACCTCAACTGTTTATCAAAAACCTGCCACTCAGAACTGTGTATCAATTATTAAACCAAGTCCCATGCAGGACAGGGACTTTAGATTATCTTGGAAATAATACAGACCAACATTTGTCTTTGTTAACATGCTGAGTGATTCTGTGGTCTCTAGTCACAGGTGAAAGGATCAGATTTGAGATTTCTAGATACCAGAATCACATTAGGGTTAAGCAAAATTTCTTTCCTTTTTTTTTTTTTTTTTTTTTTGAGACTGAGTTTCGCTCTTGTTGCCCAGGCTGGAGTGCAATGGTGCGATCTCAGCTCACCGAAACCTCCGCCTCCTGAGTTCAGGCAATTCTCCTGCCTCAGCCTCCTGAGTAGCTAGGATTACAGGCATGCGCCACCATGCCCAGCTATTTTTTTGTATTTTTAGTAGAGACGGGTTTTCACCATGCTGACCAGTATGGTCTTGACCTCTTGACCTCTTGATCTACCCGCCTCAGCCTCCCAAAGTGCTGGGATTACAGGCTTGAGCCACCACGCCCGACCCGCAAAATTTCGTATGTTCCCAGCGAAACTTTGGCCAGAAACGTTGTTTATTTGAGATGAGAAGTAAGATGAAATGTTCTAACATGGTGGAATCCATAGGAAAATTTGCCCATCTAGGGACAGTAGGGATTGGTAATGTGGGTCCATGGATGCCTAGAAGGCTCACAGAAAGACTTCAGGACATTCCTGAGTCTTTTCAAAGTGTAAGCAAAATTTTGTGTGTATTTCCTTATGTGGGTGATATGGTTTGGCTGTGTCTCCACCCAAATCTCATCTTGAATTTTAACTCCCATAATTCCCACATGTTGTGGAAGAAACCCTGTGGAAGGTGACTGATTATGGGTATGGGTCTTTCCAGTGCTGTTCTCGTGATGGCAACTGAGTCTCACAATATGTGCTGGTTTCAGAAACAGGAGTTTCTCTGCACAAGCTCTCTTTTTGCCTGCAAGCTCCACGTAAGATGTGACTTGCTCCTCTTCACCTTCTGCCATGATTGTGAGGCTTCCCCAGCCACATGGAACTGAGTCCAGTCAAATTTCTTTCTTTTGTAAATTGCCCAGTCTCAGGTATGTCTTTATTAGCAGTGTGAAAATGGGCTAATACAGTGCATTTATTTTTCTTGAAGCATGTCCATACTTTCCATTAGATTCTCAAAGGGATTCAGGACCTGGAAACTTTTTGAAATACTGCTCCATAGTAAATGGCACAAATCCCTCTGAATTAAGAATGTCTCTCGCCTTAGGCAAAGCTAGATTAAAGGACAGAATTGAGAATCAGCCTCTGGAGTGCCCTCTATAAGGAAAATGAAAACATTACTAAAGTAAGTTGATAAAGTATAAATTCATCTAACTTCTACTGGACATTGCCCTTGAGTGGAATTAAAAACTGAAAAATTTTTGTCATATCTTTTGAGCATTTCTGTAAAATACTCATGTAGCTATGGCCAAAATTCTGGAATGAAATGGCACATATAGCCTTAGGTATCCTCCAGACCTAATTAATTGGCTCTGTTTCTTAAAGGAGTCATATTTACAGAATTACAGTTGACCAGGTACAGTGGCTCATGCCTGTAATCCTAGCAATTTGGGAGGTCAAGGCAGGAGGTTGACTTGAGGTCAGGAGTTTAAGACCAGCCTGGCCAACACAGTGAAACCCTGTCTCTACTAAAAGTACAAAAAAATGAAAATAAAGAATAACTGGGGGTGGTGGCAGGTGCCTGTAATCCCAGCTACTCGGGAGGCCGAGGCAGGAGAATCACTTGAATCTGGGAGGCAGAGGTTGCAGTGAGCTGAGATTGAGTTCACTGAACTCCAACCTGAGTGACAGAGTGAGACTCCATCTCAAAAAAAGAAAAAAAAAAAGGATGGTGGCAGGATAATATTGTCTCTTTCACAGGGTCACAGGGAAAATTTAGATTTGTATCTGATGTAGGTATCACAGTGCAAAAACTATTAACTCTTAGATTGTCCCTTTCAATCATCAATAAAATGAATGTTCTTCAACATTTCAAAATTTGATCTTCCCACAGCATTGGCCTTGAGGGTAGATGGTGGTAGATTAGTGGATCACACACATTTCTGTATGTTGTAGGATGACTACTTTCAAGGTTTTTTTATTCTACCATATTTCTTTACTCGGAAAAGTCATAATACCCAGTACTTACATATTATTAGTACCTGAAGATAGTTGATAATTAAACTATTATCAAGCACAGACATCTTAGCTTAAATAAAAGTATCAAAGCTGAGAGGACGGACCCAAAAAATGAGTTCTAAACCTGGTAAGGTAAAAGCACAACATGGAAAATGAAAGAACAAAAATTAAATTGGCCTGTAATATAATATATGGTTTAAACTTTGGTCACAATATAAATACTATGTTTATTGCTTATAAAAACACTTTCACGTGATAGAGGTACAGATAGAGTATCTTTTATTGTTGAGATTAAATCCAAGATAAGGAAACCAAAGTACAGATTAGGACAAATATGACAACTTTTGTTTTATTGACTCTCCCATGCCATCCTCCACACCCCGCTCTGTAATGCTGTTATTGAGGAGGAAAGAAAAGTCTAAAATCCACGTGGGGGAGTTGCATAACTTTTAGGAGAACACTTGCTAGCTATATTCATCAAGAAGTTATAGTCACTGGTTGTATCATTCACTGGCAGCGCCTGCTATCTGGGGTGTGGAGTTTGCTTGAGATATATGTATTATTCATAGTTACAGGCTAGCCTGTTATAACAAGACTTTAGAGTTGCTACCTCATGTTTATAGACACATAGCAACAACAAGGGACAGAGAAATGGACTTGGAATTTATTCAGTGAATATTTTTATAGCCTATACTCTGTGTAGAGTCACCATGGAGTGACTCAAAGAGCTTACAGACAAGTTGGGGGAGGTGAGAACCGCACATATAAAAGGTTAAATAAAAACAAAATGAAGAGGAGAAGAAATAAGATAAATGAAAATATCTTTTGGTACCAGGATTGACTATCAAATAAGTGGAAATGAGTGTCTGATAGAACATCTCATAACCTCAATTCCCACTTGAAAATATGCACCCTGAATTCTTGAGCTTGCAAATCCCTCCTGACTCAGCGAAGCCCTTGCGAATAAGCATCTGCAAGGAAAAGAGAAGATGAAGAGAGAACCAGGTGGAGGCACCAGAGCAGAAGCTCCATGTGTTCAAGGACAGAGCCTGAATTATTTGCTGAATGTCTAGGGCTTAGTATAATTCATTATTAGGTGTTCAATAAATATTTTGCTTAGTTAATGCATGAATAAATGCATAGATGAAGGCCAGAGACTATCCTAGGACTGGAAAAACATGTTATAATATGCTCTAAGGTGGTTGCAGTATCTTTTTTGTATGTTTGGCATGTAGTACGTAATAGGTGTTCAGTAAATGTGGAAGGAAGAAGGAAGGAAGGAGGGAAGGAAGGAAGGAAGGAAGGAAGGAAGGAAGGAAGGAAGGAAGGAAGGAAGGAAGGAAGGAGAGAAGGAATTAGTTAATATCATAGGATCACAGGACTGGAAGGAAACTTGTGAGCTTATCAGTCATTCCCTTAATCCACAAGGAAAAGGTGTTAGTGAGTGTGATAGAAGCAAAGAGCTAGAATTCGAGAAAGGATTCTGAACTGAAATCAGTTTAAATCCTGGCTTTGCAAATTTCTCCTCTGTGACTTTGTACAAGCACTTGTACAAAGTGCTCTTGGAGCAACTGTTCTACTAGTTGGGCCTCAGTTTTCTCACCTTTTCAAGGGGAGTAAGAAATTATTATGCTAAGGAATTTTTATAAATATTAAGTAAGATAGTATATTAAAGTATGCACAATATCTCATAAATGTCTTTATAAAGAAAGAAATACTAGCACTTTGGGAGGCCGAGGTGGGTGGATCACGAGGTCAAGAGATCGAGACCATCCTGGTCAACATGGTGAAACCCCGTCTCTACTAAAAATACAAAAAATTAGCTGGGCATGGTGGTGTGTGCCTGTAATCCCAGCTACTCAGGAGGCTGAGGCAGGAGAATTGCCTGAACCCAGGAGGCGGAGGTTGCGGTGAGCCGAGATCGCGCCATTGCACTCCAGCCTGGGTAACAAGAGCGGAAACTCCGTCTCAAAAAAAAAGGAAATTCTAGCTGAGCATGGTAGCTCAGGCCCATAATCCCAGCTATTTGGGAAGCTGAAGTGGGAAGATTCCTTGAGGACAGGAGTTGGAGCCAGCCTGGGCAACATAGTCTCATTTCTTAAAAAAAAAAAAAAAAAAAAGAACGAGTGAATGAAATTCCTCGAGCTGTTAAATGTTAATAACTGTGAAGGAAAGATTTTTCTCTGGAATCTTTTAGAAGGAGAAATGCTAACCAAAATTATGAGTATCTTTTCTTAAAATTTAATTTACGGAAAACCCTAGTGATTTTGGCCGGTTGCATGTCTTAGAGGACTTTTCCTACTAGGGCAAGTGCTTTAAAAATAATGTAACATGATTGTATAAATGATTTGGCAATAGGCTGTCATGTTGTGCCACAAAAATTCTTCAATATTTAATTAAAAACTCAAACAACTTAAAATTCAAGACATGTTAAGAACACGAATTGAGGGTATAGAATAGCTGTTGAAGGGCTTGGGCTGTTAACTCCAAAGCCTGGTTCATACTACTGGGAAGGCTTTAAACAAGTGGATCCAATTGCTGTAATGGACATCTATATGGTTGCAGCAGAAAGTGCAGATGTTAGTGTCCATTTTTGATATGCTGCCTCTTTCTGAGCTCCAGGATGGATCTTTTGGAGAGTCAGAAATGGAAGGAAATAAGAAGCTTGTCAGGGCTAACAGACCAGGACTCTCTGGGAAGTATATATGTATTTAATGTGAAAATGAAAGGGTTCTGTAAATGTTTAAATGATATTAAAAGGACCACTGATGGCCCTCAAAGGAGATGAATGGACCAAAGATTCTTTGTCTTGATGTCTGTTGTCCCAGAAAATTTATATGGTTTGGCTGTGTCCCCATCCAAAGCTCACCTTGAATTGTAATAATTCCCACATGTCAAGGCCAGGGCCAGGTGGAGATAGTTGAATCATGGGGGCAGTTTCCCCCATACTGTTCTCACAGTAGTGAATAAGTCTCACGAGATCTGATGGTTTTATAAATGAGAGTTTCCCTGCACAAGCATTCTTGCCAGCTGTCTGTCATGTCAGAAGTGTTTTTGCTACTCCTTCGCCTTCCACTATGATGGTGAGACTTCCCAGCCCTGTGAAATTGAGTCCATCAAACCTCTTTTTCTTTTTAATTTACCCAGCCTAAGTATGTCTTTATTAGCATCATAAAAATAGACTAATACAAAAATCTAACACAACTAGTTAGCGAGAAAAAAAGGGGTAAAAGGAGAGGCAATGAAAGTCTGTGTGATCCTCCCTTCTCCATGAACTGTTTCATTAGGAAATGGGTACCACTCTAGGGGGCAGTTAAGCAGGGTGCAAAGATTCTGTTCTGCCTGCATAGGGCTTCTCAGATACAAAAAAAAAAATCAATGAAACTGAAAAGAAAATGACTATTTCAGTTTGTGTTTGTGAAGAATTGCTGGAGATTTGAACTATATGATAACAGTTTTGAATTCTCTGGGATAGGCTGATCAGTTGCTACATCTGAAGCCTTCTGGTTGTCTCTGAAACCTATTGAATCAAATAGCCAACAGGCCAGTCACCCTCTTAATGAGTCAATTCAGTCCAAATGTTAACTGATGGGATATGATGAATATAGGCATTGTATCACCTCATCCTCAAATTTAGGGCAATGCCATCTTCTCCTAGAGGATGAATATCCCTGTGAGTTATGGTATTTGTATGCACTGAGTCATGTTGTACACCCACCCAGTGACTTTTTTAAAGATAAAACAGTAAAATTCTGCAGCAAGCCAGTACTGAATGAGGAAGACCATTGGACTGGGTGGGTCTTAGACTAGACAAATCATGAAAATATGTATGTTAGAGTAGCTGAGCATGGTGGTATGTGCTTGTAATCTCACCTCCTTGGAAGGTTGAGGCAACAGGATTGATTGAGACCAGGAGTTTGAGAACAGCCTGGGCAACATGGTGAGACCTTGTCTCAAAAATAAAAAGTATTTAAGGATAGTGCCTAAGATCGTAGTCTCCAGACGCAGGCTACTTAGTTCAAATCATGCTACCATGTTTTACTTGGTCCATGAACAATTCATATTACCTTTTGCTGTATCAGTTTCACCATCTGTAAAATAATAATTCTCTTATTGGAATACTGTGAAGATGAAATTAGGAAATATTTATGAAGGGCCTAGAAAAGGGCATAGTATAAAGTAAGTGCTCTAAATATTGATATTATGTTATCTCATTAACATTAGAACATGATGGGTGGACATGATGCATACTTTAAACAGATATACAGGAACATATAAGTATAAGATTATTAATGGTAACAATAATAGAGGCAGTGATAGAGGAAATACTAGTAAGCAATACTTGTATTGATTTAATCTCCCTAAAACACCAGGTAACAATCAGCTGGAAAGTGCATCATCTAGCTTTTATCTTGGGGCTTAGGAAGGGGGTCGTTGCCTTGATGGCTCAGTGGACAAAACAAAGCAGCTACAAATATCATTGAGCCCTTACCCTAAGCTCAGAGATGAATTAAATATAGATAAAATATGACTCATGTCACCAATGCTATATAGAATAATGGGGGAAAGAACATATGAATCACTAGCTACAATCTGAAGAGTAAGAGCCATACTGTTTTTTCAGAGAAACCTGCCCGTGGTACTTTCATGTCCTCTCCCTACCTCCTCTGTCCTCTCTCCACTCTCTCAACCTAGCTTCGGCATCCTAATTCCACATCCTCAAAACTCCATGTTCTCTCTTTTCTAGCCTTTATCATCACTATAATTTAAAACTCATGTTTGCAGTTTTGAGTTTCATACGTGTCCCGCTTGTGAGTAACTTATTGATACTCCAGACAGTGTCTACTTCTTACTGCTAAATCCTCAATGCTTAGCACAGTGCCAAGCACAGAAGTACTGTACAATTATTTTAGAAAGATGTAAGTAGAGGATGATGTCTGGTAGAATTGGGAAAAGGCATGTGTAGGAGTAACTGGGTTTTGAAGGGTTTACAGGAGTTCAATGAGGGAAATGCACATTTGAACATTTAAAACCAAGGGAACACTCCCAAATGAATAACCTGCCTGATTTGTTCCTATTTGGTCCTATTGTTTACTTGAAATGTGTAATTATTCTGACGTTTGGAGAGATGTTAACTAAACAAGATACGCTGAGTTCTAGAACTGGGTCAAGCACCTGAGTTCAACTTCTATTTCTGCCTATTAGGAGCTTGGCATGAATCGCTGAACTCTTCTGGGCCTCAGCTTCCACATCTATGTAGTGGAAGTGATAACATTCATGCCTACTTAGCTATTATGAGAATAGAGCCAGTCCACGAGGAGGAAACCTTTTGTAAATTGCTAGCATTATAGGAGAGCTGCTTATTAGTATACTTGGCTATAACTGTATTTGCAAAAGTAATAACCATAATGATAATGATTTTTAAAAACCAGCACTCGCCACTGCTGATCCTAAAAGAAGGCCCCCTGGAAGACCCCTGAAGCAGCAGGTCAATGTGTTTTGCAAACCCAGATTCTCTGCTAAATAGCACATCAACAAGACAGAAACTTGTCAGCTTTTGCTCCCTCTGAATCTGGACCAGGTTTGTTACCCAAATTTTATGTTAAATAATAAAAGCACTGACATTAAATGCATTGCCACGAATCAACAACCTATTCAGGGTAAGATATTATGGCACAGCAGTCCCCAAGCAATGTGTGTTTTTAAAAATATGCTTAAAACTGCAAGTGCTTTGTGTGGCTGCTTTGCAAAATCACTAGAGCTGAAGTATTTGTATTTTAATGTTTATCCCCAAACTGGCCTGCTGTTTTTAATTTGCCAGGAAACAAAATGTTGAAAATGGAAGGAAACCAGCACCAGCTAGGTTTTGAAATGCAGCGTTAGTAAAGCAAGCTGTGGGGTTCTGATACCTTAACAGCACCATAAAATGCTCATAATTAAATAACTGTTCTTCTTAACACAAATATTCCTATTTTTCCCTCAGCCACTTATTTGAAAGCATTTAATGTTCATTCTTTCATTACCAACTAGAGACTCTTGTAAAGAGGTAACTGGTTCCAGAAATTGTTTAAAAATATCTTAATAATGGTGTCCTTTACAAAGGGGAAAAATGTATTAGAAAACAAAATCAGGCTTTAGATATTTCCTGTGGTTATTTTTATTGGCAGTTGGCCCATAAATAATGATTTATACAGAGGAATGTACTGCCATGGAGCTGCTGCAGAAACGACAGTAGCAAAAGCAATGACAAAATGCATTGTGATGATAAAGGTCCCTGACACGATGGCAAAGCATGAGGCTACTAGAGGCTAAAAAGGAAGAGACAAGTTTGCTGGAGAACCATGAAATGGAGCAGCCAGGCTTCCAAATAATTAAATGAGAGGAAGGACGGAATAGTACTGTAAAGCTAGCTAGGATTTACAGTGCTCCTACCACATACCAGCATGATTTAAACACTGTTTTGAAAGCCTCACACCAGCTGTGTGAGATGACTGTGTAACTGAGGCTGAGGCAGCTTAAGGAACTATCTTAAGGTAGCACAGGTAGAAGATGGCAGATCTAGCATCATGTTTCCTATCTGTGATTCTCATTCCTATTTGTTCTCTACTATTCAATACAAAATATTACGATAGTAATGTAAGCTATCAAAAATCAAAGGAAATGAGGAAAAGTTCAGGACCAGCAAAATAAAAGAAAAGAGAAAAAAGCTGTAGAATATTTTTCTCAAATACGATCCTAAGACACCTACCACAGAATCACCTCAAAGGCTTGTTAAAACTGGGGAAAGAAAAACTCAACTCATCCCACTTTAGACTACAGAACTGGAATCTCTTGGTGTGAATCTCAAGGCTGTAAGAATATGCATTTTTCTCCAAAAAAACGTAAGTAATTCTTGTACATACTTAGTGATCATTCTTGACCACTAATGTGTCATACTTTGTTTTCTGTGCTTAACTCTATGTGAGTGGTCCCCAAAGAGATACCTCTCATGGCCCTATGATTGGTGAAATATATTTTGAGAAATGTTGGTTTATATGTATGCAATTTTATTCCTCTGTAATTCATCTGTTGTGTGAATAGATGAGCCTTAGGAACAGGAGTTTAAGGTCACTGTAAATTTCTTTTCTATAGTAAATCTATTTTCAGCTCACACTCTAATCAGAAAGTAATTTTTCCCACAAGAGTAGTGTATTAATTATCTATTGCCATGTAACAAATCACTACAAAAACTTAATGGCTTAAAACAAAAAGCAGATGGATATGAAGGGCACTATGCTCAATGAAAAAGTCAACCTCAAAAGGTCATATACTGTATGATTCCGTTCATATAACATTCTTGAAATAACAAAATTATGGAGATGAATAGACTAGTGTTTCCCAAGAATGAGGGATGATGTACAGGAGGGATATGGCCACAAAGGGGTAGTATAAGGAAGATCTTTGTGGCGATGGAACAATTTTGGGTAAAATGGCATGGAACTCTACACAAATATGATACCTGGTTTTGTTTATACTTTTGAACCTTTACTACAGTTTTGTAAGGTATAACCATTAGGAGAAACTGGGTAAAGTGTATGTGAGGCCTGTCTGTACCATTGCTAAAATTCCCTGTAAAGCTATAATTATTTTTAAATAATTGAGGTTTTTGTTTCTCAACAATGATTATCTCATTGTCAATCTTCATTGATAAGAAATGCAATGATGTGTACCTCTGGCTCGAGGTCACTCATGAGGTATTAGTGAAGCTGTGGGCTCATGCTGCATGCAGTCTCACCCAAAGGCTCAGTTGGAAGATAATCTGCTTATAAGCTCACTCTTGGAAGGATTCAGCTCCTCATGGATTGTTAGAATGAGAACTTCAGATCCTCACTGGCTGTTGACTGGAGTCCTCCCTCAGTTCCCACTTGAGCCTCCTCATAAGTCAGCTCACAGCTTGACATCTGGCTTTTCTTAAAACGAGTAAGAGACAGAAGGCAAGCACCCAAATGGCAGCCACAGTCTTTTAGAATCTAAACTTGGAGATGACATTTCATTCTTACTGTTATGTTCTTCTCACTACAAGTGAGTCAAAAAGCTTAGCCAACATTCAAGGGGAGAGGAGCACACAAAGGCATAAACATCAGGAGGCAGGGATCGCTGGGCACCATGATAGAGGTTGTATATCACAATAGCATGTTAAAATATCTTTATGTCACAGTGAAATCATAGAACACATACAGTGATCATATTAGGGGAAGACTGTGTTTGCTTTAGCATTGAGTCAAAATTATGAGGTTAATAACTGAGACAATCAATTGGTATTTTTCAGTCTATTTAAAAAAGCCAGTCTCCATAGCAATAACAGGGTCAAAGACTATGTAAAGAGGGACACCAGTAAACTCATCAGCAAATATGAAAGATTTCTTGCAAATAGTAGTAAAGGCTTTGATATAAGGAATAGACATGGATATCTATTTCAGGATAGGCCTAATTGTGCCTTTCCACATTAGGGAGGCTAGGACCAGGGTGGGGATACCCAACATTCGTACATCTCTATGCTTGTTTGCTTGGATTGTCCTCATGGGTACTGGTATCCGCCACAGGAAGCATGGCAATTTTCTACTTTGTCAAGTGAAAATCTTCTAAGTTCTCACAGCCTTACAGGCAAGAATCTTCTCCTCTAGATTACACTGAGATGAAAAACACTCTTTGCTATTGCCAGAATTGAACTCAAGTTGAGAATTGAAAAAGCTATCCTGATACCCGTAGGCTACATGGCCCTCTGGTAGTTATGTGCCACACCCATGGGCTGCTAATAGAGCATTTGGTCTGTCCCCACAAGCCAGCGTCACAATGTGAGCACTCCATGGGTAAGGCACTGTACAACTCCTTATCCTACGAGGTGCTAAATCAACAATGTGATAGCCTCAGCTTATTTTGTGAATGCAGAGCACAACCTAACTCTGAATAGCTTGCTCTGGAATATTGAAGATAGAGGAATGGCTAGTGAATTTCTACATAAATGAGTGTTGCCAGAAGTACTGGGTTTATTATAGTGATCTTGGTGGAAGGAAGCCAGAATTATCATGGTGGTGATGATACACTGTATGCATAAATGTGTGTGTGTGTGTATGTGAGAACAGGTATATGTTGTCTGATCAGCCATTGTCCACCACCCCAGGTGGCGATGGTGGGCTACAACCAGCCCCTCTTTATCTCTCAAAGCACATCAACCACTCCTCCCTTACTCTTGCACATTGTGTTCCAACTCCTCTCACTTAGTTTCTCAGACATGCCATGCTTTTCCCAACCTCTGAGTTAGAACATCTCACATGATATTCCATTGTTTGTTTCCCTCATAGTCTTTATCATGACTTACAATGTTTTTATTCAAGTGTTTACTTTTTTGTGGGGGAGGAACGAATTCTTTCTTCATTGACTGTAAACTCTATTTACACGAGCCTCTTGCTCATCATTGTATTGTGGCATATGTTAGGAATTCAACAAATAATCTGAATACATTCTTAAGAGTTTTTGCACAATTTCCATGCTTCCAACTTGCAAGGGATGAAGAGTCAGAGACAGATAGATAATCTACAAGTGAGCTGTCTAACCCAGCGTAGACACACAATGACATGGATAAAAGGTATAAGACCAAAGAGAAACAGATGGGGCAAACCAGTGAAAGATGAGGCTGGACATGCATTGTTCAAGATATGTCCTGAGCCAAAATACGGGCTCTGGCCTTGACTTCCCATGGTGTCAGGCATGACTGTGATAAGTTCATGTAAAGGGAAAGTGGGAGAAAAACAAATGACAGTTCAGTTAAATTAGATTGTCCCCAAGAAGCAGAAACTGGTTTTGTATCAAGCAATGTTCAAACAGGTGTTAGGAATAGCAGAGGCACTTTCAAGTGTTGGTAGTTGTCAAGTGTGTTTAGCAATACTTTAATCAGTGGCACAAAAAGTCTAATGCACTGCAAAAACTCAAGAACCTAAAAAGTTAACCTGTAATATTTTGTTTCTAAAGTGGTATTTGTTAGAAACTCCTACTGCTGAGATCCATTTGTCTTAGAAAGAAATGGTGAACCAGCATTTACCAGTGGCACTGCAACTGCTAAAGAGCATACAGTTGTGTATCTTAGAGAAGGAGATTCAATTTTATTAGAGGCTCTTCCCATAAGGATCTATTGAATGTCCTAGGAAGTGCTAAACAGCATAACACTTAAGCAGAAATTTCACACTGGCAGAGAGAGAGAGAGAGAGAGAGAGCGAGCGCAAGCACTGGTGCTCACCAACATCTTGTGTCTCTTTCCTCCCAGACACTATACTGAATGATATTTCCCAAAAACTTCTCATTTAGTGGAGACATGTGCCAGAGTGTGCACAGAAGGGAGGGTGGCCTTTTCCTGGACTGGCCCATAGAATCAAAGACTAGCCCATGGAAGACCATGCACAATGGATCCTTCATTGGCCCATGATGTGAATGAGAAAGAAACTATTACCATGCTCATCCATGGAGATTTGGAGATATCTGCAGTAGTTAACCTCCTCTGACTAATATATCCATTGTTCTACAAGACAAGGTCTGAAATCAAGGATTTTTCAAAGTATCTGATGGCTCTGAGGACATGCTTCATTGCCTTGAACACAGTAACACACTGCAGGATGACCTCCAGGTTGTATTTACAAACAGAAAATAGTTTAACCTAAGAGAGTGAAAAGAGGCAATTCACACTTTAACACTACCAGCAGGTGACCCATGGTTTTGTGTGAAGGAGGGGGGCAAACTACTAATTTGGTTAAAATGTATACATTTTACAGTATTTGGTCACAGGCTAATCACTCATAATATTTCATACCCTTGTTTATCTGAAAAATTGGAGTTGCATTGAATCTAAGATTCCAAGGATAGTTTTACACCTACACAAGTCTTCCATTTCAGTGCAGAAGGGTCAGTGCTAAGACAGAACAGGCTGATAAAGGAGCCTGCTCAGAACAGATTTAACTCATCTTACACAGGAGGGAAGGGCTAATGTCAAGGCAGTCTTAGCAATGGATGTGCTTGACAAGTGGTCAGGTTCCTTGGAAGCTGAGCCTGAGATAGGGATTCTTATGCAAGTCAGTTATTGAAGCTGTTCTCCCCATGAAATCTATGGGGTACTGGAAGAAGTAAAGGAAAGATATGGTTTTGAGGGAAGCCTAGCTACATCCTGATCTCATGAAGAGCTCTGAGGCATGAATGGTACCACAGAGATGTCTCACCTTGAGGCATCAGTCTGTCATTTGCTGTAAATTGTCTGAGATAGAGAATTTAATTCCCAGACATTTCTGTGCAAGGAAATTCCATGGACCAATGGCAATTCTCCAGAAAAGGATAAAGCTAGGAATTGTCGGCCAGTAACACTCACAATACCTGGAAAATGCGTGCAGTGCCCCTGTAAAAGAGATTGGGTGGAGGGGGCCCCAATCATCTACTTCAGTCTCCTACTTCCCTTGCTCATATCCACTTACTTTCATAGTATGTTTAGCCCATTCATACAAAGCTTCTCTGGGATTCTTCGATTACAGTGTCTGGGGAAACTTAACCATGCTGGGCATTAATGAAGCTTATATCCCAAGACTATAATTGGTCCCCATCATCTCCCTCCTTCAGAACCCTTTCTGGATCCCCCTTCCTCTAGGCTAGCTGGGCAAAATGGTTTGCCTGGTAGAGTGACCCTGACCTTCATCCTTGAGCAGTTTAAGCCCCTGGTTCCCAGGTTCTTATCAAGCTCTGGTTTCTGTCCCTGCCTGTGTACAACTAAAACTGAGGATAGGAGTACCAAGAAGTACCTAGTGAATCCCTGAGTTCTAGACATATTTTTCACAGCCCTTACTCCATAGCAGAAGCTCCATGTCTTCATGCTAATCCAAGTTAGTTACCTCTGACCACGTGTTAACTCCTTTCTGTTGCTGTTGGTTTACTCGTACAAGGGGCCCAAAGTGATCTGGCAGAAGCAATAGTCTTAAGTTCAGTGTCAGTCTTAGTGAATCCCTGATGGAAACATTCTCTCTGGAAACAAGGAACTCTATAACAATACAAACTAAAGTTACAGAGATGAGAAGCACACACTCCCATCCAGGTCACTGAAAGTGATAGAGAGCATGACCATTTCTACTTCACCCCTTGGTTCCTGGACCTGTGTATATGTTACTCGTTGAGCACATAGGACCATACCACTCTGTGCTCTTGCCCTGGAATCTGATACTGTTTTTTAATTACTGTCTTGGCCAAGATGGTTCTGCCTACTGCTAAACTTGCCCATTCCGATGACACATTTGAGAAGTGAAGGAATACTCAGTTCCAGGCTTCCTGTCGGACACACTGAGCCAATACTCATTATTGGTTCCCCATGAAACTTTAATCTTTCATGTAGGCCATAATGGCACTTTGGTTCTCCATGTTCTGTATTAAACCCAGTATACAACAACCCTCAAAAGATCTGGATATCTCCCTTTCCCCACTATATTGTTACTCAAGGAAACAGCTATAGGTCATTCTGGGGAAGGGCTGCATATATTTGCTGTGGTGTTATATAATTCTTCTTCTCCTTAACTGATGAGTTCTAGATTTGAGAATCAGCTCAGCTCTGGAAAATAGGCAAAGGATCATGAATTTCCTCTGGGGCAGCTGACCTTAGCATTCTTTTTATTCATCCTTGATTCCTTTGGATAATCTACATTAAGAAATACCCTCGTTGGTTGCCCATCTATTAAAGCCTTTAAAATACCATTATGTACTAACCATATCTATAAATCCTCATGGTTTAGAGCCATGAGGCAGCAATTTCAACCTGGATGCCAGCAAGGTAGTTGTGCCCATCTTGTTCCTGGTGGTTGAATGATGCCACCTGGCCTCTGCCACTCTGCACCATCATCACCCACATTGCTGGCAGAAAGGCCAGTTTTATAATAGCATTGCCCATTGTCAGTCCTGATTTACAGAGGACAGACACGAATGAGCTTTTCAACAATGCTGCTGTCCCCAATACCAGAACCTTGAAAAAACAAGTTGTTCTTTGGATCGTCTAGAGGAGCAAAGGCAGATGATGAATTCTGGTCATATCCAGTTTTTGCTTGCTTACATCTGAGTTTTTTGATTCTTTTCTCCATATTCTATGCCTAAAATTCTGGCAACTCTACTGCATTTAATGTGACCATTACTTTTTCCAATCTCTGAGAACCACCCCAGCAGTGTATCAGATACAGTTCTTGGGTCCTTACCAAGATACAAAGTCCTGTGTCAGGGAAGGTGTCATCAAATCCATAAATTATTTCTTTCCAGCTTTTTATCCCTGACAAAACCCTCAATCCTCTCCTGGGCTTAAATTTTTTCCTACTGATGCTCTGATTTTGCATAAAGAGTCTTGTCAAAACAGAATCACATCCCCTCCTGAAGTTTTCCAACTCTTACAATTGTGTTCTGGGCTTGATTTTCAGCACAATTGTCTCTCCAACCACCGGAGGTGACGGTCTTTTAAAACAGCATCAAGGAGGCTTTCTGACGTTCACACCTTGCCTTCATACTGTGATTAACCTACCTAAATGTGCATTTTCTCTCTTTATAAAGCAGCTACCCAATTGTATAATTCTTATAATTACCTCTGCCTCAATACTTCTCAAAGTCCAAGGGTAATGCACAGAAGCCAGTGTATGCCCTTCTACCCGTATTCCAACCCATTTCATTCTAGGTGAAAGATTCAAGTACAGCTACACATGCCAGGGACTCTCAATAATCCATCTGCCTCTGAGGATGGGGCTTTCATTACCATACAGAGCTGAAGATGAAGACTCTTGTACAATTAATTTATTAGGAGAGTGTTCCCAGGAGAAACCTTTAAAGAAGTGAGGATGCAGGATATGACAGGGGAAGAAGTTAAGCAAAGACAACACTAGCTGAAATCTAGTCTAATCCTGTTCATATAAGGAGCTCTGGTAACTGACACCACAGAATTGCTCCAGTTTGAGCCAAGGGGTCCAGACTTTTGTATGTTTGGATCATTATGTCACTGGCTATTGCCTACCCACAAGGAGGGGTTATGTAACCTTCCAGACATCCAGAGATGAGGTAGCTCCTGAGAGCTAAGGGTAATTTTCAAGATAATGGTACAGCCATGTGCCCTTAGAAGTTAACACTTGCTAAAGCTGGAAGATGAGCACACCAACCTTATAAAGGGATCTGGGCAAGGTGCCATTAGTTCTATTGTAACAAAAGAGGTCTCTATAGGTTGAATAGTCCAGAAAAAGCTTTGATAATTTTGGAGAGCCTTAAACGCTGTCTGAGAAGAATGAGTGTTATGTCCATGGTCTTTGGTGTGTCAAATAGTTAGTTCATGCATTAGTTTATGCATTCATTCAGCAAATATGTTTTGCATGCCTATTAGGTACCAGACACGGCCCTTCTAGGCACTGTGTAGGCAGCAATGAAACAGAAAGACATGGTTCCTGACCTTAAAGGGCTTACAGCCTAGTGAGGGAAATAATTGCAGCACCAGTGGTGTTGCACTGTGTATGCTTTAGCAATTGCCAATTAAATAATATGCACTCAGAAAGAAAAAAATCATTAAGCATTTAAATGGGGTGGGCTCTTTTGTCCTACATCAACTCAGTGAACACATTCTCTGAATGTAGTAGAAAATGGGAAATGTGAAATAGCTATTTTCTCAATCTTAACCTAACCTAATCAGAACCTAGCCAGTAACTCTACTAAAATATTTTTTTCAGTTTAATTGTTAAAGTTGGTTTATTCCAACTACTGTTTCTAAAAAATAAGAAGGCAGACAGTGAATGGAGGAGTACTCAGTTCTAGAAGCTTTTGAGTAGATACAATGTGTGTGGCTTGATGTGAAATTTCAGCTGGATTTAGATTTTCATAATTTATTCTACCCACTTTTTATAGGTGCCTGCAAGCCCCGTAATATTATTGCATTAACCTGCATTTTTTGTTAAGTATAGCTTATGTGAAGCAATTTGAGACCTGAAGTAGGCAGACTTTGAGTAGGGGAAATGCTAGTTTCTTTAAGAGACAGCATACAAATAACCCTTCTTAGGTTTATTCAAGCCCAGACTGATTTGCTGATTCTGGGTCCTTGGCTTCTGTTCTGCACTGGAGGAAGAGAGCTCAGTCTTTATATTGATTGGTTAAGGACGAGCTTGAGTCAGCTGATATGCGGCAATGGCAGTATTGAGTTGTTCAGTTGTATTTGTGGCTTGCCTAGAAATGAAAGCTTTTTATTGTATTATTGTGAGGATGGGTAATGAAAGCAAGTAGTCATCGAAGTTATTGATGGCTTTGTGTTTTGAATCAGCAACTAGGGTACACAGTGCTAGTTGATTTGCTAGATTTAGCCATAAAGTATAAATAAGAATTAATTGGTGAAATGCTTGTTAATAGATCATAATAATGCATTCTTTCCTTTTCTATTGGAGAACATTTCAGCCCTTGAAAAGGAATTTAGGAAGATCAATATTCTGTTTGAAGCATATTTTTACAAAAAATCCATCAGGGTCAGAGAAACTATGGAGTTACATGACATCTACTGACGGTAGAGAATATCACAATTCAGGCTGCACTGAGAGATTACGTCCCCCACCTATAAATATTTGTAACAGATATCTGCATGTGGAAATATAGTGGCTCTGGTCTGCAACTGGAAACCTAGAGCCTGAAGTTCCCTAGTCACCTCTTACTCTTGCTGGGGATCAGATGGGAAGTGCTTGGGCCCAGGAGTGAGTGTTCGATTTAACTTCTTTCATGCTGAAGGATGATGCCAGCAGCCTGCCTCCAGCCCTGCCAGAGAGCAGCCTACAAGAGATTTGTGGGCTGTATTGTACACAGGAGCAAAACACATCACTGTCGTTCTCCTAGAGGGGTGCTGCTTGCTCTCACAAATCTAGCATAACTCAGAAAAAGCTCTAGATCCATTGTAGCTAGGCAGAGAAAATGAAATTCCCAAGATAGGGAAGAAATTAAGATTCTTGCTATATCCGTTGTCCTTTGCCACAATAATGCTGTATAAAAACAACCACAAACCTCAGTGGCATATATTAGTAAATGCTTAGTTTTGCTTACGCATCTATGGGTTGGTGAGGTGCTGTTGCTAATCTGGGTCAAGCCTGGCTGACCTCATCTAGGCCCACTCATGTGTGTGGTCAGCTGTCAGGTCAGCTGGGGCCTGGATGTCTATGATGGCCTTGGCTGAGATGCCTTGCCTCTGTTCCATGTGGCCTCTCATTCTCTGGCAAATGAATCTTGGATTGTCCACATGGTGAGGTCGAGCTCTAAGGGCATCCAAAGACTGTTGTTGAGGCCTAGGTTTGGAACTGATAGGGCTTCACTTTCCCTGCATTCTATCAGCTGAAGCAACCCACAAGGGCAACCTAGGTTCAAGGTTGTAGGAAGAGCTTCAAAATCACATACGGGCTGGGTGCGGTGGCTCACCCATGTAATCACAGCACTTTGGGAGGCCGAGCTGGGTAAATGACTTGAAATCAGGAGTTGGAGACCAGCCTGGCCTATATGATGAAACCCTGTCTCTACTAAAAATACAAAAATTAGCCAGGCATGGTGGTTCATGCCTGTAGTCCCAGCTACTTGGGAGTCTGAGGCGGGAGAATCTCTTGAACCAGGAGGTAGAGGTTGCAGTGAGCCAAGATCATGCCACTGTACTCAGGCCTGGGCAACAGAGTGAGACTCCGTCTCAAAAAAAAGCATTACATACAAAGGGCACAAATTCAAGAAGGAGTGGAGAAGTAGAGCCATTTTTGCAATCAATTTACCATACCCAATTGTGCATAAAAGTTCCAGGTTAAAGGACAGTTTATCTCTGAATGGTTCATGATGAGTCAGTCAAAGCTAGACCAGACCTCTGTGAGAGGAATCAGTATTTCTGTGTCAGTCCTTTCTGAACTAATTTTATAGAGTAGCCACCCTCTGACACAGTCAGAATTTGTCTTTGGTGTCCTGGTTGCTCCTCTTTGATCTATCCTTCAGTTATTTTCCACTTTTCATACCTGCTCTTCAGCTGTTTTTAGGAAAGAAGTTTATGAGTTATTTCCCACTGGGGTATAAGTGATGGACAAAGACAAAGTGCATTGAGTCTCACTGTGCTTTTTCATAGTGTGAACCAAAAGGAATTGCGTGCTAGGGGGTAGAGTTTTAGGCATTGGACAATAAGCTGGCGCTGGGCAGGAAGTGTCCTTCTTCTGGAATTGCCTCCCTGTAGAAGAGCAGGGCTGTGTTGACAGAGATCTGGGCTCAAATGAGGCTAAACTGCTCAGTAGATACATAGGTGTTGGCAATTTACTTAACCAATAAAATAGGAATAATAATATATGCATCAAGGCTTCATGTAAAATTCATAACAGGCTCTTTGCTGTGTCTGGGAAAAAGTAGGTTCATAGCAAAATTCATTCCTATATCATGCCATCTCATATGATCCTCTATCTTTGGCTCTACGTGAGGAACTGACTCCACTGTTGTAGCTGAAGGTAAGAGAGGTAAGCCAGGGTAAGAGAGAGCAGCAAACTGAAATTGGGTATCTCTCAATTGGCAGACACTGTGTTTATTGGTCACTGAGGATATAAACATGTCTATGGAATGGTCCCTGCCAGCAAGGAATTTATGGTATAGTGGTATGTAGGAATGAGACCAGGAACTTGCTCATCTGGTTAATGAATTCAGTGCTCTAACCTTACTCACTGACTTTTCACGACCTTCTCTAAGAACCTGATTGCTGAGAGAAGAAAATATCCCACACTGAGAATGCCAGTTCAGCAGTGGGCAGGGGCACAGAGATGGAACAGGAGATTTGTCAGATGAACATGAGTTAACAAGGTAAAGTTTCTCACAAGGTGCCTAGGACACAGTAGGTCTACAAAACACTGGCTTTCTTCTTCCTTATAGTGGCCTCAGCTGAGGCCCAGCCATGTCAACTTTATTATTGACATTCCAGTATAACAAATTCAGAGTTAAAAAGTACCCAATTACTAACATAATTGTCAACTCCTTGAGGGCAAAAACTTTAATTTTTCTTCTGAGTGTTGTTAACATCTGCTTCACATATACACACATATGTTTTTAAAAAGACATATGATTCTAAAGGGATTATATAAGAAAGTTCCTTTGTGGTGATGGAATGATTTTTTATCTTGATTGTGGTGGTGGTTACACAAACCTGTACATGTGACAGAACAATACAGAATCACACACATATCCATGCAAGTATGTAAACACTGCACAATCTGAGCAAGTTCTGTAGATGGAACTAACATCAATGTCTTGGCTTTGATATTTCACTATAGATTTGTAAGATGTTCCCATTGGAGGATGCTGAGGAAAGGGCACACCAATTCTCTGTATTATTTTGAAACTTCCAAGGAAAGGGCACACCAATTCTTTATATTATTTTTGAAACTTCCTTTGAGTCTATAATTGTTTTAGAATAAAAGGTTTAAAAAAGGTGTATTCATATTATTTATGTCTTCTAGCAACTGCTGTTACCAATTCGGTGTTCTTAATCTACTCTTTGCTTATCTTTTTCTCTTGAGGAATCCAGGTTTGCTTATCATTATGTTTCCAGGTCGAGTCTGGCACTCAGCAAGTGGTTTTCAAATTATTTAATGAACACTTGCGTGAACAACTACACGAATGAATAAATAGACAAATCTGTTTTTGGGAAATCTAAGGCTTAGCTTAATTAATTAAGTCCAATTAATTAAAATTAGTGAAGGCCACTTGCTTAAGTTCACACAGTTGGTGGTGGCTTTAGAATCTGCTGATACCCGCTACTGCCTAGGAGATGACAGCATTAGGAAAGCAGGTCAGTTACCCAATGTCTAATGACTGTATATTAAACCAAATGACTGCCCACTCTGACTGTTCTTTAAGGGACAACATGTATCTGAGATTAAAGTGAAGCAAATGAAGCCTCACTCATGCTGTAGATTTTCCCTTCCCCCTAGAATGGTCTGTGCTTACCTATGGCAGCAGGACCAGCTGCCCTGATATGTGGAGAACACCACAGAGGGAAAACTTGCTCTGAGGTTTCATCAACTGCCAATGCCATGCACTGTCATTTTAATATTTCCCATTTGACTTTCCATCCACAAAATACTTTGCTGCTGTTAACTAATTACTCTTCTCTGATCAGAGTCGATAGCTGTCCAGTGCACTACCTTTAAATATTTAACTGTGTTCAGAAAAGGATTAAAAGAAAAAACACGAATTGTCCAGGTGAGTGTACGACACCATCAAATGCCATACAGCATTTTCCGTTTTCCTCTAACCAGGGTTATGTTGCTTTGCAGAGCAAAGCCCAGAGATGACAGGAGACGCTATAGGAAGCAGAGAAAGGTTACCACGTGGTCATTGTATTCCCAGCTTAAAATTGCTCAGTGGTTTTCCTTTGCTTTTAAAAACTGCACGTTTCTCACCAAAGCTCACAAGGTTTTAAGTTATCTGGTGTTTGCCTCCTGCACCCCTCTTTCCCTTTACTGAGCTCCCCATTGTTCTCTATTCTCTGGTCCCATTGGCCTTTTCTGGCTCCCCACATTCTCGCTGTCCCTTCCCACACACGAGCCCTTTCCCAGGCACATAGTTATTCCTTGTCCTTCCCTTCGTACCGCCTTCACATATTCCTGCTGTAATACCAAGTTGTCAGAAAAGACTTTTCTGATCCATCCTGAGCTAAATTAGGATATCCTATTTTACACTCTCAGAGTACTTGATAATTTTTTTCTAGCCATTGTCATAAATGTATTTAAACAAAACGAATTATATAATTTGCTGTTTTTTGTCTGCCTTCTTCTCTATTCTGTAGGCTCCATGAAATTCTGTAGGCTCCATGAAATTCTGTGGCACTAGTACAAATGAATATTTGCTGAAAAAAATAAATCCATGAATGAACCAATGAATTAATTTCATGGATTAAGACAGAGGGTGGGAGGAGGTGAGTAGTGACCTCCAAAGCAACACTTCATGCCTCCTCTTCAGCTGTGGAGTCAGCTACCCACAGAGAACTTGAAAGGCTTCCCCAGAATCTTTATCAGCGATAAAGGCCATGAAAACAGTAGATGCCTTGTGCTATTGTAGATTGCTGGAGATGAAGTTAACTTAAAATTTTATGGGAGAATGAAAGAAAAGGAAGAAAATAAAAATGCAAGGTTATAAACCACCTCTTCATGATTGCAGAGCTCCTAGCCTGAGTTAAATGGGGTGACCAATATTCTCACTTCTAATTCCCTACTGAGTAAAAGAAAAATCTCAGGTGTAGAAATATAACTTTTTGATGTGAGTTTAATAGAGTTATTTGTACTTTGAGTGAAAAAATATAATGCATATCATATATAAAAATATAAAGCATATTTTTCTTGAACAGGTACTTACATTAAAAAAATTACTCCTTAAACTCCGTAGCCTGACAAAATTGCTTCTTCCTGGGGTCACTTGCCTTCTTTCGAGTCTCATTTTGCATCTTAGAAATCCTGCACGGAGTTCTGTACAAGGTCACCTGCGTCACTGACTGCCTTGTGATTTTTTTTTAACTTTTAGGTGTTTTATCTTCCCAAGTCTCAAAAATCCAGTTTTGCTCCCACAGAGGATTTTTCTGACAAGAGTGGGTTCCTTCTCATGTTTATGCTAGCTTTTATTTCTGAATGTCTTATATGAAGTATAAAAATATAAATAGAAGCATGAATAATAATATTAACATATATGAATGTCTTAGTCTGTGCAGGCTACCATAACAAAATGCCACAGACTGGGTTACTTAAACAACAGAAATTTATTTTCTCACAGTGCCAAATGCTGGAAGTCCAAGATCAGGGTTCCAGCATGGTCCAGTTCCGGTGAACACGCTGTTCCTGGCTTCCAGACATCCACCTTCTCACTGTGTGCCCACCCAGCCTTTCTCTGGTGTGTATGTGTGTGTGTGTCTGCACACACACACGTGTAGAAAGAGCAAGAAATCTCTCTCTTCTTATAGGGCTACTGCCCCATCAGGTTAGGACTTCTCCCTTATGACTTTATGTAATCTCCTAATGAACTTCACCATCTGCAAATTCAGCCACGTGAGTTAAGACTTTAACATATGAATTTGGGGGTGAGGACAAATTTGATCCATAGCAATGGACAAGCATTTGAAGTTTAGTAACAAATTCTCTTTACATTTATTTTTTAGCTTTTTTGAAATGGAGTCTCACTCTGTCACCCAGACTGGAGTGCAGCGGCGCCATCTTGTCTCACTTTAACCTCTGCCACCCAGGTTCAAGCAATTCTCCTGCCTCAGCCTCCCAAGTAGCTGGGATTACAGGCACCAGCCACCAAGCCTGGCTACTTTTTGTATTTTTAGTAGAGATGAGGTTTTGCCACATTGGCCAGGCTAGTCTCAAACTCCTGACCTCAAGTGATCTGCCCGCCTCAGCCTCCCAAAATGCTGGGATTACAGGCATGAGCCACTGCACCCAGCCTCATTACATTTGTTATGTGGTTTTACCCCATTATGTATTTCCAAAAGATTCAAATACATTATTTTATTTGATTGGGGATTGATGTTTATGGATTTCAGGTTTCAAAACACTTAGAATTAAAAGAGATAAAGTGACGTTTCAAGGCTATAAGGCAAAGAAGTTGCAAGGCAGGAACTTGTTTCAGTCTGTTTTCATACTGCTGTAAAGACATACTCAAGACTGGGTAATTTATAAAGGAAAGAGGTTTAATTGACTCACAGTTCCACATGGCTGAGGAAGCCTCAGGAAACTTACCATCGTGGCAAAAGGCAAGAGAGAAGCAAAGGCATGTCTTACATGGTAGCAGGTGAGAGAGTGAAGGAGCAAAGGAGGATGAGCCCCATATAAAACCATCAGATCTCATGAGAACTCACTATCTAGAACAGCATGGGAAAAACTGCACCCATGATCCCATCATCTCTCACCAGATTCTGCCCTTGACAGGTGGGGATTATGAAGATTACAATTTGAGATGAGATTTGGGTGGGGACACAAACAAACTATGTCAGGACTAGAGCTCTGATTTCCCGACTCCCTATCCAGAGTTCTTTCAGGGAGACTCTGATTCCCAATCTTATTTGACCACTGCGCCACTTTTCTCAGAATGCCAATACTTTTAGGATAATCTATAACATTTAGGATAATCTATATCTAATTTCATAGCTGTGAGACTTATGGGAAGAGGCTGAACTAGAATTCCCCCAGGAACAAGAACCAATGAGAATCATTGGTGATTCAGGGAGGCCTGTTTTCTTTTATGAAAAATTGGCAAAGCTATTTAATCTTTTGTTGTAAGGGTTGACATTACTAGTAGGAAGGCATGACTTGTGGCACTAGAAAACCCTTCTTTGTTCAGAATTGTCTTTCTTTTATTTAGCCATACTGCCAAACAGTCCACCAGTAAAAAGAATTGTGTCCTATTCCAGACCTTTATACACAAGGGTCCCTACTTCAATCTCTTCTTGTTCAATAAGAACCTGTGTCCTGTTCCTGAAATTCTGCTGGTTCCCTTCACTGTTCCCCCCCTTAACCGAGGCTCCTGATCACCTACCACATCTGCCTTGTTGAATGACCTTCTAAGATAGATGCACTATTGTTTCCAACTTTAATTTTTGCTGTTTACTTCACATTCAGAGAGCATTCTGAGTTGCATACCTTTGCCCAGGCAGAGATGTGCCTGTGACTAGGACTTGATGATTTCATTGGTATCTCAACCTCCCTCTCTTCCCAGGGCATTGTCTGCACTTCAGTAGCTTTTGTCACCTCTTCCTCCTATGGCCCATGCATTACTCAGTACTTGGAAAATGATGGCTTTTGTCATTCCAATGGGCATTGGTTGGCTTAACTCAATAAATCCCTTCCTACAGTCAGAATGAGACCACAGCAGAGTCCTGGCAATCCAAGCAACACTCATCTGATAACTGGTGGCATTGAATTCAGCTTTCTTTGCACATAGGCATGAGGTTCTATAAGCTGAATTTACCTATTTACCAAAAAAATTACTGAGTACAGCTATGCCTCAAGCACTTTGCCTTTCATTTGGAATATACAGTAAAATAAAACACAGTCCCTGTGCTCATACAGCCTGTGAGCCTAGTGGGAGAGACAGATGTTTGGACAACTAATTACAATTCTTACGATTCACTATGCTGTGTGCAGAATCAGGGTTCTTCCTTTATGGATGCGTGTTGTTGACGGCACAAGCTGGCCAGTACCTGTTTCATCCATTTACCAAATGCATAAAGGGCATGCGTTTTATGTCAGGTATTTGGTTAGACCATAAGAACACAGAGACAAATAGAATAAGGGCTCCATTTTTGCAGCTCAAGGTCTTTTTTGAGGCTTGGATGAGTCTTGGTCACATGGCACATGAATCTCTGAATGCAAAAATTTCTAATAGTGGCTTGGGTTATGAATGTGAAAGGAATAGATTTAGTATAGTTTTCAGATCTTGCCCAAAGATGCAATGTGATTTATACAACTCACAGGAGAATGTAATGGTTAAGATCACAAACTCTGTAGTCAGATGTCTTTGTACCAGGCCTGGCCCTGACCTTTACTGATGTGTGACCTTAGGCACGTTATATAACCTCTCTGTGCCTCAGTATCTTCATCTATAAAATGAAGACAATAATAGCACCTACTTCACAGCATTGTTGTGAGTGTCAAGTGAATTCATTTATATCAAGTGCTTAGAACAATGCCTGGCCTAAAGAAAGTTCTCAGTAAATGGTAGCTATTGTTATTAGTATCAAATTATGCTTGCATAAAGTTTCCCATTATATAATGCCTCTCCAGTGGAGCAGGGAAGATGCCAAAAGCATTATTAGAGCCTTATTCAGACATGGTATTCACTGGTATTCTTTTCCTTTCCCAATCCCAAAGTGTGTGTGAAATTGGCTGTTAAATTTTGCACTCGTTTGAATATTGGCTTCTTACAAAAGGATTGAGCTCTGAATTCTAGTTTGGTTTTCTCTGAATCTTCTATATCCTGAGACTCTTTAGTTAACCTCTACCAGCCTCAGTTTCCTAAAATGGAGATAAAACAGCTGACCTTCCTGTGAAACCCAAAGAATACTAGACAGGAAGGTATATCCACCTGCTTCTGAGTCCATGTTCAGTCTCTGCTTCTTCCTGCTAGGGAGGCAGAGGTGCAGAAAGAGTCCAGGAGGCCTCATGTGGGTGATGGCCTTTCAGGCCCCGTGTAGGAAGGGTCCATGCTCATTTGCCCTATCTCAGTTCCTTGAACTAGAATTTTTCACAAGAGACTGAAGAGGCTCAAAACAAAAAAATACGTATTTATTTGCAAATAATGTATTTTCTCCTATAAATTAAATGTTACCCAGATTACTAAATAGTTAAATTAACCATTATGACCAGTTACCAGCAAGCTGCCAATCACTCCTCAACAAGTCAGGGTCTCAGCCTTGTTCCTGTGACTTCTTGACCTTGAGTTTCCTTTCTTTTTTCTCCACAAATTTGTTCTAGGATACTTCTTGTCTCCCTCTGGGTTCATCCAGTATGCAGATTTTGCTCTCCTAATTGCCTGTCTTCAGACATTCACTTTCCTTTTACCTGTATGCTTTCTTACCCGTCTTGTCACCGGCCTTCCCCTCGTCCCTCTCCAGCCCCTGCATGCCCTGTGCGTTGCCTTCTTGGTTTAGCTTTGCTTTGCTGCCTTTGATTCCCTTTGCCTCCTCGTTTCCTTCTGGTCTGCTCTGTGAGTCTAGGCTTGATCCCTATGACACAGCTTATTTTCCAGCCTTCTCTGAGGTCCTCCTTGGCACAAAGGTTGTCTCTTCAGTGGTCATTTGTCCTCCAAGGACAAGACGCTTGTCACTGGTTTCACAGCTAAACCATGCTCTGGCAACCAAGTCCTCGGGTGACTTTTGTTTGCTGTACTCTTTTGTCTTAACAGGGTGGGGTTATTCTTTGGGATGGAATAAACTAGCTTCCTAGATTTAGTTTCCTAAGTAAACCCTTACCAAACCAAAGCACATACTTTATCTGAGATGCCCATGACAGCCTTACAATGACTCCCTGAAAAAGGCTGACAGAAATCAAAGGATCCAGGCAGGCTGGAAGCAGCAAGAGCATAAAACCCTCCATACTTATAATCCTTTCTTATCCATTCTGTATGGTTTATAAAACACATTTTGGATACAAAAAGGGATATATGAGTACAGTTGTTTTGTCCATAGAACCGTATTTCTTTTTAAGAGTGCAGCTGGGGTAAGAGAAAGAAACAGAGGTAGAGAAAATATCTGAAAGGAAAAATTCAAGCATCCTCCATTTGACTTTTGCTAAAAAAAAAAAAAAATAGAATTTCTCAGCTTTGGAGAAAGTACTAAGTGTTTTGACTTTACATACTTTCAAATAAAAGAAATATATACATACTCCATAATGATCTAAGCCTAGTATTAATCAAAGAAAGCACTTGAATTATAATAAAACCTAATAATGTATTGAGCAAGTATTATGTACCTGGTACTTTCCCAAAATCGATTTATCTATTTATATAGTAATCTAATTTAATATTCTCAGCGATTGGAATAAGGGTTAGGGATCTTTATTATTTTTACTTTCAGATGAGGCAACTGAGGCACAAAGAGGTAAATTAAACACACTTAAGAGGACAATGATCATGGATGATGCAGCAAAGATTCGAATCCAAGCATTTGGTTTCCAGAACGTGTCTTTTTAACTCTCTGAAAGGGCTGGCAGTATTCCTAGGCTTACCCTTTCTTATATAAGCTTGCATTGTACTTAAAAGACTGCTGCCACTCTAGCTGTAAATTAAAGTCCTCTCAACTGGCCTTAGCTAGGCAGTAAGGCTCATGGGTGTTCAGTCTGCAGAGATCTGACACTGTGCCAGCAGGCAGAGCTAGTCTGCTCAGCTTTGCTTACTTAAAGTTGAAGAAGGGGCTGATTGGGCTGGCTTATGTTATTTTTATTTTGTCTTATCACGTTGGGGTACCCTGTCCCACAGTGTGATGCTGTGATGTGGGAACAGACAACCAGGCCCAAGGTCCCCATGCTGAACATACCATCCATCTTCAAGACGTTGTGAAGAAGGAGTGACTCTGTGATCGGGAGAGACTCCTCTTTGGGTCCTGCGATTGCCGTCCAATCCAAAGACAACTGTAGACAGCTATCGTGTATTTGATGCAAATGTGAATCACAGTCTGTCAGGCCTTCTTTGAGTGTGATTGACATATTTACTGTTGACAACGCAAGGTGACTCCTGCCATCCTCTTAGGTATGTGGTCTTTTGCCTGAAGACAACATTCAGGCTGAGAAAGGAATGTGGGATTGTTTTCCAGATGCACATCTGCCTGGGTATTTTTTTTAAACCCTCTTGAGAATTCTCCAGGCTTCTCTTGACTGACAGCTAGCACTGAAGTCTTGTCATCTAAACATGTAAATTTTCTGGCACCTGCATATGCATTGTTTATCAGAAGAGCTTTAAGATCTTGAGTGAGATGGCTCTTTATATCTGTTGGCTCCTTATGCCACTGTGTGTGTGTGTTTTGTTGTTGTAAGTTTGGGTTCCTTGACTGATGGGTGTTCTCTGACTGGAACTGATGAGAAGGGCACCAACTAGAAGTCACATTCCTGAAGTGATGGTAACAAAGGCTCCTCTGGAAAAGTTTTTTTCCTATTTTGGCAAAGCCCAATATTCTGGCCAATCTAGAAGTTTCCAACGTTGTATTCTTCAAGACATTTGGCTTGCAGAATGTTAAGAGGTGTAAAACAAACAATCTCCATAGTCAAATAAGTCTGGAGTGTTCTTTTGACTGCAATGTCTCACTCTTGAAGTTTCTTGGTGTGTAATAAGTGTTTTGAGAAGCTCTTCAGCCAGGATGCTTGAATAACTTTAGCCACATCACCTCAACTAATTAGTTATGAGATACTTTCCAACAGCTCCTATTCATATCTGTTAATACCTATTGTGGTTATAAAGCTGATTATACAAATTGGGTCACTTTGTCATATCTAACTAAATCAGACTTGAAGGGCTGTGGGAAAAGCAGTTGGGCAAATGGCACCAGCTCCAAAACTTTTTCCATAAGCCCAACTTCTATAACCCTAAAATCAGCTTTACCTAGTGACTCAAAGACTGTTCAGAGTGTTCCTGCCAATGATATCTTCTCTGATGAGCCCGCCATAGAGAACTTCTGCCTCCTGCCCATGCTACTTATTGGCTCCCTGACTACACTAAATTCTACCATTGTGATGGGTAATTATTGAAGTGACCTTGAAACACATAAGATTGAGTGGCTTGAGGCCTGTAATCCTAGCACTTTGGGAGGCCAAGACGAGTGGATTGCTTGAGGCCAGGAGTTCAAAACCAGCCTAGCCAACATGGTGAAACTCCGTCTCTACTAAAAACACACACAAAAAATTAGCTGGGCCTGGTGGTGGGTGCCTGTAATCCCAGGTACTCAGGAGACTGAGGCAGGAGATCACCTGAACCCGAGAGATGGAGGTTGCCGTGAGCTGAGACTGCATCACTGCACTCCAGCCTGGGCAACAAGAGTGAAACTCTGTCTTAATAAAGAAAAGAAAAGAAAGATACAAAATCCAGCCTCCCCTGTGTTTTAATGGTTGCAAACCACAGTGGATATTTTAAGTTACTTTTTTACATGCATCAATCACTTCACAACTGTATTTTTGTCCATATGCGGAATTACTAGGTAAATGGCTATGGATTTTATGAAGAATTTTGAAAACTATTACCCAAATTACCTTTCATAAAAGTTTTATCAATTTATGCTTAACTGGCTGTGTTTGAAAGTGACCCTCAGTGGATGGAGTGTACCCTTACCTACATTACAGTTACTATTATTTTACACTCATTATGTGATAGTTCCTGAGAATAAGAGAGGAACAAATAGGCCCTTAACACACACTAGAAACTTCAACCTTCCAACCCTCAGGTAACTCTGGGACTTTCAGATCTATGGAACTGTTGCAATGACAGGATGTCATCAGCTGGCTTGAAAATAACCCAGTGCAGCATCCAAGAGCTTCTGGCACTTCCAGAAAACTGTTCTCCTGGCCAATTCCTGCCTCCACACTTTAACCACGTCTGCACGGGACAGCTTGACAATAGCCTGGTATGTACACACGCAATCACCTCACCTCGCAAATCCAGGGCATATTATCATAAGAAAGGCATAGCCAACAGCCAGATCTGTCTGATCCTTTCATGGAAATGGGTATTGCATTTGTCACAGTCAGGCAAGTCTTACTCCTAAAACAGGACTGGGAAGAAGGTTTGAACAGATTCCGGTATCCTGTGGATCCTAGATAGTATTAGACATCCTGGTATCCCCCAGACCCTGTCATGCCAACACTAAATTAAATAACAAGAATAATAGTTAACATTTATTGAGGCCATACCATACCCCTAGCCTATGCTAGCACGTTATATGCATTACTGAGCAGCCTGAAGGTTTCTGCTAAAGTATAAATTATGTCACCCTTTTCCTGAAACTCTTCACTAGCTGCCTGTCTCACTGAAAATAACAGGCGAGTCCTTATTCTGAATGTCAAAAGATCTACATGGTCTTTATCTTCACCAGCCCTAACCCCAACCCCACCGTAACCTATATGAACTCATCTCTTACCCTGCTCCATCCACACTCCAGCCCCAGGATCTTTGCATGTGTTTCTTCCTTTGCCTGGAATGTTTTGACAACAATATCTAAGGTTACACACCCAAAAGTCTTTACTCACAAGTGACTTTCTCAGTGAGGTCTTCTCTGGCCAATCTATCCATCGGTTTTCACTCTTCCTTTCCTGATTTATTTTTTCTTCATAGCACTGATCATGATCATGAAGCTTAATTTATCTAGTGTCCCATCTGTCTCCTCCATTAGAATATAACCCCACTAAGTCTGCCTTTTCTCATCACAGACATATTATCAATACTTGGAGGAGTGCCTGGAAAATAATAGGTGCTCAATACATACTTGTGCATAAATGAATAAACTCACCTAACTTGCATCAGACCCAGGAGGAAGAAGCTACTGTTTTCTTTATTTTTCAGATGAGGCAACTTAAGCTTGGGAGGGATCAAATAATCTTCCCAGGAAGCAAGGAGGCTAGGCTTTGAGCCCCTGCTCCTGGCTACTCTGCTCTATCCCTCTGAGAGGGCTCTGAGATAACAAACCCTCTGTGCACACGTAGTGAGGTTCAGCCTTTGTAGCCAAACATCTAAGGCCATTGCAAGCTGGCGACAACCTAACTTTCCAAACAAAGCGCCCACCCTCAGCTATCACACACCCTGACCATACCCACACAGACAATGACGTTGCCACCTCTGTAATTTTGCTTATACTGTTTCTCTCCTTTTGATGTGTTCAGATCTTTCCTATATTTTCTTTCTTTCTTTCTTTCTTTCTTTCTTTCTTTCTTTCTTTCTTTCTTTCTTTCTTTCTCTCTCTCTCTCTCTCTTTCTTTCTTTCTCTCTCTCTTTCTTTCTTTCATTTTTTTTTGAGACGGAGTCTCGCTCTGTCACCCAGGCTGGAATGCAGTGGTGCGATCTCAGCTCACTGCAACCTCTGCCTCTTGGGTTCAAGTGCTTCTCCTGTCTCAGCTTTCCAAAGAGCTGAGATTACAGGCACCCACCATCACTCTTGGTTGGTTTTGTATTTTTAGTAGAGATAGGGTTTCATCAAGTTGGCCAGGCTGGTCTTGAACTCTTAACCTCAAGTGATCCTGCCTTGCCTCTCAAAGTGCTGGGATTACAGGCATGAGCCACTGTGCCTGGCCCCTTTCTTTATTTCTAAGCTCAAGTCAAATGCCACATCTCCATGAAGCCCCCTTCATTGTCCTTACTTCTGCTGTTCATGATAGTTGTAAACAAGGATCATCCTTTCTAGAATTCTTAAGGTGCAGGCCATGTCTGTTTGACTTTGCTCTTTTTCACAATGCTGTGTAGAGGATAAAAAAAAAAAAAAAAAAAAAACAGAAAAAATTGCCTAATGAACACATAAATGCGACTTAATATAATGGAGTGACTTATTTCCAACTGAAGAGTATTTCATAATGTGGACATCTTAGTAATCAGTGATAATAGGGTTTGATACTGAACACAAAGCTACATTTAGGAAAGGGAAGGATTAAAATGTATGTTTGTAACATGGAAACCACCAGTCCACTCAATCAGACAATTTAGAAAATCAATCAAACCAGGTGTTTGGTTGTTTGACATTTGTAGACAAAACAACAAGTAGACTGAATTTCTTCTGATATATATATATATTGCTGTTATATAAAATGCTCTTAGACATTTCAGGTGCTCTATAGACATTATTTCAGAAATACACAACCACTTGACAGTTTGAGATGGGGGTGAGGAGCAAATGTTTAAAGAAGATACACATCTAATGATATTTCATGTACTAGCAAATTAGAATGTGGTCTCAGTTAAGTGTATATCTTTAGTTCTCACGGGACAGCAGAATTCAATATATTGGGTAAGGAGAAATAATTGGGAGGCCCACACTTCCTGGTGACTCTCTTTGTAACCTGGGGCAATTGCCTTATTGCATAAGCTTTGTGATCTCATTGGTCAAATGAGGGTGCTAACATCCTCATTCAATGGCACAGGCATCTTTTTAGAACATAAGTAATTTTACATATATATATATCTATGTATAAAACACATAGAAAACATTTTAAGTTTTTAGCAGCAAAAATATCTAAAGAATCCAAATGTGGTATTTTTCCCTCTGAGGTATTGCTTGGCACCTCTAATTAATTAATTTAATTAAGTGATATGATGACTCTCCTGGGTGAGGCACTTGAGACTGGGAAATGCGTGGAGAGCAGCATAGGAGCTTTAATTCCACATCTCCCAAGTTGTTTCCTCTTGTCCTTCAGTGCCTTCCTTTTCCTGCCTTCCCAACTTTGTCCTGTTGCCTCCTTGATTCTCTCTGTCAAAGCCAGGATCACTGATTAGGGAGGATAGCAAATGGGGGGTGGAGGAGATGCTAGTTTGGCTGGGAGGTAGGGAGCACCTAACTTAGACTTAGCCTTCCAGGAAGCCCACCCCAAATCCTGCCTAGGTGACATATAAAATCAGTGATATGAAATCTGATAAAGTCTATTACTATTTGCACTTCACTATTAACATATTGTCTAATCAAGATGTACTTTTAAAAATGTCTTAGCAAAATCCTGGACTTTAGACTAGAAAACCATGACCAGTCATTTTCACATCCTGATACACTTCTGATTAAAGCCAAGGGAATTAATTAAACAAATGGAATCTTAAGCATAAACACAGACACACCATTAATACATATTAAAAATTGTCTTTCCTCAGCTCTGGACAAAAAGAAAGGTCCAATGTTTGTCTCTGAAGCTAGAGCCATACTTAGTTCCCCAGACTGCTGACTTTTTAAGAGAGGTCTATGAAGAATGGTTTCTATAGACAAACTGATTCCTTAACTACTGAATGAAAGACAGTTAAACAGGTTTTTTTGTTTTGTTTTGTTTTCACTTAAAAAAATGTTTTATTTCCATAGGTTTATGGGGGAACAAGTGGTGTTTGGTTACATGAATAAGTTCTTTAGTGATGACATGAGAATTTGGTGCACCTATCACCCAAGCAGTATATACTGTACCCAATTTGTAGTCTTTTATCCCTCACCCCACTCCTACCCTTTCCCCTGAGTTCCCAAAGTCCTTTATATTATCCATATGCCTTTGCACCCTCATAGCTTAGCTTCCACTTATGAGTGACAACATATGATGTTTGGTTTTCCATTCCTGAGTTACTTCACTTGGAATAATGGTCTGCAATTCCATCCAGGTTCCTACGAATGTAATTATTTCATTTCTTTTTAATGGCTGAGTGCTATTCCATGGTATCTATGCCACAATTTATTTATTTACTTATTTTTATAATTAGTGAAATACACATTTTTAAAAAAAAATTTATTTATTTTAAGTTCTGGGGTACATGTGCAGGATGTGCAAGTTTGTTGCATAGAGAACTCAGAAATAAGACCACATATCTACAACCAGCTGTTCGTAAACAAACCTGACAAAAACAAGCAAGGGGGAAAGCTTTCCCTATTTAATACTGGTACTTGGAGAACTGATTAGGCAGATTCAGAAAATTGAAACTGGACCCCTTCTTTACACCTCATACAAAAATTAACTCAAGATGGATTAAATATTTACATGTAAAACCCCAAATGATAAAAACCCTAGAAGAAAATATTCCGTTTTCTACACAACTTCTCAGAGCCTTTTGCATGCAATGTCATGCACTGTGACGCTCAGAGGGAAGAATGTTACATCTGACGTTTCCCAAACTTGTTTGACCAAGGAGTACCTTCCTTTTTTTTCCTAAGGGGACTGTAAAACTAATTTTCTGTGGAACACATTTTGTAAAACTAAAGAGAAATATACATTAATGTGGATTACTTCCGTGTGAGAAACATGCACATTAAACATGACTTTTGTATGCGAGTAAATCTATGAATAAAAGCTTAAATTTACCCAAGATCTTTGGAGACAGATGTAGAATGTGAGCCAAGAGAAAGCCAAGTGAAGAAATCCTGATTTTTCTTACCCACTGCAAGAGAGAAGATAGGCTATCATGTTCAATTTGTTAATTGGAGTGTAATTAATGTAAAGTTGGAAAGATCTGACCATGATAAAGAGAAGACATTTGTACTGTTTATACAAGATAGGGATGAAATTAAGCCTTTCAGTTTTCATCTTTCTGGCAGAAATTGTTTAACTACCACTCACTTTCTGTTGAAATTCAACTTCATGACAGCTAAAGGACATACAATTTCAGTGTCTACTTAGATACAGTTGTTGTTGAGGCAGGTGCCATATGGGCATCTTTTTGTGTGTGCCTCTAGTTGCAAATGGTGACAGTGACTGGTCAGGATGACTGCTCTGAGTGGCTGCCAGCTCCTCCATGACAGCTCAGCTGAGTGGGAGATAAGCTCTGATTTGCAGCCCCTCCATTCCTAAACCAGTGATTTTATACCTTTAAATTCCCTATGAATAACTGAACTACTTAAACAGTCTTTTTTTAATATAGGTTCATTTATTTGCTTAATGGCTTAGGCTGCATTCTTTGCAAATTCAGCCCTGAGGGTCCAATCCGAAGATGAAATATTTCTGGCTTGGCCACAGCAGGAATTGATTAAAGGAGTCTCTTGCATGCTTCCTCGTACTCTGCTGAACAGGAATTAAAATGCAAACAAGATGCTGTCCTTACCTTCAGTGATTTGGACTGAGAGGTTTTCCTCCCACTAAAGTAGAAGTGGTTGAGGGTAGTTCAAAAGGAGAACCTTAGTTAAAAAATAAACAAAAAAAATTAAAAGCTTTCCCAAGGATGTAACTATGAAACAAACCTGTGTTTTCAATGTATCAACTTTTCAGGGAATGAAATAAAAATTTTAAGGTGTAAACACTGTCAGATCAGGTAAACTTGGGAACTCTGGGTCTTCTTTCTCCAATCCTCTATAATCAGAGTAGGATCAGATTATCTAGAAAGCATCTTGGGCACAATAACTGTGGTAGAAACAATAGGGAGTGAGTCTCTACCCCTGTCTGAGGTTTCTATTAGGACAGGAAAAGATGGAGTCTCCTGACTCCATCTAAAGCAGGGCTCTGGAAATCTCACTTGTCCCTTCTACATCCTATCATATTTGCATCTCTCTTGGGATTGTGTACTCTCCTTCTCAATTTAATCTAACCTATAGTTGGTTGACTAAACCCAAGTACAGGGACAGTAAAATCAAGACTCTGTGAGTCACAAGTTAACAGAAACCCTACTCAAATGGATTGAAAAAAGAACAATAATAACAATAAAAGCAATCGCATAGAGAGGAAGAGATTGATTTTATTGCTCCCCTTACCTAGTAAGTCCAAGAGTATGTTTCCTTCAGGCACAGCTGTAACCGGGTGCTCAAATGTCTTCAGGAACCTATTTTTTTCTCTTGGCTCTTTTGTCCTCTGGTTTGGCTTCATTCTCAAACAGGCTCTCCTTTCATGAGAGTAAAATAAATGGCTGTCAGTAGCTCAAGGCTTTTATTCTATCAGTTGAGCAAGCCTAGTGGAAAGGGAATTTTTTTCTTATGTCCCAAATTCATTTAATATTCCTCAAACAAGTGGCAGGAAACTGAGAAGAGGGCAAAGCAGGTGAATCTTCTGCCCTTTGAAATTGGCACTTCATGGGAGTAATTTAGGTTAAGTATCTATCACTGAGTCAATTATTGCTTTTAGAAGACTAGGGAACGTGTATTGTCAGGCCTAAGCCTGGAGGGTCTACTGTTGCCATTCAGTGAAGCTGATATTTTGGAGGAAACTCTCCATCATCCCCAGTATCTCAAAACCTAAAGAATGCTTTCTCTTTTTGTCATTATCACCTCTTCCCCAGCTTGAGCAAAAATTGTACTAGCAATGCTCACAAGTGCTCATTGAATAACATTGCATGTACTAACTCATGTAATCCACACTAAACCCATAGCCTTTGACTATCAGGTCATTAGTCTAAGAGGCTGTTGTTTCCTGAGTAGTTATAATTCAAGAGTTAGGTTACATACTACTTATCCCCATTTTAAGGATGAACAAATTGGGCTACAGAGAGGTAGAGAATATTGCCATAGTACCCAGGCTGTAAGGAACTGGGAGGCTATTACTTATTAAGAGCAACTTGGCAGTTATTATTCCATTTCCCCATCTAATTCCTTTCTCAAAGCAAGGACAGAAGGTGACCTAGAAAGAGTTCAGGGAAAGAGATGGTCATCCCCTTCTAAGCAGCAATTTCACAAGGTATATTTTTCTTCATGTAATACCTATGTTTCTGAAATGTTTGAAAATCTTCCTTGTTCAAATCAACTCTTCTTTTCATTTTGTAGTCTATGATAAAACACCCAATGAGGCCTCTTTTCTGTTCCATTGGTCTATATATCTGTTTTGGTACCAGTACCATATTGTTTTGGTTACTGTAGCCTTATAGTATAGTTTGAAGTCAGGTGGCATGATGCCTCCAGCTTCATTCTTTTTGCTTAGAATTGTCTTGGCTATATGGGTTCTTTTTTGGTTCCATATGAAATTTAAAGTAGGTTTTTCTAATTCTGTGAAGAAAGTCAGTGGTAGCTTGATGGGGATAGTGCTGAATCTATACTTGGGGCAGTATGGCCATTTTCATGATATTGATTATTCCTATCCATGAGCATGGAAAGTTTTTTCATTTGTTTGTGTCCTTTCTTATTTCTTTGAGCAATGGTTTATAGTTCTCCTTAAAGAGGTCGTTCACATCCCTTGTAAGTTATATTCCTCGGTATTTTATTCTCTTTGTAGCAGTTGTGAATGAAAGTTCACTCATGATTTGACTCTCTGTTTGTTATTGGCGCATAAGAATGCTTGTGTAGTTTGCACATTGTTTTTTTGTCCTGCGAGTTGACTGAAATTGCTTATCAACTTAAGGATATTTTGGGCTGAGATGATGGAGTTATAATGCCATACATCTATAACCATCTGATCTTTGACAAACCTAACAAAAAAAGCAATGGGGAAAGGATTCCCTGTTTAATAAAGGGTGCTGGGAAAACTGGCTAGCCATATGCAGAAAACTGAAACTGGACCCCTTCGTTACACCTTATACAAAAATTAACTCAAGATGGATTAAGGACTTAAACATAAGACCTAAAACCATAAAAACTATAGAAAAAACCTAGGCAAAACCATTCAGGACATAGGAATGGGCAAAGACTTCATAACTAAAACACCAAAAACAATGGCAACAAAGGCCAAAATTGGCAAATGGGATCCCATTAAACTAAAGAACTTTTGTACAGCAAAAGAAACTATTATCAGAGTGAACAGGCAACCTACAGAATGGCAGACCATTTTTGCAATCTATCCATCTGACAAAGGGCTAATATCCAGAATCTATAAGGAACTTAAACAAATTTACAAGAAAAAAAAACTAACAATTGCATCAAAAAGTGGGCGAAGGATATAAACAGACACTTCTCAAAAGAAGACATTTATGCAGCCAACAAACATATTTAAAAAAGCTTGTCATCACTGGTAATTAGAGAAATGCAAATCAAAACTACAATGAGATACCATCTCACACGAGTTAGGATGGTGATCATCAAAAAGTCAGGAAACAACAGATGCTGGAGAGGATGTGGAGAAATAGGAATGCTTTTACACTGTTGGTGGGAGTGTAAATTAGTTCAACCATTGTGGAAGATAATATGGCAATTCCTCAAAGATCTAGAACCAGAAATACCATTTGACCCAATATACCCATATTACTGGATATATACCCCAAAAATATAAATCATTCTACTATAAAGACACATGCACATATATGTTTATTGCAGCACTGTTTACAATAGCAAAGACTTGGAACCAACACAAATGCTCATCAATGATAGACTGGATAAAGAAAATGTGGCACATATACACCATGGAGTACTGTACAGCCATATGAAAGGATGAGTTCATGTCCTTTGCAGGGACATGGATGAAGTTGGAAACCATCATTCTCAGCAAACTGACACAAGAACAGAAAACCAAACACTGCATGTTCACACTCATAAGTGGGAGTTGAACAATGAGAACACATCGACATAGGGAGGAGAACATCACACACCAGAGCCTGTCATGGGGTGGAGAGCTAGGGCAGAAATAGTATTAGGAGAAACACCTAATGTAGATGACAGGTTGATGAGTAGAGCAAACCACCATGGCATGTTTATACCTATGTAACAAACCTGCACTTTCTGCACATGTATCCAAAGCTTAAAGTATAATTTAAACACAGACACCCACACACACTCACACACACACACACCCAATGAGTACCATAGGCTCTTTCACTATGCTGAAATTTTCTTGAATATACGATGACCTAAAATAACTGGACATGGGTTGGAGCTTGGGAATCTTTTTATTCCCATCATGGAGATGGTGAGTTCTGCTTTGATGGGTGCTTGTTAAAATGGGTTATCACCTGTAAGCCCTCTAGCTCACTCTAATTAAGATGTTGACACCATCTTGTATCACTACTGTACTCATATTCTTAGAGAATCAGCTTCCCTCTAATTTACTATAAAGGAAGAGTGTTGCTTTGGAGCATTTTTTGGTAGATTTTAAAATAATTTTCATTAGCTAGGAAATATTCTGGTTTTCTTCCTAGCCTATTTGTAAAGGTTACTAATATTCCTGCGATGCTTTTACTAGGATGAACTTGAACTGAAGATTGATCAAGGTAACGCTATTTCTGACTAGGTTTTGTGAACCTCCGTGACACCGTTGTCTTGAATTGGCCAATTACCAAGCCACTCTACCAGTTAACAATGGAAAAGTGAGAAGTAGATTGTTATATACACATTGGCTTTACCTGTTCTTTGAAATAATGTTTCCAGGAACTGATTTTCATGTGGCTCTTGATAAAACCAACCATTTGGATGTGCAATAAGCCAATCATCAAATATAATGTTCTAATCTAAATAAGTAATCACCTTGCCATGAGTATGTTAAAGTAATTTTGTCCTTCTAAGACTTTTAGAGGAGGTAGACACAGGTTTTCAAGAAGGACTTACCTTTGTCAGTTGTCTAGAAAAATGGAAGATAATGTCTGCTCTTCCTCTAATACAATTGATGTTTCTCAGAGCTCTGGAAACAGAAGACAAAATGCCCTTGACTATCAGGTCATCAATTTAAGAGGCTGTTGTTTTCTGGGTAGTTAAAGTTCAAGATTTGCTATGTTTGATGGTCATTTGTAGCTTCCTTCTGAGTAGAATAGATTTTCAAATCGCAAACCACAAGGCAAGCATCAAACTGAATGTGAAAATCAATGACCCATCATAGTTACAAGCATGTAGATGGCCATGCCATGATTAGTAGACCATTGCAGGGAAGGACATGCCTGATGAAGAACAGGGAAGGGCAACTTTATTTAGCCACTTCTTCTCTCTGCCTTCTGCTCCCACCACCCCAATCTGCCACTGGAATGTGCTGATGAATTTAAGTCAAGTAATAATCTGTGACTAATCTAAATGCAGCTGTAAACCATTTCTCCCATTTCAATTTAGCAGAGGCTTCTGCACTCAACTTTCCATCCTTTACTGAGATTTCTCCTGCTAGCCTTGTTAACACAGAACATGCCTTACATCCTCATGCCTCAGCTTCCTGTAACCCTGAACCTCTGTTGGCAAGAAAACAAAATCCTGTTCTTTAAGGTCTTCTCCTGGGAGCTGGGCGCTTCACAACAGGAAAATCCAGGTTTCTTTTATTATTATTAATAATAACAGCTACTGTGTCTGTGAACATTTCCTATTTGCAGGCACTATGGTAGCATTTTTGAACCTTATTTCATAAGATTCTCTGGAGGTAGCTGTGAGATAGACATCATTACTCCCATTTTACAGATAAGGAGGCAGAGCTTCAAAGAAATTAACTAACCTGTCCACAGTGATTTAAGACCAGGTCTGTACTCTTAGCTGTTGCACAAAAATTAAAGACTAACAAATAATTTTCAACTAGAGTCCACCAGTTTTCACCTGGATTCAACAGTTTTCACCTGGAGTCCAATGTCCCCATCAGAAGCAAATTGTCAAATCCTTCTCAATGTGATCTTTTTGAAAAATATGTTTTTAAAACAAGATTTTAAAAGAGCATAGTTTTAAATTTAAAGAAAAATTGCAAAGGGTAATACAGAGAGTACAGAGTTCACATATACTCTGAACCCAGTTTCCCCTATTGTTAACATTTTACATTAGTATGATACACTTATCACAATTAATGAAATATTTCTATATTACTCACTAAATTTCCATAATTTATTTAGTTTTTGCCTAATGCCTTTTTTAATATCCCAGGATCCCATCAAGAATACCACATTTCATTGAACTATCATATCTCCTTAGCCTCTGATATGGTTTGGATTTGTGTTCCCACCCAAATCTCTTGTTGCAATGTAATCCCCAATGCTGGAGGTGAAGGCTGGTAGAAGGTGATTGGATTATAGGGGTGGTTTCTAATGGTTTAACACCATCCCCCTAATGCTGTTCCCATGATAGAGTTCTCATGAGATCTGGCTGTTTAAGAAGGGTGTAGCACCTTCTCCCTTCCTCCTGCTTCGGCCATGAGAAGATGCCTACTCTGGCTTTGCCTTCCACCGTGAGTGAAACCTCCCTGAGGCCTCCCCAGCCATTCTTCCTGTAAAGCCTGTGGAACTGTGAGCCAACAAAAAGTCTTTTCTTTATCAATTACCCAGTCTCAGGTATTTCTTCATAGCAATGCAAGAACAAATCAATATGGCCTCCTCTAGACTGTGGCAGTTTCTCAGACTTTCCTCTGTTTTGATGACCTTGACAGTTTTGAGGAGTAATAATCAGATAATTTATAGCATAGTCTTCAATGTGGGTCTCTCAGATGATTTTCTCTGGGGTCTATTTTGACCTGTAAACAAATGCATGATGCTTCACCAGGAGAATATCTAGAATCAGCTTTGTATTGCCAGGACCTAGGCTTGCAGATGAGAAGAGCAATTCCTCTATGCTACTCCAGGGTCAGTTTTAAATGAGTTACTTAGGAAAAGTGTACATACGTACATCGAGGACAGATATGTTCTTTTCAATTAATGAATAAAAGAACACATTTCTTTAGAAATCCTTGACCACAAAAATATCACACACTCCCCTGCTGATCATTATAAGAAAGTTAGAAATTTTCAGAATAATGTGGTAAATGAAGCCATGATTTCAGTTAATGATAAAATTGTCATTGTGAATAGTATGTTTGTGGCCAGCAAAAACAGATGTCCATATAACCATTTGGAGCCATCTAATGCCTAAAGCAATTTGTAGATAATCTCCTAAACAGATATAGTATCAAAATGTATTCATTGTCAATTAGATGTACATCCAGGCTGTATGTCTAATTGACCAGTTAATTTCCAGGCTGTCTCAGGAGCTACTAAAATGGAGCCCTTGGTACTGCACCTCAGAATGACCTAATGTTGATAAACAAAAGAACAGATTCCTCCGCCTGTGCAAGGAACAGAGAGTTCAATGTGTTGTGTTCTTTATGCAAAATCAGGTGCCCCATCAAGCTGTTGTTGACTCAGTCTGAATTGCTAATGTAATGGCGTAAGAATGTATCATCTCCATTCAAGAGACTGACAGCTAAAATTATTATTTAAAGAAGGTTATCTTGCACCAAAATGTGATATTAGAGACATGACCATGAGGTTAAAATATCTATTCATATCAGAGAAAAAAGATTATCTGATTGGAAAGCTTTTTACACAAAGAGAGGAAGCTCTTTATGATGGTTGTTCTGTAAAACGCACCTATGTTTTGTACATTTGGGAGAGTGAAAATGTCTCTTTCTAGCTTCTTCCAAAGCTCCTGGTTTCCAGGAGATTCTGTCTCAACTCTGGTGTCCACTTCAATGCTGCTTTCAACCTCACCATTGGGCCATGCCCATCATCTCCTGCTTTAATAACTACAAATAAAAAGTCACTAATTTCTTTTCACAAGAGGAAAGAATATTCATTAGAATAAATAGGCAGTATTCACTATAACAGGAAGGTGCTACTTATAAGCAGCAGTCAATGTGATTTTCCTAAACACACTGTGGATAGTCATGAGCTGATTTGTGCATTTCTTTGCCACACTGTCTATCTGCCCTTGGCTCCAGGTATATCCGTGATCCTGGAACAGAGCCAGAGAAGGAATCAGAAGAGGTAAGGGTTTCTGATGGTTGGGCAACATGAAGTCTTTATTTGCAGGTAGGGCTTTCACTTTTCTTTATGGGACTTGAATTTTGAAGCCCCTCATCAACTGGAAGCCCGCACTACATCAGAAGTTGGAAGCAGTCTGTTATTCATTGCAGCTGCGTCCTTGTTTGGCCGAGGAAGATGGGTGTAGAAAGCAAATGTAGCCCCATTTGGCAAGGACACATTCCAGGTGAACAGCAGTTAGGAAAGACGCCTAGAGGCAAGGTTACAAGCCATGGAGACAGAACTGACAGTCCTAGGATAGATAGTAAGTGCTTTGTCTTTAAAAAAAAACCTCCTTCTCTCAGACATAATGGAAACTAACAACTTCCTTGTGTACCCAGGTATCTATTTATTTATTGGGATCTAGGGCAAATGTGTGTGCATTCTGTGTGCGTGTGTGTGTGTGAGATCTATTGCAAGCCCTCCAATAAGCTTCCCAGGGCTTCTCCACATCTAAAATGGGCATATAGAATGGTTTGGGATATTAAACCTGGAGGTATTTACGAGTCACACAACCCTTAAAAGTTCCTGATGTTATGATCTGTGTTTTTGCTGAGGCACAAATTTAAATTTTTTCCTGCAAGGTTTGAGCTATTTATATATGGAGTGAACTTAATTGCTAACTCAGCAAGCACATTGCAGTGAAGTTTTGTTACAGAAGAGTAACAACTCTTAAGATAATAATGATTTTATTTCTTTGTTTAAAAATATCCTGGAATGGATGCTGTTTCAGGATGCTGGATTGGGAATGACAATGTAAGATAAACTATTAGATGCATTTGTTTTTCTTTTTTCTTTTTTTTTCTTTTTTGAGACAGAGTTTTGCTCTTGTTACCCAGGCTGGAGTGCAATGGCGCGATCTCGGCTCACCACAACCTCCGCCTCCTGGGTTCAGGCAATTCTCCTGCCTCAGCCTCCCGAGTAGCTGGGATTACAGGCGTGCACTACGACGCCCAGCTAATTTTTTTGTATTTTTAGTAGAGACGGGGTTTCACCATGTTGACCAGTATGGTCTCAATCTCTTGACCTCGTGATCCACCCGCCTTGGCCTCCCAAAATGCTGGGATTATAGGTGTGAGCCACCGCGCCTGGCCCTTATTGGATGCAATTGACCACATGGAGAATACTGTCAGTACCAGCATGGAGGCGGTGGTGAGGATGGTGGAATAGTGTAGACCTGCCAGAGGTGTAGGAGTCAGCAATTGGATGTAAAAAATTAATCAAATGAAAACACAAGATACTGTAAACTCTAGGAAAAACAAAAGTCTCTATAAGAAAGGATGTTTTGCTCAGCAGAGTATAATATTCCTATAGTCATAAAATATAAACAAACAGTATTATTTAACCAGAAATGTGAATAGTAATACTCTGGAAGGATAGTCATATGGGTGAGAGTATGTGAGTCCGTGTATGTGAGGAGGAAAGCCTACCTTTATCTAACGAAGTGTTAAGTAGTCAATGCTATTAAACCAATACATAGAAAATGTAAGAATAAGTAAGTACATTATAAAGTTATAAAGGTAAATTCTGAAAGACACAATGAAGAGAGTCAAAAGTTGTTGATAGTGGGAAATAACTGCTGCTTTCTACTATAAGCCTTCTACTTCTATTTGATTTTTCAACAACTTTGGGCATTGCTTTGATAAAAATCAAAGTTCATTTAAAAAATAAAGAGCATAGATCAATTTTTTAAAAAGATATTAAATAAATCTGTGCAACTGATGATTAGTTCTTATCCAGAAAATAGAAGTCTGGGACAAATTAAAAAGTGAACTATGCTGTATTAAAATAAAAAGCATCTGAAGATATTGCGTAAATATTCAGTTATACTTATTGAATTTTTGGAGGGAAAATAATATATTTTTTACATTTGAAAATTCTTAAATATCTTTTATTATATTCCTATGAGCATCAAAGGTTTATTAAACCAAATGCAAACTAACAAAGCAACTAAATTTTGAAGCTATTTCTGACGTCGTAAGAAGTCCATACTTCACTAGATATTTTGGAGAATTCCTTTAAATAGAAACTTCCTCTGCTCCATTTAAGTGTTTGTAGATACCAACTTCTAGTGAAGAATACAGGGAAGATGAAGAGACAAGGTATTAAAGCTAAAGAGCTAGGTGTTGCTGCCACGTCTTGAGGATTTCTTTTTTTGTTTTATTTTTAATTGACACATATTTATGGGATATAGTGTGATGTTTTGATACATGCATAAAATGATTAAATTAGGGTAATGAGCTTTTTGATAGTTTCTAAGAAGATGAGGTGAAGAAGTTCAAGCACTGCAGTGTGAATTAAAAGGAAACTTCCACCCAAGATTGCCACCTATGCTACTTATTTTTTTTGAGACAAGGTCTTACTCTGTTGTTCAGGCTGGAGTGCAGTAGTACAATCTCAGCTCACTGCAACCTCTACCTCCTAGGTTCAAGGGATTCTTGTGCCTCAGCCTCCTGAGTAGCTGGGATTTTCAGGTGTGCACCAGCACGCCCAGCTAATTTTTGTATTTTTATTAGAGATGGATTTTCGCCATGTTACCCAGGCTGGTTTCGACCACCTGGCCTCAAGTGATCCGCCTGCCTCAGCCTCCCAAAGTACTGGGATTATAGGCTTGAGCCATCACACCCAGCCTACACTGCTTTTGAGGAGCATAACCACTATATTTTTAAGTAAGGTACGTATTTACCACTGCTTAGCAGAATGACCAAATCCATAAACTCTTTCAGCATGAGTTGGAAACTGTGAAAATTAAGAAACGTCCAAACTACCCAAACATTTAACATTTTTTAAAGAAAGAAAAATATCAATCTTCTTGAACAAAATTAAAGGTGAATTTGTGTCACTTTTGAAAAATTTCTCTTCTTGTTGCAAAAACAATGTAACTGCAGCCATTGCCTTTACTGGCAGGAAAGCAGCAACATGCATTGAATCTTGAAGGAGTAAACATAAAGGGCAGGTCATCCTGCATCCTCATTAGGTAAAGCTTGCTGAGAGTGTTTTCATGACTCTTTAAATACAGTAACATGCCATGGCCCCCTCTCTATCACTCAAGCCTGTAATTTATCCCCGAATTACAAAAGAACAGAGCTGATCTAAGAGCAAGGCTGATGGCAGCTCCTGTTTGGTGCATTTTATCATCTCTGCTAACTTCTAGAAAGCCACCTCCTCCACCTTCAGTACCTCTACTTTCTCCTAATGACTACTCAAGGTAGCCCCTGTGAGGTGAGATCAGCTGCATCTCACTCTCCAGAGTGTTAACAGAAAAGAAGGACAAGGAAATCGAAGCAGGAGTCTCTTTTGTTGACATTTCCTAACAGGGACATTTCAGTCCCCAGCATCTCACCAGGGAGAGAAGATACCAGTGCAACAGGACAGAGGTTGGCAATGTTCTCCTGTTTCCAGATATATATATTGCTGGTGAGGAACAGCTGCTGCCAGTGGCTGTGACACATGAGCCCTGAGCACCAGCTGGGCAGTGTCTTCTTGCAGGGAACCTCGGGAAAGTCCTCTCCCTCTCCTTCATTGTGAACCTAGGAGGGCCCTCTCTCCCAGTTGCTTATTCCAGAGGCCCTGGCGAATGCCTTAGGTTGCTGTGAAACTTCAGAAGAGAAGAGCTCAAATAATTAAGGATGCTGATTCCTTCTGTATTGGCTGATGGATATTAATACTAGTAACTACTTCGTGGGTTTGTTATGAAGATTAAATTAGTTATAAGTTAGATGTAAGATGATTAGAAGAATCTGTGGTACAGCGAAGGTTAGCTATCATTATTAGCAACAGTTGTGGCAGGTTGTAAGTAATGAATTTATGGTTCTCCCAAGGAGGCAGTTGAGTGACTTGACTACTTGGTATTATTTGGTTGATATAAAACATCAAAGAACCTCTGAATAAGGATTTCTGTGCTGGGGGAAATGGATCGATGTGCACAGAGCCCTGCAAACGACCGAGAGGTTATGGAAACCGAAACTATTAGAAGTTGGATATTGGCTCCAGAATCATTGGATGTTGGAGAATAATTGTTATTCATTATTCATTAATATTTTTAAGTTTTTGACGCAAGCCTTTCTTTTATAGTTGAGAAAGTTGAGTGGCCAGGAGGTTAAATTGACATGCAGCTAGTGGGAGTCGCCAAGAAAGCCTTTGTCCATTATCACACACCAAGTCCTACTATGAAAGAAATATCCCTGAAACAGAAGACCCACTCTTCCTGAGGTTGTAGCCAGCTTTGAGCCTTCCCAGGTATACAAATAGGACACATCTGAAGTACTTGAGAAGGGGAGCAGGAGGTCCTAGGCAACATGGACCAGGGTTCCCATGTCGTATCACAAATGATAACTAAGAGTAGTAGTGATGTTAGCGATGATGCCGTAAAGTGGTGATGAGCTCAGGCTCTGGTTCAAATCCTTGCTTTTCTAACTCTTGATTTTTTTTTTTTTTTTTTTGAGACAGTCTCATTCCGTCAACCAGGCTGGAGTGCAGTGATGCGATCTTAGCTCACTGCAACCACTACCTCCTGAGTTCAAGAGGTTCTTGTGCCTCCACCTCACAAGTAGCTGACATTGCAAATGTGCACCACCACTACCAGCTAACTTTCATATTTTTAGTAGAGATGGGTTTTCACGATGTTGGCCAGGCTATTTTCAAACTCTGGACCTGAAGTGATCCTCCCACCTCAGCCTCCCAAAGTGCTGGGATTACAAGCGTGAGCCACCACGCCTGGCCTGATTTTTTAAAAAACATGTAAAATCTGGTTAATTATGGTATCTGCATGATGGAATACTGAGGATTAAGACAGATTGTAGAAGGTGCTTGATCCAGATCTAGGTAACTATTCAATAAGTGTTGTCTCCCAAGAGGGATTCCTTCCAGTGTCCAAGAAACATGAATAGTAATTGTCAGAACTGTGATCTGAACACAAGATTCTCATGAATCAACTAAAGCCTCTGACATGTATACTTAATTCAGGCAACTGCAGGGCAAAGCAGAACTGAGGTGGAAAGAAAGGGAAATGTTTCTTGTGTTTCAGGTGCTGCTCCAATGCTCACGTTAGACTCCAAACTTAGGAAAGTAAACATAATTCTAAACCTGGCACTATGGTTGGAATGAGACAAAATATGTTGCCGAGTCTCTTGGGCCCCATTGGGACAAGTCCTCTTAACTGCCAGAATTTTCTTGCTCTGTGCACATGGGAGCCCGAGGGAGAAGCTAAGAGTGAGACTTGGCCCAGGCACCTAGGGAAGCGGAAAGAAAGAACTGGACCCTTATTTATTTATTTATTTTTTTTTTGAGACAGAGTTTCGCTCTGTCACCAGGCTGGAGTGCAGTGGCGTGATCTCGGCTCACTGCAACCTCCGCCTCCCTTACTTTTAACGCTGATGCCTCAGGCAGTCACTTACCATGTGAGAGACAAGGTCTGCTTGGTCAGTGTCTTCCTTAGTCAGGATGGGGCAACCTCTCTGGAAAGAGGGCAGGTGAAGAACAGAAGAGAAAATGGCCCAGCAATAGTCATTGCTGCAGAACAGGGCACTGAACAGGTACGTGGAACTCCTGTGAGCAATCAAGCATTTTATATTTTAGGAACAAAGTTAGATCCAGAAACTTGCCATATGTGATTCTGGAGATTTGGTACCTTTCCCACCAGTGCATAGCCCCCTCTTCCACCATAGCTCAGCCTTTGTTCATTCAACAAATGCTTCTGCTGCCCAAGTGCTGTTCTAGGTGCTGAGGATGTAATGGTATTGCTGTTGTGGCTGCTGCTGTTTCCTGTTTTTGTTTTGTTTTGTTTAAAATGTGAACACAGCTTATGGATCTTACATTTTAATGGGGAAGAAATACAAACAAGTAAACAAATATATAATAAAATGCTGGGTTATGGCATGAAAACATAAGCAGGGTAAAAAATAGAAAATGTTTGGGGTTAGCTATTATAAACTGAACTGGCAGAGAAGGGCTCTCTGATGGATGATATCTGAGCAGAGAATGGTAAGAATGAGCAAGCAGCTATCTGGGGAAAGAGAATTTCTGGCAGAGGCAGAGAGAGGGAATGGCGTGTGCAAAAGCCCTGAGGCACATACCTATGCCTGGTCACAAAAGGGATAGAGCAAGGAAATGGAGTGGAGTCAGGGCAAGAGGGTACAAGAGGAAAGTGTAGGGGAGGAAGTCAAATGAGTAGCAGGAAGCAGAGCATGCAGGGTCTTGATGGCAGAGAAGCATGATTTGCATTCCGAAATGGGAAGTGTCACTTCTCATGCATGTTTTAGTAGGATTATTTCATCTAAGATGAAGGCCAAAAGGATTGGCTCCTAAGTGTTGCCCAAAGAACACTGTCAGTTTTGAAAAGGAAAAACCTAAGTGGAAGGTACCTTGCAAAGAAGAAGAGGTTGTATTAACATTCCTTCATATTTTAAATGAACATAATTCCTGCACTTGTAGAGTCTGCTTTAAAGCACAGTAGGATAACCATCTATCGATCCCTCTCTGCTGTGGGCTGGAGGAAAAGAGAGGGGCATTTGTGATGTAGAAAATTCAAAGTAAGCAGGGATTCATTTAAAGAACATCTGAGAAAACCATTTGGAAGCAATGAATATAGAAATTAATTTGTGTTATGGCCAGGCAGTGGAAAAAGGAGGCAAGGGCCCACGGGTTGGCCTGGAAAAGCCATCCTAGTATTTGAAACTTTCCAGAAGTGGTCTCCAAAGTGAATAATCCACATGTGAGTAATGGGTGACAAACACAATAGCAAGACAGCATTTAAGATGGAAGAAACTCCAGAACTCATGAAGTGATCTTCAAAAGAACCCAAATGCCTATCAATGATAGACAGAATAAAGAAAATGTGGCACATATACACCATAGAATACTATGCAGCCATAAAAATGAATGACATCATGTCCTTTCCAGGGACATGGATGAAGCTGGAAACCATCGTTCTCAGCTAACTAACACAGCAACAGAAAACCAAACACCGCAGGTTCTCACCCATAAGTGGGAGTTGAAAAATGAGAATACATGGACGTAGGAAGAGAAGGATCATGTACTGGGGCCTATTGAGGGGGTGGGGGAAAAGGGAGGGAGAGTATTAGGACAAATATCTAATGCATATGGAGCCTAAAACTTAGATGATGGATTGATAGGTGCAGCAAACCACACGGCACATGTATACCTATGTATCAAAACTGCAGGTTCAGCACATGTATCCCAGAACTTTAAAATTAAAAAAGAAAAAAAAAAGAAAAGAAGTTAGCTTGTGCCTCCTCAAATAAGCAAGAGTCTAAAAAACTATCAATATGATGATCTTAGGGAGACAAACACAGCAGTGCTTCAGGCTTTCCTTCCCCATCACTGCACCTGTTACAAAAGCATATTCTCCGGATTGTTGATATAAAACAGCTTTGTCTTTAACATCTCAGAATCTTGTCCCATACTACATCCTCGATATGAGAATCCCTGGCATTGTGACATCCTTGGCCCTTTGAATCTCTGAGCCACTAATATGTGTAATCCCCAAACATGGGCATAATAATAATTCCCAACCCTGAAAGCTGGGCACTGCTGCGTCTAGATTTGGTCAGCAGCCTACAGAGTTCAGACTCTGGAATCAGATTCCCCAGGCATTGAATCCTGCCTTCATATTTGTTCATTGGGCTTGGATGTCCCTAGATTCCCACATTTGTAAAATAAGGGGTAATAATATGGTACTCATGAGGCGTTAATGTAAACACACACACACACACACACACACACACACACACACAGTAGTGCAGAATGAAAGAGTTCCTCAATGTTATTAGTATTACTAGCAATATTGGTGCACAGTTTTCTTATTTTTCTTTCTTCCTTCTTTCGCTTTCTTCTTCCTCCTCTTAAGAATTCTTTATTCTTGTTTCCTTTTTTGTCATCATCATTACTTTTAATGGCAAAAACTGCAATTACCTTTACACCTACCTAATATTATCATAATATTCTGAGAATAGGCTGTAGACCCATGTGATTTTGGTAAATAATGTGGCATGGTGGTGAGTGGGATGCAGGCTGTCAATGTCAGTCCTTTATGAGACTGAGCACCCCTCCCTACAACCTCTGTCTTAAAAAGCAGGTAGGTGGAGAAAGGGGCAATAGGGAGGGTTTATGAACAAAGGAGAAAAGGTGGGGAAGATGGGAAGAGATTGGGTAAAAAAGAGCCCCAGAGAATCCTCGGGGTGACATGGCCACAGTGTAAAGAGGATGAACAGGAAGTTATCTCCTTGAGCGCTTTACCCTCTTAGGATGGGGAGAACGTATCCTCAATCATACACTACTGTGGTTGATAACACCAAACGTAACTCTGTGTTTTGGGAAGGCCTGCTTTTGTATGAATGAAATTCTTGTAGGCTGCTGGAAAGGATAGGAAGATGTAAACATGGAGTGGAAAAGGAGACCTAGAGAGAAGCAGAAGCCTTTAGGGAAATGAGATGAGTACATATTGATGCAATGTTAGCAAATAGGCTGTCTGTGAAGCCGATTAAAAAGAGCGTAACTCACTTGAGGAAAGTCAAAAATGGCTGTCCCTGTGGGGAGCAGCCATGTCATCTTCCCCATGACAACTTACCATCTGGTTGGCTGGCAGTTTTGCTTCAAGTGCTAGATGGCATTGAGAAGAAAGAAAATCCTTAATTTTTCCTTTTCAGGTGATTGCAGGAACTACAGAGAGAGGTTTTCAAACCCAGAAAGGAAAATGTTGAGCCATTACCTGGAACTGAGGAAATGAGCTAACCGTCTGGGGAGGCTTAGGGGCATGGATAATGAACTTGGAGTCTGACTCCTGATCCCACTGAGCCATCAGTCTCAGGACTTAAAGCCCATACTCTGACCCACAACAGAAAAAGAGTTTCAGTTCTGCCCCATCTCACTATGTATATTCAGGCAATTTACTTATCCCCTCACAGACTTAGTTTCCTAATCTGCAAAATGGGTGACAGAAGAATGATCAGGTTAACGGTGTCCATTGGAAGTCACTCAAGCACAAAGAGATGAAGGGACTGGGAACGTGGGAAAAAGCTGTGTCTTTGCTTTCCTTGCATCCACCCACTGCTTCATCCAGAGCATTTCTCTTTCCTATGTGGATTACGTCTCTGTAACCCCCCAGGTGCTATTAGGTCTGAACAAAGGACTTCAAAGCTAAGATGGGAAACCCACTGGCTTTGGCAGTCCCTAGGGTTGCTTCTACTTATTTTCTGTTTCTGTTTTTTATGAAGTCATATGAGAGAATGTTGTGCTGAAGACATGACAGGAAAGGGTCCCAGATAGAAATTAATCTAAAAAAAAATGAGTGTGCCAAGAATAGGTTTTGAGGGAGGGAACCTTCAGGTCTTGCTTAGAAGATGGTAGTGGAAAATTCCACACCTCACTGGAAGGGGATGGTTCCTCCTGCTTCCTTCACATTGATCTCCTCAAACGTAAAACTGATCCTTCCCACCTCGGAATTGGGACAAATCTGGTTTGAAGCATCCATTTCTTGTGAAGAGTCTGTTCTGTGGTGTGTCATTTAATTTTAAATGTATTACCAAAGACAGCATAATAAAAATAGGTGCTGCTGGTTACCCTAATTGGGATACACATTACAGGAAGTGGTTCACAGGGTTTAATCAAAAGGCCACACTGCAGGAACGGTTACTGCAAGCATCCGGCTGTCTTTATCTACAATTGACCCCAAAGGTTCAGACATTAGCATGTTTTCATAAATGGGTTTGCATTGATAAAATTTCTGGTATTCAAAATATGTAGATTGGCTAGAACTATTGTAAATGTTATAGAAACTCTTCTGCACTTCCATAAGGAAAACTAATCCGGGGAACTCAGTAGTCTATATTGTTCACAGTGGTACCAAAGTTTGATTCTGAAATTGTTCTTTGTCTAGCAACTGATTCTGAGATTGCTGGATTCATCTTCAAAGATTAATGGAGGCTTATACCTGTAATCCCAGCACTTTGGGAGGCTGAGGCGGGCGGATCACCTGAGGTCAGGAATTTGATACAACATGGTGAAACCCCGTCTCTACTAAACATACAAAAATTAGCTGGGCGTGGTGGCGGGTGCCTGTAATCCCAGCTACTTGGGAGCCCAAGGCATGAGAATCACTTGAACTTGGGAGATGGAGCTTGCAGTGAGCCGAGGTTGTGCCACTGCACTCTGGGTGACAGAGTGAAACTCTGTCTCAAATAATAATAATAATAATAATAATAATAATAAAATAAGCAGAATCCCTGCTTCCAGAACACTGTTACTTTTGCTTTATGCAAAGGCATGGTCAGGATAATTAAGAGGGCAAAGATTTGCAATTTATCCAGTTTATAAAGTAGATTGTATGCCTTTTAAAAATTCTGTTGCTAATAAACTCTTATATGAATGGCAAACTTTGTTTTACATCCTGCTTCTGATAGAACCTGGGAACAAAGTCTTAGAGGCAGAAACTTACACCTTTCCCACTCAGTGTATGGTGCGTGCAACCATCAGCAGGACCACTCTAGACCTAGTGAGTTAACAAATGTATTCTAATAGGACCCCAGGCAATTCATAGCCAAGTGAAAGTTTGAGTTCTGTTACAGACTTCAACGAACTAACTCTAGATAGTTATTGTTATCTATCTAATGATCTAATAATCATGCAACACATGATTGGCTTCCACTAATTTACAACAGAGAGCAAGAAGAAGAACTTCCAAGGATTTTATGTTGTGAGCCTTCTGAAAGGAACTTGGAAGGAGGGTGAAAGAAAACAAGGAAAGACAATAAAGCTTAGCAGGGGTTGCCAACTCAGTTTACTACACAGACAAGGCCAGTTAGGAAAACAAAGTGTGAATGATGGCAACTATGGCAACTGGAGAACTCATGCCTCTTTCATAAACAACTACCATTAGCTGTTTATGAAAATATGGGCCTAGTGATGCCTGAACTTATGATTTTGTTTCAGAAGCCCAGAATATACATATTCATGAATTCTTTGACTTTTATTCAGTGAGGCCCAGTAGATGAAGTCTAATTCTATTATCTAAAAACAACTGAACCAACTCAGTCACCAAGTCCTTCAAAGGGTCTGTAGCAAGTCACTTCTTTCTGTATTTCTATTTGTATATTTCTTTCATGGGTTATTATTAGAGAACATGTAATTTTCCAAATTCATTAGAATAAGAATGATATGCTTGGGAGACCTGAGCCAAAGATTCTGAGCCTGCATTGCTGATTTCACTTGGAGACGATACTGTTGGAAAGCCAGCAATCTGCAGCTTGCCAATGGGGTTTCAATTTTTTGACAGGATATCTGAGAGTTTGAAGATCACACTACTTCATTACTATTTGAACAGGTAGCTACTATAAGCTTTGCAGGTTGGCAATATACAACTGAGTTCAGAGTTAGTGTGTTTGATTAGTAGAGTTTTATTTCTCTGGGGATACACAGGACATTGGGTGGTAGAAGCTCTTAGAACTCCCAGGTAAATGCAATGAGCTGCTTCCCTGTCAATATGCCTGACACTTGAATAATTTTCAATGCATCATCTAAAGACTACTGGCGGTAAAATTTCTTTATTTTGTAAAGTGCAGAATCACAGGTCTGAATACAAATTTACAAAATAAAAATCCTTGGGTAAATTTATAAAAGAGCATTTTACTAGACACCCCAGATGATTGTTATGTATGTTAAAATCATTGAGCTACAGCATTTCCATGAGGTGATGTTTGGTAGTAGCCAATTGATCCCTATTTCTACCAAGAACAGAATGAAAAGAAATGGACTTTCTCTGTTGCAAGAATTAGTGTGGTGGAAGTGACAATAGTATTAGGATGTTCTTATGATGTCATTATATTACAGAGCCAACTCCCCTGATTTATGTCAGGTATATCTGGGCTATAAGCCAGTTCCTTAGGGGAAAAGAATGTTCTGACTTGTTGTATTTGCCTATTTCTGTGGTGTAAATACTCCTGCCATGGTCAGTTTCATGTTACCAACATGATATTTCTGAACACAAATTTGGGAAGGGATGGGCAGAATGGGCTCTCAAGAGCCTGTGCCAGCTGGTTCCAGCTCATCACAGAAGAGGCCCTCCCATTGTAGACCCAGAAATAAATTTAAGTTCAAGGAACAATGGCAATGATACAAAAAGAAATATTTTTAAGCAACTAGAATTTATTCGTTAAATTCAAATCCCAGTGTTGTGTTTCAGATGGCTAGGCTGAACTAGGCAGAAACTTCCTTTACTTAAACAAAGTTGGTTTATAAATCTGGGATGGACTTCTCAAAACTGAATGTCTGACCCTCCTGTGGATCGTGTTAAAATGCAACTTCTGGTTCAGTAGGCTCTGAGGGGTGACCTGAGATTTGGTGTTTCTAAGAAGCTCCCAGGTGAGGCTGATGATGTTGGTCCGTGGTCCATATTTGGAGACCCTCAGCCTAGACTCAAAGCGACTCACTGTGCCTTTTCCCTGGAATTCTAACCAAATCCTCAAAAGTTATGATTCCAAAGGGCTAAAAAACTGTGTCCTACCTAATTAGTTTGGGAGGAAACAGAAACAGAGAGCTCTAAACACTAGAAAAATTGTCCTGGCATTTGGCTGATCAGTTTAACAGTGTTATTCCCCAGGGACGTAGTAACTGGAATGGGAATAAAGACTTTAGCATAGAGACCAAAATAAAGGGCGATTCCCTTGCCCTTGCGAGTGATGAAAATGGGGATCATGAACAAAACCTGACTGTGAAATCTGCTTTACTAGAGATAATTATAGACATGATAGAATGATTTACTAGAGATGATTATGGACATGATAAATCAATTGCCCATCACAGACATGATAAATCAATTGTCTGTAGCTGCCACATGGGACATGGGAGTTCTGGGAACATCTACTGAAATCAGGAGTTCTGCCTGATGTCACTCCTTTAGATGTACCACTTTCGAGCTCCTAAAACATTTCTGAAGAGTTTTGAAGAGTTGAGAGCCAAAAAATCCAAAGTTGTTTGTGACATAACAAATATCTCCTCTTTTTGTCTGGGCAATATAGTGTTTTTGAGTGTTTAGGGGTAATGCTAAGCATTGTGCTAGATGTTTCATATGCTTTTCCTCCAAATTTTCCACCAATTGTGAGGAGTGGGTATTATTGTATCCATTCTCAAACGAGACATTGAGTCTCAGTGAGATGATATAATATGCCTAGCACCAGGCTGCAAGTGGCAGAGCCAGAATTCCAATCCAAGTCTGCTTCTAAATATTTTGTGTATCCTTTTTAGCTGTTCTTATATATAAAGCTTTTGAGAGTATGGATTATGGCTTCTCTCTTTTCTTTATTTCACCATTGACTACCCAGGTATGGGTATATGTGTACATGTGCATGCATGTGTGTGCAGAAGCATGTATACAAAAAATGTATACTCAACTTTGTTTACTGGGCTCTCAAAGAATAACTTTGCAAATGGAAATAAGAATTTTAAATCCACATTACATACATATTTGTATGTTCATATGGGTCAATATGATATAAATAATTCCAATATTCTTTTAAAATTGTTTTCATATAATTTCCAATATGCAACTATTGGAATCTATTAATGATGTACAAGAAAATGTATATATGGTATAGTGTCAGAATGTGTCTGGACCACTCAGAGAGAAATCAACAAACCCAACAGACGAATGGATCTGGAGATGTTTTGCACATTGCATTGGCACAGGACTGAAGGACATTTAAAGACTTGACAAGTGTCTTGACTCATTGGCAAGTTTGAGTCAAGGTAGGTAGAAGAAGCTCTCCTCAGACTCCAGGAGTGTGAGCTCAGTCCAGTTAAAATCGAGATGACTTTCTATTCCCCCAAAGGAAGTCAGCTTGACTCCCTAGAGACCTCAAACTCAAGGATACTCAGGAAAGGGTGTCAGATTCCCCATGCTTTAAAGGGAGCATCTCAGCTCTATCATCACCAGCAGTCTTCCTGAAAACCTTTTGGCCCCTTCAAGGACCTGGCACTGATACTAAACGTTGTGGGCTGCAACTACCTGAAAAAGGATTTCCCTACCTCTTCTGCTTGGCGTGGGGTAAAAAGCATGTGGGTTTTTATCTTACTTAAACATATTTATTTATTCAATTTTAGTTGCAAAAATTATATATATTTATGGTGTGCAACATGTTTTGAGACATATATACATTTTGAAATGATTAAATCAAGCTAATTAACATATCCATCACCTGATATATGGAGAAAATTTAAGATCTACTCTCAGCAATTTTCAAGTGTACAATACATTATTATTAAGTCACCATGCTGTATGATAGATGTCTAGAAGTTATTCATCTTGTCTAATTGAAGATTTATACCCTTTCATCAACATCTCCTCACATTCCTCTCCTCATCCCCTGCCCCTGGTAACCACTATTCTATTCTCTGCTTTTATGAGTTCAGTTGTTTAAGATTTCACAAATAAGTGAGATCATGCAGTATTCCCTTTCTGCAACTGCCTTATTTCACTCAGCATAATGTCCTCCAGGTTCATCCATTTTGTCACAAATAACAGGATTTTCTTCTTATTTTATGGCTGAATAGTATTCCCATTACGTTTATAAAGGACTTTTTTTTTAAATCCATACATCCACGGATGGACACCTAGGCTGATTCCGTACCTTGGCTATTGTGAATAATGCTGCAATGAATATGGGGTGCAAATATCTTCTCAACATGCTAACTGCATTTCCTGTGGATATAGACCCAGAAGTGGGATTTCTAACAGATCTATTTTCAATTTTTTGACAAACTTCTGTATCGTTTTGAAAAATGGCCATAATCATTGACAATTCCATTAATAGCGTGCAAGGGTTGGTTCCCTTTTCTCCACATTCTCAGCAACACGTGTTATCTTTTGTCCTTTTGATAATGGCCATTCTAACAAGTGAGGTAATATGTCATTGCAATTTTGATTTGCATTTCCCTGATGATTAGCAATGTTGATCAACTTTTCATATGCCTGTTTGGCCATTTGCATATCTTCTTTTGAGAAATTATTCAGTCATTTGCACATTTTTAAATCAGGTTATATGGGTTTTTTGCTAAGTAGTTGTTTGAGTTGGTACATGCTTTTTGAAAGAAGAGTCAGTCTCTAGCTATATCGATTTCTAAGTTGGATAATATGCCAGACACTGTTGGTGATGGTTCAGTTACCATTCCTCTCCACTCCCTCCCTTTCTGTCCCTTTCTTCCTCTATTCCTTCCTTCCTGACAAAACCATCCTCCAGTAATGGAGAAAATGCTATGTACTCAGTTTTCCATCATCCCTTACAGCTACAGATGGCCATGTGATCCATTTTGCCGAATTAGATTTAAGGAGAAATTTGTTAGGGGGCCCAGGGTAAATTTTGTTATGATGGAAAGTGATGTTGCAGCAAGAGAAGCCTTTGCATTCTTTTATTTGGTCTGGGTCTTAGCTATGTAAACAAGTAATGTCTGGAGCTGCTGCAGCTGTCATACCAGCATGAGACTCGAGGCCTTTAAACTAAAAGCCAACATGCCAAGAAAGGATGTATGGAAGCCTGGATAGAGCCAGGGTCTTTGGTGTCATCATTAAGCTGCTGATTTAGCCCTGAGAACAAGACTTTCAGACTTTGTTATGGAAGATAACTAGAAATGATTTTTGTTTAAGCCATTGTTAGGTATGATCACCTGTGGTTTAAATCACCCTCAGTGATACAAAAGTTATGTAATCTCTCTGAGCCTAAACTTCCTTATCTACAGAGTGAGGCTAACATCACCTAGGAGAGTTACTGGTAAATAAAGAATTTGGTCTACATGGGATCACCCGACATAATGTTCCTACTCAATGCAGGTATTCAGTACATTTTAGCTAAATGTGAAGAAAAATTCATAGTGTTAAGCAGTTCTTTTGGCTGATATGAATATTGCTACAGCTACTTTATGAGCCTTCTGATACAGAGCATGAACAGATAGTACAATGATTATTTTGCTTTATATTATTACTTTAGGTATAATCATCTTGTGTATAGCAATATGCATACCTACATTTAAGTATTTTTTTCCCAACCATCCTTTTCAGTGCTTTGTTAGGGAACTATTTTCCCCTTCTCTGAGAAGGCAGGTTTATCACAATAGAGTTTAAAGGCTCAGAAAATAGTCTGTTTACTTATGTTGTCTATTCATTTAAAAGATCTCTCTACATCTATTTAGGTTAGTTTAAGCCTTAGGATATCAGATTTTCCTGGTAACATTTCCCAAGTTTTTATTAGCTTCAGCAGGCCACACACCTTACCAGACCTTAGACAGGATATTCATTCCTCTAATATGAAAATATTGTGAAACCCATTTTCCTCCCTGATGGGGAAACAAGCTTGCTGGCAAAGCTGCCTTCTGTCCCTTTAGAAGCGGCTGCTCTAACAGACTCTTGGGTAGTTGCTGAATTCAGCGTTATTTTTCTGCTTCTTAGAAAGCAATCAACTTGTCTATGAAAATCATTTTCCTTTGTCAGGCCAACAATGGCCCTTACAGTCTCCTCTCTGTCTTGAGTGGAATTGAAAAGTCATTGGTCTCTTCCGATTCCAAAGGGGAAGAAAGAGCCGAGGCTCTGCTCCTGAAGTGCCTGAGTAAAGTACTCCTGTGCCTTCCCTCCTTTTCCACAAAGTGTACAAAATGGCCCTCCCTCACTGGGAAATTTTCAAGAGGGGCAGAATTGACAACTTCTTATATAATATTTTCCTCTTATCTAGTTTTTGCAGTACACTACACTTCAAGATGCAGAGACATACTACTTTGGTAAATGTGGCTGTGGCAGCTGGTTTGACATCAGTTGGTGCTGAACTGACAAGCTACTGGGGAAGGGAGCTGGCACACACATCCACACTGGCCACACAGGCTGAGGTCATTTGATCGTGACATCTCACTGAATTCAGATCCAAATATTGCTCAAAATACAGCTTTCATAAGTCTTGTTAACTCCTGGAGGCAGATTTAATACTTTTTAGAACATTCTGGAACATACCTAGTCAAGCAAGCCACTGCTTCAAGAATGAAACATAGTACCTACAAGCATAGATTGTACAATAAGAGTGACCTGTATTTGAATCTTGCTTTTGTCACTTACTAGTTATATGTCCTGAAGGCAAATTATTTAACCTCAATTTCCTCATTTGAAAACAAGGGTTTTAATAAAACCTACCTGTATACCAAAATCCCCAAGTATACCAAAATCTGCATGTACTCAAGTCCTAAATTGGGCCCTGCAGATACTTGGTTTTCCTATCCCGTGAATGCTCCATTTTTGATCTGCGTTTTGTTAAAGAAATCCACATAAGTGGACCTGTATAGTTTATACTTGCATTGTTCAAGGGTCGGTTTATATTATTTTAAAAAATACTTCATACTCTCCTATGGATCACTGATTCATACAAAAAATATTTATTGAGTACCTGTTATGTGCCAAGTATTGTTCTTGTGCCAGGAAACATTCTCTTTTTGCTAATGTTCGAAATGCTTCATCCACCCTGAAGGGCACATGGCTTACAACCCCCATCCCAGTTAGCTGTGATCTCTATGCAGGTGCTATTTAATCAGCAATTTCTCTTAAAAAGCACTGCCCCATCTGAAGAAGGTAGTCCACCCCCAAGCAGAAAGTCAGACCTCTCCTCACCCAGATTTTGTGCTCTGTTACCAAACCTGGTTTGTGAGAGCATTTCAATCCCTGCGAGAGTCCTTGGAGCACAGGTCTTCCTGAATTTACAGCTAACGAGCCTCACGTAGCGAAAGGCTAAAGCATTGCTTTGATTTGCTAGCTGCCTTTGGATCCACTGATGGTGAAAAGGCTTGAGTTTGCCTGGTGGCTTCTGAGCAAGTATGTACCCAGAGACAAGGAAAATAGATGAAAGTGCAAAGGATATCTGAGGGTGGGAAATATAAAGGAAAATGATGTTAGCACCATTCTCAGATAATATGCTCTTTTTCTTTTCCATGACCTGGTTAGAAAGACCTTTACAATCCTAAAGAAGCAGAAAATAAGATAAAGAGTTCTGTAAGAAAAGACTCCAAGAAAAAAAAAAAAAAAGCAAGATGCTGTTCATATGTCCCAGGAAGCTATGATTCTTAAGTAGTGTAGGTCATCTAGCCATAGTAGAAGGGTACGTGTGGTGGTGACGGGCGTGTGGACAAGAGTACTTAAGATTTACCAGGTGCTTGCTATGAATTGGGTCCATGCTAAGTCTGTGAAAATATGATTATCATTTTTTGTTTGTTTTTTAGGGCAAGTGTTTTGCTGATTGGCTGGAGGAGTTCAAGGTCTTAAGAGTCTAACTCTTCCAGAGACATTGAGATTTTAATACTACACATCTGTCAGTGTTATAACCATGTGTTTGACTTGCATAGTAAGCATATTGGTTAAAAACAAGGACTCTTTATTTTTTGTAGAGAAAGGGGTCTCACTTTTATTGCCCAGGTTGGTCCTGAACTCATGGGCTCAAACAATCCTCCCACCTCAGCCTCCCTGGGATTACAGACAGGTGTGAGCTGCTGCCCCTGGATACTTGGGGGACTGAAGTGGAAGGATTGCTTCAGCCTGGGAGGTTGAGGCTTTAGTGAGCCATGATTGTGCCACTGTACTCCAATCTGGTGGGTGACAGAGCAAGACTTTTTCTCAAAAAAAAGAAAAAGCACCAGAACTCTGGAGCCAGACTGACGGAGATTTGAAGCCAGTTCGTTACTTTCTAGCTGTGTGCTCTTGGGCAAGTGATTTAACCTCTCTGAGTTTATGTTTTCTGGTTTGTAAAATGGAAAGAATACTATAGTTTTTATTTTAGGAAGTTGTATGGATTAAATGAGTTACTACATTTAGAACAGGGTCTGGCAGAAAAAAAAAATCTGCCATCTTTGTTGATTCTCTATAACTTTTCTAAGGAAAAATATGTGCCTTGCTTTCAGTCTTCACCCTTTTTTCTGACATGTGCTTAAGGTTCCTGATCTGTAAAAAGAGAATAATACATACATATGTGTGTGTATATATATATATATTTTCTTTTTGAGACACAGTCTCGCTCTGTCACCAGGTACCAGGCTGGAGTGCAGTGGCATGATCTTGGCTCACTGCAACCTCTGCCTCTGGGTTCAAGCAATTCTCCTGCCTCAGCCTCCCGAGTAGCTGGGACTGCAGAAGCTCACCACCGTGCCCAGCTAAAATTTATATTTTAGTAGAGATGGAATTTCACTATGTTGGCTAGGATGATCTGGACCTCTTGACCTCACGATCCGCTCACCTCAGCCTCCCAAAGTGCTGGGATTACAGGCGTGAGCCACTGTGCCCAGCCTAAAAGGGAATAATTTAATATGTATCTCAAATGATTGTTTTCATGATTTAGTGATGTGCTATATATTACTACCTCGTCATAACAGGCTGTCAATCAATAAGTTTGAACTATTCTTGGTATCGCAGTATAGAAGCTTATTCTAAGATTTTGCTTTATCTTTAATTTATGGCTGCCACAATGAAAGCATTCATATATAAATTTAATCAGTATCATATAATTATTTTGACTTCAAAACTATTATTTCTTGCATCAAGTGTTGTTTTTTTTAAAAAAAGAAGTAACTGCTTGAGGCAATGTACAAAGTAAAAAGATTGCTTCCTAATCTGTGGGAACTTGCAAACTACAATGAATTCTGATTCAAGCAAGCTCAACCACTATAATGGGTATCTGTGAGTGTCATAGCGCTGTGCTGGGTGAGGAAAGAGGGAGGATTAATCCTATTCCCAGGAGCTTTTCCTTTACTTGGGCAGACAAAGCTTCACACACATGAAACTAAAACATTAGAACAGAAGGCAGATGTGATCAATCCATGAGCCCTCAGAGTTCAGGGATGACAGAAATCAGTGTGCAAAGATCTCAGGGGCAGCAGTGGGCTTTGAGATAAACCTTGAAGGATGGATGGTTCAGGATTTAACCAGGAAGAAGAAAGAGGGGACAGTACGGTATCCAAGCTGAAGAAGAGGCCATGCCAAGGCTGGCTTTGCCCACACATGTGATTGAGGTGGTGAGAGGTGAAGCATCCCAAAAGACAACTATTGCAGTTTCCGGGGTATGTCCAAGGGAGATGAACATTTGGGAAACAGATTTGAAATAATGACTGACAGAAATTGGAAATGGCTAGGACAAAGGTGATAGAATGAAACAGGATCAAAATAGCTCCGGGCAGGGCAGGGAGTTAGCTTTGCCGAGAGAGAAAATGGCAATGGTGATGCCATTTTCTGAGTTGTTGAAATTCCACTGCTTTGCTGAAAGCACTTGGAGAAAGTGCTGGCTTATAGGATGAGTGAAATAAATGATTATGAATTTATTTTTTAAATCTTTAGTTTTTATCCAAGTAGGGATGATATCTGACATCTACAGATCCCCTTCTCTTTTCATGGAGGCACAATGCTAACTCCTTATCTCATTTCATCCTTGCAAATGATGGAGTTGTTTGCTAGGTAAGGCATTGGTAGATTTTTTAAGTATTTGGCTCTTGTAAATATAAATGTTCCTTAGAGCTGTTTAAAAATAAAACTCTTGTGAGAACATACTATTTGTCCCTTTTATAGAAGAGAAAATCAAGTCATAAGCAACTTGAAAATTCTGCTCAAAGGAACAGCTGGTAAGCAGCAGAGCTGGGATTCAGGCAGTTTGTCTCCAGGGTCCACATTCTCACCCTCTATTCAGGAATCAGCCGTGGGAGAGGGTGAGAATGCACTAAGATGGTATTGCCCTACACCATCTGAAAGAAAAAGACCCTTCTCCTACTGACTCCTCTCCCTCTCCCCCACAAATACAGAAAGAATTGTAAACAAGCAAGAAAGGACACAAGACTGGTACAAAACACTTGTTACAAAATCCTTTAAAGGTCAAGGAAGAAATAATTCTCCAAACAGAGGCCAGTAGCCTTAGGAAACACCGCAAACTCTTTGATCTTACTACGCCAATGGCTAAGACATTGCAAGGATTGATAAGAACTGGCCACATGTAGGAATATCCATCAAGAGGAGCATTGTAGGAGAAAAACATGCTACTATTTAATTCAAATTCTGCCTCTGAGACTGTTTGATGCTTTAGTTATTTCTCACCTGGACTATTGTTGGTACCTTGGCAAGCCCTTTCTATTCATCTGTCATGCTTTACTGTCTATTCAAAACACAGAAACACATTTATTTTTTCCCCACCAGCTGTAAGTCTCAAACCACTCTTTACTGAGGCAATTATGCCAGTTTTCTGTTTCATCAGAGAATTCAATTTAAAATTTTAGTGCCAGTGGTTAAAATACTTACTTCATACATAACTTGAAGTTTGTATGGATTTAATTCACATTTATGTTTCTGTTCACACTTTGCATCCTTTAATTGATTTATTTGTTGGCTATGCCATCTGTAGATTTTAAGTACTGAGCTTTTGCAAATGACTTTTTTCCCCTTTCTCAAAGCTGTTTTGAAAATTATTTCTCTCACCTTATTGCAATTAAAGCTGTGCTACATTCTTATCTTCCGGAGTTGAACATTTTTATAGCATTACCTTCTTGTATCTTTATCATAAGTTACATTGTACAGGTCTGGGCATATACAATAACTTTTAAACCATGTAGAGACAGAATTTCTAAGGTGGGGAATCTAAAACTTCCCATTGGTATCCAGTGGGAAGGAGCCCTCTAATGGGCTCTGTGGTCTGCTCTAGAGCACCATGAAAATCTAAACATCAATGGAGTAAAAGCACTTCATTGTTTTTTGGGGTTGGTTGATGGATGTCCAATTTGTGAATGTGGAGAAGGCCTCTGATCTTCCTAGAATTTGGATGTATGAAGAGCTCTCTTCTAGCTAATATTCCATAACCTTTGAGCAAAGGTTTCCAGCCTGGTATGCTCAGCTCCTAGCCTGGTGCCTGGAGTCTGTAGGTGATCAGTAAATGCCTGTTAGATGAGTAAATTACAAACACTAATTAGGTTAGTTCTATTTGCAGTCTAAAACAAGATGTGGCTGGCCACGTTTAGCATGGAACAGAGAACAAAGAGAAATGTAGTCTTCCTTTTGACTTCACCCTACCTCTGCAATGTCTTCAAAGTGTTATGACCTTCAAGGCTGGGAGCACATGCAATGATCCCCTTCTTTCTCTTTGCTTATACGAGTTGCCAGCTGGCTGGGTGCCATGGCTCATGCCTGTAATCCCAGCACTTTGGGAGGCCGAGGTGGGTGGATCACTTGAGGTCAGGAATTCAAGACCAGCCTGGCTAACATGGTGAAATCCTGTTTCTACTAACAATACAAAAATTACCTGGGCGCGGTGGCAGGTGCTTGTAATCCCAACTACTTGGGAGGCTGAGGCAGAAGAATCACTTGAACCCAGGAGGCGGAGGTTGCAGTCAGCCAAGACCGTGCCATTGCACTCCAGCCTGGGCGATAGAGTGAAAACTCCATCTCAAAAAAACAAAAAGCAATAAACAAAGGGTTGCCAGCTGTATGGCATTCTCTCTCCTATGTAGTCACTGGTGGTGTGATTGTGGATGACAAGGGCGAGAGGGTCTTGCCTCTGATACCCAAGAGTGTAAGATTAGTTGCGTATAGGTTTTACACTTCTTCCCTCAAGAAGTTCTTTGCTCCAGATATTTAACTATTATTTGAAAACACAATCCTTCAAGATTCTTTCCATGCCTATCAATTTATATAGAGCTATGGTTTCTACCTTGGCTTCACATTGGAATCAACTGGAAAGCTTAAAACACTGATGTCTGGCTCTCACCTTAGAATTCTCATTTAATTGGTCTGGGATGTGGTTTTGGCCTACGGGATTTTAACATTTTTCCAGTTGATTCTAATGTGCAGCCAGGTTGAGAACTGATGATGTAGAATATTCTTGTTAAATACCCGAAAGGCCAGAACTCTAAATATGGCATAATGAATTTTATTTTATATCTGCCATGTTTTGAAGAATTTTTCATATTAAAATAACAATTCTCACTAAACTGTTTAGAACAAGATTTTTCAAATTATCAGTGACAGGTCACCTGGAAAACTTGTTAAATATGCTGAGTTTTAGATTCCCCACCTTAGAAATTCTGTCTCAGTACATTTGTGGTAAATACAAAAGCCTTTATTTTTAAACACACACCCAAAGAATTTCTGTAGACGTAAAATCTGGAAGTACTGCCTCAAAAGACATCTCAAAGCATTAAAACAGCTTTAGGCAATTACAACAAAGAGCATGCCACTTGGTAGTCTTGTGGTTCAGTGTCATAGAAGAATGATAAAGATCTCAAAACAGAGAAAATAGAAGTTTACCCTCTGTTTGTAAGCTTTCTAGCAGTTTTTAGAATGCAAATTACCTAATGGTAACAGTAAGAATTTTTGAAAAAATGTATTAATTCCTTGCATCAGTGTACAATTTCTACTTTATGAAAACAATAAACTAAAAAAAATTAATTTAAATGACTCTAATTAAACTTTAATTCTTCACTTAAAAAACATGAAGTAATTCAAGACTGCTATCGTGTTTAAACACACCCAGAATATCTTTAAATATAGGCTTAAAATTAGTCCTTGATGAATGTTTCAAAGCATTAGACAAAAATTTAAGGCATCTAGTTTTGTTGAACAAATTTAAGAACATTGAGGATAACAGACTCTTTGAAGCTTTAGGACAAGTACACATTTTAGTTTAAAGCTGAAAAACCCTTCTATCTAGCTTAAACTTCAGTGGGAATTTAGGGAAAGAAAATGAATTACTCAAGCTGAAACTACATCAAAATGTCAAGTTAACACATTTTGGCTTGTAATGGTGCCAAGGGATCTAATGCCTGAATAATCAGGGCTGTAGATTTCTAAATCATTTTAAAGATAATGTCCTTACCAGGATGCTGGATCTTTCATTTTATTTTTTCTTAACTGTTTCTTCTCTATGCTTTTACTCAGGCTAACCAAGACCTGACAAGATCACATAGCAATTAACTGAAACAGCTGCCAAGAAACAGCTGCAAATAAAAATGTAAGTATAGAAGTTCACAAATTCAGAAAAAAAATATTACGACTAGTAATTCCCATGATAGTCAATGATGCATTTGATTTTCTGTAAACTTTTCTTGATCTTTTGAAGGTTGGATAACTAATATTATGTCTGAGATAGTATTATAACCAAGAAAGAACAACAGTGAGCTGTGGTTGCCATTGTATTTTTTTTTTTGCAAATTTTCCTGGTTGCCCCCCTTTTTCAAATATTTGTTCCTTGCACAGTACATTCTTCCATAACTCCCATGCCACAGGAATGGGCTTATAACGTGGATTAGTCTCATCCACGTTACAAGATTTATATCATCATTGGTCCATGGGTTGGTTATAGAGTCTATTCTAGGATTGCTCAATTTCGAGTTGGAGAAGCAACCTAGCTCTGGGCTCAGGACACAGAAAGGTGTTAAGGACAGTGGAAGGCCATTTTCCTCACCATCTGGAAAAAGCCAATCTGCAATGAGAGAGAATGGAACAAACACAAATAGGCTAAAATTAGGGGTGGACATAGAATCTTGAGGGCACTGAAACTTGATTCCAATTCCTGAAGCCCTGCTTCTTGCCATTTTCTTTTATTCTGTGAGCTCTTCTCTAGCATCTTTTCTCACTACAGAAACTAAGAAATCCCTTTTGGCTTAAGCCATTTAGAATTGGGTTCTAATAATCTGCAACCAAAATTCTAACATAGAATATGAGATTATCTAGTCTCACTCATCATTTTACAGATGAGAAAACAGAGATTTACTTGCCCAAGAGAACACATTACAATTGAATTCACCTTTCTTTGCTCCTCAATCTCTTAGTATGCCCTCCCTCAAGAAAAAGTTGAAACTCTGAGAATTTGTGGGGTCCATGTATTTAACAACCCCTGCCATGTTCATTAATTGGTCCCAAGTAGATTTGTGAATAACTGGGTAAACCCATGTCAGTTCTGAGTTGCAAATACACCCTTTCAGAACTTGCTACAGCTCTGAGCAGAGTGTAGCTGCACTGATGATTGTTCTACAGAAATATTCTTTATGGAACCAAAACCAAAAGAATGCAATTTCCACATTCCCTCCAAGAGTTGAATTTGTGGCACCTTGAATAATCAAAGTAGAGTGTGATAATTAAAACAAAAAATTAGGTTAGAACATTTCAGAACTGTCTTGGAAGTTGTCAGTACCAAAATACTAAATTGACAAGAGTAGCCAGCCATAGTGCACTACATTCATAATAGTGCAAAAATATAGTGAAAACCTATAAAAACCCTGCATGTCCAAATAAACTATTAGATACTAAGAAGTACCACAGTAGGTTGGACAGTGGTCCTATTTCTTCTCCTTGTCACAGCTTCATACACCTTTTCCTTCTGCTCTTTAACTTGGAAGAGCTTCCCACTGCAGGCAGAGTCCACATCCCAGGTAACACTGAGCTTGCACATAACTGCTCTGATAAATGTCAAGTTGGAGGGTCTAAAGATGCTTGCATGGTTTGTCTTGTCTTCTTACACTCTGTCTAGGTGGGAATCTGCATAACTTTAAAAATCTTTGCCTATTTTTTGAATAGCCAATATTCGCACGTTGTAAAATTCAAAAGGTACAAAATGATACGATGAAAAGTCAGTGCCTTCTTAATTTTGATCTTCAACCACCCACTTCCCCTCCCCAGAGGAAGCCTGTTACCGGTTTCTTGTGTTACCTTCCAGAGAAACTTTTACAAGAAAAGTCCAACAGCAATATTTTTCAGAGTCAGAACTGAGCCCAGATAGGAAGAGCCTTCTGAATCAAGCTGGAAAAGTCTTCTCTGGAAAGACTCCAACTCTTATTTGAGAATAAATTATTTGTACTTTGAGAAATCAGCTCCCATACGGATATTGAAACAGGATTGACTATAGATTAAAAAAAAAAAAAAAAAATCACCTGTCATATAGAACTATCTCATTTAAAATCCCTGCAAATGTACTGTTTCCAAAACACACTCATGCTTACTTTAGGGGATACCTGAAAAATTAGGTAAGTGCTTGCTTCTTGGCCTAAAGCACACAGCAAATAAGCACACAGTTGTGACTTTAATTTGTGCTGTCCTTAGATTGTTTCTCTCCTTTTAGAGACAGATCATTTAACACCAAATACTTGAAGAACATGTTAAAGTAATTTTCATCTATTCATAGAAATATACATTTTAATTGGCTTGGCAATAAAATTGAATTTAAAAACGAGCTAAAATGGTAACATATCTTTAATTTTAATTAATTTGTATATAGATTGACTGTATTTGATAATCTGCAGAAATATTTAAATATTTAATTTTCTTCTAGAAGGGTAACTGATATAGTAAATCCATTGATCAAATTTTAAAATTTATTTTAAAAACTTTATTTTGCCTTTTAAAAAACAATTATTCAATTCATGAAGATGAACCAAAATACAAACCCCATCAAAGTTTATTACAATAATCTTTCATAAAATCAATAGCATTAAAAAAAACAGTTAATGAATATTTTAATGTAAAAATAGGAACTTTAGTTTTAGTGACTAAAATAAAAGCAGATAAATAATCTTCACAGGGAAAAAATACTTGAGGGAAAAAACAACGGTGCAACATGTGTAAAGCAGGAAATTTAAATATCAGCTTAGTTCCTCATTGCCAACATGGCATTTATATCCCAGATGAGATTTCGTAATTGATCCATAATTTGCTTCAGCTGTTGATTCTTCTGTTTGAGTTTCTGTAGAAACAAAAGAATTTATCAAAAATGTTTCAGGAAATATAGACCATGAAGTTAGAAGATTAAAATGTTATTAAGTTAGTACTGTAATGATCCAGACAGAAATTAAGCTAAATATCCCTATAAGGCAGGTAGTCTCAACCCTTTTCTGGCCTTAAATACTCACTGACAGGGATCCTGAATTCTAATCCAGCCTGCAGAGGTCTATGGTTCCAGCCCTGCCCCAGGCCCTGCTTACTCTTCCACTTCTACAATCAATCAATAAGTAAATCATCTAAACATTTATTTGTTATAAAACCTAAGCATACAGGTTTGCTAAGGGGCAGTATAACCTAACGGTCAAGAACCCATACTCTAGAGCCAGATCTTTGGACGTTCAAATCCTTCATAATGATTTTTTTTCCCCAAGCTGGAGTGCAGTGGTGCAATCTCAGCTCACCGAAACCTCAGTCTCCCGGGTTCAAGCAATTCTCCTGCCTCAGCCTTCCAAGTAGCTGGAATTAGAGGCACCCGCCACCACACCCGGGTATTCTGTTGTTGTTTTTAGTAGAGAAGGGGTGTTGCCACGTTGGGCAGGCTGGTCTCCTGATTTCAAGTGATCCGTGCGTCTCAGCATCCCAAGTAATTACAGGCATAAGCCACCACACCAGGCCAGATCCTTCACTATGAAACTTATGACAATGACCTAATTATTTACCCTCCTGTACTTCTATTTTCACATCAGAGAAATGGACATAATAATTGAACCTACCTCATAAGAGTTATGAGGATTAAATGATCGGATGCATGTCGAGTATTAGAACTGTACCCGACACATAAGTAAACATTCAACAAATGTTACTCAAAGGCACAGAATGTAAACTGTTGATACAGAAAATAAAATAAAAATACAATGCCTCAGGCAATCGGTCTTTCAAAAGTGTGGCAGAAATCACTGTCTGCCTGGAGCATGAATTGCAGTCTCCTTCTAATTCTAAAAACTGAAGACAAAATTACACAGCACCCGATGCAATCTCCTCTACTAAGATTTGCTGAATGCCTGAAATGCACACGGCATGTGTCTCTGTATCTCTACACTTGGATTCTACCAGACTAAGATTTGTGAACTTCTTTGTAAGCATTCTTTCTGCAAATTCTATGTGGTAAATGTCCTCTTACATAAGACAAGATAAAAATAGAGAACTTCTGGTGAGAGTGATTACTGGTTATAATAATAATCATTATTATTATTCAGTAACCCCTTGGAAACATTACATTTGGAAACAATATATTTAATTAGATAATTTAAAGATACTAAATATTTTTTATTATACTTTAAGTTCTGGGATACATGTGCAGAACGTGCAGGTTTGTTACATAGGTATATACATGCCATGGTGGTTTGCTGCACCCATCAACCTGTCATTTACATTAGGTATTTCTCCTAATGCTATCCTTCTCCTAGTCCCCCACCCTCCGACATGCCCCGGTGTGTGAAGTTCCCCTCCCTGAGTCCATGTGTTCTCATTGTTCAACTCCCAGTTAAGTGTGAGAACATGCAGTGTTTGGTTTTCTGTTCTGTGTTAGTTTGCTGAGAATGATGGTTTCCAGCTTCATCTATGTCCCTGCAAAGGACATGATCTCATCATTTTTTATGGCTGCATAGTATTCCATGGTGTATATGTGCCACGTTTTCTTTATCTAGTCTACAACTGACAGGCATTTGGGTTGGTTCCAAGTCTTTGCTATTGTGAACAGCTGCAATAAACATGTGTGTACATGTGTCTTTATAGTAGAATGATTTATAATCCTTTGTATATACCCAGTAATGGAATGGCTGGGTCAAATGGTATTTCTGTTTCTAGATCCTTGAAGAATAAAATACTATATTAAACTACTTCCAGATAATTTAGGGTATGTTCATTTAAAAGAGGCCTAAAAACCTTAATTTTGATTTCATAAAAAAAGCAAACTAAAATGAAGTAAGTTGCTTGTATTGCTTCTGTTCAGAGTTAGGGAAGTAACAAGCAGTAGGTAGCTAAAAGGAAAGACCAAGAAATTCTTATTGGAAAATAGAAAATCAATTTACAGAGACTTTAAAAATCTTTCATAACTAACTAAATTTAACTCACATTTGAAAAGAGAACCTGCACAATGCAGTCAGAGAAAAACATGCCTTATACAGTACACACGGCTTGACTCTAAAGCTCACTTTAAGTCTTCGGGAAGCAGAAACTTGGCATTTTTAGTTACTCAGTCTCCCTGTACAAGTTTTCAGATGACCCATCTCTATATTCTGTCATTATGAGTATGTGATAGTCTGCTATTTAAGTGGTTGTAAATATTATCTAACAAAATTGATTCAAATTACTGGGAAAGATGAGGAATAACCAAGCCTATTAACTCTTTTTCATCATAGAGACTAAGAAACCTACACTTCTGCCAGCAATCAAGAGTAGCAGCAAAACAGAGGAATATAACAGTGCTATACTGGGAGGATGGCAATCTCAGTCTCAGTTCCAACTTTGCTTCTAACTTGGCATTTGATCTTAGACAAATTCCTTCTCTTCAGGTTTTCTCGTTTATGTAACTGGATTACAAAATGTAAGGTCTCTGCCAGTTATACTTTCTGCATACCCATACATAAGATGACAATTAGTCATCTGGGTGGTTATAAACAGACATTACAATCAATATCAACTCAGGGCTTGCAGATGGCTCTCGCAATGGTTCCACCATTGAAATAAACACATAACCTACCAATAAGACTACTTTCAAGAATTCTCATTTGGAAATGTACATTCTGGTACTCTTTTTAAGCCTCATAATTGTTTTCTAGAAAAGAACTAAAATGTGTAGGGTATTTTCAAGATGTTATTCAACTCTAGGGAAAAGAAAATTTTTAAATAATTAATATATTATAAGGTTCTTGGGATAGCATTTGTCAAAGATGCCACAAAGTTTTAAATTAAAAAAATTAGCATACAAATAAAATATCCAAAGTCAAAACATGTCACAAAATGATCAATAGCAAAGCTGACATTTATGCTTATTAGAGGCTAAACTGTAAATAAATTTTCATGACATGATATAGGATTTAATATATACAGTCTTGCCACTGATTGATTTTAACAGAGGTTGACAGCTGCTATTTTCAAAATCCATCAGCTGTGCTCAATTTCTTACATTAACAGGTGAATGCGTAAGTAGATACTTAAAAAAAGTTTATGCTAACTTATACCATGTAATTTAATATTCACACAAAAGCTGTGACAGTTGACAAAAACTGCTTTACTTTCTAAATGCATGGACTCAACTATGTCAACCTTGTAAATACTACCTACTATCTTTTTCAATTTCATTTTACCAACAAGGAAACAGCCTTAAGCAAAATAAAACTCATTTTGATGTCCCTAAAGCAAGCTTGTCCAACCATGGCCTGCAGGCAGCCGCATGTAGCCCAGGTTGGCTTTGAGTGCGGCCCAATACAAATTCAACTTTCTTAAAACATTCTAAAATGCTTTTTTTGCGATTTTTTTTTTTTTGGTTTATCAGCTATCATTAGTGTTAGTATAGTTTATGTGTGGCCCAAGACAATTCTTTTTCCAATGTGGTTTAGGGAAGCCAAAAGATTGAACACCCCTGCACCTAAAGCATATAGTCACAAACAAGTATCCACCCTTTACTTGGGTTAATCAGGCTTAAGGATTCCAGGATAAATGAAGAGAAAATAAAAAGTATTTAGATAAACCACAAATTTAACTATTAAAACCAGCCATTTTGTCTTATGATGATTTATAACAAATACTGACTACAAATCATGTGCCTTAAAGTTTCATGGCACCAGGATAGGTATTGGTGATATTTGCGTTGTTAGAAACCAGACAGACCATAAGGACTAAACAGTAAACACACCATCAATATGCTCTTCTGCACAATTTCAAGGATGCAATGATATGATAATATTCTGAAAATGACTAAGTGAGGGTCAACTGAGGGGTATATAGGTCTACTTATTTTATGTAGCTTATTTAGAATAAAAAGACAATATGTATTGTAATAAAATTCTGAATATTTTAAGTTGAATGCAAATAATAAAATTTTATTACAGATTGCACAGATCCATAAAGCAACTTAGTTATTTAATACAACCAAATGCCAGTGTATTAAAAATATGGCACAATACTTTTGTTTCTGTAAATATTCATCAAAACATGAAATGGATACATGAAACAGGTGCTGCTTTGTTTCCACTGGAGAGTCTTAAGGTCTCCAAGAAGAAACTTGTCCACTCTTGTGAAATGAGTATGATAGCATACAACACATCCAGCTGGTTCATGGAAGAAATTACGGTACTGAAGACAATGCCTGGCAGAGAGCAGGCATACCAATATTTAAATATTTTCATGTTTGAAGAAAAAATAACAAAAGCCAAATCAAAAAACTTCTCCCAAAACCAACAAGAATGGAAAAAACAAGACAAGCAAACAAAAATTCTTGGCGATCATTTCAAAACTTTTTTATTTAAATAACTCTTCTTAGTATAAAAAAAGATTTAATAATGGCCATTAAAAACTACACACTTCTACACTCCCTGCCATAATATGTAAGAAGTATTTTCAATGTTTTAGTGTTACTAGCTAAGATCCTATGAAATTTAAAACTTTCATCTACTAACTGTATGAACTGAAAAAAAAAGCAAATCTTTCCTTTAAGGAAAAGTCTGTCAAACCCTATACTAGATTATGGAATGCCTTCAAATTTCTGAGAAAACATAAATTACAACATAGAATTTTATAACCAGCCAAACTATCAACTGGACAGATATGAGAGGGCTCAAAATTTAAGTGTCTGCATTCTTTCTAAAGAAGTCACTGATGTATGCACATTACCAACAAGGAAGAAAACCATGAAACAGGAAGACATGAGCTGAAGAAATGTGAAACCAACAGAAAAGGTGAGGAAAGCCCCAGAGCTAAAAAGCAGGCTCAGCCAGCATTCCATACAGACCTAAAAGACAATAGAAAACTTGAGAGGGTGGGATGAGAACCATGAAACTGTCTGATAATTTTCAATCTGTGGAAAATTGGAAAATAGTATTGAGATGCTATCATAGATGCATGAAAAAACTAACTAAAATTTTAGAAATTAAAGAGGTAAGAATTAACTCCAGAAAAACAAAAAATTATTCACCAAGGAAATGTAACCCTAGTATTGTTTATGGTTTAGCAATAAACAATACTTATACTGCCATAATTATATGGCACGGATTATGTACTCAACCACAATTATGATATAGCTGCACTGAAAGGTTTGAGGGAAACAATTACATAGGTGGGTCCTGGAGAGAGAGGTGACAGAGAGCTAAATCCTCACGTGAAGAAATAAGTTCTTTTATAATTCTTACCTCTTTAATTTTCTAAAATTTGTTAGTTTTTATGCATCTGTGACAGCATCTCAGTACTATTTTCCAATTTTTCACAGAGTCAAAATCATCAGACAGTTTCATGGTTCTCACCCTACTCTCCCAAGTGTTCTAGTGTCTTGTAGGTCTGGATGGAATGCTGGTGGGCCTGCCTATCCTTGTATCAACTATATCCTTTATCTAAAATCCACAAAACTCTATGTCAGTAGCTAATAAGACTTTTTTTGGTTTCATGCTGCCAAAGAATTACCATATTTTGATTATAAAAGAGAACTTTTAAATGTCAAAGACACATTATTTCTAAGTTATCAAATTGGGAAAAAAGAGGAACTTAATGAAAATTGAAGTGAAATGTAAATTTAGAAAAAGTATCTTTCTGAATTTATACAGCTTTATTTTTTACAAAATACTGTAAAAGCCTCTATAATACAGAACAAACTATATTTATATTAGTTACACATGTGGTACTCTGAAACCGAAGTTATTATTACCATGGTGTTTTATTTATATATATATTTCAATTGTACTTTATAAAAAATCCTTCTCAGAGAAAAATAAGCAGAACACATTTATTGAGGTAATACATATTTTATCAACAGAAACATATAACACGTGTTATATGTTTATAGTTAATAAGTGAATGTCTCATATATCTAGACTACCAAACACCAGTTATTTTTCAGTATCTAAAAGTTCCCAATCCCTCCTCATCCTCTACCAATTTCCTACTGTGAGTTCTTTATTATGATTGTCATTTATTACAATCAGATTTTTTGGAAATAGTCTTCTAAATCTGTATTTCACCTTTTTAAGAAGTTACAAAATTTTATTTTATAAAATCTATCCATCTTTTCCTTTCTCCTGAGTTTTAAAATACTTAAAAAATTATTCAATATTTTGTTTTACAGGTCTTACTTTCAACTCTGAAACTCATTTTGATATATGGTGTTATGTAAAAGCTAGCTTAATTTCGCCCCCAAAGTTTCTATTTCTAAAGACTAATTTTCCAAACAAGCCCTCTTCTGTCATATTAAATTCTCATGTACAATAAGAAGCCTGTTTTTCTGGCTAGATTATTTTACGAATCTGCCTATTCTTATGCCAGTATTACACACTTAATTACTGTTTTTATAATATGCTTATTTAATTTTTGAAGCTAAAAATTCTGCTTTATTACTCATATTTATCAACATTTTCTTTGATATTTTTATATACTTTCAAGAAAAAAGAAATCCCATATGGATTTTATTTGGATTTGTTTGATTGGTATTGCACTAAAATCATATTATTTTTACACCCTTTCAAGAAAATGTTTTTAGGATTTGGATTGTTACTGTATTAAAACTGTGAAATAATCAAGATGGTATTTTTATAATATTTATTACTCATTCAATAACTTTATATAATCTTCTAATCATTCAAAGCTTCCTTTATGTACCTTAATAAGTTTATTCACACATATAATTGACATAATTCCTATCTACTTAATATTAATTGTTACAAGAGTGAATAGAATCCTATAATCTAATAGGTTTACACCATTATTAGAGCATGGTATCAATCTTGTCTTAGACCCTTTTACTAGTTGTTCATTAATTGAGTTTCTTTGATCATTCTAACGAGCTTGTACTTAATAACTTCTGTTTCCCAACTGTTATTTGTTTACTGTCTTTTTGTACTGACTATAACTTCTAAAATAACATTAAATGTAGTGGTGTAAAGCATCTTATTTCATGCCTGTTTTTAATAGGAATACTTCTATATTTTACCTTATGAAAAATGTTGGCTATTTATCTAAAAGAAAAAGTTAAAAAACAAAACAAAACACTGTCTTGCTAGTTTTAAGTGTCCTTTGAATCAGCAATAGTATTGAATTCTAGCAGATGTCTTTTAGACATGTGAGAAAATCTTTTTCCAAGGTAGTCTACTAACATCATATATTATACATACAAATTGAACTATAAAATCTTCATATACCTCAGAAGAACCTCTTTGGCTGTAATGAATTATTAATACACTGATGAGTTATATTAATTAGAATTAAGAATTTCAGGAAGGGACAATCTAGATTTGTCAGTGAAAGAGTGAAGCTGATAGTTTTATTCACTGTGCTATTTCTGGTAGGTTTTGCTAAGCTGGGGCCACATTTCCACCACAGAATGAACTGACACCTTTTCCTATTTCTCTCTGTTTCATGAGAACTATTTGAATATTATCTTCCAAACTTTTGAAAGTATTGAGTGATAAATACATTCCAGTTAGAAGCTTTTTGTGGGACTGAAATAGAATAATGCTGGGATAATTCTCTAAATTTCTTATTCAGGTGTTGAGACATTCACATTTCATATCTGTAAATTTTTATCATTTGCTGCTCCAAATATGCTATCAGAAAGCTAGAATTCTGTCCAGAAAAGAAAAAAGTAAATGGATTGTGACTAAGTGTCTAAAGAGCTCTCCTATGAGCTTCATCGAATGAATTTTGCAATTTCTCTTCTGACTATTCAGACAGTATTTCTGCTTACCTTTTAGTTCTTGGCTGTATTCTAAATAGGTTAAGTTTGCCACAGAAAAAAACTTGATGTAATTTGATAATTCAAATTATGTTTTGGAGTTACATCAGACTCCCTAGCAATTTTTATCAATAACTCTAAAACATCAAATGTAAAAACCACTCACCTTATTTACTTCAGCAATTTCTCGCCTCTCCTCACTGGCAAAACGAGGTGGGCCAGCCCGATCATCATTCTTTGAGCCATCTTCTTCCACATATGGAATAAGTTGCTGGGAGTGATCAACAAAAATTAAAAGTCAAAAATATAATTCAAGTTTTCTAATTACTGGTATAGAGAATATATCAGATTAAGGATAATTTTTATATTTCATTTGTATAAAAATAAATTTCAATTCAGGTGATGGCCTGAAGAGCTTTAGTAGGTTACCATTTCAATGCATTCTACACATTACCCTTTCAGGTTTCTTTAGCAAAATAGCCTTTATAACATTGGTTGTCATGGACAGTTAAACAATACTTCCAGCAGGAAGATGGGAGAAGTAACAAAAGATAAAATAATAGGAAAATTTAAAAAATACCCTACTCATTCAATCAGCAAATATTTAATCATGAGGCACTACAAAAGTAATGCCAAACAAGATGTGATCCCTGCCCTTAGAAATTTGTAGTTTACTGAGTTTGATAAAACAGGCTTTCCTTCATCTGTAATAAAAAGAAAAGAACTTCATGGATCTGTGTTACATAAATGTCATTAACTTGCAATCTAAAACTTTAAAGTCTATGTAAACTTGTAGATGTTTAAAGTTTTTCTGGTTGCAAGAACTTTTTCTTTGTAGGAGAAACAAATTAATATAGCAATGAAACTTCTAGCAGAATCATAATTAAGTATGCATGGTTACTGATGGAATTTACTTGATGAAGCCCCTCACAGGTGTGACAGACTTCAGGAATCACCTAGCCTCTACCATCGTGTATGACCAATGCAGGAATAGGCCAAAGGTAAATGATTGGTAGAACTAGGATTCACCTGATAAAACTTGGAACATAAATCAACTAGCCTATGTCTACATTCTCCTTTTCTTTCTTTCTTTCTTTCTTTTTTTTTTGAGATGGAGTTTTGCTCTTGTTGTCCAGACTGTGGCATGATCTTGGCTCACCACAACATCCGCCTTCCAGGTTCAACCAATTCTCTTGCCCTAGCCTACCGAGTAGCTGGGATTACAAGCATGCGCCACCAAACCCAGCTAATTTCTGTATTTTTAGTTTCACCATGTTGGCCAGGCTGGTCTGGAACTCCTGACCTCATGATCCACCCTCCTCGGTCTCCCAAAGTGCTGGAATTATAAGCGTGAGCCACCACGCCCAGCTGCATTCTCCTTTTCTTTGTTTCCTCTCTCCTAATGCAGAGCTGTCCTTCGTCCTACAGAGGATTAGTCACTGTCCCAGTGCCCAGATGACTCTGCTTTCCTGTCTTCATTATTTATACACCTTTCTCCCAACCTCTCCCTACAGCTTTCTTCCTTTATTATCCAAACATGTTCCTGTCTCTTCTATTTGAGGGGAAGCCTCCCTTCCTCCTGCAAACCTTTGATTCCATCTCTCCTTCCACCTACTGCTTTCCTCTCTTATTTTTATCAAAGCTTCTTGAAAGACTGATATTCTCTTGTCGGCTTCAGCTTCTTATGTCCTGTTTAATCTTCACCCAACTGCAATCAGACTTCGTGCTGCTACCCATTTCACTGAAGCTCTACTCAAATACACCAACAATTTTCATCTAGCAAAAAGTACTGGACAGTTTTCATTCCTTATTTTCCTTGACTCTTCTGCAGCATTTGACAATGTAGGCCACATTCCTCATCTTTCTCCCACATCTCTGACCCCTTCTTTTTAGGCATTTTTGCAGTTTAATTTTTCTCTGGTCATCTCTTACCAGCTTCCTTTGGTGGCAGAGAGATAATCTGTCAACAGGAAAGGGTCACTTAATAGAAATACATACCTAATTAAACAAATATGACCCAAGATTAAATTTAGAGAATATATTTTTAAAATATAGTGATTCCACTGGGCTAAATATAAATTCTAAATTAATAACAATAAAAATATTTTATCTGTAAAGTACTTCATGAAAACCACCTTCAAGTATATGATACTATTAAAATTCCTACTAAAAATATCACTGACTTAATTCAAAGGAGACATTGACAGCAAGAAAAATTGCCAGAGAAAACCATTTCTTCCTAACAACAACAAAAATCACTGTAAGTCTGTCAAAGTCTACAAGAAATTGTTAATGTAAAAATATAGTAGCATTTTATGCATATATATCACATTTTCATCTTCTCCGGTCAAAAAGTAAAACGAATAAAATTCAAAACCTGGAAATATTGCTAAAATAAGAGAGAGAGGAAAAAGAATAACAACTGTCTTGACACTAGTTCACACCTTATATTCATCCTCCCTCTATCATGAAAAATCACCTCTACTGGAATGGGATCCATCCCTCCACAGTTTTCATTGCACTTGTCATATACCAATCTCAGCTTCCTGAAGAGAACTGAAAGTTGGCGAAGATTATCTTGTAGCTTCGTTAACCGGTCTTGATACGTTCCAGTGTGGTAAGTGACACCATTTGGCAGCTTATCAGGCAAAACAATGAATAAAAATATAGAATAATGGAAAAAAAAAATAAAAGATTTTCTATAAGTAAAGCCAACAAACAAACAATTTTTAGGCAATGCATAGATGTAAGCTGTCCCCCCAACTGATCAAGTTCAATTTTAAGAATTTAAGACTAATACATGCCCATTTATTAACAACTTGGCATACTGTTTCACTGCTATAAAATAGACCTAGAAAAACCCTGTGATAAACCCTCTGAATTGAAGTACTTTTTCCCCTTTAATTTTTGAAGTGTAACTTTAAAAAGGATGTACAATTTTAATATTACTTCTATATAAATGCAGCATGCTGCTGACCTCAACCAAAAAGTTAAAAACAAAGTACAGTTTTAAATAAAAGTGAATCTTGTGATATTTTAGCAGAAAAACATGAAGAATATACTGCCGGTATTACAAAAATCTTCTCAAAATACCTTAACTCTATTCAGGAATTTTATCGAAAGAGCCAAAAGTATATACTGAAACAATGATAAAATGACAGGTAAACAAAAATCGACTACTGTTTATTTAGAATGTATAACTAAATATGTACTTGTGCATTGCTGAAACTCATGAACAAAACTTTTCTCTGTACAGGTATACAATATTTTACTCCCACAATTTAATCTGTGGCATCACCCTAATACTTGAATCAATAATATTTATACAGTACCTTGTTTGCTAGTATGTAGGTGTTTTTATTTGTAGGAATTCACGTGTATACCTATTTGGGAATTTAAATCAGGTAATTTAAAAACCAAAGCACTATCTACTATCTAATAGCTAGACGATCAGTCCAGTCTTTCTAAGCTTCAGTTTGCATTTTTTTTTCTTTTTTAAACACATGAGGTAGGAATGCCAAAGAGCAAACAAACAAAAGCATAATACAATGTTTGGAGAGAAAGGAAAGAGGACATATGATTAAAATCATAAACATGAAAAAAGACTGGAAAGGCCTATACATAGTTGATAAAAGAGGTGTAAGATAAGTCGGCTTGAATAATTTAATTTCTTCTTTTCTCACATTTCTAAATTTTCTGTAATGTTATGGTTTATGAGTTAAGGAGATGGATCGCCTGAAATTATTTGAAGTGAGATAGGATTTTCAGAAAATTTCAAACATTAAAACACTCAACAATGCCTCAAAGAAATGTGATAAAATACCAAAGGCTGAACTAGTCAAAACATTTTAAAGGAGAAAGGCATTAAGGGTTCATTTCTCAGTACAATGTAAGATTTCTCCTCATGAACTCTCAATTTATGAAATTCCAGACACTAACTAGAAATTCAGAAAAAGTTTAGGTAGATCCCTACTTTCTTGTTTAGGTGACAAAAAAGAGCGTGATGATTATATCTTACCTAGAACAGCACTCTGTACCTTTATTATTGCATTTATGAGGTTTAATACTTTGCCATATTTTCTACTTAGTAAATACTGAAACTTAGGTTTATATCATCATGTTTAGCATAGTGCACAAACACAGAAGGCTTTAAAGTACAGTCTGAATTATTTTACCCAAAATCTATACTGAAACCTTATTAAGAAGTGTGTATTATGTAAAAGAACTCTTGATAAATACTGTCATAAAGAAGACAAAAATCCTTTTGAAATGCAAAGAATCACGCTTCCCAAATTTGCTGACTTAGAAACATATCAGATTTTAAATCTAATATCCAAACTTACATATTTAACTTATTAAATCATTTAAAAAAATACCACACACCTTTAATGTGTCAGCACTGTTCTAGAAGCTGGGATAGTGCAGTAAACATGAGAGAGATGGATCTCATACTATAGAGTATACAAGGTAAAAATGCCTAAGATCCCTTGGTATATACTGTGGTGTAGCTGTTCAGCTGAAAAACTCATCAATAACCATCTCACTCATGAGTATGGATGAAAACCCATAAATATATGATCAGATCCATAGCTCCTAAGAAGGCATTAAATGATATTCAACATTTATTTAAAAAATCAATATAAAACTCAATAAAAATCCTCAATGTGATAACATACATTTATTTCAGTTAAAAAGTCAGCACCATGATTAATGTGGAATCATTAGAAGCATTCTCACTAAGGTCAGAAACAGAAAAGGATGTCTACTAAGACCACTAATTCTACAAGTGAACACTGTTCAGGAAGCATTAGCCAATGCAATTAGAGAAGAAAAAGAGAGGAAAAAAAAATGTTGAAACATTAAAAAGAAAGCATCATAATCTATTTACAAATAATATGATAAAGTGATACTAAAAATAAAAGAATTCAATAAGGAGGTAGGTCCAAAGAGAAAGCAATAGCTCTGCTTTCATCTGTAAAACCAACAAAAACATGGGAAACAAATTAAGACCCCATTTACAATAGCAACAGAAAAGATAAAATACCTATAACAAAACTTTTAAAATCTCAAGATAAAAATAAAAACTTAAAATACTTTATAGAGAAACAGAAAAAGAATACTCCTGTTCTTGGTTAGTCAGAGTCAACATCATAACGATGGCAAGTCTTTCTAGGCTGAATGAACCTAATAAAAATGCTAATCGTTCTTTCTTAGAACATGCTGATTCTAAAATATATGTAGAAAAATAAGCAAGAATAGCCAGGGAAATTCTGAAAAATAAGTGTAAACACATTATCGAGCCTGACAAATTATAAGAATGTTTTGCATTAATACATAAAAGATAGGCAGCTACGTGGAATAGAACATCCAGAAACAAATTCACTTATGTAAAAACTACCTCAAATCACTGGAAGAAGCAAATGAATTATTCAGTGAACCTTTTGAAAAAGTTAAGGCTAGGCCCAGATCTCACACTTTATAGGATAAATTCCATAAGGATCACAGTTTTAAATGTAAAGACTGAAAATTTTAAAATTAAACAATTCTTCCTGATTTGAGTGGGGAAGACCTTCCTAACTAGGCATAAATCCTAGAAGTCCTAAAAGACTAATAAATTCAACTACTTAATAAAAAAAGCATGGCAAAACTACCACTAGCAGAGCCAACAGGTAAAAGACTGGGAAAAAGAATAAGCACAAGTTAATCACACAGAGCAGGTTTCTCTAATATGTAAATAGCTAAATCCTACAATTATGGTAGGTGAAAAGATGAGAAAAAGGACAGAAAAATGGGTAAATGATATAAATAAGTATTTAGCAGAAAAAAATATACAAATGATTCATAAATATTTTAAGGGATGTTCAAACTCAGTCAAACTAGGAGAAATGTAAAGTAGAATTTTCACCTAACAAGTGATCAAGGATCCAAAAAGATATAACTCACTGTGCTGGCCTTAGGCCGTAGCATAAACTAGTATTATCTCTGTGGAGGACAATTCATCAAAATCTATTTAGTTACAAAAGCACATAGCTGTTTTTAAAAACGTATCCTACAGGTACAGTACATATTTGTGTAGGAGGTTATTTGCTGCAGCTTAACAGGAAGAGGTGAAAAACAGCCAAATGCCCTCACTAGAGCACTGGTTTAATAAATTACAGTATTTCCATGCAGTGTAAACTACACACTGTAAAAAGGAAAAGGCAGTATGAATAAATTCCAAAATATGTCAACTGAAAAAAGCAAGGTACAAAATGGTGTATATAATATACTATTATCTGTGCAAAAAGGGGGAAATGAAACAATATACATAAACATTTGCTGAATATGTGGAGAATATCTGGAAGGATACACAAAAATAGTAAGAATCACTAATAATGACTGCCTGGGGAGAGGGGTTATGTACCTAGAATAACAGATAGGAATGGGAGGGAAAATGTTCACTGTACTGTCCTTTTTTATTCCTGAATTCTGAATGTACTATGTATTTTAAGAAAAATAAAAGATTTAAAGAATAATAAACAGAACCAGAGCAATGGAATCTTTCACAAGGACCCTTAATCTGAGATTCAGGGATTCTTGGGGAGTGTCCCTAAATCTCCCTTTAACCCTTGACATTTTCAAAATGCATATGTATGTTTATTTTTCTAAGAGAGTTCACAGTTTTCATCAGACTCTCAAGTGGCTAACTGACATCTAGTGTATACAAGGAACCACTTCTTTAAAACAAATGCTTAGAAACAATCTTAGCAATTTGTATTCACAGCACTTTACTCTCATAGATCAACAATACAGATAATTACTTTAAAATGTGAATACTTAAAATGTATTAATAAATAACTAGGTTATACATAATTAAGAACATCTGTTTCTATCACCTCTTCTAGTTTTTTTTTTTTTTTTTTGGAAACGAAGGAACCCATTGTTACCTTTTCAGCCAATTATGATAGGCTTCAAAGGGTCTTAGATGAGTCAGACCAAAGATTTCACAAAATGAAAAGCACACATTTATTATTATAGTCCCTTAAAAGTTGGCTTGAATGTAGTAATCTAGTTATTGATAAAATACTTTTTTTTAAAAAAAAGTTTAGTTTTTTCTGCATAGAACATTGTCCTGTATTGTATCTTTTAATAATGCAGATTGACAGCAAGTTAGTATTAAAAAGAGGTTAGTAGGAAGAGCTATTCATCCTGTGTGATGTTGGGTAATTTATTTTTTCTCTCTTTAAGCCTCAGTTTCCTTCACTGTAAAACAGGGATAAAAATGCTTCTTAAAACTGCTCCTATAACAGTGTACCTGACCAAGGAAAGTACTTGGTAAGTGTTATTATTCAGTGCTTTGCATATAACAGGACAAAAAATGTTAAAAATATATTAATTTCTGAGACATCATTTTATCCACACCTTATTCACTCTAGATGACTCTATTCATTTTTTAAATTATGGCCAAAGAATGTCATAATTTCTCCTGGATCCCCTTTGTATTATATTTCACATAGTCTTGAAAATTTCCACAAAACTGAATTATTCTTATAATCAGGAGGAAAAGAAAAACTCAACCACTTAAAAAAAAAAAAAAGGAATTAAATACTTTTTAGGACATCCATAGAAATAAGAGCTATAAGATTTTGAAAACTTTCAATTTACCCTACCACTTACTCGGTTTGGGGAAGTCACTTTACTTCTCTGAAGTACAGAATCTTCACCTGTAAAACCAGAATAATATCTACTACACTTCTCTGAAGTACAGAATCTTCACCTGTAAAACCAGAATAATATCTACTACATGTAGTGGGTAACGTAAGCAATCATTAAAAATGGTTTGGCAAAATGGTGCTGGAACAGCTGGATATCCAAATGCAAAACAGTGAACCTGGATCTGTATCTGCCATTACACAAAGACACAGACACAGACACAGACACACACACACAGTTGGATATCCAAATGCAAAACAATGAACCTGGATCTGTATCTGCCACTACACACACACACTCTCTCCCTCCCTCTCTCCCTCTCTCTCCCTCTCCCTCCCTCTCTCTCTCTCTCTCTCTCTCTCTCTCTCTCAAACTCACAAAACTTAATACAAAACTCACAAAACTAAATACAAAACCTAATACTACAAAACTTCTAGAAGTAATTAGAAATCCTTTGTCACCCTGGGTTAGTCAAAGATTTCTTAGGTATGACACCAAAAGCAAAATCTATAAAAGAACAAATCAGTAAGCTGGATTCCATCAAAATTAAAAATGTTTGTTCATCAAAAGATAATATGAAGAGAATAAAAAGACAAGACAGATTGGGAGAATTATTTGGAAAGCATCAAGACATAACAGGTGTTGATAAGGACGAGGAGAAACTAGAACCCTCAAACAGCAATGTTTACATTCCCACTAGCAATAATTGGAAAGCAAAATGGCTCAGGCCACTTTGGAAACTTTTCTTAAAGTATTAAACAGACATCTACTCCATGATCCAGCAATTCCACTCCTGAATATCTCTCTGTCCAAGAGAAATGAGAGACATGCTCACACAAAAATGTGTCAGCAAAATAATGTCAGCAGCATTATTTATAATAGCCAAAAAGTGGAAACAACCCAAATGTTCATCAATAGCAAAGGTACGCAAGTGGTGAGATACCGATACAATGGAACATTACTCAGCAATAAAAAGGAATTATTGATGCATGCTTAGTTAAGGTTCCCAGACAAAGAAAGCCCACGGACTGTAGACTCCATTTATTTAAAACTCTAGCAAATGCAAATTAATTTATGATTACAGAAAGCAGATCAGTGTTTGCTTCGCAATGGAAGATGGGAAGCAAAGATGTCATAGGTGTATGAGGAAACTTTCTGGGGTGATGTGTATGTTCACTATCTTGATTGTGGTGATAATTTCACAAGTATACACAGTAAAGCACACATATTTGTCAAAACTTTAGGTGAGTGTAGTTTACTTGTATATTAACTATGCCAAAAACAGGGTGGACTGTTTTTTAAAAAAGAATGTAAATTCTTCAATTCCTTGGACCTCCCCAGAAGAAATGCTAGAAAAACAACAACAACATTTAAAGCAACCTAAGGAGGGAAGTGGAGTCCGACCCATCTCTGCCATGAAAGCTGCAAGGGTTTACATGGTAACTAAAGAGCTTGATCGAATCTAAAAAATTTGGCTTCAATTCTCCAGAAATCTGGTCTGGAAAACACCACCTCTACTGCTCCGACTTTTGGGGACACTCTTGAGTGTGAACGGGGGCGACCCTACATCTTAGGTTTGCCCAGGGCAGCCCCGTGGACGTCCACGGGCCCCACGTAACGAGGAAACCAGCGCCCTTTTCCCTCCCAGCATCATCCCGCTGGCCCCGCGCGCCCGCGTTCCCTTCCTACCTGCATATTCCTGAGGAGCTGGAAGATCTCCATGGTGCGGTACACAATGTCCTGCACCGTCTCCTGCCCGATGCGGCACAGTGACGCCGTGTTCACCTCCCGGGCGGCCTGCTGAGCCTGGGGCCCAGCGAAGGGCCCGGGCGCCATCCCTGACGCGGCCAACGGAGGGGTGGACATGGCGCGCCTGCAGCCTCACGCCGGGTGAAGCCAGAGTCCCCCAGAATTGGGCTGCTGCGAGGCCTCAGCGTTGGAACCAACTTGAGAGACCCACGCGGCCCTATTTCAAAACAGCGGCCGCGACTTCCGCCCACTGTGACGTAACACGTCCGAAAACGCCACGGAAACCGCCCACTCGGCTAACTGTCTCCGAGCGGAGCCGGGCGGGATTGGGCTGGACTCCTGGGCAGGAAAGGACGGACGGGTTGAGTAGCCAATCATCAACTGCGCTCCAGCCGAAGGGGGGGTGTTTGCGGGAAACGCGGTTTCCAGAGTTCCTTTCCTAGTCTTGGCCCAGCGTTAGAATCTTCTGTTTAGTTCTTTGCGGAGCATTTTCTCTTAACAAGCCTGAGGTATGTAGTATTACAGCTAAGGGACAGGTTAAAGTATTTGTTCAGTCGCGTACAGGTATAACTGGATACTTGCTGTTCGAATTTAGAAAGCAAGATTCCTAAGCTTGTACGCTTCTCTGTGAAGTGATACGAGCTCCCCGATTGCTCTTGGTCCCTGCTCAGATGTTTTATCTCTGAGTTTTCCCGAACCCTCTAAGCAAAAAAGTTATCAACAGACACACTTCTTTCTGACTCTGGCACTTATCACTGTCTGATATTTTATGTAACTTTCGATTTGTTTATTTTCAGACTTTACTTCACCCTGTCTGCGCACACACACACACTGCAAACTCCATGAAAACACGATTTTATTCACTTACTGTATTCTCAACACCTAGTGATTGGTACAAGTATCAATAAATACTTGCTGAAGGATTGTTGAGTGACATGATAAATGCAAGAAAAATCAAAATAAAATATCTCTCACCTCTTACGGTTTATCTCCAAAGTTGGGGGGAGTCAAGAATGTAAAACTGGTGATAGATACAAACATTGAAATTTTTTAGAAGTATCTGAATGCTCCATTATATGGACTTTCCAGGAAATGGTTACCAAGTAAGGCATAGGAACCATGGTGGAGATTTTAAACATGGTAATTCGCGGGTGTTCAGTGAGCAATTACCATTAGACAAATATTGGTTGAGCACCTACTATGTGCTGGGTGCTAGGAATGAAGATAGACTACTGAACAAGTCAGGCAAAAGCCCCGCTCCCTGTTTGTCATGGAGACAAACGGAACACTATTGTGATGAATGTCTTGAAGCAGAAGTTCTTGATATCAGGGTGCTAACAATTTAGGAAATTGAGAACGAGCTGAAGGGAGCAGTGTGGGACCTAAAGGCAGACAGGGAAGGATCCCTGGAGGCTCTTCTAATCCATGTCAAGCAGTTGAGAATTTATAGAGTAAAGTAGCAATCCATTGAAGAGTTTCAAGGTAAGAGGAATAATTTGAAGTATTCACTTTAGAGAATCTATTCTGGTTGCTAAATGGGGAATAGATGGTGAGTTTGTATTGTCTTCTCTCCCAAAGGGTAATGATGATGATCATCATAACCTGTGTGGAGGAAAGAGACAGAGAGTAACTTTGAATAAATATTTAGTAAGTAGAATCTAGAGAACTTGATATTGCCTGGATTAGGAGCATGAAGAAAATGAAAGAATTAAGGATGGCACATAGTTCTGCTTTCATGTGAAACTTCAGGTGAAATTTATGTCATTTACTACAACAGGATACACTGAAGAAAAAATAAGTTTCAGAGAAATTATGCTCTATTGTAGTTTCCCCTTGCGTATGTAATAAATTACTACACACTTTGTGGCTTAAAACAACATATATTTGGCCGGGCATGGTGGCTCATGCCTGTAATCCCAGCACTTTGGGAGGCCAAGGCAGGTGGATCATGAGGTCAGGAGTTCAAGACCAGCCTGGCCAATACGGTGAAACCCGTCTCTACTAAAAATACAAAAACTAGCTGGGTGTGGTGGCTCTCACCTGTAGTCCCAGCTACTCGGGAGGCTGAGGCAGGAGAATTGCTTGAACCTGGGAGACGGAGGTTGTGGTGAGCTGAGATCGTGTCACTGCAGTCCACCCTGGGTGACAGAGCGAGACTTTGTCTCAAACAAAACAAAACAACCCCCCCCCAAAAAAAAATCCACACATATTATTTTACAGTTTTTTAGCTCAGAAGTCTGAAATGGTTCTCTGAACTACGCTCCAAGTGTTAGCAGGGCTGTCTTCTTTTTGGGAGGCTCTCAGAAGGAATCTGTTTTCTTGTCTTTTCCAGTTTTTAGAGGCTTCCCCAATTCTTTGGCTCATGACCACTTCTACCAACTTCAAAACCAGCTTTTATCGTTTTCAAAGCCAGAATTGGCTAATTGAGTATGCCATATCTCTGGTTTTGAGTCCTCTGCCTTTCTTTCTCATTTAAGTATCTTTTTGATTATATAGAGTCCACCTAGATAATTCAGGATATCTCTTTATTTTAAGGTCAGCTATTTTGCAACTTCCTTTCCATCTGCTACCTCAATCCCCCCTTGTCTTGTAACGTGGCATACAGATTCTGGGAATTAGGATGTGGACATCTTTGGAGGAGTAATATGCCTCCAAACCAAACTGTCCCTAAATTCAGACTCACATACCTAAAAATCTGACATCTTGACTTGGATGGATACTTGGCATCTAAAATTTATGTCTGAAACTCAGCTCTTGATCCCTCCCAACCTTCTTCTACTATACTTTTTTCCATGTCATTGTCTGGCACCACCATGCATTTAGTTGCCCATGCTGGCTTCTCTCATTCCCACCCTACTTCCAAGTCGTCAGAAAATACAATGAACTCTGACTTTTAAATATATCCTGTATATGACCAATTACTTCACCTCTTTCACCCTAGTCCAAGCTGTCTTTCTCTCTTATTTGGAAGTTGGATAACAGACAAGAGTCTCCTAATTGAACTGCTTTCCTGCTACTCTCATTACAACACTCACAGGCAAACTTAAAAGTTAAGTCAGGTTGTGATTCTCCCCTGCTGACCTGTCCTCTCATCATGCCTAGAACAAAAACCAAAGCTACATGACCTGCATATCTCCACATGTGCTGGCCTAGGTCTTTCCTGCTCTCCCAGCTCCGACAGCTCTCCCCTCACTCCAGATACATTCACCTCCTTATGATTCCTTGTGCACTCAAAGTTTGTCTCACTTCACAGCCATTTCTTTTGGCCTGGGAAGCTCTTCTCTCAGCTGTCTCTCCAGGTCTTTGTTTACAGTGGTCTTTTCTGCCTACCCTACTTAAAATAGCTTGCATTCATTTTTTGTTGCTGCTGGAAAAAATTATCAGAATTTAGTGACTTAAAGCAGCAGAAATTTCTGTCCCCATTTTCTTACTGATTGTAAGCTGGCAACCATTCCTAGCTTCCATGAGATGCCACATTCCTTGGCTTGTGGCCCCTTCCTCCATCTTCAAAGCCAGTTATGGCAGTCAAGTCTCTCTCATGCTTTAAATTTCTTTTGCATCTTCTTCCAATGTCATTATCACATATCTAACCTTTCACTTTTCAGGGCCCATGTGGTGATACTGGGTTCATCTACATTATTCTAGATAATCTCCCCACCTTGAGATCTTTCACCTTAACCACATCTGTAAAATTTCCTGTTCCATGTAATGCAGCCTAGTCATAGCTTCTAGGGATTAGAGGGTTAACATCTTCATGGGGCCATTATTCCACTTACCATTCACCCCTCTCCATCTCTCTATCTATTTAGCCTGCTTCATTTTTTTGTAGTGTTTCTCACAAACTGACGTTGTTTTTCACTGTTTATCCCTTCAGCTAAACAGTAAATTTCATGAAACTAGAGATTGTCTCTTTTGGTTACTTCAGTAGATTCAGCACCTACAGTAGTGCCTAAACACATAATAAGTGCTCAATAAATAGGTAATGAGAAAACCAGGCGTTTACTCAGGGGCATCTTGGGTGTGAAATGTGCATGATCATCAGTGGGTGTATCCAGTAAGCAATTGAATGTGTGCGGGGACGGGGTAGGGTTTTCTTTTATGTGCTTGGAGAAAGGTGGGGTGAGTGTAGTGGTAAGCTCAAAATCTGTGGAGTCAGACAGTCCTGGACTAAAATCCATACCTGACATTGCCCAACAGTTGACAAATCACACCAACCTCCATAATAACAATGCTATTTAGCTTTGAGATTGTTGATAGGATTAAGTGAGATGCTACCTATAACACACTTATAGTTCCTAGTGTATAGTAAGCATTCAATAAATGTGCACTATACTTCCTTCCACTACGGGTAACAATGAGGAAAATGGGTAAAGTGAGAAGTGAGGAAGAAGCTGTTCCAGGACAGAGCCAGTACAGATCAATGGGAACACTAAGGAACAGAAAGAGGAAGAGGAGGCAACACTATTAACAGTAAAAATTGGGAAGAGCTACAAAGGTCAGAGGAAAATCAGGAGAGTATCCTGCCATGGAAGTCACAGGAAGAATAGATTGTTTCAGGAAGGAGCTTGTGCTGAACAGTGTCAGACACTGCTGAGAGATTAAGCAAAATAGTCCGCACAAAGGAAGTATTATCTGAAATCACAGAAGCAGATTTTAGCACAAAATTATTACCCATAGTCCCATAGTTAGGGAATGAAACAGAGACTTAATTTCTATACAATATCTCTTTTGCCTTATTTTTATTTTTATTTTCAAGAGAATATCTGTTTTTTAGCAGGGAACCCAGTGTGGAGGCTGTATGTCCCAGCCTTCCTTGAACCTTGACAAGGCCATTTCACTAAGTTTTGTCCCATCAGCTGTAAGTATGTATGACATGTGAGGTTACTAGCAGTTGGCCTTAGAAAAATGGGGTCTCCAGTTCCTTCTTCCTTCTAACTGGGATGCAGAAATCATGGCTACAGCCTTGCTAAGTGCTTATTTAGGGGTTTTCTGTCACACACAACTGAATTTGATACTAATTTACCACTGCTGGAGTGGCAAATTTGAAATTTGCCCTAAGCTCCATGTGGTTTTGTCTGATAACAAAGTAGTTTCTTCTAACACAATGATTCATTGCCTCTGCTTTAAATTACCCAAAAGACAAACTGGAATCCTTCTTGACCTGAATCACTACCTGCAGCAGTGCCCCTAGCTCTTGTGTAATTGCAGGATTGGAGCTAGCTTTGTATACGTTGTTATGGGAAGTATTGGCCTTTGCAGTTTCTAGCACCTGGGAGACACGAACAATTCTGGGATGGTTTTGTAGAGTCAGGACACCAGTCATTGATTCAAAAGGCTACATATAAGCTACAGTATTTAGTCTCAACCTAAGACTCAATATTTGAGAATACACTGAGTGAAAAGCAGCAGGCTTTGGGGGTAGGAATGGGAGAAATATAGACTCAAGAAAGATTTGAGGGGCTACAATGGAAGAAAGACTCCCCACAAGTCAGCATAGTGGGTTCCAGACTTGCTTTGTCATTAAATAGTTTGGTGGTTCTGGACTGACTTATAAACTCAGTGTTTCACTCTGGCACTTTCCATTATATTACACATGCCATGGAAAAGCTTCAGAATAATCTAGGTCCATTTGGAAATATCACTGCATAGGACCTACCCAAAGAAAGGGATCTTATGGAGCTATCACTACCATGACCTTGGACTTCCAGTAGTAATGCAGAAATGCGCCACTTTATACGCAGTTTATTCATGACTAATAGTTTCTGTTTTTCAGTTCAGCCACTCATGAACCAGAATATTCCCTCTGGACAGAGAATTATTGAATTCAAACAAACACTTATTGGGCACCTGTAATTGGTCAAACTAACAAGCATTTAGGTTGATTTAAACTTTTGCCTAGACCTAATTAGCATTCCAATTTAACATACTGTGCCAACTGGTCCCTGAAGGTTCATTAGTAAGAGTTTCTTATGCTTCCCAATGCTCACTTAGAATCTCATACTTAAAAATGCATGAATTAAATCACAACTTCACATTCAAGATTGATTCCTCCTCTATGTTCAGAGAATTTGCATGGCTTGGTCAACTGTTTTGGACAGTTTAATTGCCTAATATTTCCATTTTATACATGTCACAGTTATTGCTAACTGAAGGTCAAGGTCTGGAAACACTTAGCCAGGATCAAGAGATATTTGGAAACATTGTTAATGGAGGAGGCACAAGGCTGTAATGAAATAAACAGGCTTTGGGATGAAAGGAGTCAAGTTACCTATGAAGTCCCCTGTTGTTTGTGGTTGATTGTCTTACAATCACATGTACTAGCACATGATGGGTGCTTCTTTTTTTTGCTAAAAGTAAATATTCTGCTTCCTCTTTTAAAGTTTTATAGTCATCAAACTAATAAAAATTATTACGACTTTTGTGATTGCTCATATTTCAAGGTGAGTAGTAAATGAGAGAATCAAGCAGATAATTCACCTGCCAGAATTTCCAGGATTGTTTTCTGCTATAGCTTATCTTGAACTTCTCTGTTTTCATATTTTTTCTTAGAGTACTGTGTGGAAATATCTTTTGAATTATTGTGAATGGCCTAAAGAGTAGTCTTCATATTTTGTACTGTGTTACAATGATTGAAGAATACTTGTTCAATGATACCTATAGTGCCTGTTCTTTCCCTGCCCCAAACCAGAAAAATCTGCTACATTTTCTCTTTCCTTCCTTCCTTCCTTTTCCCTCCCTCCCTCCCTCCCTCCCTCCCTCCCTCCTTCCTTCCCTCCCTCCTTCCCTCCTTCCCTCCTTCCTTCCGTCTTTCTTTCTTTTTTATTATTATTTTTTGAGACAGGGTTTTTGCTCTTGTTGCCTAGGCTGGAGTGCAATGGTGCGATCTCGGCTCACCACTACCTCTGCCTCCCAGGTTCCGCTCACCACAACCTCTGCTTCCCAGGTTCAAGCGATTCTCCTGCCTCAGCCTTCTGAGTAGCTGGGATTACAGGCATGTGCCACCATACCCAGCTAATTTTGTACTTTTAGTAGAGACAGGGTTTCTCCATGTTAGTCAGGCTGGTCTAGAACTTTCGACCTCAGGCGATCCGCCCGCCTCGGCCTCCCAAAGTGCTGGGATTACAAGCATGAGCCACTGTGCCTGGCCTACTGGTTCATTTTCTAATGGGTGACATCTGAAAAAGCAGAGTAGGCTGTTTGTTTTAAAAACGTGCTAAGTTCTCTTGCTTCAGAAAGAAATGTTTTACAACCAATTTTGTTGAGTTAGGGTAATGATATTAAGTGAAAAATACCTACAGTAAAATACTTTATACATTCTGAGGGATAAAAAATAAAGATATTATAATCAAGATAATTCTCTTGTGGGGACCCTATATAAAGGCTGAATTCTGAGCACAACTTTGAATGAGGAGAAAAAAAATGGTGAGGAGGAGGAAGGAACCTTGTATGTATTGGCAGAGGATGAAACCAGCAAATCAGGGGTAAGGAATGATAAAACTTTAGGATAGAGAAATGTTGTAGGAAAGGACTTACTTGCCACATGCCAAGTTTTCAGAAAGGACCAGTTGTGACAAATAGCATTTTATTCACTCCTTCCCAAGATCAAAGAGGTGATTGTATGGTGAGTTGGGGTATGAGATGCCCCCACCTTTTCTCTCTCTTCCTAAGATTGGCCCTCTGAACAGAATAGTGCCTTCTCCTCCACTCCTCAAACTCTCTCCCTACCCACCAGGGATTGGCAGTCAATTCAAGGGGAAGTCAATACTAAGCCATATTCTGTAATCTAGCTTTATCAGTAATAGGGCTGCTATGTTACCTTCATCTCTGCACCCATTTCTGATCTGAGAGGGCAAGAGAAAATAATATTATGACCTTTAAATCTCAATGTGTAGTTTAATAGAAAAAGAAGTAGAAAATTAAGACAAATTCACTTGTCTTCCTGAAATTCTACTTTCATCATGTCAGTTTCTGCATGTTTACTTGTAAGATTCCAATGGTCTCCATAAAAAGGCTCAGTTCTCTGATTTTCAAAGCCTCCTATTGTTTACTTCCACTCTACTAGAGAACGCTTTTTTTTTCTTACTGTATTAAGGAGGTTGACAATAGTATTTGACATCCTCTCTTCCACGTTAGGTTCTTCCTTAGCCATTTCTGTGACTCCTGGTCACAGCTGATTGGATTGGGATGACCATGTGGCCCAACGGTGACCAATTTCTAGGCTGGCCAGTGATGTGTAACTTGGTCTGTTACAAAAAGCTTTACCCAAGCAGGAATGAAGATAATAACCTGGACCAATCAGATTGTCTCTCTCAAGACTTTGAATAGGGAAATAAAGAGTGAATTAGATAAAGGGAAAGGTGCCAGAGGAGAAGTGAACTTAAAGAGAAGCAGGACCTGAGAGAGAGACTGGTAGTATTCGGAGAGAAGACTGGAGCGAAGTTGCTCTTGGGTAGCGGCCTAGTGTACTTTCTATTTTCTCTACTTTATTTAACCTTAGAGGTCATCCTTTCTTCAACAGCTGGTCACAATGTTGCATGTAAAATATGGAATCCAGAACATGCCCTGGGGACCTTGTGCGTTCTGCTCATGTCCTCCTTCCTTAGCTCTTGCATCTCTTCTGCCTGTGTACTGTTCCTTCACAGCACTAGTAAACTTCGATAATTGTATTTTTATTTGTGTATCTATTTATTCGATAACTGCTTCTTCTAGTAGGCTGGGAGCAACATATGGGGGCAAGAATTAGTGCATTTTTGTTCACCACTGTGCTCTTAGCATTTTGCTCAGTGCCTTGGCATGGTAGATTATTAATATTCATTGAATGAATGAATGAATGAATGATTTTCCCCACTTCTGTTCATTTCCCTTTACCTTTTTCAAGTCCAGACTCAAGACCCGTCTCTTATTTCTCTGTCTCAGTGTTGCCTTCTTTGGTTTTTTAATTGCAGTTACAGTTTAACTACTACAAGTTATTTATTATACTACTGTTACTTCTTTTTGTTTTTTTTTTTTTTTTGAGACGGAGTTTTGCTCTTGTTACCCAGGCTGGAGTGCAGTGGCACAATCTCAGTTCTCTGCAACTTTGGCTTCCTGGGTTCAAGCAATTCTCCTGCCTCAGCCTCCCAGGTAGCTGGGACTATGCCCAGCTAATTTTTATATTTTTAGTGGAGATGGGGTTTTATCATGTTGGCCAAGATGGTCTCGATCTCTTGACCTCGTGATCCACCAGCCTTGGCCTCCAAAAGTGCTGGGATTGTAGATGTGACCCACCGTGCCCAGCCTCTACTATTATTTCTAATTGTGTTGTGTATTCAAAGTTAATTTTTACATGAATGAAAGCAGGTATAGTGACTCTTTCCATGTACCCCTTCCTTCTCCAAAATGCCTAACATTATTATTTTTCATTTTTGTAGAGGCAGAGGGGTCTCACTATGTTGTGCAGACAGGCCCTGAATTTCATGGCCTCAAGCAGTTCTACCACTTTGGCCTCCCAAAGTGCTGGGATTATTGGCATAGCCACCAAATCAGACCCTTTAATTTTTTAAAATTATTGTTTAATCTCACTCCACATCCAGATTATAATAATCTTTGAAAGTAGGTACCATATCTGCTTTTTAAAAATCAAGTAGCATTTATTATTTTAATGTTGTATTTCTTGCTAAGGTAAAATTAATATATAATAAAACTGCATATATTTAAAGTGAACAATTTGATAAATTTTGACATATATTTACGCTAAAAATCTATTACCACAACTAAGGTACCAAATATTTCTATCATCTGCAAAAGTTTCTATGTGCCATTTGCACTTCATCTTTCATTGCGTTTCCACCTCAGGCAACTGCTGGTCGATTATAGGTAAACTTAGATTTTCTAAAGTTCTACAAAAATGGAAATATACAGTAAGCACTCATTTTAAAAACATAATGGGGGGTGGGGAGTTGGGGAGAGATAGCATGGGGAGAAATGCCAGATATAGGTGAAGGGGAGGAAGGCAGCAAATCACACTGCTAAGTGTGTACCTATGCAACTATCTTGCATGTTCTTCACATGTACCCCAAAACCTAAAATGCGATTAAAAAAACATAATGGATTCTTTTATTAGATATAATAATTTCCAGAGTAACTCCACATTGATGCATATATTAGTAGGGAAGTACCTTTTGGTGGCTGAATACTATTCCATTATATGGTTATACCATATTTTCTTTATTCACTGCCTATGAACATTTGAGTTATTTCCAGTTTGAGATCATTGCAAATGAAGCTGCTATGAATTTTTGTGTGCAAGTCTTTATGTGGACATATATTTTCATTTCTAGTAGGTAGATTCTAGAGGTGAGATGACTGGGTTATGGATGGCATACGTTTAACTTTCCAAAAGTCTGCTAAAGTATTTTCTAAAGTGGTTGTATGCTTTTACATTCCCGCAAGCAATTTATAAGGACACAACACCCTTAACACCTGATATTTCCCACTTTTAAAAAACATTTTTAGCTATTCTAAAAGATGTTTAGCCTGGATGTAGTGGCTCGTGTCTGTAATTCCAGCAATTTGGGAGGCCGAGGTAGATCACTTGAGGCCAGGACTAACCTGCGCAATATTGTGAGATCCCTCTTTCTCTACAAAGAGTTAAAATTAACTGGGTGTAGTGGTTTTGTACCTGTGGTCCTAGCTACTTGGGAGGTTGAGGCAGAAGGATCACTTGAGCCCAGGAGTTTGAAATTGCAGTCTCAAAAAATGTTAAAAAATTAAACAAATAAATAAATTATGTTTAATGGTATCTAATTGTTTTCATTTTTCTTCTTGGTGACAAATGGTGATAAACACTTTAATGCACTTATTATTCATGTGTATATCTTTTATTTTGTGAAATGTCTGTCAAATCTTTTGCCCAGTTTTAAATTGGCAAATTGTAAGAATTCTTTAAATATTCTGGTTTCAAGTCCTTTGTCTGAAATGAGTTTTAAATTTTAAATATAACTTCTTGATGTGGAGCTTAAAGTCATTGAGAATGTGCTGTATTTTTCTCATTCTTTGTATTTTGAGTTATTTTGGATTCCATCTGGATATTTTCAACATTTTGTTATATTGACTTTGGGTTATTTTATATTCCTCTGAGAAATTTTGCTAATGTTTTCCTTTTTAAAATACCCACTAACTTGTTATCTGTCTTCCATGTGCATGGTTAAGGGGTCAACCTGAACTATTTTTGCTTTTTGTACCTAGAACTAGATGCTCGATTCATCTGCTACTCTACCTTCTGGGTTTCCCTCCTCATTTTCCCATGGTAGCTATTGTCCTAGCCTCTTTCCTTGGTTCCTGCAGCCAGGAAGACAGAGGGGCTTCCCACATAGTTTTAGCTACCTGTACTGCAGTGAGATTCTGCAACCGTAGCCCAACTTTGAGTCAAAACCATAGAGAAACACAAAATTCACCCCCCGCCTTTATTGTTGCTGCTCCAAGGTTCCAATTACCCCCGTAATCTGCCTGCTTTTGTTTACTTGTCAAAAATTTTAGGTTTGATTTTTTTCCCCCCAGGATCTGTAGTTGTATGGATGGAAAGATGGTTCTGTGAGTTACACCGTCATACATGGACTAAAATTTCACGCTGTTTTCTGTTTTATCCTTCCCTGTAGTCTCTTAGGGCCAGAGCCAGGGTTGAGAGAGCAGGTCATCATTTTTCTTTCTGCTTCTCTATGAATATATGGTGCCAAGACAAATGCAAGGACATAGAGGAAGCAAACAAAAGTGAGGAATTTGGGAATGTGATTGGAGAAGAAAGTGTCAGACTTTTCCTAAGTATCTTAGGTGAGTTGCCAATAAAGGTTAATCTTCCTGCTTGTTTTTCCTGCTTGTTTATGATATCTATCATTATTGAACATCTCCTCTGTGCAGGCATTGTAGTTGGTGCTTTTCATACATTATATTTCTACAAGGACTAAAGATTTTTCTCAACTCTTTTCTTATGTTAGGGAATGGGGCTTGGAAAGGTTAAACACATTGTTCAATGTCACATAGTTTAAAAGTAGTGAAGTTTGGGACACAAATTCTGTGTGTGTGTGTGTGTGTGTGTGTGTGACCAGAGCCCTATTCCTTTTCCCTTGATTACTCGACCTCTCAGGCTCCAGTTCTACCCTGGTGTCTCTCCATATTATTCTGAGTAAAATCATTTACTTTTGTTAACATAAGGGGCTGTTGATCCCTCCGTAAGGGGTGACTATCTATGTAATGTATTTCTACAATGCACAAAAACTGGGGACTGAAGAATTTTATTTGCATTACAAAAAGAAGCCCAGTCTGGTTTCCCTAGGTAGTTCTCCTCTTTCATCTAAAAGTACACTCCAGGTACTGGCTACATAAGCCTTCAATAAAAGCTCTTTGAAATGAATTGAGTCCTTGGGAAAGTGTTTAGTGAGAGCAAGTGAATCATTGAAATAGCTGTGCCTCTTCAAAAATCACATAGAACTTAAGAGATCTATTAGCACCTTCAATTGTGCCTTAACACATACATTGTAACAACTTGAAACTCATTAACAGCTTGTTCTCTGTCTCCTATGATCAATGGTTTGCTTTCACTTAGATTTTTTTTCTTGCTGTTTCACAAAAGAGATGAAGACTAATGAACAAATATACTAAATTCAGAGACATTTTATACATCTTAAGAAAACTATATTTTCAGAGTTAAAAATATGGATTTTTTGGTCCATGAATTCTTTATCTGGCATAGAAAATATTAAGAATATTATTAATATTGTTTTGAACAGAATATGAGTTGTTTGTGTCTGTGAACTCAATTATTCCTGAAATAGCTAGTTTGTTTTTCCTTCTTTTATTTTTCTTTCTCACTCAGTGTTCTTTTAGCAAACATTTATTTAACACCTAATATGTGCCAGGCACTGTTCCAGGCCTAGGAGCTAAATAAGTGAAGAAAATAAAGAAAAATTGCCCCCCATATGGTGGGAGAGAAAGACAATAAACATTAAATAAATACAATAATTTAACAAGAAAGCAAAATATATCCTATGTCAGTGGTGAGAAGGACAATGGAGAAAAATAAATCAGAGAAAGCTGTTTTAAATAAGGTATCAGAGAAGACCTCACATGGTACACAATCTTTAAGCAAAGACTTAAAAAAAGATGAGATATTATGCCCTGGAGTATTTGAGTGAAAAACATTTCAGACAACTTGAAAGTCATTAGCAGCTTATTATCTGTCTTATGTGATCAATTTCTTGAAGGAACAGCAAGTATAGAGAATCTGAATAGGGAGGCTTGAGCCTGCCATGTTCAAGACTCAGCAAACAGGCCGGTAGGGCTAGCACACCACAAGGAAGGGGGTGGGAGGGGCAGGCAGTGTGAGGTTACTACATCAGGGAGAGAGTGTATTTTGAGTAAGACATCAGGGTGGAGAGTTGGTTTTCACAGAAAAGATAAATGATCTATTTCAGCAGGATTGCTCTGAATAGAATAGACTCTACGAGACTAAGATCAGAGGGAAAAGGCAGTTGAGGCTATGGATGTCCTTCAAAGGAGAGATCTTGAACGGTTGGACCACGGGAGTGACAAAGGAAGAGGTGAGAAGTGGTAACACCCTGGATATATTTTGAAGGGAGAGCCAAAAAGGATTTGCTGAGTGGAATATAAGAGAAAAAGAGAAGTCAGGAATGAACCCAAAGTTGTGGTCTGAGCAACAGGAAAAATGTAGTTGTCATTGACTGAGAGGGAAGGCTGTGGAAGAAATATGCCAGGGATAAAAGAATAAGAACATAGTTTTTACATGTGAGGTGTGACACATCCATCAGTCACCCAAGAAAGGGCTCAAGTTGGCAACTGGATACAAGAATCCAGAGTTTATGGTGTGAGGTCCAGGCTAGAGATGTAACTGTGGGAGTTTTCAGAATATAGATGATATGGCTGGGTGCAGTGGCTCACACCTGTAGTCCCAGCATTTTGGGAGACTGAGGCAGGCAGATGACCTGAGGTCAGGAGTTCGAGAACAACCTGACCAACATGGAGAAATCCTGTCTCTACTAAAAATACAAAAATTGGTGGGGCATGGAGGTGCATGCCTGTAATCCTAACTACTCAGGAGGCTGAGGCAGGAGAATCGCTTGAACCCAGGAGGTGGAGGTTGTGGTGGGCCAAGATCACACCATTGCACTCCAGTCTGGGCAACAAGAGTAAGACTGCATCTCACAAAAAAAAAAAGAAGGGATGATATTTAATACTGTGTGTATGGTTAAGATTACCATGAATCCCCAGAGTGCTGTAAAATCATGAGATTTATGAGCTGAGGAATAACAAGAACAACAGACTGAGAAGGTATGGTCAGTGAGGTCCAAGAGGTGAAGGGGAAGAGCACAGTGTCCTAGAACCCAAATTAAAGAAATATTTCAAAGAAGCCAGCAATGAATGTGTTAAATGCTGCTAACAAGGTCAAATAAGGTGAAGAACAATAAGGTGGAAGTCATTGAAGGTTATGGTCATGATTAAGAACTTTTATGAGGATGGAGTGGCCAAAACACTAGCTGAAAGAAATTTTGGAGAAAATTGGAAAAGAGGAACTGCAGAGAATGAATATAGAGAATGCTCTATATTCTCTCTATATTAAAAACTTAAAATTTTTTTTTTGTCTAAAAGAGAGAGAAATAGGGAGTAGCTGGAGGCGATGGAGGGTCAAGAGAGTTTTTTATTTTAATAAGATGGAAGAAATTACAACGTGTTTGTATGCTCTGAAGATTTATCCAGTGGAAATGTGGAAATGATGCGGAAGAGAGGGTAGAGAATTATTAGATAAAAACAGTGAGCAGGGACAGGAGGTAAGGGGACCGACAGCAATTCAGAGTACTAGGAGGGACAACTGAATACACTGGCAGAGAGAGAGGTGCTTGTGGAATTTTCCTGCCGCTTGCCAAAACTTTTAGTTGGCAAAAGGAAGATTAAAAATTGTAAGACTGAGGCCAGGTGCGGTGGCTCATGCTGTAATCCCAGCACTTTGGGAAGCCAGGGTGGATGAATCACTTGAACTCTAAGCTCAGGTGTTTAAGACCAGCCTGGGCAACATGGCAAAACTCCATGCCTACAAAAAAATAGAAAAATTATCTGGGTATGGTGGCTTGTACCTGTAGTCCCAGCTACCTGGGAGGCTGGGACAGCAGGGTTGCTTGAGCCTGGGAGTTTGAGGGTTCATACCACTCTGCCCCAGCCTGGGTGAGAAAGTGAGACCATGTCTAAAAAAAGTAAAACTGCTTTTGACATTTTGACATAGAACATAAAGGCATAATAAATATTGTTGATTTTACTGGGAAAATTCAAACCTGGGAGTGATTAGCTTGCTCAGCTCTTTCTTTTTCCAGGTTGAGAAAACCTAGTCCAACTTAACAACTAGTTGTTCAGAGAACTGATACCACAACATGTTCTTCCATTTCCTAATTCTGTTCTTAACGCACCGCATTGTATTGCATGGTAATTAAAGAAGTTACCATCTTGTATTAGTCTGTTCTCATATTGCTAATAAAGACATCCCCAAGACTGGATAATTTATAAAGGAGAAGGTTTAATGGATTCACAGGTCCACCTGGCTGGGGAGGCCTCACAATCATGGTGGAAAGTGAATGAGAAGCAAAGTCACATCTATGTGGTGGCAGGCAAGAGAGCTTGTGTAGGGGAACTCCCCTTTATAAAACCATCAGATCTCATGAAATTTATTCACTACCATGAGAACAGCAGGGGAAAGACCCACCCCCATGGTTCAGTTATCTCCCACTGGGTCCCACCTACAACATGTGAGAACTTTGGGATCTACAATTCAAGATGAGATTTGGGTGGGGACACAGTCAAACCATATCACATCTCAATTGGTAAATATAATATTTTAAATGGAATATCTTTCTGAGAAAAAAAAATCAACAGAAAGCATATTACTCAGTAAGCCTATAGTAATAGGAAATCATAATGGTAGTCTTTTATATCTTTCATACTATTTCACCCAACCATGACAACATGAGTTATGTATTGTTACTGCCATTTTTGCAGATGAAAGCATTGGTATGGCAAAGTAGTTAAGTTACTTGTCCAAAGTTACATGGACATAGATGGCAGAACCAGATCTTAATTCCAGGTTTTCTGAGTCAGAGCTATATATCTTATTACTTCTAGTAATGAAATCTCAAATCTTGCTTGGATTATCCAAAAGGTTAAATTATTTTTAATGTCTTCTATTATGGTAGAAAAATATGTAAATCAAATGTAATTAAAATGAACTTTTTCACATTTTTAGGGATAAGTCAGTTTTCTGAAAACTATAACACTCATACAGAACTTCTTCAATGATAAATGAGATACCCAAACACCAAAGATACTGATGTTAGAAAGCAGTTCATGAAAATAAATTGGAATTGCATGGAATAAACTGCATGGAACCCATTCCAAAAGTTAAAACTCAACAACTGAGGTAAGCTAATTTAAGTAATAAAACTCCAGTAAGCTAATTTAAGAGTCACTGATCCTTTGAGGTGAAAATGTTTTTTCCATTTTTCTTAAACCTTGAGATCATTGGTGGGAAAAAAGCTGATATTTGAGAGTCATGCTTTAAGAGAAGATCTCTTCCAACCCAATGAGCCAAAAGTTCAAATATTTTAGAATCAAAAATTTTATAGTTTTTTTTTTTGTGCCTGACACACATGAACCAACTAAATGAGAGATGAGGCTAGTTGACTGAGAATTCTATAAGTAAAAAATTCACTGGCTAACATTGCCTCACTTTCTCTAGTTTATCCTTGAAACACATACTATTAATATTATTCCTGGACCAACTTTTCTCAGTTTGGATGCTCTGCTGCTTCCTTAAGTTTCTACATAGAATCTTTGTTGTCTTTTGAGTCAATCTGTTTTCTGACTGAGATTTAAGTTTTACCATCTCACTGGTAGGAATGCATCTCTTATCTACTCTCTTGTCTTGAGTTTTTAGCAGCTGTTTACTATAGTGAAATGATTTTTTAAAAGGTAATAACAGTAATGACAATTTATGAAGTATTTACCAGATGGCAGTCATTGTGCAAAAACACTTCAAAACTGTTTGCACTCATTTTTATTCTATCAATAACCTTATTTAGGTAGTCCTCTTCCTCCTCCTTTCCTTCTCCTTCTTTTCCTTCTCCTTCTCCTTTTCCTTCTCCTTCCCTTCCCCTTCTTCTTCCCCTTCCCCTTCCCCTCCTCTTTCTCCTCCTCCTTCTCCTCCCCCTCCTCCTAAGGTCTCACTTTGGCAGAGTGCAGTGGTGCGATAAGGGCTTGCTGCACCTTGACCTTCTGAGGTTAAGTAATCCTCCTGCCTCAGCCTCCAGAGTGTCTAGGATCACAGGCTAATTTTTTTTTTTTTATTTTTGGTAGAGATGAGATCTCTCTATGTTGCCCAGATATTGCCCAGGCGGGTCTCAAACTCCTGGGCTGAAGGGACTCTGGCACCTCAGTGTCCCAAAGTGCAGGGATTACAGGTGTGAGTCACCATCCCCAGCTTTATTCTTCTTCCATACAGACGAGTAAGCTGAGGTTTAGAGAAATTTGGTAACTTTTTTCAGGAACCTACAGATAGTAAACATTTCTCATCTGACTCTGGGATTCTTTCATGGCTCAGGGACTTAGGGAAAGACTAGAAACTGTCTTGCTCTTATGAGACCCCTTAGGGAGAAAGCTGGAAAGGTAAGAAGGAACAAGTCGACAATAAGGACTTTCTGGCAGTTGGGGATCTGCTTCTAGCTAAAAAGTTCTATAGTCCTCAGAAAGGGAATTGTTTTGGGGGCCACCAGCTTGGAGGTACACCAAGTAAGTTTTGGATTTTCTTGTGTGATCCTCTACAAGTTGAGAATCACTGTTCTAATTGAGTGAATTCTTCAAATTCATCCTGGTATTGAAGTTAATGCTATAGTAAAAATGAGAACCTGACAGAAGTCAAAAGCAACATGATTGGGGAATTAACATTGTATATAGTTTCCTTTCATATCTCTTGAAGGTATTCATGATGACATGAATAGCAACATACTGTTCTTGTCCCTTTTTTTGGTCTCACATTGGAAACATTGATTGTGGCCTGTAATCCCAGCACTTTGGGAGGCTGAGGCAGATGGATCTCTTGAGGCCAGGAGTTCAAGACCAGCCTAGGCAACATGGTGAAAACCTGTCTACTACAACAAAAATTAGGTATGGTGACACACGACTTGTAGTCCCGACTACAAGTCATCCCAGCTACTTGGAAGGCTGAGGTACCAGAATTGCTTGAACTTGGGAGGTGCAGGTTGCAGTGAGTTGATATCAGCTATTAGACTCCAGCCTGAGCAACAGTGTGAGATGCTGTCTCAAAACAACAACAACAAAACATTTATTGTGTTGGTTTTTCTGAGTTTGCATGCTCCAGCTCACTCAAAGTGAAACCTACGAACCTTGTGTTTGCTTCCCATTCACACGTACTGCTTGTGAGATTCTGAATCTTTCCTTCTTGTCCTTTGACACTGTAGTCTTGTCTTACTTTTGCTTATCATATCTTGGAGTTTATTCCAAGGGGCCTTGATCTTACTTGGAGTGTCAGGTTGGATTCTCTACACTGGCATATCTCAACACTGAAATCACTTAATTTCAGCTTGCCCTCCCATCTGCCCAGGGCCATGCCAGAGTGAGTAGACCAGTGTAATTCCAGTGCCTACCTTTTCTCCCTTACCTGATTCTCTTGTTTTGAATACAGGGCCATGTTTCATTTATGTAGCCCAGTCATTCATTTATTTATTCAGTCACCATTTATTTAAATCAACAGCATATTAGACACAATTCTTTCCAATGTTGAGAAATTTGTTCATTAATGTTCTTACAATTTTTCCTAAGTCTCTGAGTTCTATACAGTTTCTATCAGGTTGCACGTAAAAAATAAAAATATACACTGGGGCATTTCAAGAATTAACAGAAAAGCTTAAGAAATCAAAATTCACTTGCAAGCACATTTCTATAAAAAGCCAACTAAATTGGAATTAAAGGCAAAGCAAGTTGAATAAATGTATTTTAAGTCAATTATAGTAATTTTTTCAGGTCTGAGTATAAGGAAAGGTATACTTTTTTTATATCTATTTTGGACAGAATGTAAAACTGAGGGAACTGCTTTAATTCCACTTCTACCACATCCAATGTTTATCCTACTCCACAAAATTGAAGAAGTTTTTTGGTTTTGGAGGTATTAATTTCCATATTGTTGAAAACATAACCCTTTCTTTCATTCTCTAGAAAGAGGAGTTCTGTACATGTTGAGGACAATTAAAAAAAGACTTTTCACTTGCCCATTTCCCCAGTTACTGTCATCATTAGAACTGTCATAGGTTTGTGTTGATGACTGCTTGGACACAGAAATCAGGCGAGAGTATTAATGTATCAAGAAGGAGTTTTTTAGGAATTCCACATCTTTGGTTCAAGCTGTGAGGTTAACGTGGACAGATAGCATTGAAATCAATGGCGTATGCATCATTTTCTGTAAAATGTGTAATGCTTTGGACCTCGAGAAGAGAAGGAAAGGCCTTGTGGTCCTGCTTTTAAAGAGTGTGCAAGAAGGCAAACAGGAGAGCATCTGGGGCCAGAACACACAGACCTGCCAGCAAAACTAAGCAGCTGCAGCACATATCTTTTCTTTCGTGAACACATTAATGAGGAAAAATGTCTTAAATATTGTGTGGTTAAAATGTGTGTAATTGTGTGCATGCACAGACAAATACCCACTAAAAACTCAGCACCACTTGGGTAAATAACAATTTAATTTTTAAAAGACCCCCAGTCAGGGCACGGTGCAGTTACAATTTTAACAAGTAACTACAAACTTTAATTAAGCTCTGAATTGCAAACTGTCCTAAGCTACATGAGCATTATGTGCTAAACAGTACGGAATGGCACTAGCTGACTTAATTCTAGTAATCAAGTTAATACCTAAGGGATTCATTGAGTATTGTCCTTTCCTACATTTTATTAATGGTTTGTATGAAACTCAGTTACATAACATGTAGAATTGCTTCCAAATTCCAGGCTACATTTCTAATTGAATCAAGAGAAAATAAATAGCAATAAAAGGCAAACTCTGGGAAATGAAACAGTATACATGATTCAAATATGGTTGAATATAGTTGCTTGGTGTGTGTTTTAGTCATATCCTTTCTTCTTCATATTCATTTTGATTTTTGTGTTTATTTTGTAAGTCTAGAATTTATTCTTATAATAGTTTGTTTAAAAGAGTACATCTGAATTTAATGACAATTTAAAAGTTCTCTGTTTTCTTTGAAATGTAATCTATATGTTAGTACTTTGGTAAAATGAATTATGATAGCATATTTAAGAAAGTGCTAAGAATGTAGCAAACATTCAACAAATATTTGTAAAACTAAATTCATTCCTGCTTGTCTCCATCCAAGTGAAGGTTGTTCTATATTTCCTCCCCCTCTTCCTGTCTATGAAGTAAAGCCTATCCATACTGTATGTATGATGTCTTGTAGGGTTCTCAAAACTCAACATATCCAGAAAGAAATTCATTCTCTTTCATTCATCCATCTATGATTCATGTCATTAACATCTGCTTAGTCATGCAAGCCAGGAGCCTTGAACTCATTTGTTATGTCTTCCTCTCTTTCAACCCCTGACCATATCTGTCCTGTGTATCTCCACTTCTCCATACCCATGACTACCAGTTTAGTGTAGTATATCTTTCTCTATGCTGTCACAGCATGCCCCTGAGTGGCCTACTTCTTTTGTTTTGTTTTCAGTTATTCTGCACTCTGTTATCAGGATTATTTTACTGAGATATGAGTTTCATCCTTTCATTAACTTCTCTCCAAGCATAAGATGGAATTTAAACTCCCCAGCATAACAGATGAGAAACTCCAGTGAATAGAATACAACAGAAATAATGGGCTACCACTTACAAGGTTTGGTTATAAAAGAAGACTTTGGCTTTTGTATTGGGTACTCAGCCTCTTTTCCTCTCTCACCTGCTTTGAAGGAAGATAGCTGCCATGTTGTGAGTCACCCTATGAAGAGGTCCATGTTGCAAGGAACTGAGCGAGGCCCCTGGCAAACAGGCAGTGAGGAAGTAAAACCTTCTAGTCCAACATCCTATGAGAAACTGAATCCTGTCTACAACTGCATGAGAGAGGTTTTGAAGAAGATTCTTTCTCAGCAATAGAAAAACATACTCTTTTATAATAAGGCATCTATTCCTTGACACTATCCTTCAAAAAGATTGGTTTTAGGCCTACTGATGCAGGATATTTTCTTGACCCCTTCATAGGATTTGTGACAGGGGTGCCCCATTTACTTAGTGCATTCTACTTAACACCTTGTGGTAGGGAGTGTGCAAGTGAACGAGTGTGGGAACTGGAGCCAGTGAATGCAGGAACCGGCCAGGAGCCCAGTAGGAGTTCACTCAGGCCCTCTAGGCTCCACCTCTCCTGGGAGGGAGCATATAACCAGGAGAGTGCAGTAACTGGCTAGCCACTTCAGTGGTGGCAGAGGCAAACTTTGTGCAGACCCCATTGCAACATCCAAGTTGGGGAGCCTGTGACCCCAAAGCCTCAAAGAGTGTGTTACAGTGCTCTCTTAGCTCTGCCGTTCTTGGACAGCAGTTTGATGTCAGCTCAGTGGGACCTTTGCCTCATTGCGTGGGGTGAGGACCTTTGCTAGAGAGGGCAAAGGGCCAGTTTGACAGCCTTTTTGGGTACCTGCATTTGGTACATCCCAAATTCTTATCTGCTTTCCCAGAGGAATGAGGTCATGCAGACAAATTGAAGGATGGTAAATGTGGAGAATTTTATTGAGTGATAAAAATGGCTGTCAGCAGAGAGGGGACATGGGAAAGGGGATGGGAAAAGCAGGTTGTACTCCCCTGAAGTCAAACTGCCTCTCTGCTTCTCTCTTTTGAAGTCAAGTTGCCTCATTCAGCCACCATCTGTGAAGTCAAAGTTAGAGTCAACCTTTCCCTGCTGTCCAGCCTTCTTTCCTCTGCCAGCTGAATCCAGGGTCTTTATAGGCACAGGATAGGGGCAAGTTGGGCCATAAGTAGTTTTGGAAGAGGCAACATTGAATTGGTAAAAAGACGTTATTCAGAAAGAACCAGTTGGGAGAGAGCAGGCACACAGGGACGGAAGTCTCACTTTGGACTGCAGTTTTCGGGCTTTTCAGCTGGAAGCTGGAGGTTTTGCCAGGGACACATTGCTGTCTGCCTAGAATTTCTCTGTCACCACTATGTGCTATCCAGGTACTAAGCTAGGATAGTAGTTCAATTATAAAAAAGATGAAGGCCATTTGTTCTTTTGCTGGATGCTTTTATCTCAACTACTTCTTGTCTGCCTACAGGCATGCCCAGGTCTTTTCTATCTTATACAAATCAAAATGAAAACCCTAAAAGTTATTCCCTCTTCCCTGATATTCTCTCAAACTACTACTGCTACTTTCTCTTCTCAAGCAATGATAGATGCTTAGAACAAAAAGACTGCTCGTCTGAGTAGAATGAAAGCAAGACCAGTGCATGTGTTCTGGACATAGAAAAAGGCGTAGAAAAATTCATCTAGGACATTATAGGTCACAGTAAAAAACTTGGTTTTATAGCAAGTACAGCATCATTAGTGGTAACTAAAACACAGTTTTATCCATTTGGTACTGTAGGCTTAGTGTCTAGACTAGTGTATGAGCTTGTCAATGGCTTTGTTTAAATCTGAAAGAAAAATTATTGGCTTCAAAACAAGAAAAACAACAACAACCTGGAAAAATAAAGATGAACAAAAGTATAATTAAATGTCTAAAGAATATAATACATTAAGTGTAATTCAATCCAACTCTACTTAAATATAAACTTAAATATAAATGTAATCCACAGAGCAAAATAAATCACTTAACTTTAAAAAACTCAAATGTATAAACATTTTAAAAAACATTTTGAAAAAATTGTAGAGAAGTTATATTTACCATCTGATGTGGGTGTATTTTTATATGTTTGTAATGATATGGGATGGAACTCTCTAAACTTAGAATGTTGGGGGGACTAAGAAGTCCCAAAACTGCCATGAATCTGTTTGCTAATAGCTAAAAAGAGCAGAGTGTCTCAGCAGACAAGAATAATTCAAAAGGTGAATACTGGTCAATGTCTATAACTATCAGTAAAATAATATTCTGTAATTCTCTGGAATAATAAAATGAACATATACATATATATAAATTGGATATTAAATGTTTAATATTATATATATGTTTTTTAGGCATCTGTGCCTTTTTTCTATTTATACACAAGAAGAACTACAGAATCAAGAATCAAGTGTATATTTGGCTATAATATACACATCAGTAATATATAATCCTGTCTCATAAGTAAAGATTATTTTTATTTTCAATGTTATAAAAAGATGTTTCTGGCAGTTCTTAAAACTAGACCCAATAAATATTTAGTTGATATTTCCCTTGACAAGTGTCTGAGAATTTATTTCTTATAAGATTTATAGGCTGAGATACTTTTTCGTTTTGTTAATCTTTATGTGATATTGACTATATACACACAAAACACATATACTCATATGTACAAACACACATAAACATACTTATAAACACACAATTGTAAAGATCAGGCATCTCACAAATCCAGAAAAAATTGAAGTAAGATTTTTCTTTTTCTTTATGTTTCCAATATAACCTGGAACCCTGCCAGCAACACCAGAATTGGATGCCATCTGTGAAATTAATTTGAAATTCACTAAGTTTAATTTGCCTGGCTCTGAATCTGCCATGGCTTTCCTCCAAATTTATTTTTCCAAGTTTAGACTTCAATTTTATTCAGAGATCCTTCTCCTGAGGGTATTTTGGTCCCTTTCACTGGGGAACTATGCATTTTAACCATTAACCATTCATATTTCCTATCTTCTTTGTATTTGAGTTAGTAGTTAGTGTCTCAGACTAAGCTTCAGTTTAGTTAAGAAGAAACAATGTTGGTTAGTTCAGCACAGCAGCAAGAAAAGAGTTCTCAAGTCATTTAAAACACTTTTAGTAGCTGGTTTATTTTTTAATTTTTTAAAAGAAATTTCTACCCTGATTTAGAAGTTGTGCATGGTGGGGCGGAGGAAGGGTGAGAAAAAACTTAAAGCAGCCTTTCTTAAACTTTTTACCCTAAGGGAACTCTTGAAATAATCTTCAAGTCTCAGAGATTTCCTGCATAAAATTATTATATCAACAACCCTCTATACATTAGTGTTATCAGTAATTTGTGGACATAATAACCCAGTAATAATATCAATGTTTTTTGAGTGTACAATGATATTTTCCTATAGATTAGTTTATTTGGCTTGCTTATAAAATATTCTATTTGAATGGTTTGCCTTTCTCATACTCTAATACTAGTCAGTAGTTAAAGGCAGAGGGAACCTTAATTCTTTTGGTTTTTACATTTTTGCTTGATCCTTTAAAATCTAATTCATGAAGACTTGAAGATATGAAGCCATTCTTTGGCAACCAGCAGTGTGAATGCAGAATCATTTAGGTCTTGGGCCAGAGATTGAAATTCCTACTCTGGAGCATGGTAGGGGCCTCCACAGCCAGAACTGTGGAAGGTGCCTTAGCAGTAGGTGCTGGAATTGTGCTGTCCTCCATCACAAGCCTGGGGTGGGAGGAGCATTTCTATAGCTGCATTTCTCCTGGATGATGAGACTTATAGTCAGAGCCAACTTGGAAATCTGGAATGGGTCTGTGTGTGTCATTGCTGGGAGTTCCAGCCTGCTCTCCTGAGATTTGGGCACAGTGGGGCCCTCTACTCTACCCACAGGCAGAAAATAAAGCATTCAAACACCTGCTTGCCTGGACTAGCAGCCTAAGCCTTCATGGACATAGATTGTGGTGCAGTAGGGCCCTCTCTGCTTTACACATAGGCAATCTCCAGGCACTTGGAGCACCCACTCACATGATTAGCAGATTGGGTCTCCTCACCCTTCTTGTGCAGAAATCCTGTGCACAAAAAATAATTACAAAAATTACTGCCAGCATCTCCAGATGAGAAGGTCCCAGAGAAAGAATTCAGGAACCATGAAAAATCTGAATATAACGACACTAACAAAGGATTGCACTACCCTCCAGGAATGGTTCCTAACCAAAATGGGAACTCGGAAATGACAGGTAAAGACTTCAAGCATGGATTGAAAGGAAGCTCAACAAGATCAAAGAAAAGGTTGAAAATCCGCACAAAGAAACTTCTAAAACAATCCAGGAAATGAAGGAAGAGATAAACATCTTAAAAATAACTCAACCAGAGCTTCTGGAATTGAAAATCTCACTTAAAGGAGTCAAAAATACAATAGAAAGCTTTATCGATAAACTGAAATAAGCAGAAAAAATAATTTCAGAGCTTGAAAACTGAACTTTTGAACTAATGCAGTCAGAAAAACAATAAAGAAAAAACAATTTTAAAAAATGTCTTTGAGAAATATGGGATTATGTAAACTGACCAAACCTTCAAATGCTGGCATTTCTGAGAGAAATGAAGAGAAATAAAAAAACCTGGTAAACATATTTAATAAAATAATTCAAGAAAATTTCCCTAGTCTTGCTAGAGGGAGACATCCAGATACAAGAAATCTAGGGAACTCCTGTAAGATACTATATAAAATGAACATCATTAAAGCATGTAGTCATCAGACTGTCCAAAATTAAAACTAAGAAAAAGTCTTAAAGGCAGCTAGAGAAAAAGGTCACATTATGTACAAAGGAACCCTTTTAGGCTTACAGCAGACTTCTTAGCAGAAACCTTATAAGCCAAGAGAGACTGGAAGCCTATTTTAAGCATTTTTAAAGAAAAGAAATTCTAACCAGGAGTTTCAAATCCTGCCAAATTAAGCTTCATAAGTGAAGGAGAAATAAAATATTTTTCAGACAATCAAAGACCAAGGGAATTTCAAGAGATCTTTAAGAGTTTCTAAACATAGAAATGAAAGAACAGTACCTCCTACCACAAAAACGCACCTAAGTGCATAGCACATAGACCCTATAAAGCAACCACAATAGAAACTGCAAAGCAACCAACAACTTCATGATAGCATCAAAACTTCACATGTAAATATAAACCTTGAATATAAATGATCTAACTGCCATCTTCAAGAGACCCATCTCACATATAATGATATCTATAGGCACAAAGTAAAGGGTTAGAGAAACAGAGCCATCAGACAAGAGAAAGAGGCATCCAAATAGGTTGAGAGGAAGTTAAACTATCCCCATTTTCACATGACATGATTCTATATCTAGAAATCCCCATAGTCTTGACCTAAAAGTTTCTACAACTGATAAACAATTTCAGCAAAGTTTCAGGATACAAAAATCACTGTACAAAATTCAAGTAGCATTTCTATACACCAAACAGCCACACTGAGAGCCAAGTCAGGAACACAATCACAATCACAATTGCCACAAAAAGAATAAAATGCCTAGGGATACAGCTAACCAGGGAAGTGAAAGATCTCTGCAATGAGAACTACAAAACACTGCTCAAAGAATTCAGAGAAGACACAAACAAATGGAAAAACATACCATGCCCATGGATAGGAAGAGTCAGTATCATTAAAATGGCCATACTGCCCAAAGCAATGTACAGATTCAGTGCTATTCCTATCAATCTATCAATGGCAGAATTTAAAAAATTATTTAAAAATATATATGGAATGAAATAAGAGCCCAAATAGTCAAGGCAATTCTCAGCAAAATAAAGCTGGAGGCATTACATTACTCAACTTTAAAATATACTATAGCTACAGTAACCAAAACATCATGGTACTGGTACAAAAACAGGCATATGGACCAATGGAAGAGAATAGAGAGCCCAGAAATAAGGTTGCACTTTTATGACTATCTGATCTTTGACAAAGCTGACAAAAACAAACAGTGGGAAGAAAACTCCCTATTCAATAAATGGTTCTGGGATAACTGGCTAGCTGTATGCAGAAGATTGAAGCTGGAGCCCTTTCTTACACCATATACAAAAGTCAACTCAACATGGATTAAAGACTTAAATTTAAAACCCCAAACTATAAAAACTCTGGAAGACAATTAGGCAATACAATCCTGAACACAGGAACAGACAAAGATTTCATGATGAAAATGTCAAAAGTAATTGCAACAGAAGCAAAATATGACAATGAGATCTAATTAAACTTAAGAGCTTCTGCAGAGCAAAAGAAACTATCAATAGAGTAAACCAGACAACCTACAGAATGGGAGAAAACATTTGTAAACTTATGCATCTGTCAAAGGTGTAATATCTAGCATCTATAAAGAACTTAAACAAATTTACAAGAGAAAAACAAATGACCCCATTAAAAAGTGGGCAAAGGACATGGACAGACACTTCTCAAAAGAAGACATACATGTGGCCAACAATCATATGAAAAAAAAAAGCTCAGCATAACTGATCATTAGAAAAATGCAAATCAGAATCACAAGAAGATACCAACTCATACCAGCCAGAATAGCTATTATGAAAAAGTAAAAAATTAACAGACATTGTCAAGGTTGAGGAGCAGAGGGAAGAATTATACACTGTTAGTGGGAGTGTAAATTAGTTTGATCATTGTTGAAAGAAGTGTGGTAATTCTTCAAAGAGCTAACATCAGAAATACCATTTGACCCAGCAATCTCAATACTGGGTATATACCCAGAGGAATATAAATCATTCCACCATAAAGACACAGGCATGTGAATGTTCACTGCAGCACTATTCATAATAGCAAAGACATAGAATCAACCTAAATGTCCATCAGTGAAAGATTGGATGAAGAAAATGTACATATACACCATGGAATACTATGCAGCCATAAAAAAGAATAAGGTCATGTATTTTGCAGGAACATGGATGAAGCTGGAGGCTGTTACCTTTAGCAAACTGATGCAGGAACAGAAAACCAAATGCTGCATATTCTCATTTATAAGTGGGAGCTAAATAATGAGAACTTATGAACACAAAGAAGGAAACAACAGATACTGGGGTCTACTTGAGGATAGACAGTAGAAGGAGAGAGAGGAGTAGAAAAAAATAACTACTGGATATTGAGTTTAAGACCTGGGTGATGAAATAATCTGTACATCAAACTCCATGACTTGAGTTTACCTATGTAATAAACCTTCATATGTAACCCTGAATCTAAAATACTAATAAAAGTTAAAGAGTTTAGAGAAAGTTCTATTATGCAGGCAGAACACTGAAAGGAACAGGGGTATTAGATAAAACAGACTTTATTTATTTTTTAAAATACATATTATATATATATTTACTTTAAGTTCCAGGATACATGGGAAAAATATACAGGTTTGTTACATAGGTATACATGTGCCATAGTGGTTTGCTGCACCTGTCAACCCATCACCTATGTTTTAAGTGCCTCATGCATTAGCTATTTGTCCTGATACTACCCATCCCCTTGCCCTCCATCACAATAGGCCCCAGTGTGTGTTGCTCTCCTGCCTGTGTCCATGTGCTCTCTGTTCAACTCCCACTTATAAGTGAGAATGTGCAGTGTTTGGTTTTCTGTTCCTGTGGATTAGTTTCCTGAGGATTACAGCTTCTAACTTCATCCATGTCCCTGCAAAGGACATGATATTATTCTTTTTTGTGGTTACATAATATTTCATGGTATATATGTACCACATTTTCTTTATCCAGTCTATCATTGATGGGCATTTGGGTTGGTTCCATGTCTTTGCTATTGTGAAAATGCTACAGTAAACATATGCATGCATGTATATTTATAATAGAATAATTTATATTCATTTGGGTATATACCCAGTAATGGGATTGCTAGGACAAATGGTATTTCAGGTTCTAGATCTTTGAGGAATCACCATGCTGTCTTCCACAATGGTTGAACTAATTTTCATTTTCACCAACAATGTAAAAATGTTTCTGTTTCTCCACAGCCTTGCCAACATCTGTCATTTCTTGACTTTTTAGTAATTTCCATTCTGACTAGCATGACATGGTATCTCATTGTGGTTTTGATGTCCATTTCTCTAATGATCAGTGATGTTGAGATTTTTTTATATGATTGTTGGCATCATAAATATCTTCTTTTTAGAAGCGTCTGTTCATATATTTTGCCCACTCTTTGATGGGGTTGTTTTTTTCTTGTAAATTTGTTTAACTTTTTTGTAAATTCTAGACATTAGACCATTGTCAAATAGGAAGATTGCAAAGGTTTTCTCTGATTCTGTAGGTTGCCTGTTCACTCTGATGGTAATTTCTTCAGCTGTGCAGGAGTTCTTTGGTTTAATTAGGTCTCATTTGTCAATTTTAGTTTTTTTGCAATTGATTTTGGTGATTTCATTATAAAATCATTGCACTTGTCCATGTCCTGAATAGTATTGCCTAGGTTTTCTTCTAGGGTTTTTATGGTTTTGGGTTTTACATTTAAGTCTTTAAACCATTTTGAGTTAATTTCTGTATAAGGCGTAAGGAAGGAGTCCAGTTTCAGTTTTCTGCATATTGCTAGCTAGTTTTTTTTTTTCATACACAATCAAAAAAGAGCCTGCATAGCCAAGAAAATCCTAAGGAAAAAGAACAAAGCTGGAGACATCAGCCTACAGTAACCAAAACAGCATGCTACTGGTACCAAAACAGACATGTAGAACAATGGAACACAATAGAGACCTCAGAAATAAGACCACACATTTACAACCATCTGATCTTTAACAAACCTGACAAAAACAAGCAATGGGGAAATAATTCACTATTTGATAAATGGTAGTTTTTTTCTAATTCCATGAAGAATGTCAATGGTACTTTAATGGGAATAACATTGCATCTGTAAGTATTGAATCTAATTTTAAAGTAGTTTTTTTCTAATTCCATGAAGAATGTCAATGGTAGTTTAATGGGAATAACATTGAATCTATAAGTTACTTTGGGCAGTATGGCCATTTTCATGATATTAATTTTTACTGTTCATGAGGATGAAATGTTTTACTATTTGTTTGTGTCCTCTCTGATTTTCTTGAGCAGTGATTTGTAGTTCTCCTTAAAGAGGTCCTTCATGTTCCTTGTTAGCTGTATTTTTAGGTACTTTATTCTCTTTGCAGCAATTGAGAATGGGAGTTTATTCATGATTTGGCTCTCTGCTTGTCCATTGGTGTATAGGAATGCTTGTGATTTTTGCACATTGATTTTATATCCTGAGACTTTGCTGAAATTGCATATCAGCTTAAGGAGTTTTTGGGCTGAGACGATGGGGTTTTCTAAATAAAGTATCATGTCATCTGCAAACAGAGACAATTTAACTTCCTCTCTTCCTATTTGAATACCCTTCATTTCTCTCTCTTGCCCAGTTTCCCTGGCCAGAACTTCCAATACTATGTTAAATAGGAGTGGTGAGAGAGGGCATCCTTGTCTTGTGCCAGTATTCAAGAGAAATGCTTCCAGCTTTTGCTCATTCAATATGATAGTGGCTGTGGGTTTGTCATAAATAGCTCTTACTATTTTGAGATATGTTCCATCAATACCTAGTTTGTTCAGAGTTTTTGGCATGAAGGGATGTTGAATTTTATCAAAGTCCTTTTCTGCATATATTGAGATAATTCTGTGTTTTTTTTTATGTCATTGGTTTTGTTTATGTGATGAATTACATTTATTGATTTGGGTATATTGAACCAGCCTTGCATCCCAGGGATGAAGCTGACTTGATTGTGGTGGATAAGCTTTTGGATGTGCTACTGGATTCAGTTTGCCAGTATTTTATTGAGGATTTTCACATTAATGTTCATCAAGGATATTCACCTGAAGTTTTCTTTTTTGTATCTCTGCCAGATTTTGATATCAGGATGGTGCTGGCCTCATCAAATGAGTTAGGGAGGAGTGCTTTCTTTTCATTTGTTTGGAATCATTTCTGAAAGAGTGGTATCAGCACTTCTTTGTACTTCTGGTAGAATTTGGCTGTGAATCTATCTGGTCCTGAGCCTTTTTTTTTTTTTTTTGGTTGGTAGGCTATTTATTACTACTTCAATTTTAGAATTTGTTATTGGTCTATTCAGGGATTTGACTTCTTTCTGGTTTAGTCTTGGTAGGGTGTATGTGTCTAGGAATTTATCCATTTCTTTTAGATTTTCTAGCTTATTTGCATAGAGGTGTTTATAGTTTTCTCTGATGGTTGTATTTCTTTGGGGGTCATTGGTGATATCCCCTTTGTCATTTTCTATTTGATTCTTCTCCCGTTTCCTCTTTATTAGTCTAGTGAGTCTAAAAATTGTTTATTATTATTTTTTTCGAACAACCAGCTCCTGGATTCATTTATTTTTTTGAAGGATTTTTCCTGTCTCTATCGCCTTCCATTCCACTCTGATCTTGGTTATTTCCTGTCTTCTGTTAGCTTTGGGTTTTATTTGTTCTTGGTTCTCTAGCTCTTTTAGTTATGATGTTAGGGTATTGATTTGAGGGCTTTTCAGCTTTTTGATGTGAGTATTTAGTGCTATAAATTTCCCTTTTAACACTGCTTTAGCTGCATCCCAGAGATTCTGGTAAATTGTCTCTTTGTTCTCATTGGTTTCAAAGAATTTCTTGATTTCTGCCTTAATTTTATTATTTACCTAGGAGTCTTTTAGGAGAAGATTGTTCAATTTCCATGTAGTTGTGTGGTTTTGAGTGAATTTCGTAATTTTGAGTTTTAATTTGACTGCACTGTGATCTGAGAGACTGTTATGATTTAAGTTCTTTTGCCTTTGCTGAGGAGTGTTTTGCTTTTAATTATGTGGTTGGTTTTAGAGTAAGTGCCATGTAGCACTGAGAAGAATGTATATTCTGTTGTTTTGGGGTGGAGAGTTCTATAGATACCTATCAGTTCTACTTGATTCAGAGGTGAGCTCAAATCCTGGATATCTTGTTAATTTTCTGTACATTGCTCTGTCTAATATTGACAGTGGGGTGTTAAAGTCTCCCACTATTATTGTGTGGGAGTCTAAGTCTCTTTGCAATTCTCTAAGAACTTGTTTTATAAATTTGGGTACTCATATATTGAGTGCATACATATTTTGGATAGTTAGCTCTTCTTGTTGAAATGATTCCTTTACCATTAGGTAATGCCCTTCTTTGTCTTCTTTGATCTTTGTAAGTTTAAAGTCTATTTTTTTCAGAGGCTGGGATTGCAACCTTTGCTTTTTTCTGCTTTCCATTTGCTTGGTAAAATTTCCTCCGTTCTTTATTTTGAGCCTAGGTGTGTTGTTGCATGTGAGATGGGTCTCTTGAATACAGCACATTGATGGGTCTTGACTCTATCCAATTTTTCAGTCTGTGTCTTTTAAATGGGGAATTTAGTCTATTTGCATTTAAGGTTAATATTGTTATATGTGAAGTTAATCCTGTCATCATAATGCTAGCTGGTTATATTGCAACTAGTTGATACTGTTTCTTCAGAGTCATTCGCCTTTGTATTCTCCTATGTTTTGCAGTGGCTAGTACCAGTTTTTTCTTTTCTTACTTAGTATTTACTTCAGAACCTCTTGCAACACAGGCCTGGTGGCGACAAATTCCCTCAGCATTTGCTTGTCTGAAAGGATTTCATTTCTCTATCACTCATGAAGCTTAGTTTGGATGGATATGAAATTCTGGGTTGAAAATTCTTTTCTTTAAGAATGTTGAATATTGGCGTCCGCTCTCTCCTCATTTGTAGGGTTTCTGCTGAGAGGTCTGCTGTTAGTCTGATGGGCTTCCCTTTATAAGTGACCTGTCCTTTCTGGCTTCCCTTAACATTGTTTTCTTTATTTTGACCTCGGGGAATCTGATGATTATGCATCTTGGGGTTGATCTTCTCATGAAGTAGCTTAGTTGGGTTCTTTGTAGTTCTTGAATTTGAATGTTGGCCTGTCCTGCTAGGTTGGGGAAGTTCTCCTGGGTAATATCCTGAAGTGTGCTTTCCACATTGGTCCCATTCTCCTTGTTTCTTTCAGGTACTTTAATCAGTCATAGGTTTGGTCTTTTTACAAAGTCCCACTTTTCTTGGAGGTTGTGTTTGTTCCTTTTCATTCTTTTTTCTCTAATCTTGTCTGTTTGCCTTATCAGCAGAATAGTCTTCCATCTCTGATACTGTTTCTTCCACTTGATTGATTCAGTTATTGATACTTATGTATGCCACTTGATTGGTTCAGTTATTGATACTTATGTATGCCTCACAAAGTTTTCATGCTGCATTTTTCAGTTCCATCAGGTTATTTATGTTCCTCTCTAAACTGGTTATTCTAATTAGCAGTTCCTCTAACCTTTTTTAAAGGTTCTTAGCTTCTTTGCATTGGGTTAGAACATGATTTTTTAGCTAGCAGAGTTTGTTATTATCTACCTTCCGAAGCCTACTTCTGTCAGTTCATCCATGTCATCCTCCATCCAGTTCTGCACCTTTGCTGGAGAGGTGCTGCAATCATTTAGAAGAGAAGAGGCACTCTGGCCTTTTGAGTTTTCAGCATATTTTTTTTCTTGATTCTCTCCCATCTCCATGAGTTAGTCTAGTTTCTATCTTTGAGGCTGCTGATGCTTGGATGAGGTTTTGGTGGGGATTTTGTTGTTGTTGTTGTTGATGCTGTTGTTGTTGCTTTCTGCTTTTTTTGCTATTCTTTCAATAGTCAGATCCCTCTTCTGTAGGGCTACTGTGGTTTGCTTGTGGTTCACTTCAGGGCCTATTCATCTGGTTTGCTCCCATGCTTGGAGATGTCATTCAATGAGGCTGGAGAACATCAAAGATGGGTGACTGCTTCTTCCTCTGGGGTCTCTGACCTTGCAGGACACCAACCTGATGCCAATAGGAATGCTCCTGTATAAGATGTCTGACAACCCCAGTTGGGCATCTTACCCAGTTGGGTGTCATGGGAAGCAGGACCTGTTTAATTAGGTACTTTAGTTGTCCATTGGTGGAGAAGGTGTGCTTCACTGGGGGAAGCCTACTCATCTAGGCTGCCCAAATTCCTCAGAGCTAGCAGGAGGAAAGAATAAGTCTGGTCCACGGGGACTATGGTCAACCCTCCTCTTAGAGGCTCAGGCCCAGGGAAGTCAGAGTTCTGTCCCTGAGCCCCTGGCTGGAGTTAGAGTTCTGCAGGAGGCCCTGCAGCCTCAGTGTTGACTGCTGCCCCTCCATCAAGGAACTCAGATGGCTTAAACGGCAGCTATAGCCATGGTTAAGGCTGTCCCTCTCCCTAGAAACTCAGCAGGCTTAGGAAGATTCTAGCTGAGTGGGTGTTGAGAATCTGTGTGGCTCCATGGTTGGGGCCCAAGGCCCTGGTGGCGTGGGCTCCTGAGTGGGATCTTCCAGTTGTGGGAAGTTCCATGAAGAGTTCCATGGAAAAAGCAGTTTCCCAGGTTGGGTAGCATACTCATTCACCGACTCTCTTGGCTGGGAGTTGGGGCTCGCCTGCTCCATGTGGCTCTCAGGTGGGACATACTGCACCACTCTGCTCTTCCTTCCTTTTTGTGGATCATGCCAGCCACCTAGTCAGTCCTAATGACAGAACCTGGATACCTTGGTTGCCAGTACAGGATTCTCATGCTGTTTTGGATCTTTTCAATGGGAGCCTCTGATCACCACTGCTTCTAGTTGGCCATCTTGGCCCCACCCCGAGAACAGACCTTAAACCAACAACAGGACTAAAAAGATCAAGAAAGACAATGATGAAGGGTTCACTTCAACAAGAAGGCTTAACTATCTTAAATATTTATGTACCTAATATTGGAACACCCAGATTCATAAAACAAATACTTCTAGAACTATGAAAAGATTTGGACCCCACACAATAATAGCAGGGTACTTCAACACGCCAATGACAGCATTAGATGATCAATGCAGAGAACTAATAAAAAAATTATGGAATTAAATTTGACATTTGACCAATTGAACATAACAGGCATCTATAGACTACTCCACCCATCAACCACAGAATATACATTTTTCTCATCTGCACACACAACATACTCCATGATTGATCACATACTCAGCCATAAAACAAATCTCAATAAGTTCAAAGAAATCAAAATCATACCAACAATACTCTTGGACTAAAGTGGAAAAAATAGAAATCAATACCACAAAGATTTCTGAAAACCACACAATTACTTGGAAATTAAACAACTTGCTCCACAGTGAATTTTGGGAAAACAATGAAATTAAAGCAGAAATCAAAAAATTATTTGAAATAAGTGAAAACAGAGACAAAACATACCAAAATCTCTTGGGTGCAGCAAAAACTATGTTAAAAGGAAAATTTATATTGCTTAAAACCTACCTCAAAAAGTTAGAAAGATCTCAAACTAATGATCTAACATTACACCTAGAAGAACCAGAAAAATAAGAATGACATAGCCCTGAAGTGAACAGAAGAAAATAAATAAGTAAACTCAATGAAGAATTGAATGAAATTAAGACCCCAAAATCCACACAAAGAATCAACAAAACCAAAAGCTGGTTCTTTGAAATAAGGAACAAGATTGATAGACCACTAGCTAGATTAACAAAGAAAACAGGAGAGAAGATTCAAGTAAACACAATCAGAAATGACAAAGGTGACATTATAAGCAATTCTGCAGAAATACAAAAAGATCATCAGAGACTATTTTGAAGATCTCTATGCACACAAACCACAAATTCTTAGAGGAAATGGATAAATTCCTGGAAACACACAGACTCCCGAGATTAAACCAAGAAGAAATTTAAATCCTTTACAGACTAGTATCAAGTTCCAAAATTAAATGAATAATAATCCAAAAAGCCTAGGCCAGATGGACTCACAGTCAAATTCTATTAGATGTACCAAGAAGATCTGATACCAATTCTACTGAAACTATTCCAAAAAAGCTAAGAGGAAGAGCTCATCTCTAACTTATTATATGAAACCAGCATCACCTTGATACCAATCCTGACAAGGACACAATGATAAAAGAAAAGTTTAGGTCAATATCCCTGATGAACAAAGATCCTTAATGGAATACTAGCAAATTGAATCCAGCAGCACATTAAAAAGTTAATTCATCATGATCAAGTAGTCTTCATTCCTGGGATAAAAGATTGGTTCAACATATGCAAGCAAATCAATAAAAGTGATTCATCACATAAAGAGAATTAAAAACAAAAACTATATGATTATCACAATAGATGCAGAAAACGCTTTTGATAAAATTAACGTCTTTTCATGACAAAAACTCTTAAGAGACTAGGTATAAAAGGAACATACCTCAAAATAATCAGAGCCATCTATGACGCACCCACAGCTAACATCTTACTGAATGGGCAAAAAATGGAAATGTTCTCTTCGAGAGCTAGAGCAAGAAAAGAATGTCTACTTTCACCACACCTTTTCAACATAGTACTGGAAGCGTGAGCCAGGGCAATTAGAAAAGAGAAAGAAATAAAAGACATCCAAATAGGAAGAGAAGAAGTCAAACTATCTGATGATATGATCTATACCTAGAAAACCCTAAAAGTTCTGCAAAAAAGCTCCTGGAACTGCTAAATGAGTTCAGTAAAGTTTCAGGATACAAAAATTAATGTACAAAATTCAGCAGCCTTTCTTTCTTTCTTTCTTTCTTTCTTTCTTTCTTTCTTTCTTTCTTTCTTTCTTTCTTTCTTTCTCTCTCTCTTTCTGTCTTTCTTTCCTTTTCTTTTCTTTCTCTCTCTTTCTTTCTTTCTTCTTTTTTTTTAGACAGAGTTTTACTATTGTTGCCCAGGCTGGAGTGTAATGGTACAATCTTGGCTCACTGCAACCTCTGCCTCCCAGGTTCAAGTGAGTTTCCTGCTTTAAGCCTCCCAGGTAGCTGGGATTACAGGTATTTATCCTTTGGGTGGGTAGAAACTTGTGAAATTTGCATCACAGTCTAATGGCATCCCCTGCCCCATTCTTCTTTCCTTTTCCTTTTACAGGAGTTATTCCCCAAGAAATTCCTTGTATTCCGAATTCCATCTCAGCCTCCCCTCCTAGAGTGTCTAAAATGGCCCACTTGGTGGTACCAGGAATAAATTTAGATTTTGGAACTGGATTACTCACTGACTGTCTGATTATGAAGATTCCATCCCTCATAGAAAGCCCCTAGGCCAAGCAGTTGTTCACTTGTTAAAATGTCACCCATGGTGAGTTGGGATGATGTCCCAGAGAAGGGATGCGTCCTGGTAGGTACAATGGTCCAGGGTTTGAAATGTACTGAGGATTAATAAAGATAAAAATAATGGAATTGGGTGGTTATTACTAACTTGCATTGAATCTCTATGCTAACTTATAAAGAAGCCCTTATCTTATGCAGTAAAGGAGCAGAAAAAGCTGAAGATTAAGCACAGGATTTGATAGAGTGGCTGAATAAAGATAGTTGAATTTCCAAATGAGGAAGATCTGTCAAGGTCAAGACTCTAGCTGGAAAATCCTAGGGATCCTAACACACGGGATGGAGACATTTGGCTCAAAGATTTTATTTCCCAGACTTATCTGATATTCTGAGCCTGGAGAAGTTGTTCACTCCACCTCTAAGAGCTAGTATTCCACTCCCAGAACCAGAATATAAGACAACAGGTGTCTCACTGTTGTGAGAAGCATAATCCAACCAGAGTTGAGCATAATCCAGCCAGAGTTGAGCACCATCTGATAAGGGAGGACTTGAGCTACAAGGACCTGGCCAAAGGATCTATAAGACCTAGCCAGTATGGAGCAGCAGGACCCATATTCTGAATGCTGAGGGTGCACAATCAAGGGGCCTGGGCCTATGACTGGTTATTATTGAAGAGTTTATTGGCATGGGGGCACTCTTTTAAAGTACACAATTCAATATCCTGGAATGGGGTTCAGAGGATGTTTCAAACTTGTAGCTAGGGTGGCTCCTGGCGCCTGGATAAAGCTGTAGCCGACAGTGAGTGAGGCTGAAATACTTATATTACCTAGTGGAATATGCAACTGGAATCAAAAGGTTGTGCAAAGCAGACATGACAGAATGAGTATATTATGTGAAACTAGAACTACCAGAGGATTATGTTCCACAGAAAGTCCCCCAAATCATACTTTCCCCTAGGCCATTGGGGTGGGCACGGTGGCTCATGCCTGTAATCCCAGCACTTTGGGAGGCCAAGGCAGGTGGATCAGGAGGTCAACAGATCAAGACCATCCTGGTCAACATGGTGAAACGCCGTCTCTACTAAAAATACAAAAAAAAAAAAAAAAAAAATTAGCTTGGCATGGTGGCGCATGCCTGTAATCCCAGCTACTCAGGAGGCTGAGGCAGGAGAATTGCCTGAACCCAGGAGGCGGAGGTTGCGGTGAGCTGAGATTGCGTCATTGCACTCCAGCCTGGGTAACAAGAGCGAAACTCCGTCTCAAAAAAAAAAAAAAAATGGAAAGCACTGTTAACAGGCACATGAGCCTCACTATGGAGTTCGCTGCTCTCTCCTGTAGACCACAGCTGGAGGTAGAAGAACCACCATAGAACTAGCGTCAGTAACAGCAATGGGGATACTAGGACCCTAAAGCAATAGAGGCCAGTAAAGAGATTTTAACACTAAAAGCTAGGAGATTATTATTTTCGTAAGAGCAAAGAAGATCAGAGTGGCAGCTATGGAAGCCTGACCTGCAGAGAACTATGGAGATGGTTTAATAGGACATGGTATATCACTTTGGGCAAAACAGATGGACATCCAACCTAATCAATAGAAAACAATAATTGATATTGTGTGACATGCTGAGGCCTGTTCAAATAAAGCCACATTCCCTTGCCCAGTTTTTGGACTCAAGCCAGTTTTCAGACTGGGATCCACTGACTCCTGAGGGTGAGGCCCTCAAGGGAAGGACCTTATTATGTACTGTAAAGATCCTCCTAATCCATCTCCAAAAGAGCCAATGGCTTGCTCCAGAGACTATATACTGGAAAAAGGTAGTACCAAAATATTCAGAAGCCAGATGGACATAGGATCTGTATTGATACTTCTACCTAGTGATCTGAAACATCTTTATGCCTCCTCTGTTAGAGTGGGGTATAAGGGAGCCAGGTGATAAAGTGTGATGGTCAAATTCTGGCTGTGGTGAGTCCATTGGGTCTGCAGGTACACCCAATAGTCATTTCCTCAATTCCTAAAAGTATAACTGGGATTGATGTACTTGACTTTTGGAGTATCTCCTACGTTGCATCCTGGTCTTATGGGATAATACCTATCTTATTGAGAAGGTTAAGTGAAAACTTCTGAAACTGTCTGCCCTATGCCTTGGCCAGAATCATAAATCAAAAATAGTATCACTTCTAGTAGGTGGGTATGGGGGAAAATGTTAAGAGATATTAATTTTAAAAATAAAGGATTCAATGGTAGTGGTCCCTATCATATCTCAGCTTAATCCTATTTGTGCCATGCAGAAACCAGATGGATTCTGGAAAATAACTATAGACAACCACAATAACAACCAACTTGTAACATTGATCATAGCTGCTATGCATGATGTGGTTTATTGCTACAGCAGATTAATAAGGACCCAGGTACATGATATAGAACCATTGATTTGGTGAATATATTTTATTTTGTTTCAATCAGAAAAGATCAGACACAGTTTATATGCAAATATCAAAAGGTATATTATCATTTTGCCCCAAGAAAAAGCTCTCTCACCCCTGTCATGTTATCATCAGAAGAGCTGGATCATATGGATATTCTACAGAATATCACATTAATCTTTTATGTTGATGATGCCATTTGATCAGACAGAATGAGCCAGAGAGGACCCAGAACACTAGAGGTCTTGGAATGGGTCCAGCCCTCCCAAGCATAGGAGAAAATCCTGTGAAGACTCAAGGGCCTGCCATTCACTGAAGATTTTAGAGGTCCACAGCCTAAGGATGTGCCAGGTCATCTTCTTTCAAGTAAATTGTTGCATCTACCTTCTACCATAAAGAAAGACGCACAATGCTTGCTCAGCCACTTTGAGGTCTGGAGGCAATGCCCCTGGCTCTTATGGTGGGTGACGTAAAAGGTGACCACTCTAAACAAGAGTAGGAAAGGGCTCTGTAGCAGGTCCTGATTTTGGACACTTGGGCAGCAGTCTTGTCTGGCAGAGAGCACATGAGATGTGGAAGGAAAACAAGGCATGAAAGAGGCAGGTAAGCAGGCCAAAGTCAGTTGAGAAACTGCAGCACACCCCTCAAGAATATGTTCATCCTCTTGAAGGCACTAGAGAGCCATCGGTTTCAGTTTCTATTTGTTTGATTTTTAAAGAATAACTTAGCAAGGGAAATTTTTATAGAAACTTTGGTAAGATCCCGTGTGCAGAATGGACTAAAGAATGCTGGGTGCTATTAAGAAAATAGCCTTTTGCCTTTTGTCATTCCTTCCCCATCTTGCCTTCGTTGTCTTCATCCAAAACATTAACCTAACTAAACTAGGGCTTGGAAGGAGAGCACTGACAGTGAGATTGTGTGAGCAATGCATTTTATTTTGTCCCTGCTTTATTCAGAGTTAAATTTTTTCTCCAACTTGTTAGTTTGCTACAGAGTGGCAGTTTCATTCCCCGCCTCTAGAAAACCAGTGTAGTAATTTCTATCAAGGCCTTCATTATTACACAGATCTACAAGTTGATATCTTGGGGAATTCATTCCAATGAGCTTTTACCTGTATAAGTACTACATCGCCTGTAAAGGACCCTTGAGTTCCTTGGAGAATAATGTCATTCTTTGCACATCTTTTAGAATATCTTGAAAGCTTTTGACTTCCAACAGCCTGAAAATATTTTCCAGTAGTAAAGCAGTGAAACTGTTTCTAGACAAACCTTAAATATTGAGCTAGACCATGATAACACTTTTACTTGTCATTATCAAGACAGTCAAAGCAAAAGAGGCCTTTTAATACAAACTTTTGTTTCCATGATCATGATAATTGAGTTAATTTTTTAGTGCACTTGTAATAAAAAATATTTGTGGAATTAATATACTAGTCATATGATCCAGTTTAGAAAACAGCAACACAGTGTGCCAAATAATCCTTAGTTAAGGCAAAAAAAAGGAGAGAAAAATACTTTTTGCTTTCCAAATTCTCCTTTTCATTTTAGCAAACTCGTATTGTATTGAACAGTATATAAACATAGTCCTAGAGGTGCTCTTATAGGTTGGTGCTACTTGTATTTTTCTTAAGTGCCCATAGTTTAAGTCAGGAATTTCCTTACAGGTTTCAGTACGTTTCTTCCAAGGCAAGTTAGCACTTGAGTAAGAGCTCCCTCCACTGGAGTCTGAGCTTTAAAAACTCTTTTTGCCTGCAACGTAGCTTCCTTCAAGAAGCTCCCCTTCCTGAACCCCACCTAGTACTGGGAGATTAAACCAACAAAACATTAAATAATGTCCTTCAGGAAAGGTGCCACTAAACCCATTTATCAATCCAAGGAGGCTGAACTGGAGAGAAACAAAAAAATGTATACAGTTCCTCCTGTCATTGTTGAATCACATCAGCTGCACAGAATATGTTCTCGGAAGCTTGGAACATAAACTGACTATAATCACATGCCTTCAAGGTCTCAGCCCAGTTTTTTGTCAAATGCACATTTTGATGAATTATTGCTTTCAAGGAAATTTTGGAAATTTACACCCCAAAAACTCTAACCCAGGGTTATTTTGCTTTCCTTAAAGTTTACCAGTTTGAGCTGCATTTCTAAAAAATGAAAACTTCAGATTTAATATTATTTTAGGGCATTTAAGTTAATAAAATATTCTGGATAATCCTGAGTGACCCCTTTTATCATACTTGAGTTGCATATTTTCAATGAATTGGAATAAAAGAAGACCAGATAATTAACACAAGTGATATAGGTCATGTTCAACCATTCTTGTGAGGTCTAGAGTTCACCATTATGAATATTTATTACTAGCTGTGTAACCTTTACTAAATTTCATAAGCAGTTTGAAAATGTTTTCTTAAATTTCTAAAAATGGGCCTATTAACACTTTACTTACCTCAAAGGGTGCTTCAAAGATTAAATAAAATAATGAATGTGAAAGTACTTTGCAAACCATAAAAATTATTGTGATGAAACTATGTCCATGTAACAGTGGGATAGGTGCTTTCAGAGTGACCAGCTGGCCTTTCTGGTAAAATCTGTCAGTAAGCATGGTATGTGGAATTAATACCATTACTTCACAGATACAGTGTGTACCAAAAGATGTACAAGTACTGGTTAATGGAGAGAGATGGTTAACTAAATAACATTTGGCCCAATAGAAAGCATTATCTCTTCATATAGTAGGCAGCATACTAAGGATTTTTAAAAGTTGATATTATTCTCTAAATCCTGTTCTTTTCCATTTGAAAAGAAAGAAAAAACTGAAAATTTATCTTGGAATGTTTATTGTGGATTTATTTTTTGAGTGAACAAATCTTTCTAACTTAACATTGAAGAGTCAGTAAAAGGTGAGTATTTTTGCATAAGTTGCATTATCAGAACAAACTGATACATGCAGTCCTCCAAAAATAACAGATTGTGTGATCATAGTGCTGCCTGAATATGCACCTATTCTCTATGTTCGGTTTCCCTATTATTGACTTTCTACCACGTTTCTCTTTTCTCCATGTCACAATTCCAATCACATCAGTAGGAGCTCAATAAATCTTGAATAAGAGTACTCATTATACATACGTATGGTAGAAACATCAAGTTCTCTGAAAGAATGTTTAAATTAAATATTGCAATTTTTAAAACACTAAAAAATTCAGAGACGTTTTGCACATGGATCGCCGAAGTATATACTTCAGAACTTCCAGGGAGTGGGTACTCTTTATCAACTGGAAATCATTGTATAATTGGTCTAGTAAATGCTTGCTGATGATTCTGATACTTAATTCTTTCAGAATTTATTTTGTTTCCTGTGACCAAAGAAGATGAGAAGCAAATGATCCATCTTTAAAGGTTCAATGTTCACTTTATTTACATGTTTATGACAGCTTGATCTTGTAACCTCCATTTTTTCCCTTCTTGTTTTTCCCAGTAGGGTGATGTAGTTCCTTCCCAATGTTCAATTAATTCTTTGTATATTCTACAACACTTTGCATTTTTAACTTCTTTTTCAAGGAGACTGTGAACTACTTGAAGGTGTTTTTTAAATCTTCAGTACCCAGCACAGTGCCCTTTGTAACCATCATAAAGAATCTCAATATATTGTTGTATAACAAGAGATTGACAAAAAATACTTTCATTCTCTCTCTGCCTTTTGAGATCCTTGAGATGTGACAAAGGTGTATCCTCAGGAAAATATTCTTAAGCATAAGGACAACTGCTTGATTTAACAATTTGCCTATAAAGTCTACTAAAATGCCTGAACTTCACAGAGGATAAAAGTAAATGATAAAATTTTTTTCTATTTGTTTAGGGCTGTAACATTTGAAGTGAGCAGCTGGGACTATATCCTCCTTGCACTTTGTTCATACATAAGGAGAAATGAAAATTCTGAAAAGACATCTGTATTGTAAATCAAAATACATTGCTGAAATCAATGTTGAGTTGACATTCTGCTTGCAAATATTCTTTTGAGATTGGTTCTTGTAAATCTCTTTCCCATCTGGTTTTTATGTCTGCTCTGGGACTTGTATGCACAGAGTTGTCTAGGATCTGCTCAGAATGTTGATATAAAGTATGTGGTTTTTAATAAAAGGTTAGCTGGGAGGGGAAGACACTGTCTTGGTCACATCTAAATTGCTTATATATCTTGTAGCTCAGTTAAAGTTTTAGAAACTTTGGGAAGTGTTTTCTTGCAACAAGAAAACTTATTTGAAGCCATGAAATAATTGTATCCTTCAACTTATATTTTTGTAGAGAACATTTGCTGGAAGGATAATTTTTATTTTTAAACACAGGAAGAGTGAGTAGCAGAGAAGAGTTTGTGATTGCAATTTCCTCTCTTGCCATAATTGCACTATTTCCATTAAATTAATGATGGAGAGAAACAATTGTTTATATATAAAGTTTCTTTTCCTTATTGAAAGTTAGTTAATTTGGGAATGTTGATCTCTTCTAAATGGCAAATTTAACGATGACAAAGAAAAAAATTCAATCTGAGATGTCATGATAAATAAGCCCATGATTATAACTTAACATCTGGAATTGATATTCCTCCTTGAGTTTTATGAGAGAATGGTGCTCTGAATGAACTTTTGCAAGTGAGAACACAATCATCACCATCATCACATAATGTTTACTCAATTCTAGTCTCCAGTTACAGGTCAGTGGTTAATCTCTACGCAGCAACCAATTGTGGATTCATATAAAGACAGAAAAGACATATTTGACTCCTTAGAACCAGAAATTGGCCTCTGCTCCCATCATCTAAGGTGTGTGTGGAGTGGGGTTGGGGGAGAGGGGATTCCAGAAGCATATGGGAAGAAGAGAAAGCACTTAAGAAGCCCTGGATGACTCTGAATCACCTCTTCACTGAGGAAGTAGCTAAACAAGTCTTCTGGAGCCAGAAGCTTTCTCTCCAGTAGTGGGGATAAGTCTACTGACTCTAATTTGGTAATTTGTTTGTTTGTTCTTTTTGACACAAGCAGTACAGAGCAAAAAATCATGGAAGGAATAAAGGGAATTAAAAATGTTTTCCTATGGTCCTTTGGAGACCACAGTTGTACCCATTGGAGAAATAAGGAATATTAAGTCAATCTTGCCATCTTCCTCCTTCCAGTGGAGTCCCCTCTTACTTGGATTTAACCTGCAACCCCCCTACCCAAGTCCTCATAGCAACAAACAGATTGACAGATCTACTCTCATATATTAAATTTGTAGAGACTTACTTTTAAAACAGAAGGGGCAAAGCATTTGGGAAAGTGGAATATTTAAAAATTTTCCCCTAATCTCTCATTTATCACAAGGGATTTCATAATTATCTTAAAAACAAGGTGACTTTCATCCTTGACATCTGGATTTAGCATTCTTTCTTTCTTTAATGTAGATCAGTCACTCTCTAATTTTGATATTTATAAGAAAGAGATATTCTCAAGAAAAATTTTGTCTGCATATGCTTTTTAGTTTTTCTGCTGACTTAAAACTCTCACCTTTGCTTAAACTGTAACTCCTCTAATTGAGTTTTTCCAGGTCTCTATATTCCAGAGGCAGTTCAGCAGGAGAGCTAGTCCATGTTAGTCTTCAGGAGGGGTTTTCTGGCTGATAGCCCATGTGAGGCCAGGCTCCTGGGTATCCTCAGAGTATGCTTTCCTTTGTTTATTATGTGTGCATGACTAATATTCGAAGCTCAAGAGTAAGCCCAGAATTCAGTTGGTACACCATTCATAAGATCAAGAAAACAATATTATCACATCCACCACATTCCTTACAATCAGGTTATTGAAATGTCAATTGCATTTAGACTCTGTAAAGCATATCAGTTAGATTACATATGCTTACAATTGGGATTCCCCGATATTACATAATTTCAAGTTAAATGGATAATGTGAGTCTTTCCTTCCTATTTTTAAACTTCATCCAAATCTAGACATCTTGTTAAGTAAATGTGTTCCCTTGTGGTTACTGCTGCATTCTAACTCCCCCTTACTAGTTTGTCAGTCTATTTTTAACTGTGGACATTATTTTATCTGGCCCTTCTTTAATGCTCCCATCCACCACTTCACTTGGAGCTTTCTTTAACTTTCTGTTGCCCGTCATTATAAAGTAATCTGCTCGCTGCCCAACAATCTGTAACTAAATATGGTGACGCTTACTGTTAAGTGAAATAGTTTCTTTTCTGCCTTTTTTTTTTTGAGACAGAATCTTACTCTGTTGCCAAGGCCATAGTACAATGGCATCATAATAGCCCACTGTAGCCTCAGACTTCTGGGCTCAGGCAATATTCCCACTTCAGACTCCTGAGTAGATGGGACTACAAGTGCATGCCCGTGTACCCAGCTAATTTTTATTTTTTGTAGAGATGGGGATCATGTCTTATTATCCAAGTTGTTCTCAAATTCCTGGCTCCAAGTGATCCTCCTGCCTCAGCCTCCCAAAGTGTTGGAATTACAGGTATGACCCACCATGCCCAGCCATTAGTTTCTTGTTATTAGTCATATCACTATTGTCTGATATAGTAAGAGTGCTCATGAATTTTTGCCATAATGGGAAAATGTTTGCATGTTTGTGCCTGTGTCTGTGTGTGGTTGCATGCACAGTGTGTTGTAGTGTTTATCTCTTGGTCTAATTAGACATGTTCTAGGACAGATTCTGTGCGTGTTGATCTCAGGAGTTGTTAGGGATGGTGTTTGCACAAACAAGTCATTTTAATGCTAGCCACCTTCTCTGTCTATTACATTGAGACATGGCCCCATTAAGATGGCTATAAAGACAAGGAAGGCTAACTTAATATAGATCATGTCACTTCTCAAGTGGTTCCTATCCAAGATAATTGAAACCTTTCTGGCCCATTGGGAAGAACCATCATAGAGGATAAATGGTGTCAGTGGTTTACCACTCTTCAGAAAGTGATTTATTTAAATTTTATACAGCAGAAACATATCCCCAGGCAAGGCAACACAAAAACTTGTTTATAAAGTGGACCCTTTCCTATACCCAGACATCTGAATAAATAGATATATAGTCTGTCCAGCTGAACGATAAACACCGGAGCAAACTAGCAGATTGCTGAGAAGCGTTAAAAGGTGAGCAAGAGGGTGGTTGTTCTGCCCAACAATCAGCTACAAAAGGCAAAGACTGGCATTCAGTGGATGATCCAACTATCACAATATTTATTTTAGACAGACAGGATAATGGTGTGACAAGGGGCAAGAGGGGAATTGATGTATGTCTCATCAGACACATAGACATACAATAAGAAAAACAAGACAAATTCAAGGCAACCTTCTACACATGCTTGTTTTAGTAGATGTAGCTCCTTTGATTAATATTCTATTGGTGAAGATGCGAAGGCATTTTTTTCCCCTAGATTGATCTGTATATCAAGGAAAAGTGGAGCCCAGACAATCTGTAATAACTTCTGGAGAGGCTCATTTGTCTCATGTCACACAGCATGGTTTTGGTGAGAGAAACAGAAGTGAGGAGGGAAGGGGAGAGGGAAGAAGAAGGAATCCCGTAATGTTCTCTGCCGTCATGGCCTATCCAGGTACTTTGGACTTTTTTTTGTGTGAGAGTTTTTGAGCCTTTACTCAATACATGTTAAAACCTAAAATAAAAACAGATGCTCAGTAAATAAAAACTATAAATTGCAAGGGGTTTAGGATTCAAGTTGTGGTATGTATGCATGTGTGTGCTCACATGTGTGCATATGAATGACAATGTGTGTGTGTGGTTACCTCCCTATTGATTTAAACATTCTTAACATGGAAGAAAAATAATTTTTATCTGTTTAATGTATAAAAACAAATTCAGTTTGTCAGTTTAGTAAATTTAGTAAGGTACATTGTTTAGGGCTTCAAGAATCATCAAAAGTTTTGTCTTCATAAGGGACATACAGTGTCTTTAAATATTTAAGTAGTTGAGTGAAATAATCAGATATTTAATTTCATATGCTGACTTATGAGGAGAAAATAGATTAGAAGAGGAAAATGGTAAATGAGATAGAACTTTTGTGAATAAGCAAGTACTCAGAGATTTCATTACCACCAGGCCTGCCTTACAAGAGCTTCTGAAAGCAGCATTACACATAGAAAGGAACAACCAGTATTAGCCTTTCTAAAAATATACCAAAAAGTAAAGAGTATCAACATAATGAAGAATTTATATCAACTAATGGGCAAAATAGCCAGCTAACATCAAATGGCAATAATCTTAAATTTAAATTGACTAAATCCCCCAATCAAAAGATACAGCCAAAACCCATCGGTATGCTGCATCCAGACCCATCTTACATGCAAGGATACATAAAGAGTCAAAACAAAGGGATGGAGAAAGATTTGTCAACCAAATGGAGAGCAAAAATAAATAAATAAATAAAAAGTAGAGGTTGCAATTCTCGCCTCTGATGGAATGGATTTGAAAGCAACAAAGATCAAAAGAGGACATAATGGTAAAAGGATCAGCGCAACAAGAAGAGCTGACGATCCTGGATGTGTACCCACCCAATACAGGATACATAAGACTTGTAAAGAGACTTGGACTCCCACACAGTAGTAGTGGGAGATTTCAACATCAATATTAGATAGATCAATGAGACAGAAAATTAATAAGGATATCCTGGACTTGAACTCAGATCCGGAACAAGTAAACTTAATAAACATTTATAGAACTCTCCACTTTAAACACACAAGATATGCACTCTTATCAGTACCACATCACACCTACTCACAGGTTTAAATGAAATATTGGTTGGCCATTATTAAGCACAATTGATGGTAAAAGGGAAGTTTTCAATACCCATTTTTAGGCTGCATTCTAGCCTGGGCAATTAAGCAACACTCCCGTTCTCTCTCCCTCCTCCTCTTCCTCTTTTTTCCTCTTTTTCATTCCTTTTCCTTTCCTTCTTTCTCTCTAAAAAAAAAGAGAGAGAGAACTATGAGGAGGTTTCTTGGGAGATGATAGTGGCTTGATCTTGAGTGATGGGAGCAGAGATACTGAGAAATGGACAGAGATGAGATGCAATTAAGAGGTAGAATTGATAGGACTCAGTGCTGGATTGGTTGTGGGGCTAAGGAAAAGAAAGGTGTCAAGCAAGGCTCCTGGGTTTCTGGATTAGCAACTGGGTGAATTGTGTTTTGCAATGAAGAAGGAGCATATTTAGAATAGAGGAGATTGTTTAGAAAGAAAATGAGTTCAGGTTGTCGCACTTTAAGTATGAGATGTTTATAGGACCAGTGACTAGAAAGAGAAGTTGGTTGTATGCATCTAGTACTCAAAAGAAGGTCTTGGAAGGAAACACAAAATAAATTAAATGGTCTTTGAAGCCTTTAAGTGGTGGAAATGATGAATGAGAGTGAAGTAAGATAAAAGTAAGTGATCATGAGCAAAAGTGAAGACACAGAGGCCTAAGATCTAACCTTAAACAATTTCAATGTTTTAAAGATAGACTGAGTATGAGAAATTTCCACAGGAGACTAAGATGGAGCGGTTGGGAAGGTAGGAGAAAAGTCAGGAGAGCATATCATTATGGAATTTCAGGAAAGAGACTATTTCTAACAGGCAGAAGTTGAGACATTACTTATGGGAACTGGATAATGTACATTGGGCTTAACAACATTGGGGGAGATCATTTGTGACTTAAGGAAGAGCATACTTAGTTGAGTAATAGCAACCGAAGCCAGAGTGGAATCACATGAGAGTGAATACAGTGTGGAAATAAAGGCTGTTTGCTCAGATACTCTTTGGATAAAAGTTGCTATTAGAGGGATAGAGGCAAGGGTCAGTAGCTTGAGAGGCACACATGATTCAGGGAGGATATAATTGTTGTTATCTTGAATTTTCTAAAAGGGAGAGATTGCAGCATTTCTGAATACTTATGGTCATGAGGGAATGTGTTCTGTTTCCGGGTCCACAAGGGGATGTAGTTTTAAGGGCAAAAACTTCCCAGTGCCATGCCCCCCTCCCATCTCTTCCCATCCGGGATATTTAATGGTCTCTGTTTTAACTTTTCCTGTGCACAGGAAGAACCAAAGGTCAATCACTCAAGCGGAAGTTCTAAGGAACTCCTTTCGTTGGCCAAAGATCTAGGAGAATGTGGGGGTTCCTCCCAGGTTAAAAGTTCCCTTCTTACACACCCCTTTGGACTCCATGTTTGGATCCCCTTCCACATACTCTCTTTCTCTCTCGTGTGGAAGTTCTCTCTTCTTCTCCTTTTTTTTCCTTTTTTCTCTACCTAAATAAATTCACTTTTTTGCAACACTGTTTGGGGTCTGGTATTTATTTTGTGAGTGCACCTGATTCCCCTCTCTCCTTCTTGAGAGAGCAGGAGACCAAGAACCTTGGAGAAATGTCCTCTCAGGGGAACTAAGGGCTCCCCTGAACCCCTGAACCCCAACTGTAAGTGTCCAGAAGGTAGCAAGAATTTAAAGATATTACCACAGTGTGAAGAAAGCACAGAGGCAGCTGGGTAGGAACACAGATTACAGGGGTGCAAAAAACCCTCAAAGGCCCAAAGGCACACACACTCACACCCACACCCACAGGCATACCCCCTATCCACTAGAAAGAAGTAGCTGGTACATTCTGTAGGACTTGTTAGTCATGTTGGATACCAAATATGCCAGGTTGGTTGCTAATTTATTTGCAATAGCTCAATTCCCACAGCACACTAGAATAGAAGTCCCATGAAAGCTAGAATTTTTCTACATATTTCTCTTTGCAACATTTCCTAGTGCCTATGACTAAGGCTGGCAGGTTGCAAGCCCTTAATAAATATTTACTGAGTAAGTAAATGAATTAGGTAGGTCTGATTGATTCGATTTTGTAGATGAAGGAACTGAGAATTAGAGAGGTTAATTATTTTGTCCGATCATAAAGGCAATAAGGAAAGATACCTGGGTTTGTACACAATCAAGGATTTTGATCAACACACTAAGTTGCCTTCCATTTTGAATCATATTGGATGAAACAAGCATATTTTTTAAGAATTTTAATATTCCCACATACTACCCTCATTATGTGAAGAGATTCTGAAGTATTAGAATCAAATTCATTAAAGCACTTAAAGAGTATTGATATTTATTTAACATGCATTTGATTACCCAGTGTGGAAAACCATTACCAGCTATCCAGGCCCTTCTTTTAGAAACAACCAGCAACTATAAGCCCTATTTCTTTCCGTTTAAACCTTGTACCATGCGCAGGCATCCCTTTGATTGCCATATGCTGTGTTGTGCTCACTGTGCATGTACTTTTTTTGTTTTCCTATTTCAATCCCTTAAGATATCTTTGCCTTCCTCTCTTAACTTGTGCCAGTATTAATTATGATCTTTTCTCCTTCTTTTATCTTACTTCTGCCTCCGTCTCAAATACTGAATCCAAGCTTTCATCCAACTTTTTAGGGAAGCTAATATCATGAAATTGTGAAGGCCTGGGATCTTCAAAGAGCCAAGGATTCTGCCAGACTGAGCAATAGACATGATGAGCATTCTCCACTTAAGATCTGAACTTTGAGAAGTAGAATCAAAGCGATTCTTTTGTAATTCCAAACAGCCATTTCGGCATATGAAGAAACAAAAGTAACATAAATCTAAAGACTAGGAAGAGGGTCAATGAAAGGTAAGGAATCCTCAGGAAACCAGAAAAAAAGTATTTCCTTTGGAGACGGTGGGCTTTTCTAATGAGGAAGACATAGGACTCCGAATATTATCTATAGCTTATTGCTAGTTATGTTTAGTAAACTATAAATTCTATAGTAAACTCTGTTAGTTCTCATTCTTGCATCTGAGTTTATTCTCAAACAATCCTTGTTAATCTTGATAAAAGTGCATTGGGATTGCACTTTTATCAAGTGCATCTCTTTAGGTATTGTTGTACACAGAAATCTTTAAGAGACTTGCCTCCAATAGGCTGATGAAGTGAAGACACTTATAATTAGTCCAGTGGGCCATGTAAATAGTTTTCTTACAGATTTCTATGTAAGAAAATCTTGTTTCTATCTGGATGTATTTGGAAGTTCTATGGGCTACTTAAGACTTCCTTAATCCTCTAGGGCAGTGAAAACAGACTCAGGCTTATTGGCTTAACTCTGCCTTCTTGTAAACTTTTGTTATGGCCATGCCTCTCATTCCTAAATATTATTATTGTGACTCTCATCTAATAAAATTTTACAACGACAGATCTTGGATCTTTTAGAAGAGAAAAAACATCTGTTTAATTCTTAAAAGGATATTGTTTCTTCCTAGTTACCAGAGTAGAATTTATAAAGTTTATAATCTGTGTGTTTCTATGCTTCAATCTCAGTTATCAAATGATCTCAGAAAAGATTAAATTGCATTTCTAAATCAGAAATTTCAGGTTGGTTAAATGCCTAGAACTGTATTGAATGCTATCATATGACTTCTCATACTTGTGTGATACAATTCAATGGCAATTTTTGCCCACTTAAAATGGAAGTGGTATCATGAAGACTTGACAGAATGGTGGTAGTTGAGTTTGATATCAGGTTTACCATGTGTCTTTAGATAAGTGAATTAACCTTTCTGAGTCTCTGCTTCCATATTTAAAAATGAACACTTTGGGACAGCTAGCATTCATTTACGTCTTCAAACATTTATTGCATTCCTTCCATGTTCTAGCTGCTGCACTTTTTGCTTGAGTTACAACATTACACAAGATGGTGTTCCTGTCTTCATGGGCCATAGTGTAGATGACAAAGATAAATAACTAGGCAGTTATAGAACAGTGAAATAAACAATACCAGTAAAAGCATAAGTTCCAAGGTAGTGGGCTGTCAACTTTATCCATCCTCTAGATAGATTGCCAATTATTTACATTTCTTCCAATTTGTCATGCAGTCTTCATTGCCTCCATGTCTTTAAACACGTTCCCTCTGCCTAGAATAGTATTTATTCTTTACCTAGCTAATGTCTACTTAGTCTTCAAGGTTTAGATAAAGTCTTACTTCTCAGGGAAACCTTGTTAACTCTCTGAGTTTGGTTTGTGTGGCCTTCTTGAGTACCCCTGGCCTTTATACGCGTCCTTCAAAAAGTAGCTTGACTTTATTTACCTACCAGTACTATTGTTAGGATGTAAACTCATTCACTGCAAGAATCCCATCCTTTATCTCTTTGTTCCAAGAACACAGTCTGATGTTTTATACAAAGCAAATGTTCTATAAATATTTATGGATTATATGAATATCAAACATTTATTGAACACCTGTTTTGTGCCAGGCACTAAGAAGGGATTTCCTTTATTTCTTTCTTCTCTTTCTTTCCTTTCTTCCTTTTTTTTTTTTTTTTTAACAAAGTCTTCCTCTTGTTGTCTAGGCTGGAGTGCAATGACATGATCTCAGCAAACTATAACCTCCACCTCCTGGGTTCAAGCCCTCCTGCCTCAGCCTCCTGAATAGCTGGGACTATAAGCCCCAAAACCATGCCCAGCTAATTTTTGTATTTTTAGTAGAGACAACTCTCGACCTCATGATCCAGGGATTTACTTTCATCACCTTATTTGCTTTAATTTTTACAACACTGTCTGTTATTGTGTGTGTAGTATTCCTATCCCCCTTTAGAGATGGAGAAACAAAGATTCATAGAAGCTAAGTAATTTTCTCAGTGTAACACAGATGGACAAACCCAGAGTTTGAAGCAGGTTTTCCAGAGGATTTTCTCTTTTATTCTACTGCACTGTAAATCATGGGTTTTGTTGTTTTAACATAAGTGTGTGTGTGTTTGTGTACATGTTCAAAGGGAAGTGGTTTTAAAGAAGATCACCTTCTCTAAGAGGAAACTCAAGGCTAATGGTTTTTGTGCCATATTTGTATAAACTGATGTAAATCTACTCTTTGGTATTTTGGCTCAGTAGTGGGAGAAACATTGATCTTCTTCAAGTGAACAGATGTCTATGCATAGTTATCTCTTTGAAGCACTAATCTGCATACCTCTGTAAGATGTGTGTGTGTGTGTGTGTGTGTGTGTGTATGTGTGTATCAGATAGAGATATGTGTGTATAGCTCATCAGGAACAGTTTGTATATAAAATCTCCTAGGACACTAAGGAGAAACAGAGAAGTCTAGTTATCCAGGGCCTTGGGAATATTGGGATTATAAACACAGATAAAGTTATGTCATTTTAAGGAAAGTATTTGTAATTGTAAAAGACCCAAATATAAAATTTGGGAGATGAGCAATACTGACCCCCTACTAAATGTATGAAGTTAGCTGGGGAATGTTTTCTGCTGACCAGAGAAAAAATGTAACTTCATTTAAAGTCAAAAGTCCTAAGTTCTCACTCAACTAGATTCTATAGAATTCTGTTCAAATATTGAAACAATACCTATTTTTCTTAATTTCAAAAGTTCCTGAACACAATCAGTAGCTAGACAAAAATCTTAGCTCTTTTTAGCCAGACACAATGGAATAAAATAGAAATATAGGCATTTCTATTCTAATGCCAATGTTTGTACTATTGAATAAACTTACATTCTGGAAAATTGGACACAGAAAATAATAAGTCCTGTGGGGAAAATAAGGTGTGGAGAGACTGCTCAAGAATGTGACATTTAGAAAGTAAAACACTAAAAACACTAAGACAATTACTATTAAAAAATGCTGGCATAGGTAACCCTCTAACAGAATTGGTACCTGGCTTCAGACATGGTTGGTCATTAGAAATTTAAAACCTGGGGCTTCCGTTTGTTTCTTTGAGATGTAAAATATGGACCATTTTTATTAAAACTAAAAATCAGATCCAACATTTAGCCTTTTTTGTTAATTCATTATTTTAATATGGGGATTAATGTCTTTGTAGCTTCTGAATCTGTGTTGGCACTTTTACCAGCAAGTTTAACATAATTGAATATGTAGACAAGTGCTTGAAGCACTAAAGAAAAGTGCTTTTGTAGATTTTTTAGTGTTTTCCTTAAGATCTGTTTCTTTGGTTGTGACAAAGTTTACCCTGGATAACTTTAAAACATTAAGCTACTGGGAAACAATATATAAGGACCAAAAATACTTTTGTGTTATAAGAACATCGTTCCCTGTTTTCCAGTCATATATGGAGAAATTTACATCAAATATTTGGCTGTTTTACAAGAACAGATTCTCCTAATTCATGTGATATGTAAGGTTCCAACAACGTGAAATGAATGCTAGATTCGGCTATATAAATCTCTGACTCACTGACTATTTTCAGAACCTGCAAATCTTAATCCATGCCAGTGTTCTGCGATAATAACACAGTAAACAAGATTTTGCTTATAGACTCGCAGTATAGAGTAACCATGTGTGGTGGAGGTGGCTTTTAAGAAAGGATTAAATGGTACCTTGGGAAAGTATAAAGAAACAAAAAAAATACATTTATTAGTTTAACAAATACTTTGAACTGTGCTAGATTTGTTTTACATCAAATAATCATTGACTTCAATGTTTCTGTTTCAATTAGATGGTCTTCCTTCTTCTTTTCCTCTTTCCTTTCTTTTTCCTTATTATGTCTCCTTCACTTTTTTTTTTTTTTTTGGTCTTTAGGTTCTATGGTACATGTGCCAGTCATGCAGGATTGTTGCATAGGTACATACTTGGCAAGGTGGTTTGCTGCCTCCATCCCCCTGTCACCTATATCTGGCATTTCTCCCCATGTTATCCCTCCCCAACCTCTCCACCCCCAACAGACCCCAGTGTGTGATGCTCCCCTCCCTGTGTCCATATGTTCTCATTGTTCAACACCCGCCTATGAGTGAGAATATGCGGTGTTTGATTTTCAGTTCTTGTGTCACTTTGCTGAGAATGATGGTTTCTAGATTCATCCCTATCCCTACAAAGGACACTAACTCATCGTTTTTTATGGCTGCATAGTATTCCATGGTATATATGTGCCATGTTTTCCTTGTCCAGTCTATCATCGATGGGCATTTGAATTGGTTCCAGGTCTTTGCTATTATAAACACTGCCGTGATGAACATACTTGTGCATGTGTCTTTATAATCGAATGATTTATAATCCTTTGGATATACACACAGTAATGGGATTGCTGGGTCAAATGGAATTTGTATTTCTAGATCCTTGAGGAATCACCACACTGTCTTCCACAATGGTTGAACTAATATATTACTAATCCTAATATAAAACTAATTTACACTCCCACCAACAGTGTAAAAGTGTTCCTATTTCTCCACATTCTCTCCAGCATCTGTTGTCTCCATATTTTTTAATGATTGCCATTCTAACTGGCGTGAGATGGTATCTCAATATAGTTTTTATTTGTATTTCTCTAATGACCAGTGATGACGGGCACTTTTTCATATGTTTGTTGCCCTCACATATGTCTTCTTTTGGAAAGTGTCTGTTCACATCCTTCACCCACTTTTGAATGGGTTTGTTTTTTTTTCTTGTAAATCTGTTTTAGTTCTTTGTAGATTCTGGATATTAGTCCTTTGTCAGATGAATAGATTCCAAAAATTTTTTTCCCATTCTGTTGGTTGCCAGTTCACTCTAATGATTGTTTCTTTTGCTGTGCAGAAGCTCTGGAGATTAATTAGATCCCATTTGTCTATTTTGGCTTTTGTTGCCAATGCTTTTGGTGTTTTAGTCATTAAGTCCTTGCCTGTCTATGTCCTGAATGGTTTTGCCTAGGATTTCCTTTCCCTTATCTGTTTTTTTTTTTTGTTGTTGTTCACTATACATTAGATATCTACTATCCAACTATCTACTATCTACTACTTTATCCTAGAGAAAATAGTGAACAAAAGCAGAGTTTGGAGTATTGTTGAAAGATAGGGATTAAATGTACAATCCCACAAATACATGTTAATAAACAGGACATAAGTCCAGGATTACCAAAGAGAGGAGCTATACAAGCATGTAAGAGGGGAATATATCTTACTCAGATATGTTGCCCAGGCTTCCCTCAAGAAATAAACGTAAATGAATGAGTGGATTAACTAGGTGAAGATAGGAAGGAAGATCATTCCTGACAGGGAGAATTGCTTCTGCAAAAACCCTGCAGCTCAAGTGACCACAAAGCTCGTGAAGGACTGAAGGAGGACCAGTGTGGCTGGTTGACAGAGCTAGGAAGGGTTTTGGCATAGAGCTGTATCATGCAGGGCATAACTTGCCTAGGCTGGGATAGATTCTCATCTTTAACTCTAGAGAAATAGAAATCATTGAAATGTTTTAAACCAGAAGATCTATGATATGATCAGATTTGTATTTTGCAAATGTGTTTCTGACCACAGTATAACACGATAAATACATAATTTTGTGCTTATTACAATTTTACATCTTTAATGTATCCTTGCAAGGAAAGAGCAACCCTGATTTCTGCGTTTTTTATTCCATTTTGGAAACAGAGAGAATGAGTCTTATGAGAATGAACGTTATCCTTTGCTTGATCAAGTCTGTTTTGTTCCTCATACTTCTTCTAAAGGATATCAACATTGCGTGAGATGACATCATAGCTGTGAAACAAAGCGTACATGTAAAATAATGACATTTCTTTGAACAGAGGGGCCTCAGATCCTCATTTTTTTTTGTACTCTTCATCTGGAAAACAGCTTCTATTCCCACCTGAACTCTCATTTGTAAGCTACTTCTCTCTCAGTTTTGTTGTAGGTGTTTCTAGGTTTTACTGCCACATTAAACATGCACATCTCCTGGATCTATTATTGAGAAGAGAAGTTTGAAAAGATCACGAGAATTAGCAAAAGAAGAAAAGAAAAAGAAGTCAGATTTTTGGCAGGAGACTATCTACCTGAGGACACATTGCCTCATTCCCTTGGCAACCATGCCTGTGATTAACAGTTTTCATAAATAATTCAAGTCTTTCATTTGCACTCTCCATAATCCCTCTTAGGGAGGCAACAGCACAGTATTTAGGGGTTTTTAGTTAAGCAAGTCACACTCCCTGTGGCTCCTCCTCCTTCAGTCAAACCATTACACTGTGAGATTAAGAGCTCCAGAAATGTGTTAGGTTTTGTGCAGAGTTAAAAACAAAAAAAACCACTGAATGTTTCTCAGTGAATTTTATGTCCAGTTTGCCACATAAGCCTCTGCTTTACAGCTCCTTTAACCAACACATTCTTTCCTTTTAGAAAGTAGAGTTGCTTTGAGGGCATAATCTTAACAACCAATGGGTTCTGTACATCTAATGATAACAGGCCACTGTATAAGTTCTGGCTGCCAGCAGTGCTGCTTGAGGTGAAATTATGAGAGGTGGGGCCTGCACCAGAAGCAAGAAATTGAAGAAGAGGGCATCAGCTATAAATTTTTCATTTGTCTAATGGACTATATTTTTAGGGTCCTGAAGTGAAGTAGCTGATGGGGAAGATTTTCATTATCACAAAAATGTGTATAGCCAGAATTCTCCCTAGTCTTTTGTCATAATCAAATCGTCAGAAGTCCCAAATGATAAATGGGCATCATGGAAATGTATCTAGGGCCCAATCACTTTGAATCTGAAGTGCAATCACAGACTGCCTCATGATTTACACACACACACACACACACACACACAATTTATCAGGGCAGGGCTAAGACATTTCTATACTGCACACAAATGTGCATTCCTAGCATCAATCTCCTACCACTGAAATGTTCACTAAGCATTTCAGTAATGAACTGACCTGGTTGGAGAATGAGCAGGCTTGGGAACACTTAACAGTTTTGAACAGTTTTATTTCTTCCACTATGACATTCAGTGCCCTGATAATAGAAAAGGAGAGAGAAAGAAAAAAGACAGAATAGAGAAAAGAGGATTGGTTGAAGGCAGAACAGCAAGAGAATGTCCAAAAAAAATGAGAAATAATGAGAGAGAGAGAGAATGAGACAAAAAGATGAAACATATTAAAGGGATGCTTCTTAAGGCAGCTAAGAGAATGTGAGAGATTGAGACCAGGAAAGATTCTGGACAGGGAATCAACTAGGAGTGTTTATTACACTAGAGGCTGAATATGTTATCCTTATTTGTGGCATATTGTTTTTAATCTACTTCTAAATATGAATATTTTAATCCTTTCTAGAATGAGATGAGGTTTAAGTAGATCATTAAAAACAGAACCAGAAATGACTTATGATGTTAAACTATACTAAAAAAATAGAGCGAATAAAAATAAGAGATTAAAAAAATTAAGGGATGGGAGAGGAGGCATTTGGGTGAGTTTCCTATTATGAACTACATATTTAGCTTTGGACTCTGTATTATAAAAGGCAAATTGGAAGGTCACCTAGTATTGTCAAATTAAAACGAGCAACAACAGCAATTGTAAGCAACTTAAAATTTTATCAAGAACGTTAACAGTGTTTTTCTGGCACTAAAAAATAACTATATGTATATGTAAGAGATAGAATAATGGACAATATTTTTATTGTGGTTTCCAGGAAGGAAGGAAGGAAGAGGGAGGGAGGGAGGGAGGAAGGGAAGGTTCTTATAACAGTATTTTGTTTATATGGTGGTTTGTAATTTGTCACATACTTTTACTTTAATTATTTCACTTGAGCCTCCTAAATAATCCTATGACTTAGAAAAGGCACATACAATGATCACATAACAGATTAAAATTAAAAGCTTGAAAAAAAAATGCTATTAGTAAAACTGATGGACAGTATACTAGAACTCAGGAATTCTGACTCCTAATCAAATTCCATCTGCTTCTCTAAAGAAGTAAAATGTAAATTATTAAATCAATGATTTTGCCTCTTGGATTGCCTCAGAGTTAACTATGAAACAGTGTTATTGAGGTATAATGGGCAAATAAAAATTGTATATATTTAAGGTGTACAATGTGATGATTTGATATACATACATCTATTCACCAAATGAAATGATCATAATAAAGCTAATTAAAACATTCATCATTTCATGTGGTTTTCTTTTTGTGTGTGGTGAGAACATTTAAGATTTAATCTTGAGCAAATTTCAGATATACAATACATAATTATAAACTATAGCCACCATGCTGTACATGAGATCCCCAGAACTTGGTAATCTTATAACTGAAAGTTTGTATCCTTTGACCAATATCACCCTATTCCATGCACCTCCCACCTGGCCCTTGGTAGTCACCATTCTAGACTTTGCTTCTGTGAGTTTAACTTTTTTTAAGTTTCACATGTAAATGACATTATACAGTATTTGTCTTTCTGTCTCTGCTTATTTCATTTAGCATAATGTCCTTCAGCTTCATTCATGTTGTTGCAAATGGTGGAGTGTCCTACCTTTTATTGGATGAATAATGGTCCATCACACACACATATGTATATAGATATAGGATATCTGTACATCACATTTTCTTTATTGATCCATCAGTGGACACTTACGTTGTTTCCATATCTTAGCTATTGTGAGTAATGCTGCAGTGAACATGGGAGTGCAGATATCTCTTCAAGATGTTGACTTCATTTCTTTTGGACATGTAACCAGAAGTGAGATTGCTGGATAATATCATAGTTCTATTTTAATTTTATAAGAAGCCTCCATACTGTTCCATAATGACTGTGCTGATTTACATTCACACCAATTGTGTACAAGGGTTCTCATTTTTTCCACACTCTCACTAACCCTTGTTAACCCTTGTCTTTTTGATAGTAGCATCCTAACAGGTAAGAGATGCTATCTCATTGTGATTTTGATTTACATTTCTCTAATAATTAGTGATATTGACTACCCTTTCACTTACAAATGTTGGACATTTTTGTATTCTCTTTGTAAAAAATGTCTACTGAAGTCCTTTGCCCATTTTTTAATAAAAATATTTCTTCTGTTTTTGCTACTGAGTTTTATAAGTTGCTCATATATTTTGAATATTAGTTCTTTATCAAATATACGGTTTGCAGATGTTTTCCTCCCACTCTCTTATTGCCTTTTCACCCTGTTGATTGCCTTTGTTATGCAGAACCATTTAAGTTTGTTGTGTATAAAACTGAGAAGCTTTTGGCATCATATCCAAGAAATCATTGCCAAGATTGTCATAAAGATTTCCCTTATGTTTTCTTCTAGGAATTCTATACTCTTAGGTCTTATATTTAAGTCTTTAATCTATTCCAAGTTAGTTTTTCATGTGTGGTATAAGATAAGGGTCCAAGTTTATTCATTTGCATGTCAATATTCAATCTTCACAGCATGATTTTTGCAAGGGACTCTCGTTTTCCCATTGTGTACTTTGTAGATCAATGGACCATATATGTGTGGATATATTTCTGGGGTCGCTCTTCTGTACTATTGGTTTATTTATTTATTTATTTATTTATATATTTATTCTTTCTACCAGTTTTGGTATAAACTTTATACCAGGTTTATATATGTATCTATACCATATTGCTATTATTACTGTGGCTTTGTAATATATTTTGAAATCAGTAAGTGTGATGCCTCCATCTTTGTTCCTTTTCAAGATCACTTTGGCTATTCTGAGTCTTTTGTTGTTTCATATAAATTTTGGATTGTTTATTCTATTTCTATAAAAAGCATCATTGGGATTTTGATGGAAATAGGATAGAATCTGTATATATATCAGTGGGTAATACAGACATTTTAACCATAGTAGGTCTTCCAATGTGCAAACATGGGATGTCTTTCTATTTATTTGTGTCTTCTTTTATTTATTTAATTGCCATATTGTAGTTTTACTGTAAGTCTTTTACCTCCTTGGTTAAATTTATTCTTAGGTATTTTACAATTTTTTATACATTATAAATGTGATTGTTTTCTTAATTTTCTTTTGAGAAATTGAATTTATTATTTAAATCTTTTCACATGCGAATTTCATCAAGTATTTAAGGAAGAAATATTTTCAATATTACAGAATGTTTTCTGATAACAGAAGTAACACTTACTTTCCAACTTGTTTTATGATGCTAGAGTTATCCTAATAACAAGCCTTGACAATGATGTTACAAAATAAAGTTACAGAACAATATTCCTCATACAAATACACTAAAAATACTTATAAATATAAAATATTAAAATCAGCAATATTGTATTATAATTAGGGTGGTTTATTTTAGGAAACACAATTTGTCTAATCTTTAAAAATTATTTAATATAATTTATCATGTACATAGAATAAAAGAGGGCACATATATAATTAATCAACAGATGTGGAAAAGATGCTGAGAAAATGTAACACCAATTTATTATGAAGATTCTTGGCAATTTAGGAATAGAAGGATAGTCTTCTATCCAGAAGCTATTAAACACATTTTTAGTAAGATTAGTAACAAATTCTATCTTCATTGATTGTAAAACCCAATAGATTTAAGATTTCAATTTATCTACAGATTGAATTTTGTCCAAATTATACTGCCAGCTATTTTTAAGCAGATTCAAAAATGTATATGTAAATGCAAACAGTAAAGAATATCCAAAACATAAGGGAAAAGAACAAAATGAAGGATTTACACTGTCTGACTTTCAGACTTACAGGCACCCTAAAGCTGCAATAATTGAGAGACAATAGTGCAAGCATAAAGATCTACAAATAGATGTGAGGAAAAAAATAGATGGCCCAGAAATAACATTCCTCTTATGTGGTTATTTGATGTTTTGAGACTTTTTCCAAGGCAACTAGTAGGGAAAGAAGTCTTCTCAACAAATAGTGCTAGAATAAGTAGATACTATATTGGAAAAATGAACTATACTCTTTATTTCACACCATACAAAACATTAATTAGAGAGAAATTATAGATCTAAATGTAAAAGCTAAAACCGTAAACCTCTTGTAGAAATACATAGTGGAACATCTCCATGACTTTCGAGCAGATAAAGGGTTCTTATTCAGTCCTAGAAAAACTATCATAAAAGAAAATATTGATCAATTAGAATTCATCAAAATTGAAAGTATCTGTTTGACAAAGTGCTGAAATTCAAGATATATAGACATCAACTACAAAAGGACAACTAATTTAATGTAAAATAGATAAAAGTTTTAAAAGACATTTCATAAAAAAGAATATGTAAATAGTCTATAATTATGTGAACATGTATTTAATATCATTTGATACATAATGCAAATTAAAATCACAAGAAACTACTGCATACTTACCAAAATGGCTAAAATTAAATGATCTGAAAACACCAAATGTTGGTTAGCATGTGGAACAAATAGAACTCTCATACATTGTTGGTGGGATTCTAAAGTTTTACAACCACTTCAGAAATGGCCTGCCATATTTTTATTAAAATTAATTAATTAAATATTTTAGCTTTATCGAGGTACAGTTGACACACAAAAAAATTGTATACATTTAATGTATTCATTTTTATGAATCCCACCACCTTCATCATATGCATACACCTGTAATATCATCACCACAATGAAGGTACTAAACATACTCATCATCACCAAAAATTTTCCTGTGCTCCTTGTGGAGTTTTTTTTTTTTTTGGAGAGGGATTAAAATTCTTTAAATAAGATTTATCCTCTTTAACATATTTTAAAGTGCACAATACTGCATTGATAAATATGATACTACTTGTGTATAGCAGATTTCTAGGATGTATTCATCTTGTATGACACATATTTTATATCCATTGAAAAACAATTCTCCATTTTCTCCTCCCTCCAAGGCCCTGGCAATCACCATTTTATTGTCTTCTTTTGTGAGTTTGACGCTTTTAGATACCTCACATAGGTAGAATAACACAATACTTGTCCTTCTGTGCTTGGTTTATCTTACTTAGCATAGTATTCTCTAGGTTCATCTGTGGTGTTGAAAATACAAACACACTTTTATTTCTGATGAGAAAATAAATACAAGTGGAAGTGCTCCGTAACAGGCAATTTGTGTGTGTGTGTGTGTGTGTGTGTGTGTCTGTGAAACTAAACATCCACCTCTTCTATCATTCAGCAATTTTACTCCTCTGTATTTACCCAACAGACATAAAAACTATGTTAACAAAAAAACTCGTACAAGAATGTTCATAACAGCTTTATTCATATTAACCACAAATTGGCCCAAGTTTCTACCAAAAGAGTGAATAAACAAACAGTAGAATATTTATGTAATATGGACAATATTATTCAGTTTAAAAATGAATGAATTATTGATACAGGAGAAAACATGAACATATGTCAAAATCATTATGTCAAGTGAAAGAAGCCTTGTATCGTATACTATATAATGAATATGGATATATGCTCTATTATGCCATTTATATTAAATGTTAAAACAAGAAAATCTAATCTATGGTAGAATAATATCAGAACAATGTTTGCCTCTGGTGGACTCTGGTGTTTAAGGATCAGCTGGCAAGGGGCCTGAGAGAACTTCTTTGTGTGATAATAATGTCTGCATCTTACTAGGGATCACAACAAACGCAGACATTCATTTGTCAAAATTTACTAACTATACACTTAAAATTTGAGCATTTCATGGTATATAAATTCAAGAAAAGGAAACTACTAAAAATACTGAATTTTTGTTAATGTGCATATTGTTTGGATGTCTGCAATTTGCTTTGAAATCCATTGAAAGTAAAACTGATAAATGGATAGAAAGAAATATAGAGCGATAAGTGCTGCAACAGGTGTAGTAATATATTAAGCTAGAATCTAGGTGGCGAGGATGAGGGTGTTTTATGCAAAGTGTTTTCAACTTTACCATATGTATGAGAATCTTCATAAAAAATTGAAAAAAATCAACCTACCTGATTTAGTCACTTGATGTGCAAAAAGTGATACTCCAACATGCATCTTTGCCCAAGCAGAAATTATTTCTGATGTTACATGTGGAGAGGCTTAAGAGGTGGTTTGAAACTGCAAAAACTCTTTGATAAGGACACCACCTAGACTTTGTGGTTCCTCAGCAACACTTTAGCACAAATGCTACTGCTATGGTTTGAGGGTTTGTGTCCCTACAAAATTCATTTTGAATCTTAATTCTCAATGCAACAGTATTAAAAGGTGTGGCCTTTACGAAGTGATTAGACCACAAGAGCTCTACCCTTATGAATGGGATTAGTGCTTTATAAGAGAGCTTTAGGGAGCGAGTTTGTCCCTTTGATGCCATCTTGGAAGCGAAGCATGAGCCCTCACCAGGTGCTGAATCTGCTGGCAACTTGATCATGGATTTCCCAGCCTCTGAAACTATGAGAGGTACATTTCTATTATTTATAGATTACCCAATCGACAATGTTTTTATTATAGCAACAAGACCATTACCAGCTGTCCACCTCAACAATAGAACTTGAGCCTCTCATGTAGGGTTGTGGTTTTGAATAGCATTATATTTGGATTGGCCTCTTTTTTTTTTGATAAGAAAACTTTTTAGCCCTTTATTTTGTTTATTTTTATTTTAATTAATTAATTTATTTATGTTATTGCATTTTAAATTTTGGGGTACATGTGCAGAACAGCAAGATAGTTGCATAGGTACACACATGGCAGTGTGATTTGTTGCCTTCCTCCCCTTCACCCACATCTGGCATTTCTCCACATGCTATCCCTCCCCAACTCCCCCCCGCTGTCCCTCCCCTTTTCCCCCCAATAGACCCCAGTGTGATGCTCCCCTCCCTGTGTCCATGTGTTCTCATTGTTCATCACCCGCCTGTGAGTGAGAACATGTGGTATTTCATTGTCTGTTCTTGTGTCAGTTTGCTGAGAATGATGTTCTCCAGATTCATCCATGTCCCTACAAAGGACATGAACTCATTGTTTTTGATTGCTGCATAATATTCCATGGTGTATATTCCCAGTCCAGTGTATCATCGATGGGCATTTGGGTTGGTTCCAGGTCTTTGCTATTGGAAACAGTGCCATAATGAACATTCGTGTGCATGTGTCCTTATACTAGAACGATTTATACTCCTCTGAATATATACCCAGTAATGGGATTGCTGGGTCAAATGGAATTTCTATTTCTAGGTCCTTGAGGAATCACCACACTGACTTCCACAATGGTTGAACTAATTTACACTCCCACCAGCAGTGTAAAAGTATTCCTATTTCTCCACATCCTCTCCAGCATCTGCTGTCTCCAGATTTTTTAATGATCGCCATTCTAACTGGCGTGAGATGGTATCTCAATGTGGTTTTGATTTGCATCTCTCTAATGACCAGTGATGATGAGCATTTTTTCATGTTTGTTGGCCTCATGTATGTCTTCTTTTGTAAAGTGTCTGTTCATATCCTTTGCCCATTTTTGAATGGGCTTGTTTGTTTTTTTCTTTTAAATCTGTTTGAGTTCTTTGTAAATTCTGGATATCAGCCCTTTGTCAGATGTGTGAACTGCAAACATTTTTTCCCATTCTGTTGGTTGCCTATTCACTCTAGTGACTGTTTCTTTTGAACCCATCTGGAACTGGGCTTTTATTTGTGTGGTAGGCTCTTAATTACTGCCTCAATTTCAGATCTTGTTATTGGTCTATTTATTCAGTTTCAACTTCTTTCTGGTTTAGGGTTGGGAGGACACAAGTGTCCAGAAATTTATCCATTTCTTCCAGGTTTACTAGTTTATGTGCATGGAGTTGTTTGTAATATTCTCTGATGATGGTTTGAATTTCTGTGGAGTCTGTGGTGATTTCCCCTTTATCGATTTTTGTTGCATCTATTTGGTTATTCTCTATTTTCTTTTTTATTTAATCTGGCTAGTGGTCTGTCTATTTTGTTTATCTTTTCATAAAACCAGCTCCTGGATTTACTGATTTTTTTTTTTTTGCAGGGTTTTTCATGCCTCTATCTCCTTCAGTTCTGCTCTGATTTTAGTTATTTCTTGTCTTCTCCTGGGTTTTGAGTTTTTTTTGATTTTGCTCCTCTAGCTCTTTCAATTTTGATGATAGGGTGTCAATTTTGGATCTCTCCACTCTTCTCATGTGGGCACTTATTGCTATATATTTTCCTCTAGAGACTGCTTTAAATGTGTCCCAGAGATTCTGGTATGTTGTGTCTTCGTTCTCGTTGAAGAACTTCTTTATTTCTGCCTTCATTTCATTGTTTATCCAGTCAACATTCAAGAGCCAGTTGTTCAGTTCCATGAAGCTGTGTGTTCTTAGTTAGTTTCTGAATTCTGAGTTCTAACTTGATTGCACTGTGGTCTAAGAAATTGATTGTTATGATTTCTGTTCTTTTGCATTTGCTGTGGAGTGATTTACTTCCAATTCTGTGGTCAATTTTAGAGTAGAAGTGATGTGCTGCTGAGAAGAATGTACATTCTGTGGATTTGGGGTGGAGAGTTCTGTAAATATCTATCAGATTTGCTTGTTCCAGGTCTGAGTTCAAGTCCTGGATATCCTTGTTAATTTTCTGTCTGGTTGATCTGTCTAATATTGACAGTGGAGTGTTAAAGTCTCCCACTTTTATTGTTTGGGAGCCTAAGTCTCTTTTTAGGTCATTAAGAACTTGCCTTATATATCTGGGTGCTCCTGTATTGGGTCCATATATATTTAGGATCGTTAGCTCTTCTTGTTGTATCGATCCTTTTACCATTATGTAAGGACCTTCTTTGTCTCTTTTGATCTTTGTTGCTTTAAAGTCTGTTTTATCAGAGATGAGAATTGCAACTCCTGCCTTTTTTTTGTTCTCCATTTGCTTGGTAAATCTTCCTCCAACTCTTTATTTTGAGCCTTTGTGTATCCTTTCATGTGAGATGGGTTTCCTGGATACAGCACACCATTGGGTTTTGGTTTTTTATCCAATTTGCCAGTCTGTGTCTTTTGATTGGTGCATTTAGTCCATTTACATTTAGGGTTAATATTGTTAAGTCTGAATTTGATACTGCCATTTTGATTCTAGCTGGCTGTTTTGCTCATTAGTTGATGCAGATTCTTCATTTCATTGATGCTCTTTAGCATTTAGTGTGTTTTTGGAATGGCTGGTAATGGTTGTTCCTTTCTATGTGTAGTGCCTGTTTCAGGAGCTCTTGTAAAACAGGCCTGGTGGTGACAAAATCTCTGAGTACTTGCTTTTTCACAAAGGATTTTATTTTTCCTTCACTTATGAAGCTCAGTTTGGCTGGATATGAAATTCTGGGTTGGAAGTTCTTTTCTTTAAGGATGTTGAATATTGGCCCCCACTCTCTTCTGGCTTGTAGGGTTTCTGCTGAGAGATCTGCTGTGAGTCTGATGGGCTTCCCTTTGTGGGTGACCCGACCTTTCTCTCTGGCTGCCCTTAGCATTTTCTCCTTCATTTCAACCTGGTGAATCTGACAATTATGTGCCTTGGGGTTGCTATTCTTGAGGAATATATTTGTGGTGTTCTCTGTATTTACTGGATTTGAATATTGGCCTGCCTTGCTATGTTGGGGAAGTTTTCCTGGATAATATCCTGAAGAGTATTTTCCAGGTTGGGTTCATTCTCTTCGTCACATTCAGGTACACCTATCAAACGTAGATTAGGTCCCTTCACATAGTCCCACATTTCTTGGAGACTTTGTTCATTCCTTTTTGCACTTTTTTCTCTAATGCTGCCTTCTCATTTTATTTCATTGAGTTGATCTTCGACCTCTGATATCCTTTTTTCTTCTTGGTCAATTCAGCTGTTGAAACTTGTGCATGCTTTGCGAAGTTCTCATGTTGTGTTTTTCAGCTCAATCAATTCACTCATATTCCTCTCTAAGTTGTCCATTCTTGTTATCATTTCATCAAATCTTTTTTCAAGGTTCTTAGTTTCTTTGCATTGAGTTAGAACATGTTTTTTTAGCTCACGGAAGTTTCTCATTGCCCACCTTCTAAAGTCTGACTCCATCATTTCATCACACTGATTCTTCATCCAGCTTTGTTCCCTTGCTGATGAGGAGTTGTGGTCCCTTGTAGGAGGTGAGGTGTTCTGGTTTCAGGTGTTTTCCTCCTGTTTGCACTGGTTTCTTCCCATCTTTGTGGATTTATCAACCTGTCATCTGTGTAGCTGCTGATTTTCAGATTGGGTCTCTGAGTGGACATCCAGATTGTTGATGATGAAGTTATTTCTGTTTCTTAGTTTTCCTTCTAACAGTCTGGCCCCTCTGCTTTAGGACTGCTGAGGTCCAGTCTAGGCCCTGCTTGCCTGGGGGTCACCTGCAGCAGCTGCAGAACAGTAAGGGTTGCTACCAGTTTCTTCTGCTATCTTTGTCCCAGAATGATGCCCGCCTAATGTCAGTCTGATCAGTTCTTTGTGAGGTGACTCTTTGGATATACGGGGGTTAGGGAGCTGCTTGAGGAGACAGTCTTTTCTTTATAGGAGCTCAAGTGCTGAGCTGTGAGCTCCGTTGTTCATTCAGAGCTGCTAGGCAGGTATGTTTAAGTCTGCTGCAGCAGTACTCATAAACCCCCTTTTTTTTCCCCAGGTGCTCTGTCCTGGGGAGTTAAGGCTTTAATTATGAGTGTCCGTTGCGTTGCTGCCTTTTTTTTTTTCTTTTTCTTTTCAGGGCTCTCCTGCACAGCAAGCAGGCAGCCTAGTCACTGCCTGCAGAGGCTTTGCTGAAGCTTTGCAAAGGCTTTGTGGGTTTTGCCCTGCTGCTGGCTCTGCCCTGCTGCCGTGTGAATTTCCCTGCAGTCCTGTTCATATGGGTGTGGTTAGAACTGCCTCGGCAATGTTGGCCCACTTCTGTAACGGCAGACTCTTTTTGTTATGGTGGGTTGCCTCAGCAACAGCAGGCTGTGTCAGTAATGGCAGACTACCTTAGTAGGGGTGGAGTGCCTCGGTAATGGCAGATGCCTCTCCCCCACAGAGCTGGGCTGTCTGGGTTTTAGCTGTGCTTGCCGTGAAACTCTTAACCCCGAGCATTTCCATTTGCTGTTTTTTGTTTGTTTGTTTGTTTTTGTGAGCATGGGACCTGCAGAGCCTGATCACCTGGCTCCCTGCCTCAGAGCCTTTTTTTTTTTTTTAGTTGAATGGTTGACTCTCTCCCAGATGTTCCAGTCGCCTGCTGAAAGGGCGCTGGGATCTGTGTGATTTCCTGTGTGGCAACCCACTGCACGGGCTGTAACAACGTCGCTGCCCAGGAATCTGCTGGCCTGGCTTTATGTTTCAGTCCCGTTTAATCAGATGAATGGGCTAATCTGCCTTCCTTGATCTCCAATTGCCAGTTTAACAGGGAAACCAGACCAGTGTATTTTGTACAGAGAGCTGCTGCACTGCGGCGCCAGCCGAAACAGCTGTGCTGGCCAAAACAGTCATGCTGGCAACCCCTGGGGCTCCTCCACCTGGGAATCTCCTGGTCTATGGGCATTAAAGATCCATCTGGAAATACAGCATCCACTCACCCTCTGCACTTTCACTGGTAGCTGCAATCCTGAGCTGCTCCTACAGTGCCATCTTGAATCCAGCTCCTGGATTGGCCTCTTATTAGGATGAATTTGCCACAAAATTTCCTCAAGCAAGTTAAATATTTCCAGCTGTGAGATGACAATATATTGGTTCTGTTCACTTACATGCAAGTATTTACCTGCTAAGTACAATGATCTTAAGTACACATGATTATCAATATCATACCTATGTAGTTATTGAATTTTTCTCCATCCATTTCCTAACATAGCTATACATTTGTGAAATCTATGCCTTACTAATTAAAACCCAAGGTGAAATATTAATACACTTACCTCTTTTATCTGTTTTAACACTTAACTTGCATAGCAATTTTTTTTGGGCACAGTTTTTTGTGAACTGAGGCCTATAATTTTCCCCAGATATTTACATTCCTGTGAGCTGAGACCATGTCTGAATTGTTCACCACTATTTCCTTAGTGCTTAGAACAGTTTTTGACATATAGTAGATAATCATTAAATGCCTATTCAATAAGTTAATAATAAAGATGTGTTTCAAAATATTGAGATGTCAGTATTGCATATTCTCTCCTTCTAGAGAAGTATTTTATAAATGGTGAAGTATTTTTAAATTATGTTTGGCAGAGGCCTCTGGATGTCATATATATAAGCATTGTAGAAAGTCTGAAAGTTAGTTTGTAAACAATGTTTTTTCCTTCTTAGCTAGAGACAGCATTTATTACATAGAAATTCCTATGCAATAGAGCAAATATTATCAGTTACTATGCCAGAAAAATAGATGCTCTACAAAAATAAGTATTTTATAACAGAGATATGAAGAAGAATGGTTAACTTAACCAGTTGTCAAATTTCTAGCAATCTCAAAACTTCTGACTGGGCACAGTGGCTCATACCTGTAATCCTAGTACTTTGGGAGGCTGAGGCAGGCTGACCACCTGAGGTAAAGAGTTCGAGATCAGCCTGACCAACATGATGAAACCCCATCTCTCCTAAAAGTACAAGAATTAGCCAGTCATGGTGGCAGGCACTTATAATGTCAGTTACTTGGGAGGCTGAGCCAGGGAAATCACTTGAACCTAGGAGGCAGAGGTTGCAGTGAGCTGAGATCACACCACTTCACTCAAGCCTGGGCAAAAGAAGGAAACTCCATCTAAAAAAAATTTTTTTTTTATGTTTCTAAAATAAATGAAGCAATCTGTAAATAGAGAGAAAAAGAAGACATAAATATACTGTCCTTTATTCTAAGAATGAAATATATTGTATCCAAGTGACATGGAAGGGTGAAAATTTGGGTTACTTATTAAAACAAGTTTTATATCTATTTTTTATAGACATTTTTGTTTCATTTAAGTTTAGTTTAGTGGGGAAACTGAAACAACACGACAAGTACTACTACCACTGTTACTACTACTATAGTTAACAGTGAAACAGAAGGTGGAAAACCACTATTTAAAAAGTCTTGGAGCGTTTAGCAGAAAGACAAACAACCCTTGGTGAAGATGGCTTCAGGTACCATAAAGACACAGTATAATAATTAAGTTTAATAATGAAGACTTTGAATTATCAAAAGTGGCTAAGATTGTAGGATTGATTATCTTCACATGTTTTCTATTCTTTCTGGGCTTCCAACTACACTACTTTTCCAGGCCTTTCTGTGTCCATAAGACTGAATTCTAGTCAGAGATGTTAGCAGAAAAGCTCTATGTCACCTAGAGTTCTGGCTTATAAAATGATTTATAAGTAACCTTCAATACTCTTTTCCCAATCTCTTGTCTGGGTATTAATGTTTAGGGTACTTTGGGTAGCCACAATTTGAAGACAGAAAAGATTCTGTCAGTTTGGATTTCTGAATACTGTGATAATCACATTGCCTCTGTCCTGGAACTTCTGTTTCGGCCTTTACTTGAGTGAAAGACAAACTTAGGTTTATTAAGCTACTGAATGTGCTATGGAATCTAGTAGCCATTAGCTACATGTACCTTATAGTTACTAAAGATTTAGCTAGTGTTACCAAAGTGAATTTTTAATTATATTAAATATAAGTAGCTGTATGTGGCTCATGGCCACCATATTACCCAGTGCATTTTTAATAGAGCTCAGTTACATTTACTTCTTGTTTTGAAGAGGGTTTGGACTGTGTAATAGCATTTTTGCCATCAAAATAAGACCCCTATTTTATACATGGCATAGGATGTACTCAATAATTTCTCCTCTGTGAACTTCTACAGCATCAATTTTAACCGTGCCTTCACTCACAGAGTGTCAGATTCACCCCCAAATTAGTAATGCTATTTTTCTAACCTGTGCCCTTGCTGTCTGCCTCTTCTGCCTGACATGTTTTCCTCCATCATGGCCATTGGCGAATGGCCTCTCATCCTTCAGAATTTAGAACTCATGCCACCTCCCCTATGAACACTTTTCTGGCACATCCCAGGATGAATTGCTTAGTTTCTTCTTTGTGTCACACTAACCTTCTAAATTTCTATTATGCTACCTAGGACACTTCATCAAATTTATTTGTTTTTGTATTTAACTCTTTTTCTATTAGACTATAAATTCTTGAGAGTGGACTTTTTCGACTTAATACTTGTTTCCCTAGCAGTTAGGACAGCATCAAGTACAGAATTAATCATCAATAAATGATACACGAATAGAAAATTTGGAAGATAAAATTTTGTGTAATATCCCTCAGTTACTCTCCTCCTTTGATCTGCATTATCTTCCAGGCAGTTAGAGATGATTCATGCTGGATAGTGTAGTCTGCTTCTTGTGTCTGTATTTAGAGGGAGCTACTTCTGATTCTTTGCCCTCAGTGGACACACAATCAAAGCTTACAGTTTACAGAATGAAACCATAATTGCAAATTGAATTTCTTTCTCTGTTAATCTCAGACAACATGTCACAAAATGTCTGTCATGAGAATATGCTGATTTATGTAACAGTTCCTGAGGTCGTGAAAATGAAAACTGGAAATTTAGCAGACCAGATTCTGGCATATATGACTTATGATTATTATGTTGGATTGGATCAATTTCATTGCTGTACTTCATCTTGTTACTAAGAAATTGTCATAATAAAATTAACGCATTTTAAAGTTTATGGGAAAACTTGAATTAAAGTTTCTTAGTCTAATTTAATAATATTCCTCATGCTTCAGTGATACAGCAGTCCTTTGAGAAAATTGAGCCCTCTACTGAATGCTTCTTTATTTAATAAACTTGCAGAATGGTGTAGATCTTCACCCTTTTCTGTTGTTCTTCATTTATTTTTATAAGTCTACTGAAAATAAATTTCTCACAGGTTTTTACTTTTTATCTTGTTTTAGTTTTTGTTCATTCTTACTTTCTATTGTCTTTGCCTTTATGTTTGAAGAGTATTTTGTGGGTATAGACTTCTAAATTGGTGGGTCCTTTTCTTTCTGCTGTTTAAGGAAATTTCCAAGTTTCTATGCAAAAATATACTTTATTTTTACTACTGATCCTTGGACGTTAGTATCCTTTTTTTCTGGCTAAATTTGTTACTTGCTTTTTGTTGATAAATTAATTTGGCTACATTGTGCCTAGATTTTAATTTTTTAAATTGCATGTGAAGTTTGCTAAATATCTTGAATTTATGGGTTATTATCTTTTTTTATCAGATTTGGAAAATGCTCAGCCGACTTTTATTCAAACACAGGATATTTTTTCTTTTTCTTCTGGAACTCTAATTATACATGTATTAGGCCTTTTGAATATGTCTCACATGTGTCTTATGCAGTCTTCTGGTTCTTTTTTCCCTCTCTATTCCTCTGCTTGGATATTTTTCTATTGATCACTTTTCTAATTCACTAATACTGTCTTCTGCTGTGTCCAGTCCACTCTTCATTTATCTGAGTTTTAAATTTTAGATATTTTATTTTACAGATGCCTAATGGTGGTGTGAGTCCTTCTTTTCTAATACTCCATTGAAATATTCCACTGTGTTCATCCCTTCTTCTATATTATTTAAGATATTAATCATAATTTTTTGAAGACTTTATTTGGTTACTTCAATATCAGTAATATCTCTGAGTCTCTTCCGTTGATTATTTATCTCTTGATTACTAGTCATTGTATCCTCCTCCTCTGCTGTTGGGAACGTTTTATTTTATGTGCTGGACATGGTGGGTGATAAATTGTAAAGGCTCTAGATTTTGTTGTTATTCTCTAATGAGAGTTAAGGGAGTTAATTTTTATTCTGGTACATATATAAATTATTAGAGGACCACTTGATTCTGCTGAGGTGTGCTGCTAGAGTTTATTAGGATGGAATTATTGCACTTTTGCCCTTACTCTTAGAGAGTGTCCCCTACGGCTAGCACATGGTCATTGCTTCTGGAGCATGGCCATTCCATGATGAAATCTCAACTGAAAGCTTGAGATGTTTACAAAGGTCTCTGTACTTAGTTGGGCCTCAGATCCAACATTTTCTTCACACCATGCAGGCTTGAAATCCTTGCTAAGCTCTTTAGCCTCCCAGTGGTTTTTCTCTGGTAGGCCATTTGAAATCTTGCCTTGCAAGTGTGCATTTTAGAAGTTGGCCAAGTGTTCCAGGGGACATGGCTACATAAATTTTGGTGCCCCTTGCTTTTGGGTCCTTCTTATATAATACCATATCTCCCAATCTAAGTGTCTTGGAAGTCCTAAGCTTTTTATTTGATCCAGCAAGACTGTCACTCTCTTTTTGGAATTTATTTCTCTTTGCCATAGATTAGAAAATACTCTGAGGGTAAAAGTCAGGGTAAATGTAGTCGCTTCATGTTTTTTCTTTCAATGACCAAAGCCTAGTATTAATTGCTAAACAGTATCGGAAAACAGTTACTTTATATGTTTTGTTGACCTTTTATACCATTTTGTGACAGGAAGAAGATAGGTTTGATACCAGATACTCTGCCATGACCAGAAGCAAAGACCTTACCAGTATTTCTTATTTTTATAGTCATCACTTTCCAATGCCACAGTCTCATGCTTTTGTTCTTATTTCTTAACCTTGTCCCCATTCCTCATGAGACTTAAATGCTTACTCTCAAGAGCAAAAGCATTATTTTTCATGAATAGGGGACCTAAACAAGGTACTTAAGCTTCTTGATTCTTAGTTTATTAATCTAAGATTATGGGCAAATTTTATTAGGCAGTATTTAATAGGCAATGTTACTTGTAGTATGTTCCACAGGCTAACTATATCACAGTAATCTGGAGAAGATTGTTAAAAATAGAGATCCTGTCCAGGCATGGTGGCTCATGCCTATAATCCCAGCACTTTGGAAGGCTGAGGTGGGCAAATCATGAGGTCAGGAGTTCGAGACCAGCCTAGCCAACATGGTGAAATCCTGTCTCTGCTAAAAATACAAAAATTTAGCTGAGTGTGGTGATGGGTGCCTATAATCCCAGCTACTTGGGAGGTTGAGGCAGGAGAATCACTTGAACCCAGGAGGCAGAGGTTGCAGTGAGCTGATACAGTGCCACTGCACTCCAGCCCAGGAGACAGTGAGAGACTCTATTAAAAAAAGAGAGAGAGAGAGAGAGAAAGAGAGAGAGAGAGATCCTTTAAATCCTTCCAGATCCACTTAATCAGAATCTTGGCTGAATGGACTCTGGGGATCTGCCTTTTTACAAGGTTGCACAGAGGATCCTTGTGTAGACTGAAGTTTGAAAACACTGTAATAAGGTCATCAAGAAAATGAAATCAGCCATATTCTATGAAGCACCTGAAGTGTAAGTGCTTAGTAAGCACTGGTATTTATTTCACTATTTTCTATTTCGTATATTTTAGAAAGATATTTTAAATAAATGTGCCAGTAGGTGAAATATTTTGATCTTAATCAGAGAATATAATTAGATACAGTACATGTATATAGCAGCACTACATACAGCTCTACATACAATATCCAGCAGTACTACATACATATATGTGTGTATATACACACCACATACATAGTTTTGTGTGTGTATCATATACTATTTATTATATATTATTTGTTATATACTATTAATTATACTGTAGGGATTTTAGGGTGTTAATTAATCATGCATCTCCTGAGCCCAGCTCAAGTTTGAAATCAGTGAGAAAATTGCTAGGAGTAAGATGTATGTGTGGTGTGTGTATATATATATATATATATATATATATATATATATATGCATACATACATCTATATACATCTATATATATGTATACACACACAAACACATTTAGGTGTGTGTGTATATACATATACACATATATGTATACGTTTATATATACTTATACACACACAAACATATCTATGTATGTAGTGTGTATATATATATATACACACACATGTATATAGTGCTGCTATATGCTGTATGTAGTGCTGCATGCAGGTATATGTATACATATATATGTGTATATGCATGTATATGTATACATATATATGTGTATATGTATGTATACACACATATCTATGTATGTAGTGCTGCTATTAATTAAAATACCCCACGTTCCAGGATTTTTTTGTTATTTATTAGAACAGTCAGTAAAAAAGAAGTTCAGGTGTAAATTTGACATGAAATATAGAACTTAAAACGTTTCAGTAATCAGGATCCATCAGAATATTTCAGCCTTGTAAAATATGTTGAAGGGTTACTATTTCTTTCTTTCCCCAGAACTCTAAAAAGGAAACTAAAATTCAATAGGAACATACACAGTGTATTTAAAAAGGGAGCCAAACACATTGCTATTCTGACTTGTGGTTCATCAAAGTGAATTCTAGAAAAGATGAAAATATCTAAGATTTGAAAGAGTGTTATGAGGTTCCAACTCCACAGTTCCACACAAAGCTAATTGTTATAAGTGATTTAGAGGTTTTAAACATTCATTAAAGTAAAGTAAAAAATGAATAACCCTGTAAGTAATATCCTTCTTGGCTTAATGACATGCAGAATCAATTGTGTACAGCATTTAACATGCATTTTTGGAAAACTGGCTTCCTTTTTAGAGATGGCATCCAAGACATAGCTGCAAGGCAATCATTATCAATTACCAGATTACTTCTGTTTTAGCTATAGCATAATTTTCATTGGAAATTAATTATACTGTAGGGGTTTTAGGGTGTTAATTAATCATGCATCTCCTGAGCTCAGCTCAAGTTTCAAATCAATGAGAAAATTGCTAGGAGTAAGATGAATAGGGATCAAAATACTAGACCTATTAGTTAACATAGATGGAAATTTACTGGGATCTCTGGTCAGCACTGGGCTTTCTTTACCCCAATATGAATAGCATAGCTGAAGAAGTTGGATCTGCCAAGTAGAGTCACTTATCTAGAATTATTGCCCACATCTGTTAAAGCATACAGTAGTGACTGAGAGAAACAGACCTGCAGACCAACAGCTGGAAGAAATGTTTTGATCTTGATCTATCTATGTGTCCTCCTTTCAGAATGCAGAAACAGAGCACAATTGGTAGGGGTATGAATAAAGAGAATGAGGTAGCACCTGAGTCATACATGTTAGCTCCTTGACCAAATATTAGGACATATATATATATATTTTTTTTTTTAGGAGGAGTCTCGCCCTGTTGCCGAGGCTGGAGTGCAATGGTGTGATTTCGGCGCACTGCAACCTCCACCTCCCGGGTTCAAGCGATTCTCCTGCCTCAGCCTCCTGAATGTTGTGATTACAGTTGCATACCACCACACCAGCTAATTCTTGTATCTTTAGTAGTGATGGGGTTTTACCATGTTGGCCAGGTTGGTCTCAAATTCCTGACCTTGTGATGTGCTTGCCTCAATTTCTTAAAGTGCTGGGATTACAGGCGTGAGCCACTGCGCCTGGCCAGGATATAAATTTTTACATTAGGGTCAAGGTAGAAAGTTGCAGTGCAGGATGCTTCCATTTATTTTACCTTAGGATTGGACTAGAAGTTCTTTTTAGGATTGAGTACTATGTGTTCCTTTCTACCTCCCTCTTTCCCATATATCTGCCCACTCTACTGCCTAGTAAAATTCAAAACAATTAAGGGAACTTAAAATAAATGGGTAACAACCAAATGCTACCATAAAAATACACAAATGCTAATGTCTATGTTACATCCCATATTTGGATAGATTTAAATAATTTCTAAAGCTCTGTTATAAATACTACGTATTAACTACATATTGTATGTGTGGCTGAGTTGCGAGTTGACCTTTGAGTTTCAAAGGAAGCTGGCTCAAACTGCTTCTTACGTACACTGGCAGAGATAGTTCATGTGTGTATATATGATTGTGCAGTTGTGGGAGTGGTGATGGGAGTGATATCTGCATCATCCTGGTCGTCTCTGGGGCTGAGATCTCGCTTCTAATCAGACAGGACAGGGTCTGAATTATCTTATTCTACCAATGTGCTGTCCTCATTCCATGATATATACATTGAACACAAACTCTTTCTTCCAAAAATGACAAAAACGAAAAATAAAAACGCTCCCAAGAGGCATTTTGGTGGATTCAATCTTGGATACTTTCCTGTTTGTGAAGATGGAGATGGTTTCAGTGAAGTCATAAAAATAAACCAGATAGAATACTTGCTATTCTTTTGGAAAGACTTTTCTTATCAATACTATGTTACTTTCTATCCTTTCTCTTCTGCTCTCTTCTCTCTTCCCAATGTCCTTCACCTGAGAAGTAACTCTACCCCTCCCCAAATTATTTTTGTTTTTTTCATGTAGTTTTCTCCAGCTCTTATTGTGAAATTCATCCTAGGGCTTCAAAGTCAAAGCCACAGGCCACATCCTTGTGGTCTTATTCTTCTGTCATTTCTGCAAGGGCACGAGAGCAGAGGGGCTATGTAAGTATTTATTTTTCCAGTGATATAAAGTATACTCTCAGTAGTTAACAACAGACTCTGTTTTGGTTTTAAATATTAGTTTTTTCACCATTAATATGTTAATTATCTGTCTGTCTTCTATACATTATAAAAGAGTTAGTTTTCACTTGTACAATCAGCACTGGCTCTATAATTCAATACATGTAACTACGAATCTCTAAAGTCTTCAAGGAATTTGATTGTTTACCAAGTTGCAATTATATTCCTGACCTACATTGTGTGATTTCAGTGTATCAAGATGCCTCCTTCATAGGAGAAAACAACAAAATTTCCATAGCCTGCTTTATGATTATTGACACTTCATAACTACAACTAGAATTACTTATTTCTTATGGAATTGATTTTCAAATATACATCTCTAACACAAGTAAAGTATCTGATCTTTTTCTAAGAGCAGGTTTTGATTAGGAAATGGGTGAGTGTACTATAGACTTTGAATACTTAAAAGGGAATGATGTCATTGAGCAAGAAGTGAATTAATAAAGAAGTTTAGCGTGATAAACCAAATTTCTCTTAGTGTGCAATTTGGCTTCCAACTTATTAGCATTTCTTGGGTAGGTTTAACTCTAGTTCCTTCATTTATGATGATAGTTGTTCAAACATAAATCTGGTTTATGTTTTCAACTCATTTACTCTTGGTACATATGTTCTTATTATTGCATCTTACAGTCTGATCCAAAATCAATAATTTGGATGCACACATAGCAAACCAGATGACAGAACTCCTAAGGAGACTGGCAGAATAATTTACTAAAGCACCTAGCAACAGCCCAGAAAACACTTCCTGTGTCTGAGAATGCTGAAAAGAGGGTTCTTTTCTAATCCTATTCTAACCAGAGTGGAAAATATATATATTTCCTTTTGACTGCAGAAAAAAGTGAGTGAGTTTATAACATACTTTAGACTCTCCAATGAAAGGGCCCAGAAATCTGGATGTTTAATAAACAATCCCACTGATTCTTACAAGATACAATTTTAATAAGGTTTAAAAATTAAGAGGGAGGAAGGAGAGGGCAGGAGAAAATGAAATATCTTGGGTGTGTTTTCTCTCAAAACATTTTGTTCTTCAAACCAACATATGGATACATATCCCCCAAGTGAGCATACCTAAGTTCCCCAAGCCATTATTACTAATTGGACATGTCACATTCCTCAGGTGTTTTGGGAGATAAATCTACAGGGTCAGCCTCTGTTGAATAAGGTTATTAGAAAGAGCTTAAATGCTAGAGACTAGTGAGAAAAATTGTCTGACGTATTTTTATTTTTTATAATGGTAACTTTGAAGTATCACTATTAAATGTATCACCTCTTCTTTGCTTCTCCCATTACATTCTAAACTCTTTAAAAGTAGAAATGGGCCAGGTGCAGTGACTCAAGCCTGTAATCCCAGCTCTTTGAGAGGCTGAGGCAGGCAGATCATGAGGTCAGGAGATCAAGACCATCCTGGTCAACATGGTGAAACCCTGTCTCTACTAAAAATACAAAAATTAGCTGAGGGTGGTGGTGCACGCCTGTAGTCCCAGCTACTTGGGAGGCTGAGGCAGGAGAATTGCTTGAACCCAGGAGGCAGAGGTTTTGGTGAGCCAAGATTGTGCCACTGCACTCCAGCCTGGCGACAGAGTGAGACTCTGTTTCAAGCAAACAAACAAAACAACAACAAAAAAAGTAGAAATGGTTCCTTAGTTATCTGTGCATCCACAGCCCATATGGGCATGGTTTAGCACATATGATTTTAAATAAGATAGTGACTTAATAAATACTAAAAGTATTATGTTAAACAGTTTTATTGTTATTACTATAATTATTATTAACTTTTTTTATTTCCACAAAATTACTTATGCTCACGGAGCTCAGTGCAAGCCCTGAAAATGTCCTCACTATAGGGAACTGTGTTAAATAATTTTAACGAAAAAAATATTTGGTGAACAAGGAATGGAAAATTCTTAGCATACATTCATAAACAGTAGGCAAATAGGCATTACAAAGTTGAGAATCAGACTGCAAAAAGGAAAGTCATGAGGTGATAGTTTTATGACAGTGCCTATCCACATTTGATTCCATTGCTTAGACAAGTGAACATTTTCCCAGCTGGGTCTTTACTTCAAATTAACCTTAGTCTCTAGCAGCAGGAGCAATTATTTGGACCTACATTTAGAGACAGGAAAAGGAAAGAGATTCTTCTTTTATGCCTCATTAGGCTATAGAATGAGTAACACAATACAAATGTCCCTGAAAGGATTAATGATACAGCTCAAGATAGCTACGATTTGTTCTAATTGGAAATACGATCATCATTTCCTCTGATCTTCGGATCTGGGGATGAGCAAGGATCACAGCTGAACAGTAAGTAAAGAGGCAACGAAAGAGAGATGAAATCATTCTGAAGTCAGCTATTTCCAGTTCACTCAACCCTTCTTTCCAATTTTGCATGTTCCTGGAAGGAGCAGTCGTAGGGCTGCATGGTGTGGTATTATTGAGTGGTAAACTGTTGTCCTTAAGACTATGAGTACATTGTGCATGCTAATAAAATCTTGCAGGGGGGTTATATGGAGTTGATGAGAGCCTAAGCAGTTGTGTAGACTTTGAGTGGAATTGTTCTTGGGTGATGTGCTCTGATTCCCAGAATCCACATTTAGCAAAAGAACTAGAGGGAAGAATTTGTAATTTGAGATAATCAATTATATTTTATATTTGTGTAGGAAGACTGAACATTGTACTATTACTAATAAAAATATATTGAGAAGCAATTTTAGTTATCTATTAGATATCACTTTTTATCCGATTGACCTATTGTACAGCATGGTGCTTAAGAGTACCTTTGAGAGCCAGATTGGTTAGGTTTGAAGCTTGGCTTCATTACTACCAGCTGCATGACTCACGACAAGTAGCTTAACCTCTCTGTACTTCAGCGTTTTCATCCAAAAAATGAGGATAGTAATATTCTCTACTTTGTAGAATTATGAGAATTAAATGACTTCATCTATGCAAAGTGCCACATTATCTGGTCTACAGCAGACACTCTCTATATGCTATTTGTTATTAATCCTCTGCATAGCACATTACAACAATAATTTGTCCTGTTTATTTAATTTGTCCTATTTATTTAAATTATTAGCTTCATTGTTTATATGTTGTGGTCTACTAGAATGTAACTTTCATGAGAACTGTGACCTTGCTTGTATTGATCACTACTATATCCCTAGAATTCAGATTAATATCTGATGGGGAATAGATTAGTAATACTTCTTGAATGAATGTGAAAGGTAGAATCATATGAAATACAGATGTTCAGCCATTATCGAACTAAAAAATGGTGGCTCCATGTGGTTGAAGTTAGCAGAATGAATACCTTAGACTTGAGGACAGCCAATTTGGGCTCTCAGTATAACTAATTCACCTCATAGCTATATGACCTTGAACAAGTTTCTTCATTTTACTAATTTATAGTCTGGAGATGATATATACCTACCTCCAAGAGTTGTTTTGAGAATAAAATAAACAATGTATGTAGAGGTAACTTGCACATAATTTAAAAACCACATTTTTTTGAAAACAAAGTAAATTCTAACATTTATATAGCACTTTAGAATCTGTAAATTGCATTAGCAAGTTTTATCTCAAGTAGAAGATGGTATGGATAAAAGAGAGCTTTATATGCAAGGGTAATTATTCACTACAAGGAATACAGAAAGCAACAAAAATTTCATAGTATATAAGGGAAAAAGGATTCAATTGAGACTTTTTCTTTAAAAAGTAAAGGTCATGAAAATAATATATTTTCATAAATGTAATAATTTTGATTATAATGACAATGAGGCATAGTTAGTGAAAATAATGAAGTTTTTTTTAAAAAAAAACATGATTTCTGGCAAAACTATAAATGAGAACATAATGCAACATCCTTTTATGTTTAATTAACTTTCCAAGAATCATCAAAGGTCACTTTTGAGAAATATTCAAGGTTTAATCAGCTTTCCCAAGGTCTTTTATTATTATTTTGATATTTGATTTATTTTTTAACTCCTGCCCTGTCACCAACCTTACTTTTTCTCTCTTCTGTCGTTTTGAGGTGCCTAACTAGGCTAGATCATTCGATGTCCATTGCTTTGTGTGTGACTTCATACTGTTCTCCAGTGCTCTCATTCATCGCTTGAGAGTCTGAAATTTTTCTGAGATTTACGGTTTTGCTTGCCAAAGGATTTGCCAGATATTTATAGACTAATGATCAAAGGCATTGATTTAATGGTTAGAGATAAATACAAATCTTAAAAGAGAAGGGATGTGGAGAGCAGACTAATTTCATAAATGAGCAACTCATTAGTGCATTAGAGGATATTTTCATGTTATGATAGCTTTTGATTTCTTGTGCAGTCTCATTATGGTGCAGACTCAGATAATAAAATTGAGATAACGAGGAACCTCTGTATTATTACTATCCTCATTTTATAGATGATTAAAATGCAGCTCAGAGAAGTTTAGTGACTTAAGACAACACAGCAAGTAAATACTGTCCCTTAATCCATGCTCTTTATGCAAAGAAGATAAATTTGGGATTAAGGGTGAAATTATTTTCTTTCGGTTGCAATTTAAATTTATGCTTTACTGTAATAAGAAAGAGTCTCCTCAAAGGACTCATTACTTTGAATAAATGTTAAGATTTCTGAGTACTCTCAGGTCACAGGCTCAAGTCTTCTCTTCTGCGCTTGATTTTGATCTCCATAGGAAATGATTGCAGGTCCCATGTCTGAGAATTCCTTCTCAAGTAAAATGAATGGAATAATGGAATGAGTTTAGAACTAAGAATTAAGATTTATGTGTTCTAGGTTTAACTCTGATATTGACAAATGGTCAAAAATCAAATATAACCTTGGACAAGGAGCCTTCTCAGTTTCGGTTTCCTTAACTCTAAGATTCTGAGCTCGTTGATCACCAAAGCTCTTTATATGTCAGGATTCCTTATGTCTGCTTACTACCTGCACTCCACTACAGGCCAGACAGGTGATCCTATGCTGCTATGCATTTGAACTATGAGATCTGACACAAGTGGAGTTCTTCAGCAACTAGTATATTGGTAAGAGTTTGACCTCAAGAGTCAGACATACCTGACTTGAAACCCCAGCCATGTGATATTAGAAAATTCATTGAGTTTCAGGCTTCTTGTTTCTACAACTAGATTATCAGACAAATACTAGATATTAGTAAGGATGATTTAATATACGTGTCATAATGGATACATAGGAAAAACTTAGTAAACACTAGCTTTCTTGTTCTCCCTCCACCTTCTCCAAACACAAAAGCTGCAAAACATATTTGCTATAGGGCCACCACACTTCTTTTACTAGGAGAACATAGAGATGCAAATGATTAAGAAAAAAACAATTAAAATGGGTTAAGATATCACTGTTAAGCAATGCTTATTTAAAAGACTGAATTCGGAAGCTATCAGTTGTATGTGCATTCGCTTGGAAGTTCCTGAACAAAGCATTAATATGATTATGTCTAAGTCAGCATCTTCTGGTGACCTGGAACTGCCGGTCATTGCTTGGCTTTTTTGCTAATCTCTGAAAGCTCAGTGTTTTTATTGCCAAAAACAATGTAAAGGATCAGATCTTCCTTTTAAAGATTTTCTTAGTGTTTTACTATCTCATTTCTTTCAGAGAAGCCAAGCTGAGAATTTTCTTAGGTGGACTGAATATATGTCCTCTTGGCTGATGTTCCCATCTTATTCTAGACTTTCTTTGGGAACTCAGTTCTTATTTTATCTATCTATCTATCTATCTATCTATCTATCTATCTATCTATCTGTCGTCTGTCTATCTGTCTGTCTCTCTGTCTGTCTACCTACCTATCTATCTTCATCATCAACAGCGTAATCTATCTATTCATCTGTTTTTCATCTATCTTGTGAAACACTAATGTCAAATATATTTTTCTTGATTTGAGACCTGCATAGAATACTCAGAAATAGGTTTCCAGGGTGAAAAGTGAATCAGTTGCTTTTGTCATTTAATTTAGTTATCTTCCAAAGTATCTTAGCTACATTTTATTTAATAAAATTAGTTTCTACCATGTGTAGTAGCACATGACTTCTTCTGAAGAGATTCAGACAAAATTCTTCCTATCTTCAAAGCTCAAATTTCAGTTATTCAGAAAATGTCAGTGTGTCTAGCAGAAGGAATTCGAAGCTAGGCTGATCTCTTAAGAGTGCCCAGTTTCACTTTACCACCTCTATGGCTATCATTCTGTGACTCTGATAGCAACAGAAGAGGGTTCTATATGCAGGATGTGGGCAGAAAGCCAGGCAGGAGTTGTGCCACTGGTGTGCCAGCTGAGTGGTTTAGAAATCTTGTGTCCAAGGTTGCAAATAGCGGTCATTTGTAAGTGATCAGAAATCCCAAAGTGGCCAAGACTTGAGGCAGGCATTAAAGATTGAAGATGCAGATAAGTCTCAGGAGAAGAGCTCAAAATAGAAAAGGAGGTGGGTTTTAGATACATTCGGTCAAGACTCAGTGGCCAGAATACAGACTCTTAAACTAGTATGAAACTAGTATGAAAAAAAAATCTAGATACAGATGACAACAAACTTTGCCATTATTTTGTTTGTTGGTTACATGATCAGAGAATTTAATCTTATTCCACAAACCTACTCCATAACCATGGTAAAAAAAAAAAATTGAAATTCTGATAGTGGCTGTTTTTCTGTTTGTTTTCAATAGCAAATGTCAAAGTCCACCTGTGATATTTTAAGTGGTGATTGGAAGACAGGGCAATTTTTCTAAGTTTCAAAGAGACACATTCTTGACACATCTATGGACTTTAGTGTGAATCACAGTTTCACTACCATGGGTGTGAGAGTTCAGAGAACAGAGACAGTGTTTCTTTCTGTTTTGAATGCTGTGGTCCCTGGCATAAGCTCTGGTTCATGGAATATTCTCTATATACACTTTTTTGAATTGAGATGCTTAAGTTCAGAATGTTAAGAACAATCCAGATCAAGCCTGCTGTGTTCTGAAACTATGTTGTTTTCCTCAAGCCATCACTTTTCTTGAGCTGGAAACTTTACTTGATCAATAATGACTTTTCTGAAAGCCATAATTCCAGAACCCCATAGGTTGACTTTCAAGGCTTCTAGGCACTGCACATCTGTCATTTCTTTTTGACAATCTGCAAGGTGTGACTGCAGCATCTGCAGAGAGTGGATTAATAATGCTGTCCTGCTTTGTGTGAGAATCCCCAAGGTGGAACGGGAGGCTCAACACAGAGTCTGCACATGCTTAGCATGCCGGCTGGAATTAAACACCTCATTTGAAAACCAAGACACACAAAGAATAAAATGGAACAAATCCCTGGCTTTCAATTGCATTGCAAATAGGGCTGAGTGAGGCTTAAGTGTGGAATTCTGCCTAGGTTGTTCTGAATCTAAATGGTTCATCTCTTGCAGAAGAGCGGTTGGTTTATTTCAGTGTTTGAGACCAGGTAAAAATGTTGAGTATATAGGCTATTTTTCCTTACATTCAACCATTTTATTCATTCATTTGGTGTGGACACCCATTATGTACTGTAGATGAAACAGAGAAAAAGACAAATTTTCTATCCTCATGGAGCTTGCATTCTGTGGTAGAGACAATGAATAAATGAGCAAATAAATACATAGTGGCATTAATGAATAACAATATCACAGTAAGGTTGATATGCTGATACCATAATGCCTGACACCAAGTATGATGAGTGACAGTGACAGATAATGATCAGGGATGGCCTTTCTGAGGAAATACTCTTTGGGTAGAGACATGAATGAAATGAGGGTGGAGACCATAGAGAGATATCTAGGGGAAAAGTTCCTGGCAGAGAAAAGAGAATATGCAAAGGCTCTGAGGTGGGAATGAACTTGGCATTCTGGAAAACAGCAATAAAATTGGTGAGACTGCATAGAAATGAATGGGGAAACAGTGCTGAGGAATAGAATGAGAGAGTAGAAGTGGGCAGATTCTGAAAGGCCTGTTTGCTTGGATATTAGATTTTGTTTCAGGTGTGGATGAAAAGGCAATGGAGAGGCTAAAAGAGAGTGGGGAAATAAGATCAGATTTACATGTTTAATAATTACACTGTGTGGCCGGGCACAGTGGCTCACACCTCCCAGCACTTTGGGAGGCCAGGATGGGTGGATCACCTGAGATCAGGAACTCGATACGATCCTGATCAACATGATGAAACCGTGTCTCTACTGAAAATACAAAACATTAGCTGGGCGTGGTGGCACCTGCCTATAATCCCAGCTACTCAGGAGGCTGAGGCAGGAGAATCACTTGAACCTGGGAGGTAGAGTTTACAAGAGCCGAGATGGTGCCATTACACTCCAGCCTGGGTGATAGAGCGAGACTCCATCTCAAAAAAAAAAAAAAAAAAAATTACACTGCATGATAGGATGAATAGCATTCCTTTAAAAATGCCCATACCCTAATCTCTGGAACTGTGAATACATCACATTACATGTCGAGGGGAATGAAAATTTCAGATGGAAGTAAAAGTTGCTACTCAGCTAGTCTTAAAGATACTGTTTTGGATTTTGCAGGTGCTCCCAATGGAAACAAAAAAATCCTTAAAAGTGGAAGAAGGTGGTAGGAAAGGTTAGAGTGATACCAGGAGAACTCAATCGACCACTACTAGCTTTGAAGCTGGAAGAATGCGGCTTTGAGTCCTGGAGTGTGGACGGCCTGCAGAAGGAAGCAGGGGTTCCACACTGGCACCTCTAGAAAATAATGGAGCCCAGCGAGAGTCAAGTTGGACTTCTGACCTACGAAAGAGTAAGATGATGAATTTATATTGTTTAAACCACAAAGTTGGTGGCAATTTGTTATAGGAGCAATAGAATATCAATACACTGTAGCCTCTGTGTGGGGGATGAACTGGACCATCTAAAAGTACGGGAAGTACAGTTAGGTTGTTCCTATGATTTTATGATTCAGGGAAAGTGGTGGTCTAGACAATAGAGAACAGTGAAGATGGTGGGAAGTGGTCAGATTTGGGATATGTTTTCAAGTTGACAAAAATTGTCTTGGGTAATTCCCAGAATTTTGATCTAAGTTGTTGAATTTGAACAATTAGGTGAGTCGTGGTGCATTTGCTGACAGGAAAAGACGGGAGCTATGGTTTAGATGAGAAAACTAAGAATTCTGTTCTAGAAACTAGTTTGAGATATTTTTCAGATACCCAAGTGGAGGCATTGATTAGGCAATGAAGATAAATGACTAAAGCTCAGGAGATGGGTCAGGGCTAGAAATACCAATTTGGAATGGCAAAGCTACAAAATAGAAGAGGCTTTTGCCTTAGATGTTGTAATGCCACCCTAAAAACCCCATGACTTCTACTTGAAACGTTATGTGAGAAGAAAGAATGATTTTGGATTATTTGTGGTCTTATAGTTACTAAGCTGATAATCTAATTTCCCAAACTGTTTAATCACTTTATATTCAACGAAACTTGAATTTCCAAAATTGCTTAAATCAAGCCCAGAGAACAGCAGTATCTAGCTTATTTTCTTGCAGACTCAGGGACATAGCCATGAATATTTCCTGATGATGTGTTCTTATTAAACTTGCTGGGGTAAATTGCGTGACAGAAACAACTGTGGTTTCAGTGGGTGCAGCCTTTATCTGTGGTTGAAAATGGCTCATCACAATGTTGACATTTGGAACAGTCTGATGAAAAAAGAGAGGAAAGGATGTACCACTTCCCTTTTAGGACATGAATCTGCAGGTGCACACATCTCTTCCACTCAATTCCTTCTGGCTCAAAAATAATGTAGAGTCCCACTTAAGATTTTTGCTTTTGTTGTTTTCACCTGGATGGCCATCTGCACAGCTGAGATTTTGGGATTCAATTACTAATGAACAAAGAGAAAGTAGATATTGGAGACAATAGTAATTCTGTACCTGTCATTTCCTTTGGTCATGCTAGTAGTCTTATGTATCCTTCTTTCTGCCCCTAAAACACACACCGTTCCCCAAGGGTTGCATGCCAGTTACTACATCCAGCTCAAAGCCCCAGATCTGCAGGTGATGCATAGACCTTCACTAGAACTAGGAGTGGCTCCTCGTAATTCAGGGAACTATATAACCTAAAAGACTAGTTATTTGACCTCTCCCCAGTGTAAAACAGCAGAGCAGGAGCTGTTTAGTTGCAATTAAAACATACAAACAAAAGTAAAAAGGCTCCAAGTTAGAAAGAAGAAGAGTCTGAAGAGGCAGCACTCACTTAATAACAATGATCAAGTGCTGATGTGCAGGAATACCAGAGGCTCCTGTATTAGGTCTGCCAGAGCAGCCATAAGAAACTACTACAAACAAAGTGGCTTCAATAAAATAAATTAATTTTCTCACAGTTCTGGAGGCTAGAAGTCTACGATCTTACTGTCAGCAGGTGGTTTCCTCTGAGGCCTCTCCTTGGCTTGCAGATGGTTACGTGCTTGCTGTGTCCTCACCTGGTTTTTCCTCTGCCCGACCCTGTTGTCTCTCCCTCTTCTAATAAGGAGACCAGTCACTTTGGATTAGGGACTCCCCTAGTGGCCTCATTTTAACTTACTCCCTTCTTTAAAGGCCTTATCTCCAAATATAGAGTCCCTTTCTGACATACTAGGGTTTAGAGCTTCCACATAAGATTTTGGCGAGGGGAGAGGAGTACAGTTCAGCCCATAATAACTCCTTTCGCTAGCAGTGGAGTAAATTCCTTCTTTAGCTCACCTGGCATCCCTGGCATTCCCTGGGCAGAACTTTCTGAATTCGTGTCTGTATCTGTCCTAGGACCCAAATCATAGAGCATCAGATGAGGTCAAAAATGTTCTTGTCTCAGTAATAAAAGTTAAGGGAGCACAAAAAGACTTAATAATAAAACAAATTTAATGATATATTTTAAACAAACAACATGAATGTAAAGAATCTCTAAATCTATGTTGAACAAAATAACACTGTTTAATAATGATGGGATTGTTTTCATGATTTTCTTTTTCGTCTCAGGATGTGTGGCTTCCTATGGCACTGTTACAGATCATGTTAGTATTAAAAAATTTTGCTATTTTGTTCATCCATGATGTTTTGCAATGATTCTGATTCTTTAAAATATTGTATTCACATAGTGTCTTTATTACTGACTGTTTCTGCACTACCTTAATTTTTCTACTTGAGGGCAGGGCCTCAACTTGCCTTACCCTCATATTCCTCCCTCCCCCTTCAACCCCTTTCTTTTTCCTCTGGAAATTTTTTCTTGTCCATCGCCCCTTCACTACATCTGAAATGGACACAGGAGAGGATATCCCTCCTAGTGACCAAACCACATTCTTTTGGTGCAAGTTCAAAGATCTATAGGTGTATTAGGTGTGTAGCAACACCAGGCTTTGATCAGCTAGGTTTCCCATTCATTCAGCCATATAATTTCCTAAAAATTTTAGTTAATTTCTGGTCTATTAATTTCTAATCAATTCTATAGGACAGAAATAACAGCCAATGGTCTCATCCAAGGTACTTCTTAAGCATAGAGATTTTAATCTTTTATTTTCTGTCCTCTGTGTGCTGCCGTTCTCACTAGGACTTTTTTTTTTTTTTTTTTTTTTTTTTTTTTTTTTTTTGAAGGTAGCTAAGGACATTAAAGAATAGATTCAGAGGGGAAGAAAGATCCGAAGTCTGATTTGTGCCTCTGTGCCCGCTCCCATTGTCTGGCAGAGAACACTTACTGGGAAGTACTTGAGCAAAGCCTAGGCTATAGGCTTATCTCTAGCAAAGGCTGCTTCTTCAGAATAGAGAAGCTATCAACTTTCCAACCCTGTAGGATTCTAACTATCTAGACCCTTCCCCACCCCATGCCCCAAAAATAAGAAAAAGAAAAAAAACTGTCTATGCAAAAGGAGCTGAATTTCCTTCCATCCCTACTTTTAAGTAGGCTGACTCTAGCTGGAATTCTGCCCATCTTTACAGGGCTTTGCTAAAAATGACAAGAAACAGTCAACAATATCCTGTACTGATATTCTGAATAAAATTCAACACATTCTTCAACTAGACTCAGTCAGCCTGGGTTCTTATGTCCAAGTTATCACAGGAGACCTTGTGATAGGCAGAATAATAGCCCCCAACCCCCTCACCTAAAGATGTCCATGCCCTAATCTCCAGAACCTGTGAATACATACATTACATAGCAAAGAAGAATTAAAGTAGCAGATGCAATTAAGGTTAATAATCAGCTGACTTCAAGATCATATAGTTGACTTTATTCTGGGCTATCTAAGTGGCTTCATCAAAATCACATTGGTTCTTAAAGGCAGATGAAAAAGACAAAAGAAGAGGTCAAAGCAATTTGATGTGAGAAGGATTTGACCTGCTGTTGCTGGCTTTGCAGATGGAGGAAGGGGCTGTGATCCAAGAAATGCAGGCAGCCCTAGAAGCTAGAAAAAAGGAATGAAATGAGTCTCCCCTAGAGCCTGCTGAACAGAGCATAGCCATGATGACAACTTAGTTTTTAGTCCTATAAGATCCATTTAGGGTTTCTGACATCTAAAACTGTAAGGTCATAAATTTCTGTTGGTTTAACCCATTTAAGTTGTGGTATTTTTATAGAGCAGCCATAGGAAATGAAAGCAATGTTTTTATCAAATGTTTTGAAGTTCAGTTTTTAGCCTGAATTTCTTCTGTCCTTGACATTCACTGCCTAACCATTAAGCCAATGTCATATATGTTCAGTTGTGTTATGCCTTTATCTCACTATAAGTACCAGATTCTGTTCATTGGTACATTGCTTCGTAGCTCTGATAAGACCCAAAATAACTTGGCTTAAGTAAGATAGAACATGGTTTCCATTTTACATAAATCTGAAGAGAAGCAGACCAGGGCTGTTCCAAGGGTTGGTAATTCAGATCTCTCTCTTGTTCCTCTGACATCCCTAGGTATTGCTTCCATTTACATGGCTGGAGATGATTCATCATCATATTTTAGTTACTGGAATAAAGAAGTGAGAAGTGAAGGGCACACACCTTCCCTTTAGGGCCATAACTTGGAAATTACACATATCACATGCATTCCATTGGCCTGAAATTAGTAACATGCCATATTTAGCTGTAAGGGAAGATAGTATGTGTAATTTTTAATTTGGTGGCTGTATGCTCAACTCAAATTTGAAGATCCTATTATTAAAAGGATGAGAATGGAAATATGAATTCCTGCTACATACAGGAAGTGGCATATCATTGTACAAAGAGAACATTTATTTCAATTTGCACTCAAAAAGGGGAAAAACGCTTATCCCCACAAACTGACTAAAAGTTTTCCCATGGACACTGGAGTAAAATGGGGTCATCACAGAATCAGCATGCTTGCAAGACTGTATTAGATATAGAAAGAATGTTCAAGTAAGAGACTGAGGGTTGCAATGGTGCATTTTGGCAAAGGAGTGTTGAAATCAAGTAAAACCCTCATGTAAGGCTAAGATTTAGTGGAAACTAACATTTTACACCAAGGAGTGGACATCCCAGAGTAGATCTGGGGATAGGAGAACAACATGGAAAATATGAAGGAAGCTCCAGATAAGACCAGCCTAGAGGCTCTTTTCTTAGCCATTATAGTCAAGAGTTACCATCAGCTCTCCTGGTGAGGAGAAACCAGATTGTTGCCAGAATCTATTGTGTATTGCTTTTAGATTGACATTTAAATATGGAGATTAAATTGCAGATGATTCACATTCCAGAGTATAGATTTTTTTCATTTTCAACAAATCCTGTGGTCATCTTTATTAAAATCTGGAGTGAAATACCCACGTAGGTGTTTTCACACATAGATAATTGGAGGAATTAGATCATGCAGTTAGAGACCAGATTCAGATTGCCCTGAGCAGGAAAAACCAAGTAGGCATCTCTATTCTAGAATTCTAACCAAATGTGTTACTTGGGGAAGCTTAACCTTTCTAAATCACTAAACAGTACTGAAGTGTCCTGGCAGTTTAGGTCACTGTGCTTTTTCACCCACTGAAGTTCTGACATTTGTGCTAAATATCATTGGTTATTTGCTCACTGTCCTATGAAATATCAACAATTCAAAAACATCTCAATGTCTGAAAACTTCGAACTTTAGTGATCTTCTTGGCTGATGCCCTTATGCTTTAGCCGAGGTCGAAAACTGGTACTCAGAGAATAAATGAGTTTTTATGCTAAATGGTTAGTTATTGACAGAGTCACATTTGGAGTTTCAGTCCTGATTCGTACTCCACTATTCTGCGTGTTATGCTCTTCTGTTTGATTTTCCCTTATTTCAATTTTTAATCACCCAAATAATATGTGTTTATTATTTTTTAAAATATTACATTACAGATAAAGTAATGTCTCTTTACTATATCCACTACTACTAATTTGCACTACTAATTTTAGTTCTTTACTCCTGTCATCAAGAATAATCCCTTATGAGTGGTATCCATGCCACTTAATATCCATGTTTGTGTTTGCTTTTCATAGAACATATATAGTATTACTTGTAGGCTTTCTTTACTATGTAAATGGGATCATACTATACATATTCTGCAATTTGCTTTTACTCTACTTGATTGTATGAGATTTACATATGGATACACCATTCAAACCTTTCCTTTCAATTAATACATGATATTTCATAATCCAAATAGACCACATCTTATTCTCTGTTGTATTGAGTCATTTCTCTTTTGATACACATTTGATTTGCTTACAATATTTATTTTAAAGCTAATTGCATTTATGCGTTCAATATTGAGTATTTTTTAAATTGCATTTTAGGTTTTGGGGTACATGTGCAGAACATGCAAGACATTTGCATAGGTACACACATGGCAGTGTGTTCTGCTGCCTTCCTCCCCTTCACCCACATTTGGCATTTCTCCCCAGGCTAGCCCTCCCCAGCTCACCCCCCCCACTGTCCCTCCCCTCTTCCCCCCAATAGACCCCAGTGTTTGGTACTCCCTTCCCTGTGTCCAGGTGTTCTCATTTTTCATCACCCACCTATGAGTGAGAATATGCGGTATTTCATTTTCTGTTCTTGTGTCAGGTTGCTGAGAATGATGTTCTCCAGATTCATCCATGTCCCTACAAAGGACATGAACTCATCGTTTTTGATTGCTGCATAATATTCTATGGTGTATATGTGCCACATTTTCCCAATCCAGTCTATCATCGATGGGCATTTGGGTTGGTTCCAGGTCTTTGCTATTGTAAACAGTGCTGCAGTGAACATTCATGTGCATGTGTCCTTATAGTAGAACGATTTATAGTCCTTTGGATATATACCCAGTAATGGGATTGCTGGGTCAAATGAAATTTCTATTTCTAAGGCCTTGAGTAATTGCCACACTGTCTTCCACAATGGTTGAACTAGTTTACACTCCCACCAAAAGTTTAAAAGTGTTCCTATTTCTCCACATCCTCTCCAGCATCTGTTGTCTCCAGATTTTTTAATGATCACCATTCTAACTGGCGTGAGATGGTATCCCAATGTGGTTTTGATTTGCATCTCTCTAATGACCAGTGATGATGAGCATTTTTTCATATGTTTGTTGGTTTCTTGTGTGTCTTCTTTTGTAAAGTGTCTGTTCATATCCTTTGCCCATTTTTGAATGGGCTTTTTTGTTTTTTTCTTGTAAATCTGTTTGAGCTCTTTGCAAATTCTGGATATCAGCCCTTTGTCAGAAGGGTAGACTGCAAACATTTTTTCCCATTCTGTTGGTTGCCTATTCACTCTAGTGACTGTTTCTTTTGCCGTGCAGAAGCTGTGGAGTTTCATTTGGTCCCATTTGTCTATTTTGGCTTTTGTTGCCAATGCTTTTGGTGTTTTGGTCATGAAGTCCTTGCCTACTTCTATGTCCTGAATGGTTTTGCCTAGCTTTTCTTCTAGGGTTTTTATGGTGCCAGGTCTTATGTTTAAGTCTTTAATCCATCTGGAGTTAATTTTAGTGTAAGGTGTCAGGAAGGGGTCCAGTTTTGGCTTTCTGCACATGGCTAGCCAGTTTTCCCAACACCATTTATTAAACAGGCAGTCCTTTCCCCATTGTTTGTTTTTGTCAGGTTTATCAAAGATTGTATGATTGTAGATATGTTGTGTTGCCTCCGATGCCTCTGTTCTGTTCCATTGGTCTATATCTCTGTTTTGGTACCAGTACCATGCTGTTTTGATTACTGTAGCCTTGTAGTATGCTTTGAAGTTTGGTAGTGTGATGCCCCCCGCTGTGTTCTTTTTGCTTAGAATTGACTTGGCTATGCGGGCTCTCTTTTGATTCCATATGAAATTCATGGTAGTTATTTTCAGTTCTGTGAAGAAAGTCAATGGTAGCTTGATGAGTATAGCATTAATTCTGTAAATTACTTTGGGCAGTTTAGCCATTTTCACGATATTAATTCTTCCTAATCATGAACATGGAATGTTTCTCCATCTGTTTGTGTCCTTTCTTATTTTGGAGCAGTGGTTTGTAGTTTTCCTTGTAGAGGTCCTTTACATTCCTTGTGAGTTGTATTTCTAGGTATTTTATTCTTTTGTAGCAATTGTGAATTGCAGTTCGTTCTTGATTTGGCTCTCTTTAAGTCTGTTATTGGTGTATAGGAATGCTTGTGATTTTTGCACATTAATTTTATATCCTGAGACTTTGCTGAAGTTGCTTATCAGTTTCAGGAGTTTTTGGGCTAAGGCAATGGGGTCTTCTAGGTATACTATCATGTCGTCTGCAAATAGTGACAATTTGGCTTCCACCTTTCCTGTTTGAATACCCTTTTTTTTTTCTTGCCTGATTGCTGTGGCTAGAACTTCCAGTACTATATTGAATAGGAGTGGTGAAAGAGGGCATCCTTTTCTAGTGCCGGATTTCAAAGGGAATGCTTCCAGTTTTTGCCCATTCAGTATGATATTGGCTGTTGGTTTGCCATAAATAGCGTTTATTACTTTGAGATACGTTCCACCAATACCGAGTTTGTTGAGGGTTTTTAGAATAAAGGGCTGTTGAATTTTGTCAAGTACCTTCTCTGCGTCAATTGAGATAATCATGTGGATTTTGTTTTGGGTTCCGTTTATGTGGTGAATTACGTTTATAGACTTGCATATGTTGAACCAGCCTTGCATCCCCGGGATGAATCCTACTTGATCATGGTGGATAAGTTTTTTGATGTGCTGTTCCAGTTGGCTTGCCAGTATTTTATTGAAGATTTTTGCATCTATGTTCATCATGGATATTGGCCTGAAGTTTTCTTTTCTTGTTGGGTCTCTGCCGGGTTTTGGGAGCAGGATGATGTTGGTCTCATAAAATGATTTGGGAAGGATTTCCTCTTTTTGGATTATTTGGAATAGTTTCAGAAGGAATGGTACCAGCTCCTCTTTGTGTGTCTGGTAGAATTCGGCTGTGAACCCATCGGGCCCTGGACTTTTTTTGAGTGGTAGGCTCTTAATTGCTGCCTCGACTTCAGACCTTGTTATTGGTCTATTCATAGTTTCGGCTTCCTCCTGGTTTAGGCTTGGGAGGACACAGGTGTCCAGGAATTTATCCAGTTCTTCCAAGTTTACTAGTTTATGTGAATAAAGTTGTTTGTAATATTCTCTGATGATGGTTTGAATTTCTGTGGAATCTGTGGTGATTTCCCCTTTATCGTTTTTTATGGCATCTATTTGGTTTTTCTCTCTTTTCTTTTTATCAGTCTGGCTAGTGGTCTATTTTGTTGATCTTTTCAAAATACCAGCTCTTGGATGTATTAATTTTTTGAATGGTTTTTTGTGTCTCTATCTCTTTCAGTTCTGCTCTGATCTTAGTTATTTCTTGTCTTCTCCTAGGTTTTGAGTTTTTTTTATCTTGCTCCTCTAGCTCTTTCAATTTTGATGATAGGGTGTCAATTTTGGATCTCTCCACTCTTCTCATATGGGCACTTATTGCTATATATTTTTCTCTAGAGACTGCTTTAAATGTGTCTCAGAGATACTGGTATGTTGTGTCTTCGTTCTCGTTGGTTTCGAAGAACTTCTTTATTTATGCCTTCATTTCATTGTTTATCCAGTAAACATTCAAGTGCCAGTTGTTCAGTTTCCATGAAGCTGTGTGGTTCTGGGTTAGTTTCTGAATTCTGAGTTCTAACTTGATTGCACTATGGTCTGAGAGACTGTTTGTTTGATTTCCATTGTTTTGCATTTGCTGAGGAGTGCTTTACTTCCAATTATGTGGTCAATTTTCGAGAAGGTGTGATGTGGTGCTGAGAAGAATGTATATTCTGTGGATTTGGGGTGGAGAGTTCTGTAAATGTCTATCAGGTTTGCTTGTTCCAGGTATGAGTTCAAGCCCTGGATATCCTTGTTAATTTTCTGTCTGGTTGATCTGTCTAATATTGACAGTGGAGCGTTAAAGTCTCCCACTATTATTGTGTGGGAATCTAAGTCTCTTTGTAAGTCATTGAGTACTTGCCTTATATATCTGGGTGCTCCTGTATTGGGTCTTTATATATTTAGGATCGTTAGCTCTTCTTGTTGTATCGATCCTTTTACCATTATGTAATGGCCTTCTTTGTCTCTTTTGATCTTTGTTGCTTTAAACTCTATTTTATCAGAGATGAGAATTGCAACTCCTGCTTTTTTTTGCTCTCCATTTGCTTGGTAAATCTTCCTCCACCCCTTTATTTTGAGCCTTTGTGTATCCTTGCATGTGAGATGGGTTTCCTGGATACAGAACATTGATGGGTTTTGGATTTTCATCCAATTTTCCAGTCTGTGTCCTTTGATTGATGCATTTAGCCCATTTACAATTAGGGTTAATATTGTCATGTGTGAATTTGATACTGCCATTTTGATACTAGCTGGCTGTTTTGCTTGTTAGTTGATGAAGATTCTTCATTTTGTTGATGCTCTTTAGCATATAGTGTGTTTTTGGAAAGGCTGGTACTGGTTGTTCCTTTCTATGTGTAGTGCCTCTTTCAGGAGCTCTTGTAAAGTAGGCCTGGTGGTGACAAAATCTCTGAGTACTTGCTTGTTCACAAAGGGTTTTATTTATCCTTCACTTATGAAGCTCAGTTTGGCTGGATATGAAATTCTGGTTTGAAAGTTCTTTTCTTTAAGGATGTTGAATATTGGCCCCCACTCTCTTTTTGCTTGTAGAGTTTCTGCCAAGAGATCTGCTGTGAGTCTGATGGGCTTCCCTTTGTGGGTGACCTGACCTTTCTCTCTGGCTGCTCTTAGTATTTCTTCTTCAATTCAACCCTGGTGAATCTGACGATTATGTGCCTTGGGGTTGCTCTTCTTGCAGAGTATCTTTGTGGTGTTCTCTGTATTTCCTGGATTTGAGTATTGGCCTGCCTTGCTAGGGGGGAAATTTTCCTGGATAATATCCTGAAGAGTATTTTCCAGCTTGAATTTGTTCTCTTCGTTTCCTTCTGGTACACCTATCAAACATAGGTTAGGTCTCTTCACATAGTCCCACATTTCTTGGAGACTTTGTTCATTCCTTTTTGCGTTTTTTTCTCTAATCTTGGTTTCTTGTTTTATTTTATTGAGTTCTTCTTTGACTTCTGATATTCTTTCTTCTGCTTGGTAAATTCGGCTGTGGAAACTTGTGCATGCTTCGTGAAATTCTCGTGTTGTGTTTTTCAGCTCCTTGAATTCATTCATATTCCTCTCTAAGTTATCCATTCTTGTTATCATCTCCTCGAATTTTTTTTCAAATCTTTTTTCAAGGTTCTTATTTTCTTTACATTGATTTAGAACATGTTCTTTTAGCTCACAGAAGTTTCTCATTACCCACCTTCTGAAGTCTGATTCCGTCATTTCTTCACAGTCATTCTCCATCCAGCTTTGTTCTCTTGCTGGTGAGGAGTTTTTGTCCTTTGTAGGAGTTGCGGTGTTCTGGTTTCGGGTGTTTTCCTCCTTTCTGCACTGGTTTCTTCCCATCTTTGTGGATTTATCCACCTGTCGTCTGAGTAGTTGCTGACTTTTTGATTGGGTTCCTGAGTGGATGCCCAGATTGTTGAAAATGAGGTATTTCTGTTACTTGGTTTTCCTTCTACCAGTCTAGCCCCTCTGCTGTAGGACTGCTGAGGTCCACTCCAGGCCCTGCTTTTCTGGGGTACACCTATAGCAGCTACAGAACAGTGAGGGATGCTACCAGTTTCTTCTTCTGCTATCTTTGTCAGAGAATGATGCCTGCCTAATGTCAGTCTGATCAGTCCTTTCTGAGGTGACTCTGGATATAGAGGGGTCAAGGAGCTGCTTGAGGAGATGGTCTGTACTTTATAGGAGCTCAAGTGCTGAACTGTGAGCTCTGTTGTTCATTCAGGGCTGTTAGGCTGCTATGTTTATGTCTGCTGCAGCAGAACTCTTAAAACCCCTTTTTTTCCTCAGATGCTCTGTCTCGGGGAGTTGGGGCTTTCTTTATGAGTGTTTGTTGCACTATCGTGCCCAGCTAGGAGGCAGTCTAGTCACTATTTGACTGCTGAGGCTCTGCCCTGCATATGTGGGGTCCGCCCTGTTGCTGCGGGCTCTGCCCTGCAGCTGCGAGCTCCGCCTTGCTGCCATGGGCTCTGTCCTGCAGCGGAGTCTCTCTATTATGGCAAGTTGCCTTGGCAATGGCAGGCTGTATCAGCAATGGGAGTGTACCTCAGTAGGGGTGGATTGCCTCGGTAATGGCGGACGCCCCTCCCTCACCAAGCTGCACCATTCTGGGTTCAGCTGTGCCCGCAGTGAAACTCTCCACCCGGAGCATTTCAAATTGCTGTTTTGTTTGTCCTGGTCAGGGGTGAAACCCACCGAGCCTGCTCGCCTGGCTCCCTGCCTCAGAGCGCCTTTCTTCGTTGTTTTTTTTTTTTTAGGTTGAACTGATGGCTCTCTCCCAGGTGTTTCGGTCGCCCGCTGTTAGGGCACCGGGATCTGTGTGATTTCCCGTGCAGCGAGCCACTGTGCTGGCTCAAACACCACTTCCCAGGAATCTCCTGATCTTGCTCACTGTCCAAGTTTTGTTTAATCAGATGGATATGCTAATCTGCCCTCCCAATTCTCAGATTGCCAGTTTAGCAGGGCACTCGGACCAGTGTGTTTTGTGAGGAGTGTTGCAGAGTGCCGCTGCGCTTCAGCACTGGCCGAAGCGGCCGCAACAGCCAAAACGGCTGCACTTGCGTCCTGTGTCTCTCCTACACCTGGGAATTTTCCCGTTCTGTGGGCAACAAAGATCCGTCTGGAAATGCGGCTTTGACTCACCCTCTGCGTGTTCACTGAGAGCTGCGATCCTAAGTTGTTCTTACCGCACCATCTTGAATCGGGTCCCCAGTATTTTTTTTTAATCACTCAAAAACAAAAAAAAAAGCCTCAAAGGTCATAGCCTGTCATTTGGAATTATGGCCTGTGGAAGATAAATATTTAGATTTCTATTATTTAATTTTACATTAAACAGATTAGGAGTCATAGAGTCATAGATTAATTGAATTAAAAAATATTAGCAATCCTCAAGTTTACCTTTTCTCTTTCAAGGAATTGTTGTAAAGAATTTAATGTTTTCACATGAAACTTACAAAATGACAATTGATGGTTTGTGCTCTCTTTCCATCTCTGTTACATGGCCTACCTTCCTTGCCATCTTTCATGTTAGAATTTCTTGAACCATCCTTAGTTTCTTCCCTCCCCCAGCCTGCCCTCCTTTTTTTATTTATGGCACTCCTGAGACATCTTCAGAGACTCATATATATTCTAAATTTCTCTCTTCCACCCTGGTCTACTCAGAACCACTGCTCTATGTTGTAAACCATTAATCTATAACATAAGCTCTATAATGGTAAAAACCAACTTCCATTTCACTTGCCCATGACAGATAAGACTACTCTACAATGGTACTGTTTTCTCTTCAAATGTCACCTCAGAATTATCAATATAGTCTCAGGGTCTTTCTCCACACTGCCCTATAAGAACTTAAATTAACAAGTGAGATAAGACCTATTTGTCATCATCAATATGAAACTGGCTGTTTTTAGGTCACACACTCATGGTTCCCTGCAGATGGTGGTTTGTATACATCACTTAGTTTTACAGTTGCTTCACTTTTATCATCTGGCATCTCCTGCCTCATGTACTCAACCCATCCCCAGGACCCGGTTCAATTTCTTTCTTTCTCTGAAGCCTGCCACACCTATTCCTGTCTGTAGTGCCCTCTTTTCTCTTCATTCCTGTGCTACTTACCTTATATTGTTGTATAAATGACTCACACCTCTCACTCTTCTCCCAGATGCTCAAAAAAAAGGGCCATGACCTTCATATTCCCTCTCTTCTGCATGTCTACCATGGTACTGAGAACCTAACATAATCTTGTGTCTCACTGTATGAGTGAATGACTGTTGGGTAGAAAAGGCACTAAGGAAGTATAAAGCCTTATATATAGAATATTAGCAAAAAATTGAGATGTTATTTTGTCAACCATAGTACCAGAATCTGGCCAATAAATTGGTATTTTGAAAATGTACTATTTTAAATAATGTCTTTTCTTTGAAATAAATGTAATATTTGTTCATTATAGACTTTTTGGAAAATAAGAGAAAATATAAACGATTTGTATTTATTTTTATTATATTTTAAGTTCTGGTGTACATATGTAGATAGTGCAGAATTTTTACATAGGCATACACATGCCATGGTGGTTTGTTGCATGTACATTAGGTATTTCTTCTAATGCTCTCCTTCCCCAATCCCCCAATCCCTTGCTTCTTTGCCCTTAGCCCCCCATACCCCTCAACAGGCCCTGGTGTGTGATGTTCCCCTCCCTGTGTCCATGTGTTCTCATTGTTCAACAGTCACTTAGGAGTGAGAACATGTGATGTTTGGTTTTCTGTTCTTGTGTCAGTTTGCTGAGAATGATATTTTCTAGCTTCATCCATGTCCCTGAAAATGACATGAACTCATTTCTTATGGTTGCATACTATTCCATGGTGTATACATGCCACATTTTCTTTATCCAGTTTATCATTGGTGGACATTTGGGTTGGTTCCAAGTCTTTGCTATTGTAAACAGTGCCACAATGAACATACATGTGCATGTATCTTTATAGTAGAATGACTTATAATCCTTTGGGTATATACCCAGTAATAGGATTGCTGGGCCAAATGACATTTCTATTTCTAGGTCCTTGATGAATCACCACACTGTCTTCCACAATGGTCAAACTAATTTACACTCCCTCCAACAGTGTAAAAGTGTTCCTATTTCTCCGCAGCCTCTCCAGCATCGATTCTCTCCAGATTTTTTAATGATCACCATTCTAACTGGTGTGAGATGGCATCTCAATGTGGTTTTGATTTGCATTTCTGTAGTGACCAGTGATGATGAGCTTTTTTTCATATGTTTGATTTATAATTTCAGCACTCAGAGATAACTTCTAAGGGTATTCAGTTTTTTTATTTCCCCCTCAAGTTATTCATCTCTGTTTACTTGCTTATTTATAGAATAATCCAGAAGCATCAGAAAATGCAATTTTATTTCTTGCTTTTTGTAATTAATATCACATTTTCATCATTTAATGATCCATAAAAAGGCTTTTTAATGGCTATATAATATTCTGTTGCTTGAACTGTTTATCCAATCACCTACAATGGAACATTTAGATATTTCCAGTTTTTCACTAGTGCAAATAAATGAGCTAAAAATTATTGAGTATTTACTATGGGCCAGGAATTCTTCTGAGTCCTTTAGCATCAGTGACCATTCAATATTCACAACAATCCTTTGGAGAAGGTGCTCTGATTATGCCCATTTTTCAGATGGACAAACTGACCATAGAGATTGGGTCCCTCATCCAAGCTTATATCTGTTAAGTGATAAAGCCAGAATTCTCACACAGATTTGACTTGGGAAATGTGTTAAGTATGCATGCAATCATGAGAAATTCTTCTAATGCAGACTCTTTGTCTGCATCTCTAACACTTTCCAATGGGAAAAAAATGTAACAGTATAATTACTGAATTAAAGGTCATTAAGAAACTTTCTATTATCAAATTGCTGTTTTCCAAAAGATTATGTTGATTTATATTCAATATATGCAGTATAGGAGCCTACTCCCTTTCTCTGAGAGAGACATCCTTAGTTAGTCATACATGTCAACTTATAACCTTTTATTCTAGCTGAAGCGCTTTAGCATCTATCACATTCTATGTGTCTATTTATATTTTGGTATGATTTGTTATACTATGAACTCTTTGGGAGCAAGACTGAGTCTCATATTTCTTTTAATTTACAATACCTACCACTGTGCTAGATATACAGTAAATTTGCAGCATGACCTCTGTTTTCGTTTTGTTTGGTATTAATTTAATTTAATTTTAAGTTCTGGTATTCATGTGTGGGATGTGCAGGTCTGTTACATAGGTAAACATGTGCCAAGGTAACCAGTTTGCTGCAGCTATCAACCCATTACCTAGGTATTAAGCCCAGCATACATTAGCTATTTATCCTCATGACAGCCCCCACCGACAGGCCCCAGTTTTGTTATTCCTCTCCCTGTGTCCATGTGTTTTTTTGTTCAGCTCCCACTTATTAGTGAGAACGTTTGGTGGTTGGTTTTCTGTTCCTGTGTTAGTTTGCTGAGGATAGTGGCTCTAGCTTCATCCATGTTCCTGCAAAGGACATGATCTTGTTTGTTTTTAATGGCTGCATAGTATTCCATGGTGTATATTTACCATGTTTTCTCTATCCAGTCTATCATTGCTGGGCATTTGGGTTGGTTCTCTCTCTTTCCTATTGTGAATAGTGCTGCAGTGAACATATGCATGCATGTATCTTTATAATAGAATGACTTATATTTCTTTGGGTATATACCCAGTAATGAGATGGCTTGGTCAAATGGTATTTCTGGTTCTAGGTCTTTGATGAATTGCCATTCTGTCTTCCACAGTGGTTGAATGAATTTACATTCCCATTAACAGGGTAAAAGCATTTTTGTTTCTCCACAGCCTTGCCAGCATCAGTTGTTTCTTGACTTTAATAGTGGCCATTCTGACTGATGTGAAATGGTATCTCATTGTGGTTTTCATTTGCTTTTCTCTAATGATCAGTGATGTTGAGCTCTTTTTCATATGTTTATTGGCCACATAAATGTCTTGTTTTAAAAATGTTGGTTCATATCATTTGCCGACTTTTTAATGGGGTTGTTTTTTTTCTTGTAAATTTGTTTAAGTTCCTTGTAGATTCTGGATATTAGACCTTTGTCAGATGGATGGATTGCAGAAATTTTGACTCATTCTAAAGGTTTTCTATTTACTTTGATGATAGTTTCTTTTGCTGGGCAGAAACTCCTTAGTTTAATTCAATCCCATTTGTCAGATTTTGCTTTTGTTGCAATTGCTTTTGATGTTTTTGTCACGAAATCTTTGCCCATGCCTATATCCTAAATGGTTTTGCCTAGATTTTCTTCTAGCATTTTAAAAAATTTGGGTTTCACATTTAATTCTTAAATTCATCTTGAGTTAATTTTTATATAAGGTGTATATAAATACAGTAAATTGGTACCAGTAGAGGAGGGTGTAGCTGAAAAGATACCCAAAAATATAGAAGCAACTTTGGAGCTGGGTAACGGAAAGAGGTTGCAACTGTTTGGAAGGCTCAGAGAAAGAATGGAAAATGTGGGAAAGTTTGGAACTCTCTAGAGACTTGTTGAATGGCTTTGACCAAAATGCTGATAATCATATGAACAATAAAATCCAGGCTGAAGTGGTTTGTCTCAGATGGAATTGAAGAACTTGTTGGAAACTGGAGCTAAGGTGGCTCTTGTTATGTTTTAGCAAAGAGAACAGCAGCATTTTGCCCTACCCTAGAGATTTATGTACTTTGAACTTGAGAGAGATGATTTGGGGTATCTGGTGGAAGAAATTTCTAAGCAGCTAAGCATTCACAATGTGACTTGGGTGCTGTTAAAGGCATTCAGTTTTATAATAGAAGCAGAGCATAAAAGTTCAGAAAATTTGCGGTCTAACATGCAATAGAAAAGACAATCCTATTTTAGGAGAAATTCAAACCAGCTGCAAAAATTTGCATAAGTAATGAGGATCCAAATGTGAATCCTAAGACAATGTGGAAAATCTCTCCAGGCATATCAAAGGTCTTCACAGCAGCCCTTCCCACACCAGCCAGGAGGCATAGGAGGAAAATATGGTTTTGGGGCCAGGCCTAGGGTCCCCATGCTGTTTGTAGTCTAGAGATTTGGTGCCTGCATCCCAGTCACTCCAGCTATTACTAAAAGGGACCAACATAGAGCTTGGGCTGTGGCTTCAGAGGGTGAAAGCCCAAAGCCTTGGCAGCTTCTACATGGTGTTGAGCCTTCAAGTGCACAGAAGTCAAGAATTGGGGTTTGAGAAACCTCTGCCTAGATTTCAGAGGATGTATGGGAATGCCTGGATGTCCAGGAAGAAGTTTGCTATGGGGGCAGGGCCTTCATGGAGAACCTCTGCTAGGGCAATGTGGAAGGGAAATGTGGGGTTGGAGCCCTCACACAGAGTCCCTACTGGAGCACCACTAGTGGAGCTGTGAGAAGAGGGTGCCTGCATCCCAACCCCCAGACCCCAGAATGGTAGCTCCACTGACAGCTTACACTATACACCTGGAAAAGCCACAGACACTGTCAACCTATGAAAGCATTCAGGGAGGAGGCTATATGCTGAAAAGCCACAGGGGCAGAGCTGCCCAAAACTGTGGGAACCCACTTCTTGTATCAGCATGATCCAGATATAAGGCATGGAGCCAAAGGAGATCATTTTGGAGCTTTAAGATTTGACTGCCCTGCTGGGTTTTAAACTTGCATGGGGCCTGTAACCCCTTATTTTGGACAATTTCTTCCACTTGGAATGGCTGTATTTACCCAATGCCTATATCCCCATTGTATCTAGGAAATAACTAACTTGCTTTTGATTTTACAGGCTCATAGGTGGAAGGGACTTGCCTTGTTTCAGACAAGACTTTGGACTGTAGATTTTTGAGTTAATGCTGAAATGAGTTAAGACCTTGAAGAACTGTTGAGAAAGCATGATTGGTTTGAAAATATGAGGACATGAGATTTGGGAGGGGCCAGAGGTGAAATGATACATTTTGGCTGTGTCCCCATTGAAATCTCATCTCGAACTATAACTGTTAGAATTCCCATTTCTTTATCAGCAGCATGAAAATAAACTAATAAAAATGTCAATGGTAGTTTAATAGAAATAGCATTGAATCTATAAATTATTTTGGCAGTATGGTTATTTTAATGATATTGATACTTTCTATCAATGAGCATGGAATGTTTTTCAATTTGTTTGTGTCATCTCTGATTTCTTTGGGCAGTGGTTTATAGTTCTTTTTGTAGAGATCTTTAACGTCTCTTGTTAACTGTATTCCTTGGTATTCTATTCTCTATGTAGCAATTGTGAGTGAGAGGTCATTCATGATTTGGCTCTCTGCATGTCTATTGTTGGTGTATAGGAATGCTTGTGATTTTTGCACATTGATTTTGTATCCTGAGACGTTGCTGAAGTTGCTTATCAGCTTAAGAAGCTTTTGGGCTGAGATGATGAGGTTTTCTAGGTATAAGATCATGTCATCTGCAAACAGAGACAGTTTGACCTCCTATATCCCTATTTGAATACCTTTATTTCTTTCTCTTGTCTCATAGCCCTGGCCAGAACTTCCAAAGCTATATTGAATAGGAGTGCTGAGAGAGGGCATCCTTGTCTTGTGCTGGTTTTTAAGAGGAATGCTTCCAGCTTTTACCCGTTCAGTATAATATTGGCTATGCATTTTTCGTAAATGGCTTTTATTATTATTTTAAGATATGTTCCAATAACACCTAGTTTGTTGAGAGTTTTTAACATGAAGGAATGTTGAATTTTATTTTAGGCCTTTTCTGTGTCTAACGAGATAATCATGTGGTTTTTGTTTTTACTTCTGTTTATATGATAAGTTACATTTATTCATTTGTGTATTTTGAACCAGCCTTGCATCCTGGGGATGAAGCCAATTGATTGTAATGGATGAACTTTTTGATGTGCTGCTGGAATCCATTTGCCAATATTTTACTGAGGATTTTTGCATCAGTGTTTATCAGGGATACTGGTTTGAAGTTTTCTTTTTTTGCTGTTGTATCTCTGCCAGGATTTTGTATCAGGATAATGCTGGCCTCATAAAATGAGTTATGGAGAAGTTCCTCTTTTTCAATTGTTTGGAATAGTTTCAGAAGAAATGGTACCAGCTCCTCTTTGTACGTCTGTTAGAATTCAACTGCGAATCCATCCAGTTCTGGGCTTTTTTTGATTGGTGGGCTATTAATTACTGCCTCTATTTCAGAACTCATTATTGGTCTATTCAGGGATTCAACTTCTTCCTGATTTGGTCTTGGGAGGGTGTATGTGTCTAGGAATTTATCCATTTCTTTTAGATTTTCTAGTTTGTTTGTGTAGAGGTGTTTATAGTATTCTCTGATAGTTGTTTGTATTTCTTTGGGATTAAGTGGTGATATCCCCTTTATCATTTTTCATTATGTCTATTTGATTCTTCTTTCTTTTCTTCTTTATTAGTCTAGCTAGTTGTCTGTTTATTTTATTTTTTCAAAAAAACAGCTCCTAGATTCACTGATTTTCTTTAAAGCGTTTTTTTTTTTTTTTTTCCTGACTCTATCTCCTTTTAGTCCACTCTGATCTTGGTTATTTCTTGTTTTCTGCTAGCTTTGGGCTTTGTTTGCTCTTAGTTCTCTAGTTCTTTTAGCTGTGAAGTTAGGATGTCAATTTGAGGTCTTTTTAGCTTTTTGATGCGAGTATTTAATGCTATAGATTTTCCTCTTAACACTGCTTTAGCTGCATCCCAGAGATTCTGTTGGTTGTCTCTTTTGCTTCAAATAGCTTCTTGATTTCTGCCTTAATTTTTCTGTTCAATTTTCATGTAGTTTTATGGTTTTCAGTGAGTTCCTTAATCTTGAGTTCTAATTTGATTGCGCTGTGGTCTGAGATTTAAGTTCTTTGCATTTGTTGAGGAGTGATTTACTTCCAGATATGTTACCAGTTTTAGAGCAAGTGCCATGTAGTGCTGAGAGGAATGTATATTCTGTTATTTTGGGTGAAGAGTTCTGTAGATATCTGTCTGGTTCACTTGACCCAGAGCTGAGTTCAAGTCCAGAATATCTTGGTTAATTTTCAGTCTCACTGATCTGTTTAATATCGACAGTGAGTTGTTAAATTCTCCCACTATTATTGTGTGGGAGTCTAAGTCTCTTTGCAGGCCTCTAAGAACTTGTTTTATGAATCTACATGCTCTTGTATTGTGTGCATACATATTTAGGATAGTTAGCTCTTCTTGTTGAATTGACCCCTTTACCATTATGTAATGCCCTTCCTTGTCATTTTTGACCATTGTTGGTTTAAAATCTGTTTTTTGAGAGACTAGGATTGCAATCCCTGCTTTTTTCTGTTGTCCATTTGCTTGGTAAATTTTTCTCTATCCTTTTATTTTGAGTCTAATCTTTTGCATGTGAGATTGGTCTCTTGAATACAGTATGCCGATGGATCTTGACTATCTAGTTTGTTATTCTGTGTCTTTTATTTGGGGCATGTAGCCCATTTACATTTAAGGCTAATATTGTTATGTGTGAATTTGATTCTGTCATCATGATGCTAGCTGGTTATTTTGAAGACTTGTTGGTATAGTTGCTTCATAGTATCATTGGTCTTTGTAGTTCAGTGTGTTCTTGCATTGGCTGGTAATGGCTTTTCCTTTCTATATTTAGTGTTTCCTTCAGGAGCTCTTGCAAGGCAGACCTGGTAGTAATAAATTTCCTCAGCATTTGCTTATCTGAAAAGTTTTCTTTCTCCTTCGCTTTTGAGGCTTAGTTTGGCCAGCTATGAAATTCTGGTTTGAAAATTCTTTTTTTTAAAGAATATTGAATATTGGCCCCCAATCTCTTCTGGCTTGTAGAGTTTCTGCTGAGCGGTCTATTGTTAGTCTTATAGAGTTCCCTTTGTAGGTGACCTGTCCTTTCTCTGGCTGCCCTTAACATTTTTTCTTCATTTTGACCTTGGAGAATCTGATATATGTCTGGGGTTGATCTTCTCATGGAGTATCTTACTGGGGTTCTCTGGATTTCCTTAATTTGAATCTTGTCCTGTCTTGTTGGGTTGGGAAAGTTCTCCTGGATGATATCCTGAAGTATGTTTTCCAATTTGGTTCCATTCTTGCTGTCTTTTTCAGGTGCTCAGATAAGTTTAGGTTCAGTCTTTTTACATAATGCCATAGTTCTTGGAGGTTTTTTCTTTTCATTCCTTTTTACTCTTTTTCTCTAATGTTGTCTTCCTGTCTTATTTCAACAATAGTCTTCAAGCACTGAAATCCTTTCCTCTGCTTGGTCAATTTGGCTATTGGTACTTGTGTTTGCATTGTGAAGTTCTTGTGTTGTGTTTTTCAGCTCCATCAGGTCATTTATGTTCCTCTCTAAACTGGTTATTTTGGTCAACAGCTTATGTAATGTTTTATCATGGTTCTTAGCTTCTTTGTAATGAGCTAGAACATATTCCTTTAGCTTAGTGAAGTTTGTTATTACCCATTTTCTGAATCCTACTTCTGTGCCCCTGCTGGAGAGCGGTTGTGACTATTTGGAGGAGGAGAGGCACTCTGGCTTTTTGAGTTTTCAGCATTTTTTCATTGATTCTTTCTCATTTTTGTCAGTTTATCTGACTTCAATCTTTGAGGCTGCTTTGGATGGGGTTTTTGTGGGGATGGTGTTGTTGTTGCATTCTGTTTGTTTGTTTTTAATATTCAGGTCCCTCTTCTGTGGGGCTGCTGTGGTTTCCTGGGGGTCCACTCTAAACTATATTTGCCTAAGTCTCTCCGGTACCTGGAGATGTCACCAGTGGAGGCTGCAGAATAGCAAAGATAGTGGCCTGCTCCTTCCTCTGGGATCTTTGTCCTAGAGTGACACCAACCTGATGCCAGCAGGAACATTCCTGTATAAGGTGTCTGATGATCCCTGTTGGGGGGTCTCACCCAGTCAGGGGACATGGGATCTGGGAGCCATTTAACATAGCACTCTGGCTGCCCCTTCGCAGAGGAGCTGTGGGGCACTGGGGGGATCCCACTTGTCTGGACTGCCCGGATTCCTCAGAGCCCCCGGGGGAAAGGTTAAGTCTGCTGATCCATGGAGACCATAGGCACTCCTCCCCTAAGGGGCTCAGTCCAGGAAGATCAGAGTTATGTACCTAAAACCCTGGCTCGAGTTGCTGAAATTCCTGAAGGGAGGCCCCACCCAGTGAGGAGGGATGGGTTAGGGTCCAGCCTAAAGAGGGAGTCTGGCCATGATCTGCCATAGCTTCTTTGTTGCACTGTGGGAAATCCCTCCTGGGTCCTAACCATGGAGTCTCCCCAGAACTGGCAGGGGAAAAATAGCAGACTGAAGGGGCAGTGATGGCTGCCACCCCTCCCCCAGAAGCTCAGTCATCTTAGGCAGCAGCAATGATAATGGCTGGACCTCTCTCCTACTCCAAGAGCCTCTCTCCCACTCCAGGAGATCAGTTGTCTTAGGGAGCAGGCAGCTGCAGTGATGATGGCTGCCCCTCCCCTTAGGAAATTGGTGGTCTTAGTCTCCAGCGTGTGGCTGCTGAGAATCTGCACAGCTCCGTGCTTGGGACCCAAGGCGCTGGCGGCGTGGGCTCACAAGGGGGATCTCCTGATCCAAGGGCTGCACAGATCCCTGAAAAAGGGTAGTTTCCTGGGCCGGGTAGCATAATCACTCACCATTTCCCTTGCCTGGGGGTGGGAGCTCCCCTTGCCTTGTGTTGTTCCGAGGTGGGCCAATGCACCACCCTGCTTTTCCTCACTCTGTGGGTTACACAAATTGCATAGTCAGTCCCAGTGAGAGAACCTGGAGACCTCAGTTGCTGGTGCAGAATTCACTTGTCATTTTCATTCTTCTCGGTGGGAGCCTCTGACCTCAGCTGTTTCTAGTCAAACATCTTGGCCCCTGTTCAGCCTCTGTTTCTTTTTTTTTTAGACGGAGTTTCGCTCTAAGTTACCCAGGCTGGAGTGCAATGGCGCAATCTCTGCTCACTGCAACCTCCGCCTCCTGGGTTCGGGCAATTCTTCTGCCTCAGCCTCCTGAGTAGCTGGGATTACAGGCACGCACTGCCATGCCCAGCTAATATTTTGTGTGTTTTTAGTAGAGACGGGGTTTCACCATGTTGACCAGGATGGTCTCGATCTCTTGATCTCGTGATCCACCTGCCTCGGTCTCCCAAAGTGCTGGGATTATAGGCGTGAGCCACCACCCCCGGCCCAGCCTCTGTTTCTTTTAAAAGCCCCATGACTTACAGTTTCAGGGGCTAGTTTGCTATACACAACGAGTACATATCACTTCACTTTCCTCTCTCGTCCCCACATTTCCATAATATGAAGCTTCAGCTCTAAACTTTCTGGTCCCCTACTGACCCTCTGTGTGCCCCTACTACCTTGTTTATTCTCACAACCTAATTCCCAGCTCTCTTAATTCATGTCAAATACTATCTCCACCGTGAAGTTTTTCCTTTTACCATATTCCTCTCTAGTGCTAAACTATGTCCTTTCTGACCCTCCTAAAAGATTGACTGTTTATAATAGTATACATAATATGACAGTAGATTTTGTTTTACTATTTTAGCATTTTACCATGTAATTTCTTTAATAAATCTTTAATAATCTTAAAGCCATTTATTCTTTATACTTATTTCTTATTCCCTGCCCACCCTAAACTTATTTTAAGACTGGACACTTGCACCCATTCTCTAAGCTTTATGGAGATGGTTCACGAGAAGCAGTCAGAACTTCCTCAAGCATTCAGGGATGGGCCAATGAGTTATCCTGTTTCCAGGCATCTGTCTGGGTGGAGCTATGTGGCTTCAGGCATTATGATATTTTGGAAGAAGTTCAGGGGTCTTTGATTTTTTTCCCCAATATCATCCTACAAAAAGAGCTGTTGGGTTTCTGTTCCCCACCTCCATCACAGTTCTAACTAGAGCCTTTCAGAATCCTATGGGTGAGTTCAGAACATCTTATAATGGGAATGGTTTAGGGAGCTTGTAATTAATTGGTTTTCCTGGCAATCTACAGGACTGTTGATTACTACTAACTTTGATCAACATAAATTACTGAATTTCCCATGGCTGGAAAAAAACCTGCCAGATAATGAAAGCTTGTTTCAGTTGCATGCCCCAGTCCTCCAAAGACACTGTTGTATTTGGTTATCCCATCAGTTTCCATTGCAGTTCATCTAAATATTATCTGTAGCAAGGTTTGCATTTTACAGATGACCATATGTTTTTTTTCCTCTTGGTATCAACACAGATCTTAAAATGAGAATCCTTTGGCATATTAATATGCCCTAATATATCAAGTACATATGTTTTTAAACCACACACAGAAATATTTCATTTGCCATTAAATGTGTTGATACAGTTGATCTTTTATAATATTTTTCTATTTTTTCTGTACTATTTGTCTATTTTTCTATTGCTCTTTTATAATATTTTTCTATTTTTGCATTTTGTGATCTGCACTTAGGGAAATTATTTAATATATAAAAAGTGAAGTCTGGAGGTTGGTGGAGACAAAGATCAGCAGAAGTGGGCTAGAGGTTTTAAAAGAGAGAAGAAGGAAAGGAGGCTATAAAGCTTGGGCACTTATGGTTTATGGTAATCTTAGCATAGTAGAAATGAAAGAAGTGAGGGCAGCACTGGTAGTGAGAGGCTGAGTACAAGAAGAGCCAACAATGAAAAAGAAGCACTAGAGACACTGGAAAGATTCAGAAAAGCTGATGGGAAAAACAGATGATGCTAAAACAGTTGGCAAAGATGAAGGTCAACTACAGAATGAAAAATCCGTAACAGAAGAAGGATAAAAATACAGAATTTAAAGAAGAGGCTGTATACCTCACCAGCCTCTAAACTCCACCCCTGCTTTCAATAGTCCTTTGCAATTTAACAATACCTTTCACAGCCAGAAAACTATTAGGCGGAGAGGAAGTGAGTCAGGAACAAAATTGTTTACTGACCAGATAAATGCTACAATTCCAATAGCTACTAAGGCTCCTTTAATGAAAAGATTGTTTCCAGATTTTGGCAGAAAATAGTTGGCAAAAACAACAAGAGTTCTTTGGGCTTGGCGTGAAGTTCTGTCTATTTTATCTTGCCAGGCCAATTCCACACTTAAAATGAGAGGCAAGAAACTACTGATTCCCCAGGAAGGAGTGTTCACATTGGAAACAGAGAGGGAGTAATATGAGAGTCAAGATTTAAGGACACATTTTTATTTGTTATTTAATTTACTTATGCAACAAATACTCATCGAACACCTAATAAGTGCCGAACATTATTGGAGATTCAAAGAATAAAATGCTTATTGACGTTTAAGGAATTGCAGTGGGTTATTCCAGGAGTTGGCAGACTATGGCTTGTGGACCAAATGTACCCACTGCCTGTTTTTGTAGTTTATTGGCCCATTCATCCTTGTATTGTCTGTGTCTCCTTTCATGTTAAAATGGCAGAGTTGAGTAGTTGGAATGAGGACGGCATAGCCTGGGAAAGTAAAAAATATTTATTATTTGATCCTTTACAAAAATAGTTTTCTGACGACTAAATAAATACAATGGCCATAATGGAGTTATATTGGCATTTAATAAATTATAGGAGGAGAAGTCTGGGTGTTAGTGAAACCCGCAAAGAAGAGTTGATGTCTGACACATGATTTCAGTTTTGAAAGATTTAAAGAGATTTCTGGGCATGAAGAAATGAGAGTGATGCTTTGGGAATGGCAGTGGTGAAGATAGTAGTGTGAAATATTATGCAAATTTTAGGAATGTTCTCATTGTTTGTACTGGCTAAAGCATAGCTTTGGTGGGTGACTAAGAATGAAGGGCTGAAGCCAGACCAACCTGTAAAACACAGAGCATACTTGAAAGGGACTTTTACTGAGACCTTTATATACAGATACAGCATGGCAAGATGCCCAAAATTAATAGCACATAATATCTGCCTTTGTGAAGCTCAACCTCCAAAAGGAGGAATAAGACATTAAAAAATGTACATGACAGAATGAGATATATACTATAGAAAAGTCCAAATAAAATATAATGGGGATTTTTTAGTAAGAAGAAATATCTGATTGGAGGATCACAAAATTACGTTAATGCCAATAACATATCTTGAAGGATGGCTGTAATTTTGTTGAGGGTAGTGGTGGGGCAGATGGATACCAGGCAAGAAAACAGTATAGAGACCAGGCAAAAAAGGAATGCTAAGACATTTGGGTTATGTCATAGCCCAGTTTCTCTAGAAAATGGAATCAGAAAAAAACTGTATGCTAATACTTCATTGGGTGGTGCAATATCAGAGAAGCAGAAAAGAGGGAGAAAAGGGCATGAGGCAGAGACGGAAGGTGTGCAAATATGAGGGGGGCATGTTCCAGGCTGCTCTTGTTTAACAAGGACAGCTGGCTCCTGCATCTGGTGTGGCATCTTCCTGGAGCCCCCATGAACCATGTCTCAGAACAGTTCACATGGTGGGGAAGGATAAAGAAGGGAGATAAATCTACTTGTTGCCTTTCTTTTTTGTTCTACTGACCAATTCACTTTTTTGGGCATTAACTCCCCTGCACTTCTGAGTTGTGTCACCCCAGCCTCTCGAGTCATTGCTGGGAAAGTAAGAGCCTCCATGCCTTCAGTTTGGCCAGGGAGTGTGCATGCCTGTCTCTCTTTGCCAGTCAGTGCCATAAGCAGGGTTCTTCAGTCTGTAGTGGTAGTAGTAGTCACAATGACCTACCTCCATGAACCCGGGGAAAGTGCAAACCTTTGCTAGGACCATTCCAGCCAGAAAGCAAGCAAGGTGTTGCATATGAGGCCAATAGAGGGAGCAATGAATTGTTTAACTGGAATAGGGACCTAATGGGAGTAGGGACCTAACGGGAGAGAAGACATGAGAATTTGAGATGTCTTATGAGAGACATTGTTGTTGGATGGAGATCATTTAAATATATTAGCAAATAAGAAGCAACTAAAGGTTTTCTAGAAGATGGTATGATCAAAAGTGTCATTTTGTGGGGGTTAATATGGAAGTGGCACATAAAGGGGATTTATAGAGTATAGAAATTGGAAGAAGGACTATTTGTGAGTTACAAAGAGGCCTGGCAAAAAGGATCAAGCTGCTTCGTTCCATACCTTTAGAATGTACCTTTGAACTCTTTAAAGAGGCCCCTCTCAGCCTTCCATATGAATTATCTTCCTTCGTAAATGAGGTTGAATAGATACATATATCTTGCTTTAGGAGACAAAATGGTCCTCAATAGTGTTCATTTCTAAGCAACATGTGGGTTTTACATGCTTATACATCAATGTGTTCTCATTTTGAAGATCCCAGTGATTAGCCACTCATTATTTAGACTATTCCTGTGTAAATAAATAAACACAATTTGTATCTCTTGATCTAGAGCCTGAAGAGGCATGGGCTCAAACACATCCCCACCATTCATCCATGATGGGATATTGAACTACACAAGTGGGTGGGAGAGATGGGAGCAATTCTGCAATTGAGCATAAATGGACTCTGCACTTTCCTCCTTCTTCTGCCTTGGCCTCACCTCTGGGTGAGGACCTAAAGAAGCATTGGTTAGGCTATCAATAGTAGTCAGGGTGCACTGGATGCCAAGTTTAGCTGTAGGCACAGGGGAGATGAGGGCAGAGTTGGCAGGGGACTTAGTCTCAGGAGAAAATGTGATGTAGTTATCGTTCAGGTTTACAGCCATTGGCTGCGGTCATTTCTGGCGGCAACACCAATGATATTTGGGGTCAGATTCTTTGTTGAGGCCAACACTTCCTTTAGAAAGGAAGATAGTAAAGTACAGTAGTTAAAACCATGGGCTCTCATTCCAGAATGCCTGGATTCAAATCCTGGTTCTATCCTTAATAGCTAGCATATCTCTGTTTCTTTATATTTAAGTAGAAACTGTGATAGCTGTATCCTAAGAGGGTTGCTGAGAGGAACTAATAGAGGAACTAATCCTGAGAGGGTTGCTGAAATGAAATAATATATATAAATGCTTGGCATAATTATTGTTAATACTTATCATTACAAGACAATAATCTCTTCTTTATAATTCTGAAATCCCCAAATTATGAAAAACCCAAAGTTGTTTTGTAACTCATATGGTGGCAAAACCTCATCTGAGGTTATTTAGAACATTTATGTATCACACATAGTATGAATGTTATTGTTGTCTTAATTGCAAGCATTTTGAATTTTGTGTTTCACTGTGGAAACAAGAATATGTTTAATTATAGGGTTTTATTCTAGGCTCTGATGGAATAGTTTTATATCATTCAGTTCATGTACCATATTTCTAGTTGATATGGTTTGGCTCTGTGTCCCCACCCAAATCTCATATCGAATTGTAATCCCCATGTGTTGAGAGAGGGAGCTGGTGGGAGGTAGATTGTGGGGGCAGGTTCCCCCATGCAGTTCTCATGATACTGAGTGAGTTACCATGAGAGATGTTTAAAAGTGTGGCATGTCTGCATTGCTGGCTCTCTCTCTCCTGATGCCATGTAAGATGTGCCTTGCTTCCTCTTTGCCTTCTGCTGTGGTTGTAAGTTTCCTGAGGCTTCTCCAGCCATGTGAAACTATGAGTCGATTAAAGCTCTTTTGTTTATAAATTACCCTGCCTCAGGTAGTATCTTTATAGCAGTGTGAAAAGGCCTAATATACTAGCCAAAAGCCCCAAATTTCCAAATTCTGAAATGCAGTTGCCCAAGAATTTCAGGTAAGAGATTGTGTACCTATGTTAGTTAAATGTGGGAAATGACAATTTAGGGATTAACATTCATTTCTTTTATATAGTGTACAATAACAACACATTTAAAACTCTTAGGAATCTTTGAATTGCTTCCAAAATAGAAATTAGTGTGTGAACTTTTGGAAAAATATGATTCTATACATTTTTAACTAAAAGAAAATTTCTAAAAATCTCCCCACCATTTTGTTTCAGTCTCAGCTCACTGATGGATCAATTCATGGGAACACTTTGGCATGTATCCTTTTATATCATGAAATATGTTTTAAAAACTTTTATAACATGTCTTTATTGAAAATGTTTTATTTAAAAAAATACACTATTTCTAAAAGTGAGATGTTACTACAAGGCTATGCTTCTTACTACCCTGAATCACAAATTTTGTCTTATCCACCAAAGTTTTGTTTACTTTGAGAACTGCTTATATTGTTAACATTATATATTGTAAATTACATGTGATACTAAAGTGATATTTTAAATTTGTGTGATATTTTAAATTTGTATTTCACCTTGAGGATTTTTTTTTTAAACTTTTATTTTAGATTCAGTGGGTATATGTACAGGTATGTTATTCAGGTATAATGAATGATACTAAAGTTTGGGTTATGAATGATCCTGTCATCCAGGTACTGAGCATAGCACACCATAGCTAGTTTTTCAGCCCTTTTCCCTCTCTCTTTCTTGACTCTCTAGAGGTACCCAGTTTCTGTTGTTGCCATCTTTAGATCCATGAGTACCCAACTTTTAGCTCCCACTTATAAGTGAGAACACGCAGTATTTGGTTTTATGTTTCTGCATTAATTCACTTAAAATAATGGCCTCTAGTTACATCTATGTTGCTGTGAAGGACATGATTTCATTCTTTTTTATGGCTGTGTAGTATTCCATAATGTAAATGCACCACACTTTCTTCCTCCAGTCCACTGTTGATGAGAATCTAGGTTGATTCTATGTCTTTCCTGTTGTTAATAGTGCTGCAATGAACATATGAGTGTTTGTGTCTTTCTGGTAGAATGATTTGTTCTCTTTTGGATATATACCCAGTAATGGGACTCTTGAGTCAAATATTAGTTCTGTTTTAAGTTCTTTGAGATATCTCTAAACTACCTTCCACAGAATCTGAACTAATTTACATTCCAACAAATGGTGTATAAGAAAAGCTTTCCCTTTTCTGTATAGTCTTGCCATCATCTCTGGTTTTTTGACTTTTTAATAAAACCATTATGACCAATATGAGATGATACCACATTGTGGTTTTGCATTTCTCTGATGATTGATGATGCAGAGCATTTTTTTTTTTTTTTTGGTTTGTTGGCTGCTTGTATGTCTTTTTTGAGAAGTGTTTGTTTGTGTCCTTTGGCCATTCTGTAGTGGGATTATTTTTTGCTTGTTCAATTGTTTAAGTTTTTATAGATTCTGGATATTAGACCATTCACAAGGAAATATTTTAAAGGATGTCTGTCAAGATAAACTACTTTTGGAAAATGATTTGGATTCAAACATGGAATTCTAGTAATGATGAACTCTTTTAAAAAAAGCTACATTTCATTTGAGAAAACCTCAAAGTTCACCCATAAAAGCTGTGTGATTTCTATCCTAATGGGATATATTTTAGTATAAATGTTAATGACATGTCTTAAATCCACATGTATGGAGAGCCAAAGGCTTTCTTTGAAATAGATCCTCAAAACATATAATTTTAGTTACCTAACTTGATTCTTCTAAAGAAAGAGGCAAGGAGCCATTAGAAATGCTGCTGAGAAAAATAAAGCCTCTGAAAACTTGGTGATCCACTTTTGGATTCCTGATCTTTGCTGCTTTATCTACCTCAAACCTGGGTGAAAGCCTGATTTTGCTTTTGTCCATACACACTGAGTGCCAAATGTGTGTTTTTAAACCTTGTCAAATTAGATGTGGGAGGATTTTCACTCCAGAATGTTTACTTTATGTTTCAGCTTCCCTCCCTAACCCTGCCCCAAGGCTTCTAGTTTCTGAAATAAAATATCTAATTTCTTCTTAGAAGTTTTACCTTTCATTTTATAAAACTTCATAGCTTAAAAAAACTGTCGAAATTTTACTTTGAAATGAAGTAGGGTACACTTTGATTATTTTCTAAAAATTTCCCTTGGCCAAACTCTATAATCTTAGAATTACTCCTTGATCACACATCAGTCATATCTCAAAGGTGTCTATAAAAGATACCTTATGGCTAGATAAAAATAAGGAGATATTATGAGGGGAGAGGTCATAATAGGACTACATCATTAGAAATATAATTATCACTCTTTAAAATCATCTTTATGGTGCTGTTTAGATGTTAACTAAGGGGCACAAATCAACAAACCTGTATAACATGAAAATTACTGATGGCGGGCCGGGCACGGTGGCTCAAGCCTGTAATCCCAGCACTTTGGGAGGCCGAGGCGGGTGGATCACAAGGTCAAGAGATCGAGACCATCCTGGTCAACATGGTGAAACCTCGTCTCTACTAAAGATACAAAAAATTAGCTGGGCATGGTGGCGCATGCCTGTAATCCCAGCTACTCAGGAGACTGAGGCAGGAGAATTGCCTGAACCCAGGAGGCGGAGGTTGCGGTGAGCCAAGGTCGCACCATTGCACTCCAGTCTGGCTAACAAGAGTGAAACTCCGTCTCAAAAAAAAAAAAAAGAAAATTACTGATGGCATATGTTGGGGTTTTAGCTAACCTAATAGAATATGTTATCCTGTTTCTTGCCAGAGTTCTGAATTCACTGGGAGACACAAAAATTTAAGCAGACAAAGATTAAAATTCCTATTTCATTACTTTTGGAATTATTGGAAATTGAGGCTTAGGCAGGAGAAAACAATGGGCTTCCTAATATGTAGCCACAGACTTATTCATTCAGTGTCAAGTAGCACTGGTCAAGTACTGATTTTTCTACTACAAAAGGACAAGGTTGCTACTGCGAAGCCCTTTGTGTGACCAAGAACAGAATAGAGTATATTTTCCTAAAATCAGGTAGATCCAAAGAAGAAGAAGCAAAGGGAAGGGACTCAGTCTAACATGACCAGTTTTTATTCCTAAATTTACTATTCAGATGATTTAATCCTCTTTCCGTTAGGAAAAATTAGTGAGGATGCAGAGGAACCCAAGAATGTTACTCTTATTGAACCATGAAGAGTAAAGAAGGTCCCATTTAATAATGCATAGTCTTAATAAAACAATAGAAAGGGTATGATTAACATTTGCATTAGCATTCCCACCTCTGCCCTCTGCATCCAAGGACACAAGTAGATGACCTACAATCAGGCATTTATCTTCTAGGAAAGTTGAAGGTCATTCTCTGAACAAATTGCACCTATTGTCACAATATATTAAATGCAGGTGTCACAGGGTAAACTTCTACAGACACAGTAATGTAGATTACTTATATTTAGACCTCAGATTTCCACAGTAGAATCCTGGCTTACAGTTTATACACAGTATATTTTACTTCATCAGGGGACCGTGGGGAATCATAGAACTTTAGCAAAATTTGGTTTCAGGGCTCAGAGTGCGAGCTTTCACCAGGATTTTTCAAAAGAATACATGTGCTTAGTGGGTGAGGAGCACACAACTTTTTCAACTGTCACATTATATCATATTATCTCTGTCTGATTAGGCAGTAATGAACAATGGCACCAAGGAGTTTGGGTTCCACTCTTTATCAGGAAACATTTTTTCCTGCTTTGGCATCAAAACTATATCAACAAAAACCCAAACCAGAACACACAGCTCAATGGAAGATGGATACTCCCTTGTTTTCTAGATAATATCAGCATTTTACCTGGCTGAATCACCTCTGGCACAATTCACATATTAAATATAAGCCTTTCACTATGGAAGGCATTCACTCTATAATAGCATGGAAATCTATCCTCCAAGGATTGTGTGCCATTTATTTCAGACAATATTCTCTTGTGGTACTTACTTCACAGGGTAAAAGAGAGGAAGGACACACAGGAAAGAGGACACGAACAAATTTAGTAAGTTTAAACTATTAGCAAAGCTAATATGTCAAGTTTAACTGAAAATCACAAGTAGCATGTCTGAGAGCAATAAGAAGTCCTAAAGAAAGACAATGATCAGAGAAGAAACTATTCTTCCCCAAGCTAGTTTTATTGCTCATTCAGATGGAGTGAACAAAGAAAATAACACATAATTGCACATGACAGGTCTGCCATTATGAGAGCGCTGATATACATCTCAATGCCATTGTTTTCTATTGTTTGATCCAGAAAATGTATTTCCTACATATTAACTCACTATTTGGTTGAATAAAGAAAATTTTCATTCTCTTAATTAGGTGAAAATTATTCTGATATACTAGTGTCTTGAAAATATTGTAGCCACTTAGTAGGTTACTTTCCAAATCTTGACTGCCAGAAATGTTGTAATCTTCTTTAGCTTCCCACTTGCATTTCCTGGAAACAAATGAGATAATGGATTTATCTCATCATATGCCTGGTATATACTATGCTCTCCATAAACAAGAGCAGCCAGGCCCCATTTGTGAATCAATGCTCATCTTGGATCCTGAAACAATCCTAATGAGAGCAAGAAGTATGCTGGAAGCCTCACCCTCTCTCTCTTGCATCCAGTGGCCCTTGAAACTAAGTCTCATGTCTCAGACCCTAAATCCAGTGCCTGGGCTATGCCGTATGCCCTCTTAGCTACCTTAATGCCAACTTGTCTCAGGACTCCATGTACCAAAAATGAGCCTCTCTGGAGCCCTAAACAGTGGAAGCCCTTTTCCTTCCACTTATATATGGGTCCCAGCCAAGGGTAAGAACTTCTTTGTTTTTATTTCCACCTTCATAGTTTCTGCTTAGCGTCCCTGGTTACACACCGAGTCCAGCTTAGGGTATTGCTCTGAATGCCTGGCTCTTACAAGGATTTCCGATAAGGATTCTGACAGGAAGCTTCTCTCTGCTAAGGCAAAGGGCTCGTTGTACTGCTGATTTTGGGCATGTAGCCAGAGTAAGTCTGGTATAAAGCTGTTCCAAAGCTGAATTCTGCTCCCTTATATGTCTACCTAATTGTGAGAAATCCACATGAACAAACTGAGCGTCAATTGCTCTTCACTTCTTCCAGATATCATTCACTGCTGGGATCTTCATCCCTGTGTGCCACAGTTCAGATAGACACTGACAGTTGCCTGAATTCTCTCAGGTCTTGAGGCCTTTCGAGTTTGTGTCTGAGACATCCCCGCCCATGTCCTCCTACATCTTTGTGACATTGATGCTACTGAAATCTGTTTTCTCACCTCCCTACAAAAGATGTCTTAGTGTCCCAACTTGCATCTTACCTCACCTTGTCTATGACAACACTGATTTTCCAGACTAGGCTGCAAATGAACTGACCATCAAGTACAAACTATGGGATTAGAGTAGAAAGAAAGAGGGTCATTACTCAAAGGAGGTGCATTACTCAAAGATGTTTGTAAGTTGAATCCAAATCCCTCAAACCCAAACAAGCTGAGGAAGTGATTTTTCTTTTGTTTTTGGCTCTCAAAAGTTGCAACCCCGTCAATATTTTATTCATTAGATTTATTTTTCTTATTGTTTCTGAGCTCAGAACTTCTGTGCAAGATGGAATAAGAAGACTGCGAAACCCCTTCAGGCCACAAATCAGGAATTGTTTCAATTACTTTTTTAATGAAGTCCAGGATATAGGTCTTGATGAAGCCACATCAGCTCTTTTTCTGTTTTCTGTTTTTCTTTTAAACAGAACAAACTGCTAGTAGGATTCCTGTTCCTGAGGGTGGGAATTGCTTGTACCCATTTCCCATAAGGATTCTGACAGGAAGCTTCTCTCTGCTAAGGCAAAGGGCTCATTATATTGCTGATTTGGGGCATGTAGCCAGAATAAGTCTGAGATCCCTTATGCCCACCAAGACACCCTTCCCTGTATCTGTACACTCTGATTTGCTTGAGAAACATAGTTTCTGTCTGTAATTATCTCAGAAGGAAGAAGTTTAAGTCTGTGTAATTGCAGTGTTCATGCATATTGAAGATTCTCTCATGTTTGGATGTCAGCAAGGGCCCAGGCAAGGACTGACTGGTGAATCCAAGTTTTGAGACCACAAGCAGGGTGGAATGCAGGAAGCTCCATAATGGCCTCCCAAGCCCAATTCCGTATCGATCAGTGCAGCTGTGAGAGGCTGAGAAGAGCAACAGCAGCTGTCTTTCCTAGGCTAATTTACTTGGAACAAAAATATGAACAAGGAGGCTTTTAAGGTGGCATCACGGTCAAAACAGAGATAAGTGGACTAAATATGTCTTCATCTGTGACACACAATATATGAATAATCATAATCTTGATAATAACCTCTTATTAAGTGTTCAGTATACTATATGTTGTATATACATTGCGTCAGTGATATTTTTTAAGTGTCTTCTAGTTGCCACACATTCTTCCAGATACTAGGGATTCAGTATGAATAGCTGAAACAGACATGGCATCTTCTCCTAGTAAAAATATATATATATTTGGCTACACATGAAAGCAATGTTAACGATGATCCCATTTTCAGTTGTGCAGAGCAGAGGTATACCAGCTGTCAGTTTAAAGCATTTATCTCCTCCCTGAGGACAAAGTATTGTCCCCAAGCAGATGACTTAGCTGAGCCTTTAATAGGTCTTCCCATCATTATATTGGTCTGACTGCTTCTGAGTGATGGGCCGTATGATAAGATTTCATGGCCAGTGGTCGACTGTTATAACTTCTATGCTGTAAAGTGCATCTCTTTAATGGATAATGCTGAATGGAATTCCATGTCTATAAATCAGGCATTCAGAAAGCCCTTGGGTGATGGTCCTGAGAGAAATATGGCAGGCAGGGAAGGTTAAGACATATCTGGAATAAGTGTCAGTTTATTTAAGGATGAATTGATACCCCCTCTAAAATGAAAGAGGTGTGATATAAGTTGCCACAAAGTGATGGAAGATCTCTTTGGGTGTTGGTGCTATATAAAGGGACAAAGTGTTGGTCTTTTGCTGGCAGTTTGTACATTGAACAGCATCAAAAGCTAGTCTAGTCTTGATTAGAGGCACCCCAAACTTTGAGCTTATGTATAGCCTTCACTTCTGTCACCATAGCTTCACAGTTCATGACCCTATTGCACAGTCACAAGAGTGGCTAAGGGTAAAGGCTGTCTGACAACCAGTGGATACATCATCTGGTCCACACAGTTAAATACGTCCTTTGCAATGGATGGTCTCTGGTGGATATTATTAACATTAGATAAAAAGATGACCATGGTTTTTGAACACTTCTATGGGTACATCTACATACTTCTTTCCCAAATCCCCATCTCTGATCTAATCTTTCTCTTTCGTAGCCGATGACCAAGCATCCATGCCTTTTAGCAGTGCTCAAAGATCTGTGTCTATTGTTATTTTGAGGTACTTCTCCATTCCTACATGCTCACTCTTACCATGTAGAGGATTTATCCTCACTATTGTCTTTTAGTGCCAAGTCTATATGGGGCAGTACTGAGGTAGCAGTCCATTTTCAGCTCAAATCAGCATAGCAAGAGGAAAAAAACCCCAACATATTGTGGACCAGCTCTCAGTTTTTTTCTGCCTTCACCATGTAGTCATAGGAAACCTCTTATCATGTGGGGCCATAGTCATGGACTTCAGAAAAAGCATCACTAATATGTTGAGGCACATCTTCATGTAATTTACTTATATCTCCTGCTTGGGTCTGATCCTGAATAGATCATTTCTATTGTCCAGTGTCTAATACATTGCTGCTGCACATGTCCAATGTTGGGATTTAGAGAATCTGATAATACCTAGCTCATGTTTGATGGCTTCACTTACCAGGTTGCCTGTTGTTAGGTACTCAGTCTTTACCAGGGTCCAGCAGCATTCCAGGTGGTACCTTTTAAATAGGAAGTCCTTCTCTGCCATGGAAGGCATCTATGTGTCTCTTCTGTTGAGGTTTGTCAGAGATTCCAGATGGCATATTTAGCTATCAGAGGGCATCATTAGCTCTGCTAGGTCATGTGACCCACATTACAAGGGAGATGATACCACAAACAAGACCTGCTGCTCTGGGCCTCAGTCAAAACTGTCAGTCTTTTCAGTCTCCAGATAAACCCAAAGAAGAACAATTTCCAAATGCAGTCAGTATGTAGCCTTCAAAATCCACAGTGACACACTAAGTGCCATGGCTCCTTCTGGATAGTAAAAGGTACAAGATATAAAAACTGCTCATCCTTAGAGGGGATGTCCCAGCCTGTCTTAGACCATTGGACCCCTAAAAACATCACTAACTTGGTGAGCAACTAATTTTTCATGTGGTTTATCTCAAGTCCTCTGACATGTATTTATCTTGCCAAAGATCTAGAGTGCTTACTACTTCCTCTTCACCAGATCTTATTAACATGAGTGATATCAATATTGTAGATCTGAATGGTGTTCTGAGGAATGCTAATGTGACAAAGGTTCCTGCTGATTACATTGTGACTGACTGCAGGAGACTTATATAACCCTGGAAAAATAAAGTGAATATATAATGTTGTCCTTCCTACAAAAGAGAAAACTGCCTTTGATCCTTCTTTGTGTTACAATTAGAGAACACATTCACTAAGTTGGTAGTCTCAGACCCAGTACCAAAGTGTCTGTTGATCTGTTTCATAAGGATTTTACATCCAGCAGAGGAGCTGTGAGGGTGATCATAACGCTTGGTGAAGTTTATAGGATTCCACTGTCTTCTGCCACAACTCACAGGTTTCATAATTTCTGGACTCATACAAGTGAATTGAATAAGGATATGTAGGAACTACCCTCCCTGCATCCTGCATGTCTTTGGTAGTAGAGCTAATCTCCAGAATTCCTTCTGGAATGCATTATTATCTGTGCTTAATTATCTTGGAAAGGGTAGAGGCAATCTGATGAATTTCCTATAATTTTGACTTATATTCCATAGGTCAGTGAATAATAACATCTGCCAACTGTTTAGTTTATCTATCCCAATTATATACTTGGGAATTGGGAAGTAAACCTATGGACTCAACCATCTGTAGAATGAACTTGTATTGAAATCTGTTTATTACTTAGACTCCATAAGCCTCCATGCCACTGGAGCTCCTGGATGTTATTTTGGGACCCTAGATGGTATCAACTCAGACCCTGTATTCAACTATCCTTGGCGGGTCTAGGAGTTCCATTTTCCTCTTGCACAGCTACTCAAGAACATTTATTTGGGGAGATATTTCATTTATATACAATTGATGATATTGTAGAGTCCTTCTTCAAAGAAAACAAGCCTGCCCTTTGATCGATAACTCTAGGTCTGTAAACTAATTTACATCTGGAAATTTGGTGAAGGACTACAGTTTTTCATTGGGTTAGCTGATATTGGCCGGTTCTCAATTTTGAGCATGTCAGGGAAGGGAGGGAATTATGTTAACTCAAATTGAATAGCACTCTTGTGGGCTGTCTATCTGTCTTGTCCCCTGGAATATTTTAATCTATGATTCATTACCATAGATCCCTTCAGGTCAAGGCTTCTTGATTTCTACCTGACTCTTTCCATTATGATAGTCACATCTACTTTTCTTCTGAAGACTAAGTGCTGCCTGTGGACCTTTGTTATTCTGGGATCATTTTATAAACACACCAGTACAAAGCAGCCCAGTGCCAAGAGAGCAGATTCTACTGCCACACCAACAGATGGAAGCCTCCATTGGGCTTCCCAAATCTGTTCATCTTCAGCAGAGCCTTCATGGCCTTAGTAAGGAGTTTCTATAGGTCCTTCTAGTGAACAGGCAGTTAGCGGGGTTTTCTGTTCTTGCATAATAAATCCATTCTAATGTTTTCACTTCCTTTAGCCTTTTGGCTCCTTCAGTGTTCTGTCTAGGCAGTTCTGACATCTCCACTTGATTTACTCTACACCGTTACTGTGTACAGCCTTCAAGGAACCATCCCAGCAATAGATTAGGACTGGTTCCAGATCTCTTTGCCAGGACTGTACATCCTGGATCCTTGTTCAGACTATGCTGAGAAGAGACCCAATTATTGGTATTGGTGAAAAAGAGTGAGTAGTGGTGGATCTTGAGAAGAAAAAGTATCACTTTGTAAGGCATCCTCTTCAGGCGAGGCTTTTTCAAGGTGTGTAGGCAATTGGAAGTTTTTCTTTGGCTAAGGAGACAGTGGTGTCCTTTTGCCAGCCTGGAGTGCTCAGGAGGATCTGGGGGTTTAGGATTCTCAGGTTTCTCCACTCAGACATGCCCTGGAGACATTAACTTTTCATCGCTTTGAGGCTGCACATGAGGGCAGAGCATGCTTTACTCAGTTCACCAAGCCACTGTGTTAGATAAGACCTGGGGCTGCAAATGAAGAAGAGATGGTTCTTGCTTAAGGCGGGAAGCTGACAGTGAGTCAAAGACCATAAGTACTCTTTGCTGTAACTAGAACTGGAGTCAGAGGTGAAGCCAAGCCAAATGCAAGGCAGTTTACAGAAGTCTCTGGAATAAATCGGAAGAAGACTCAGCTATGTTAAATAAATTGTCCAAGATGATACATCTATATCTAGCACAGAAATGGAATAAAAAGCTAGCCTATCTGATTCCAGACACCATCTCTTAACCACTGCTACTCTTTATTTAGGAAAATCAAACAAATTTTATAGGAATAAACATGCTAACACTGAAGTGGAGGGGCAAAGCTTAGCTTAGCAGCCATCTGAATGCTTCATTTTAGCTTCCAAAACAGTCTAACTGCCTAGAAAGTTTCTGATCCGTAGTCTCACTGCCTTCTGTAAGCTCGTAGCCTGGTAAGCCCTTTTGCTCTCTAACATGGTGAAGTTCTGTAAGGAGCTCCATGGCCTTTGCAACTTCCCCTAATCAAGTCTGTTATTTGAATACTAAGCTTTCTACCACCCAAAGCCTTTGTTCTTTCTGTCACTTCTGCCAGGAACTTTCTTTCCCTGTCCTTTTGCATGATGGCCAGGCTTTCATCCTTGCAGGATCAGTTCAAGTGCCAGAGAGACTGCCCCTGACTACTTCATCCAAAGAAGCACACGCCATCCCTCTCCTTAATAACCATCTACACCATCATCCTGGTAGTGTCCCTTATTGTACCATCACATAATTTCAACTATCGTGTATTTGTATATAAGGCTACTGTTTAATTCCTTCACTAGAATGAAAACAAATTGCTTAAGAACAGGCCGTTTGTCTATTCTCCTTATCACTGTTTCCTTTGTCCCTAAATAATACCAGGCACATAGAAGACACACCAGAAATATTTGCTGGATGAGTGAATGAAAGCCATTAAACAATTGGTTTGTGCCTAATGCCTATATATGGCTTTCCATTAATTACCAAATCACGTAGAGACCATGGGAGGTGAGTATCAGTGGATATTTCCTGAGTAAGCAAGGTCAGTATCACCCATGCACTGCACAGAGCACAGAACAGACACTATTCCCTTCTACATGCACTTCTATCTAAACACGCCTTAATATTGAGCAATTAGACCAGTTATATTACCAAATGTACAGACAAAAATTTTGGTGCTAATAAAAGCCTCAGAAATAAGTTGCCAACTCCTTGTCTGTTCTCTCCTCTGGGAAAGCATTGAGGTAACATTGTCCATTAACAGGTGACATCTTTGTCCTTGGCCATAGGAATGAGATACAAAACTGAGTTGCGTGCTAAGAGGTTCAAGGTATTCTTTTTTTACTTTACTTTTTAAAACCATTGACACCTCCTTTGATATTTCTTGTTTGAAATTATTGGACTTGTAGCTTTCTACATTGGCTTTCTTTTCAGTTCTTGCCTTGACTTGATATAGAACCTGGCTTCAGACCATATGTTTCATGACTGCCTTTGAAATTCCACTGAAGTCTCCAATTAAGAGTTACTTCAGCTCTCACTATCTAGCTGCAATCCCAGTTCAGCTTCTGGTGCTTGGCTGTTCAGACCAGAAATGTAGTTCGTCCAGAAGATACCAACTGATAAATTGATGTACTTTTAAAATTTGTAATACCCAAAATTAAATTATTAAGTATCAAGACAATGCCAATAATTAATAATAAACTTGGGAAACTGAACGATCATTTTATTGTTGAGCAAACTTCATATCAAAACATGGAATATGACAGTTTTAAGTTATATTTTGTATGGGGTCAGAGGACCACTAGCTATAGGAGCTTGAGTATAGGACTCAAACTTTTGAATTTTCCATTCCCTCATCTATTAAAAGACTGTAAAAAATAGTATTTACCTCATGGGGTTGTAGGATGAACCAAACAAATGCACATAAAGCCTTTAGCACAGCATGTAGCCCATAGAAAGCACTCAGTAAATGCTAGCTGTTAATGATAATAATAAAGATCTGCTTGGAATATCATTCCCTACTTCCCCACCTGGAAATCGTTCTTTCATCCTTCAAGATTGTTCAAGACTGCTTTTCTCTGTTTCTCCCACAGGTACCCTTAGTCATTTTCCTTGCTGAGACCCCATTGTTCATATTTCTATACCAGCGATAATATTATTCATGTCTGTATTGCAGGGACTAACCTATGCTAGTTATTCAATAAATCCTGATTTAATAAATGCATACCCTCTGCACATTAACCTTGACCTCACCTGACTCTAGCAGTGGCTTATTGCAAAGTGAGATTTCTGAAGCTTTAAACCTTTAGAGAAATTAGTGTTTTACAGGAGCCAGAAACACATAGACATGCTTTCACATTCAGTGCCTGGTCTGGGCTTTGTATGGGTGGGAAGAGATCTCAGCATTCAACCCTAAAAAAAAAAAAAAAAAGTCTTAACCTTAATAACATTTTTTGGAAAAGGCTGGCCTTGGAAGTAAATGTAAGATCTTGGATCCACTCTTAGCAAGTACTTTACTTGAGCCCTGTAAAACAGTTGCAGGAAAAGTGCCAATAATTCTAGTATATAACTAAGACAAGCATTTTCTAAAATGTCTGCTGCTAAAGTCAGCTCATAGCTCACTCATTATAATGCTCTTAATATTTAATTTAATCAATTAATCGCCTGGCTAGTAAACGTCATCTTCATCTTAAATCTGTTCTCTTGGGCTGTCATAATAGTCTCACACATTCAGAAATGCATAAAATTTCTCACTCCTCCCAACACTCAATGCAGAACAAAAAGTCTGTGACCTTTAAGACCTTTCCAACTCTGAAATGTTATAATTCTATGATTCTCTCAGCCAGATAAAATTTTATTAGTTTTAATGGTTCACACCAGGATAAGAGAAGCAATCTTAACCACTCAGGAGTAAATTGTGATGCTGTTAAAAATCTACTGGGTGATTCAATAAGAGATGTCACAGAGCTCCTCAAAATGTGCAGCTATGGCAATTTTGCCAAGAGGAAGAATCTAGAAAGTCCAAAGCCTCAGAGATTATTTAAGCCAAACTTCTTCTGTACCATCTTGAGACAAACTCCCTTTTAGTGTGCACAGCCAAACTGTTTTGTAAATTTCTCGTTTCAACATCAGTTTACCTCTCTTTACACTGTATATTGCCTAGAAATAGCACCAAATGAATGATCAACAGAAAATAAATCTGATGAGTCACCTTGATCTCTCTTTCTCTTTCTCTCTCTCTTTCTCTGTCAGACTTTTTTTCCCTGAGAAATTTTATTTCTGACAGCCTCTCTAGGAGTCATCTCATGAATCATCTAACTTCCTCTGAGAATAGTTGCTCTCAGAGGCTGTGAACCCTTTGGGGAAAGTTGTTTCTGGCTGTGGTGCAGGCCGTGCAAATCATGAAAATGATTTAGCTTTAGCTGAAAAAACGCTATCCAAAATGTAACACCATCTCTTTCTTTGCTCTTCTATTTGGCTATTGTGACTTTGCGTGTATTCCTTCATCCATTCTTTCATTTGTCTTCTCCCTGCTCATTTACTCTTTGAATTATAATTCAATATTAACCAATTCCTGGAAATTTCACTTAAGTTACACAAATGTTACTTGATTTACTATTTGCTTAAAATTGGATACAGGAACTAAATAATGCATTTTTATCTCTAACATCTTTTTGATGCATTACTCTAGTAATATGTTTTATTAAAATATGGGATACTATACTTTTAATTGAGCCATTGCTGGGGTCACAGCCACGAAGCATCTTACCAAGTGCCAGGCACTCTACTTAATTTTTCAGACAGTATCTCCTTGAGTTCCACTATAACCCTATGAGAAGCTATATTACTTTTTGTTTCCTGATTACAAATTCTGGCAAGGATAACATCAAGTTTTATTTCTCATCCTGTTCTTGATTGCTACATCCAGTGCCTGGCATATTCATTCATGAAGGCATTTTTTGAAAATTTATCAATTATCAAGCCCACAGTGGATTGGGCACTATTTGGCCCCTGAGGATGAAACTAAGTGCAAGGTAAACATTCATCCCTGCCTTTATAGAGCCTATAATCTAGCAGGGGTGATAATAAATGTTTGATGAATGAATAAGTGAATGTAGACGCCAAGGTTAAAAGAAGTTAAATAATTTCTGATTAGTAACAGAATTAAGATTCATTTGAGTGACTCCAACTCTATGTTCCTCATATAAAACTACTTTAGACAAAATATTTGACCTCAAGGAGCTCACAGTCTAAAGAGGAGTAAAGGGTAGGAGAGGATAGGAAAATAAGTAACCACATAATTACAATTTATATTATTTAACATTTAGTGAGGCCTTCCTATTTACCAAATACTGTTTCAATGGCTTCATACATAGTAACTTTTTAAAGTCTTAGAATTATCTTTGGGCCATTTTATTGCCATTCTACAGACAATTAAAAGGGGCATAGAGAAGTTAAGTAAGTCTCCTGAGATCACCCAGCCAATAAGTGGTAGAATTTGTCTTTGGGGAGCTGATGCAATAATGTATGCTCTTATCACAGTGTCATAGTAACCCTCTCAGTGTGATAGTGTTCAGGAACTATGCTAGCCTCTTTGGATTAAAAAACAAATAAGATATGGCCTCCATTCTTGATGAGGTCAAAATCAAATTTAAAAGACAAATGTAAAAACTTTATTATCAAGAAGGATAAGCTGGTAAGCTATGCTTTATTTTTTCCAAGAGAACTAATCTGAACTCACAGAGTACTTGGTGTTGGGTAGACTGAATTACTAGCCCCTATGTTCACACTTTTACCATGGCCTTGGTGTGAACTGAGTATATTTTCCCACAACTTGACTTTGACCATATGACTTGCTTTGGCCAATGGCACATTGGTGGAAGAGACCCCATGACATATCTGACCCTAGGCCTCAAGCATCACAGAAGGTTTCTGCTGTTTTCTTAAGCCTCTGACATCTTCATGGGAAGAGCATGTCTTGGCTAACCTTCTGGTCCGTAGTGAACTACCTGGCTGACCAGCAGGCTTACAGTCTGATGCTGAGACACCGAGATCAAGGCTCTTCTAGCCTAGATCAGTTGACCCCTGGGCTATGCACAGACACCTAAACAGCAAAACTATCCCAGCCAACTTGCAGAAACATAAGAAACAAACACTTATTATAATATATATTAGTTTGCTCAGGCTCCCATAACAAAATACCACAGTCTTGGTGACATACACAACAGAAATCCATTTTTTTCATTGTTCTGGATTCTAGAAGTCCAAGATCAAGGTGTTGGCAGGTTTCATTTTGTCTGGGGCCTTTCCCCTTTGCTTGCAGAGAACTGCCTTTTCACTGCATAATCATAAGCTATTTACTGTGTGTATACACATCTGTGTCCTCACCTACTCTTCTTACAAGGATATCAATATTGCATTAGACCTCACCCTTATGCCCTCATGACATTAATTTCTATTCATTATCTCTTTAAAGACTATCTCCAAAAACAGTCACATCCTGAGGTACTGGGTTAGTGCTTCATGAACATAAGGAACAATTGAGCCCATAACAATACAAAATGCCTTTGAGATTGTATATTCTTTCTTATGCAGCAAGAGATTAAAAACATTGGTAAAAATAGAAATAGATAAAAATATAGACAGATTTTCTCTAAAGAGATAAGGTGACTTCTGGGCATGAAAATATAGTGTTCCTAACTCTTTTTCTACAATATTAAAAGTTATTATAATCTCTTGTAGTGTACACAGGTAGCCCAGACCACATCTCATAAAATGAAAGAGTAATGGGCCTCTGAGTTATGCTCATTGCAATAGGAAGGAATACAATCAGTGTGCCCTAAACCAAAATGGGTGGATTAAAGGGGAAGAGAAATTCTGGATCCGTGAGGTTCTGACCCAACCATCCAGATGGTAGGTTCATGACCTGAGAAAATAGCTACTTGAGTAAATTTAAAAGCCAAGAAGCTGTGAAGCTGGACTAAATCTGGTGTGAGCCATTAATGCCTAAATGTAATATTGATGAAAGGATGCTTCCATGTTTCAGGTACAGCAGCAACAACCTCCAGGAGTTGGTTCCTGGGCACAAATGAGCATTCTGAGGTATTCTTAGACACATAATAGAAAGGAAATATTTGTGAAAAGGTAGAGTAAGACTAATTTGGACATTCAGGAATCTCACAATTATATCTAATTTTACTCTTGCTCTTCAAACTTGGGTCATTAGACTAGCATCATCAGCTTAATCTGCAAGCATGTTAGAAATGCAGCATCTCAGGCTCCAAACCACCCAATCTGCTAAATCAAAATCTGCATTTTAGCAAGATCCCCAGGTGATTCTCAGGCACATTGAAATTAGAATGGCTGTGCTGTAGAGAATACTATTGGCTGTCAGGGGCTGGGTGGGGAGGTTATTCTGGTAAATTGAATGGGGTTCATCAAAATTCCCTAGCTACATTACAATCTCATTGTTATTCCTGTTTCTAGGAATCAAATTTGATTATCTGCTATTGTGATGATCAGTTTTATATATCAACTTATTTTTGGTATATAGTCTTTGTTTTTTAGTTATTCAATCAAACATCAACCTAGGTGGTGCTGTGGATATAACTTGTAGATGTGATTGAAGTCCATAGTTAATTGATGGTATGGACTGAATTGCATCTCACCAAAATTCATATGTTGAAGCCATAACACCCAGTTCCTGTGTTTGGAGATGGGGCCTCTGGAGGAAGTAATTAAGGTTATATGAGGTCATAAGGATGGGTCCCTGATTCTATAGGGTCAATGTCCTTATAAGAAGAAACACAGAAGAGTCTCTCTCCCCTCTCCCCTCTCCCCTCCCCCCTCTCTCCCCTCTCTCCCCTCTCTCCCCTCTCCCCCTGCTCCTCCCTCTTCCCGTTCCCCCCCCTCCCCCCTGCTCCTCCCCTTTCCCTTTTCCCCCTCTCCGCTCTCCCCTCTCTCTCTTCTCTATTTCTCTCCTCTCTCTCCTCTATTTCTCTCCTCTCTCTCCTCTCTGTCTCTCCTCTTTCCCTGCCATATGAAGACAGCAAGAAGGCAGCCGTTTGAAAGCCAAGACGAGAGCCCTTACCAGAAACCAAGCTCTGTTGGACCTTGTCCTTGGACTTTCCAGCCTCCAGAACAGAAAGAAAATAAAATTCTGTTATTTAAGCCATATACTCCTGGTATTTTTCTTATAGCTGCCTGAGGAGACTGATACAGTTGACTTTAAGTAAGGGAGATTATCCTTGATAATCTTTGGGGTCAATTCAATCAGTTGAAAAATCTTCAAAGCAGAACTGAGGTTTCCCTAAGTAAGAGAACATTTTGCCTGCAGACAGCAACTCTGAAGGAGAATTCCATCCTGTCCTTCCTAACAGCCTGCCCTCTGAGTTTTGGATGTGCCTACCCAACAACCACAATCACATAGGCCAACTCTCTGAAATAAGCCTCTTAATACGTGTCATCTACTGGTGTATTTCTTTGGTTTCTCCCTGACCAATTCAGTTAACGTGTCTGTTTTTTTCTAATTTTCAGAGATTCAGCATTTTATTAATTGTTTTTGCTGATTGTTGTTTTCTCTTTAATATCTCAGTTTCATTTTTATTTCCTTTAATTTTTTTGTTTTTTTTAGCTTGACTTTTTATTTCTTCCTTTTTTCTTTGAATGTATTTCTTTTTAAATTTTATTAACAAAGATATCTACAATTATAATTTTTTCATTTTATTACTGCTTTAAATATATTCTACACATTTTGACATATTGAGTGTTTCCATCTTTAATTTTTACAAAACCTGTTATTCTAATTTTCATTTTCCCTTTTACCCAAGAGTAATATGATAAAGATCTTCTTTTCCCCCCTAATTTCCAGGTAGAATTTTTATTTTGTTTTGTTATCAATTTCTAGTTTTATCACTTTGTGATCAGAGATTGTTGTTAATATTATTTCCGCTTTGTAGAATGTATTTTATGCTTTCTTTGAGTAATAACTGTATGGTCAACGTTTATGAATGTTTTAGGTGCATTTGAGAAATTCTATATTCCTTAATCAAGGAGTAAATCATATGTACATATATAAATATAGATATTTATAGAAATATAAGTATGTAATGAATATATAATCAATATATTATTTGGACTGAGAGTGCTGACTTAAATTCTCCTGATAGTAGTGTGCTTCTGTTTATTTCTCTCTATATTCATTGTAATTTTTGCTTTATGATGGTGGTTTCTGTGTTTTTGATACAAAAATATTTGTATCTGTTATGTCTCCATAGAAAAGTATGGCCTTTAGTACAATAAAACCTCTCTTTTTCATTTTTGCTTAGAGTATAAATTCTTATGTGATACAAGAATGCACTCTCTCTTTTCCTTGATATTGTTTGACTAGTATACTCTTGTCCATCTGCCCCACTCATTTATTTTTTGCCTTTCTGAATCATTCTGTTTTCAGGTATTTCTATTCTATTCCACTTATTTTCTGCACTACAGTAGCTTTAATGCTGTAGGCCAATGACCTAATCTGGATGTTATGGCAACTACCAATTATGTCTATTTTAATTATACATTCAGAGATTAGAGAAATGACTGCCCGTTGGTTCCATGAAGCCATTGTGAGCTGACCTGGGCCAGGACTCTAGTGTGGAGGTGGCATAATAATACTTTGGGTATTACTAATTACATGATCTCTACATGCAACAGTCCTTGAAATGTTTGAGTGTCCACTACTCCCCAGGAATAGGTTCCTATTTGAAAGAAAGAGAACTATTTGAAGAAATCATTGCCATTTTTCCTTCCCATGGTTTTGTTGAGTCCTTTCTCCTAGGGACCTGTCCTCCATTACAGTCATGGGATCTGGGTTTGTAACTTCATTTGGACAAGAAACTGGCATGGAATGATGACTTTTATATTTGGGATTAGGGGCTGAGAACATCCCTCTGACCTGCCTTGTGATTATCTGCCACTGAATTACCTACTGCTGGCTTCATACATTGAACAGTTCACTAATTGTCTACTCATCTATTTTTCCCCTAGGAATACCATCTCATAACCCTCTTCTTGTCAGCCCTTCTTGGCTACCAATTCTATCTTACCACTTGTTACAATAGCTTCATCCTCCAGGATGCTGATGAAGACCACACATTGCTATTTAGTCTTTTGTTTTGAAGTCTTACCATGCTTATTATTAGAGAGCCATAGGTAGGGAATGGCATCTTCTACTGTCAGCTCTAGACTAAAAAGCATCATTAATGAAGATCTCAATGGACACTGATGCCCCTCTTACCAGCTCCTTCCTTAGCCCTTTGACAAATAGTGTATACCCTAGCCTCACTGATGGAATATCACTATTTGTTGAGTTTTCTAACTTTATGTAGTATATCTACTCTGATGTGCCCACTTCTTTAATTATTTTAATTTATTCTTCTACTATCTGGCACAAAAATTCTGAGATTTCTTTCTCATCACACAGGGGCCATTGCTTTTTTCATACTTCTAGTTGCCATCCTTACATTGTGTTTGTACCATCTTCCCAGGGCTTTTGCCAGGCTATTAAATACTTCCATACTAATAAATTCCTTTTATCCAGGTTTCTTTCTTTTGCCCTTGGCAAAACATTTTTGGAATTAGTCTCCTGTGTGCTCTTCCAGTTCCTTCTGGTACATGTTGAGTAGCTCATGCAGCTGTGCAGTCATCTTCCATCTTTTTCCAGGCGTAACATCCTCCTGGCTGGGTTAGGCTATGAGTTAACTCTAGGTTTTGACTTAAAAGCAAAGAAATGAGATAATGAAAGTTTATGAATGGGTGCTTATTGTGTGGAAGAGAGGAACCTATATCAAGAAGAGGCTGCGCTCTTCTGTGGGAATGGTGAAGCGGTCTCTCTAATCAATTTTTCTCTTTTTGTGGGGGAGGAGTTGTGTGTATTCTGTTTAATGATTGATTACTCACTCCCTTACCCAAGAGTAGAAGGATTAGAAGAAGTAGTCTACTTTCTCAGTCTCAAAGGATTCAGCAGAATTAGGGCATTCAGGATTTTCAGGTCCATCAACTCAGATTTTCCCACCTCATCTGTCATGATAGAGATTAAACTTCTTTGGAATGCAGTTACTCTTACTATTAAATCTTAAAACCAATCCTTAGTTTTCTGATGCAGGTAATTAGAAAACTTTGTTATGCTATCAAGGAGGCTTTCTGACATTCATATTTAGATTTTATTTGATGATTATCCATTACGATTTGATGATGTTGTTATCATTCCCCAGGGCATCCATCGAGCTTAGCATTAGTTTAGCAACAGGTCGCCCAATTCCACTGTCCTTAGAGCTTCTATTTCCTTCATTTTTTCCCAGTGGCTGATACCTTGCAGCAATTAATGCATCCCCATTAAACAGTACACCATCCCAGAATATCCTAGTGAAAGTGTTACTTTATGCTTGATTAGCCATCAGTAATGGGGTTCTCATTGCCAGCCAGCTAGCTGGTAGGTGATCCAGCTCCAAAATTTAATTTTAGCATCTGCAAGACCACTTCGTGTCAACCATCACAGGTTGCATTCTATAGGAAGTAAACTATGAGATGCAGATTAGCATGCTAGGTGTCTATTAGTAGATACTCTTTAATAAATCCCTGTAGAAGGAAGGTAAAGGAAGTTGGATAGGGAAGAAATTGAAATTTTGCAGTGATGCAAACCCAGTAAAGGCCTCAGCCAACCTGTAGAAATCTCTGTAGCTCAGATGGCCTTTCAGAGTTATCCTGAATTGGAGTAAAAAGAAGAGCTGGGCTTTTATACTTTCCTCTCAATCAGTAAAGGAGGACTTAGGTGGTATTTCAGTCGATGTCTATTATTTTCTTTGTTTTACTTTTCCTTGCATCTTTTGTAGTTAGAAATACTTTGATTTGTGTTTTAGAAGTTACCTATATGCTAGCAGGTGAAACATGTTCTTCATACTCCTTTTTCTTTCTTGGTGTTTTATGGTTTGGTTTCTGAGCTTTAACATATATTTTGACTCTCTCCATTCTTTTTCATTTCTCTCTCTTTAAAGAAGCTTCCTCAGTTACTTCTACTTTGGACAAATTTGTCCTCTAGTAGATTTTCTTATAAAGGGTACATGTACATTATCCCTTGATTCTTGCATATCTAAAAAAATATGTTTCTATAACCCTAATACTTGAAGGATGGCTTGGCTGGATATGAAATCCTTGGCTTAAACATTCTTTGTTTGAGTTTTTTGAATATGTTTCTCAACTGTAATCTGTCTTTGAATGTAGCAGTAGGAAAATGTTATGCCAATTTGATTTTCTTTATAAATAACCTGGGACTTATTTTGTTGTTTTGCTTTGCAGACCATGAGGACAACTTTCACTATACATTATACACCATGGATCCTTTTGATTTATGGAAATAGGTCTTTATTTCTGAAAAATATTGGATTATGATCTAAAATGTTGTTCTGTTATGGTTTTTTTTGCCCTCCACCCTACACTGAGACTCCAATGATATATATATTGTATCTTCTTTGCCTATGCCAAATACTTTCTCTAGATCATTTAAAATTCTTTCCTTTTTCTTATTTTTATTCTTTGCCTTGTTTTTTAATTTTCTTGACTATTCCATGGTCCCTACTAAATTGTAATCCACTGTTTTCTCATTCAGGCAATTTGTAATGTTGTCTTCACTTCTAGGATAAATTTGACTTTTTCTACTATTTTCTTTGTTCAGTCATTTTATATCTTCCTAGTTTTTGTTCATATTTGCTATGAGTTTTACATTTCTGATTTGAGGTACTTATTTATCATATGCAAATCCTTGTTTTTAGGTATTTAATTCAGATGGAGCTCTTATGTTACAGTTTTGTTTTACTCCATGGTTGACATTTTGGGGAGTATTTTTAACAGCTGGTACATTTTAATTCTTACTTTGTTTCTTTTTGGTCTAACTTTGTATGGATACTATCTAATTTTTCTACTTATTTTGAATGTCTAATTTTCTGGACCAGTACACTTTTTGTATGCACACAAAAGTGAAAGTTTTAACAGACTTATTAACTTCCTTAGTTCAAGACTACCATCTTTTATTTAGTATGGTAAAGACAGCTTCTCTAATTATATTGGCTATTTTTGTGCGTAGAAAATTTTGTGTATTTTTTTTGTGATTCTAACTTTCTGTCTCTCTCTCTCTCTCTCTCACACACACACACACACACACACACACACGTGTACACACACACCAGATATCTCAATTTCTTGTTTTTATATATTTTTTTACTTTCACTACCAAGTAAGTCCCATAGGGCATGTTTTCTTCTCAAGTTGCCCCATTCCCATGCAAAAGTATTGGTTCCAATATTGCTGCTTTGGGTCCTGATAACATGCAAATCCTTTTATTTATTTCCTTTCTTTCTGCTTTTCTTTTCCTTCTAGCCAGTACTCAGATCTACCAGATTCTGCATCTGTTCCCAGTATTTTCCACTGCATGGTAGGGATTTAGCTTTTTGAGGGAATTCTGTTTGGAATCTGTTTCCCTGTTTCTCCATGGCCCCTGCTCCTCTTGCCATATTCCTTTGGCATCTTAGATATCTATGACTTACTCTTTCCCTAAACTGGATTTTAAAAAAATGTTCCTACTTGCCAGTGTTTTAAGCTGACACTATTTTATTTTCTATTCCTTAGATAGGCAGAAGCATAGATTATGGGTCATTTTATTTGCTGCTTTTATTTATCCAGGTGGGTTTTTGGTGAATATTTAGAAAGAATTAGAGTTAAGAGTCAGCCATTATTCTATGTAAATCTAGAAAAACCAGATGATTAGGTTTTAAGCAAAAGAATGTCAGAAGTAGGATTTAGAAAAATAAAGCAGTTACAGAGCTCAGAAATGTGTTTGACTACTCACTTTCACTCTTTAGGTAGAGAAAGAAAAAAGTGATATGCTTTCCTTCTTGCTTAGGTACAAGCAATCCTCCAGGGCACACAGTCTTACTCACCACATCCATCCTAACCTCACCCTGGCTCATAGAGGGTGAGGCAGAGAATGAATCACGAGGAGGGTTTTCATTACTAACAGTCCTTCCACTGTACTTGGATCTGGCTATGCAGAGGCTCACCTGTTCACTTTTCTTCTTCCTGGGGTAATATTGGTCCCATTTTTACTCACTTTAAGATTTTCTTTAAATAGCAGCTATTTCAGGAAGCCTTCTGATGACCCACTGCAAACTGGATGATGGGAATTCTCTTTGTGCAACTACAGCAAACCATACACCTCCCCATCCCTGCACTTGACATGTTATTCTGCTTGGGAAAATGCCTCCATCTATAAAGTGCAGATACTTATGATTCCTTCTTTACTTTTGCATTTCCTTCATGTCTCTTGCAGAGCCTGACATTTAACAAATGCTCACTGATAGAATGAATGGATGAATAAAGAAAGCAACATAACTTCTCTAGAAATGCCTGCACTCTGCATTGTCCTGAACTATGGGGAAAATATCTTCCTAACTCTTGCTTTGTTATGGTTAGAGGGTCACTGGTCTCTACAGACAATTTTCTATGTTTGTGTCCCTGATTCCAGGGCCACTTGGACATGAATATTAACCAGACTTCCCCCAGGGCCTGGAAGCATGGAGCGTTTTTCTGAGTGTGCTTTTGGGTGATCTCCTTTCTCTTCTTGTCTCTAGCCATGTTCCACTGGGGACACAAAAATGAATATATTATCTCAATATGAAGCTAAATAGCAAGAGTGAATTCATCTCCAGAGTCACAATATTCTCTTCAGGTACAGGCAGAATAAATTTAGTTATCCTCATTTCTTTCCTCCCCTCACCTGATCTTTAATTGTATTCCGGAAGAGGGTTTCATAATGAAGGATGACCTGCTTTCATCCAAGATCATTATAATTCTTGTAATTCCAAAGCCTGTTTCTCTCCTCATCTCTGTAAACCTGAGACTATAAAAGTCTTCAAAGCATGGAACTTAGGACTTTAAGGGACCTCATTATCATCTAACCTTCTCATTTGACAGACAAACACTGACTTGCCCATAGTTATAAAACTTGTTAATGGAAGAATGAGTAATGAAATAAGTTTCTTGACTCACAGTTTTGTGTTTCTTCTGTTTCTGTGTATCTGAATGTGTGTATCTGATTGTGTTCAAGTCTCCAGGATAGTGGCCCCTCCCTTAAATCCCCTAACGTATACTTCTTGTCTAAAAGGTTCCAAGTTGGCAGTTTAAAATTATTTTACTATACCATAGAGCCTTGAGATTAATGATATAAGCATTTCCTTGTCATAATGCTTCAAAAATTTGAGATGTTCATTTACTTCTCTTTTACTTTTGTCATGAAAAAAATAAAATTTCCTTTAAAAAGAAAAAAATTCCAGAATCCTTTCAACTTTTTTCAGGAATTTAAACCATTCTTCATCAGTTATAATTTTCTCTTCTAAATTTTCCATTAAGGAAGGCAGCGTTAATAATGAATTTGGGATCCTCTTAGAGAATTTGCAGTCTCAAAATACTCCTTTCTAGTCTTTTTTATCTTTGCCTTCTCAAAGGGGCAACTCTGTTTACTTTGAACAAAGGGAGCAGTAATTCACAATCCTGATTTCGCCAAACCCCAGGGTGTCAACCATAAAATAGTGTCAAGAGATTGTCAAAACAAAATTAATTGAAATTGAAACAATAAAGTCCTGTGATGAAATGTCTTCACAAGGTGAAAGGAAGCGGGTATCATAGAATAAAGCAAAACGTGAGTTCCCCAAAGAATAGGAATTGTTGATTCAAAGGGAAGATGGAAAATCTTTTACTCTAATTTCACCCATGTTTTTAAAACCTTATAGGACACAGAAGGAGAAAAAACTAGAATTGTCAAAACAATAAGCCTCATCTTCTTATAAGTCAGGGCCCTCCACAGTGTTTCTGACAGTTTGAACACCAGCTAAAATTTTTCTTTAACACCAAATTTAGCATGCACAGGCATTTCAGATCTGTCACTAGAAGCAGGGTGATGTCAGTGAGAAAATCTGGTGTTGTTTTATTTTTACAAGTTTTTCAGGATCCGAAATGGAGTGTTTGTTGAGCATGTCACTGCAGAGAAGGAGTAATCATTAGTGATCTGAGAAACAAGGCTTGTTGCAAGGTTAAGAACCTAAAAAATGCTTATTAACAAGGAGAAGGGCTGTCAAAGGGAGGAAGGCAGTGAGATAAATGTAGTACTTATCACTCCTGGGGGCTCCAATTTGAGGTGCTTTGGAATTCTGCTCTTTGGGCCATGCATATGGTCAGATTAAAGTCACATTCACATTTCAGGGGAATGCTGTTTTAGTCATGTTTCGGAAATATGTCATGATAGGGAGGCTGAGACAGGCAGATCACAAGGTCAGGCGTTTAAGACCAGCCTGACCAACATGGTGAAACCTCTTCTCTACTAAAAATATGAAAATTAATTGGGCACGGTGGTGCGTGCCTGTAATCCCAGCTCTCTGGAGGCTGAGGAAGGAGAATTGCTTGAACCCAGGAGGCGGAGATTGCAGTGAGCCGAGATCACGCCACTGCACTCCAGCCTGGCCAACAGAGTGACACTCCATCTCAAAAAAAAAAAAAAAGAAAGAAAGAAAAAAGAAAAGAAATATGTCATGATATTGGGTATCTTTTCATTCCAAACTATCTGTGCTTTGCCTTTCAGACTAAAGTGGCTTCTCAATGTTAGGATTATAATTGGAAATTGAATGAAAGCCCTTTACCAATGAAGATACTTTTGAAATATATAAGGCAATAATGAGGTTTTTAGGAATAAAATAGTTCATTATTCTGTGCCCATTTGACTCTCTGCTTCATGTTGAGGGGCAATAAATGTTCTTCTCTATTAAATTTCCTCTGCGTTGACTTACATTTAATTATTTTAAGGAAATCTTCATATCTGCTCTTAGTCTGAAGTCCTCATGAGGAATTTGGAGTTTTACACAATTTATTTCCCTGTAATTGCTGGTAGCCCTTCAATGTCAGTTTGCTCTTTTGCATTAGTCACAGAACTCTAATTTTATTAGGTTGGTGCAAAAGTAATTGCATTTTTTTTATTAAAAGGGATAGTAAAAACTGCAGTTACTTTTGCACCAACCTAGTATTTTGGTAACAATGATTCCAGTTAGAAGAAGATATTTCCCCAGCTCTTCCTTTTTCAGCTAAGTGTACCCATTACATTATAATTGGTTCTTGCCAATGATATGTGAGCAAGAAGTTACATGAAAAGCAGAGTAAGGTTTCAAGAGTGTGGTAACTAATTGACAAATGTGTCCCTTAGTATATATTTCTCCTCCCTAAAATCTGATAATTGGTTCTGAGGTTTGGAGCTCCAGCAGCCAACTGGATTGATGTGATGGTTAATTTTATATCAACTTTACTAGACTACAGGGTGCCTATGAATTCAATTGGACATTGTTCTGGGTGTGTCTGTGACGGTGTTCCTGGATGAGACAAATATTTGAATTGGTGGGCTGAGTGATACCAATGTGTATGGCCATCCTCCCATTAGTTAAAGGCCAGAATAGAACAAAAGGCTGATCTTTTCCTGGTTTTGGACTCAAACTGAAACATCAGCTGTTTTGGGGATGGGAGCCTGCTGGCTTTTGAACTAAAACTATACCATCAGGTCTCCTGGGCTTGGTGACTACAAATCTTGGGACTTCTCAGCCTCTGTAATCTCATGAACCAGTTTCTTATAATAAATCTCTTTCTGTATGTATACATATCCTATTAGTTCTGTTACTCTGGAGAACTCTGATTAATACAATCCAAGAGGTGGCTTTGAAGGGAGGAAGTGTGCTGTAGGATGATAAAGCAGGAAGATAGGAGGCTTGACTTCTGGCAATTTCATAGGATGATTATACTAGTCCTGGGCTGCTAAACTTCAGAGTTTCACATTATGTGAGCAAATAAGCACCTAATTCATTTAAACACTGTTATTTCAGCTTTCTGTTACTGGCAGCTAGATGCAATTTTTAATTAATATAGTCCCTTGCTACACATAAGCTCTGTGAAAGCTGAAAAGAAAATTTATACTTCTTTGTTTCCCCCTCAGTGATTAGCACAAAGCTTTGCCCAAAGTAGGAGCTGCAGAAGTATTTATAGAATTATTTTCCTTAACAAACATCTATTGAACTCCTAATTTGTGCCTGGTAGTGTGTTAAGAGTGAGAAATAAAAGAATGTAAAAGAAGAGCTCTTTTAACCAGTCTCAACTGAACCATTGTGATGGGTTAATCAATATTCTTCTTTTCCTTTATAAAAAGAATAAGCATCAGATGCCCTTGACATTTTGTGTACTCCTGAACAGTAGACCACTCTCTACTGTGCCAAGCACTTTTGCTCCCACAGGTTGGGTTTTATGCTTCCAAAAAGTCAATTTTATTTGTTCTCAATCCTAATTATGTCAGTTTTATTTATTATTGTAACTATATAATTACAAAACCAATAAAATATAAGTGTACAAAGAAATGGAGCTACTGTTTATGTAAAAACTAAGCTAAATTCTCTGAAAAGATTAAAAGTGAGTCACTAAACAAATACTGTCAAATTAGGTGGGTAATGATATTAAGTATATAGTGATAAAACAACTGAATAAGTATCTGCATTAGGACCTTTTCCGTTGCAAATATAAACAACCCATCTTAGATCTATTTAAGCTGAAAAGGTAATTTATTAGCTCATGTGGCCAGGAAGTCCAAGGAAGAATGGCCTTTCTGCATGGTGGGATTTGGGTGGCTTAACTATGTCATCATATATGTTCATCATTTTCCAGCTCCCTCATTATTGTTTTTGTTGGCTTTTTTTTTTGTTTTTCTTTAAACTTGTTGACTTAATTCTATCCTACCATAGAAAGGCTTTCTCCGTATGATGAAAAGTTTTCTGTAGGCAACCTGAAATAGGCCTCATTGTCACTCATGCTACCAAGGGAAGAGGATCTCTCTCCCAGATTTAATTGGTCTGAGTAGGTCCTGCAATCTTGGACTAATTGCAGGATAGTACTTTGGGTGACCCTAGATTTCTCAGTTCTCCCTATTCGTGTGTAATCTTTAAGAATAACTGTAGAATGTGTCAGAAATGCAACAGCCTGAGATGAGGAAGGACTGGCTAGAAGAGCCTGGGCTCTGTTCCAGTCCGTCTTTAGAAAAAGAATGTCATTCAATTCCTATGCCCAGTGGGTCATGTGACCTGGAGGTATAAAACACAGGACAGCTGCCTTTTAGGGTCCCTCAGCTGTGGCACAAGTGAGACATATGTTGACAAGACTCCATCTGAACCAAGCAGCTTTCCCGAGCCTTGGGGAATGGCTCAAAATGGACCCTAGGCTTCTGTTGTCTTTTGCTGCCTATGTGTAATAAATGCATTTCAGGTAACTTGTTTTGTGTGTGGGCTTCTCTCTCACTTGACTCAGAGACATTGAAAACCAGTGCACAGTGAATCTGCTTCTCACTATTCAGTGTGAACAGTTTTGGGTCACCACGCCTATCGGTTCTGATTCACTATCATACCAGAGCTATGTGGGGAGAGGCAAAGGTAGAGCATCCCCAACTTCTCCACTGTGACAGGGGCCTATTCCGGGGCATAGCCTGAGAAACAGTACTTGTATCTCTGTTCTTCTGTTTTCCCTAGTATCTTGGAACTATGTGGGATTTTATTACCCCATTCTAGGGACAGCAGAAGGCCACTTGACTATACCTCAAAGGACTTGTGAGAGTGTTCTGTAGCTCATGAACTGGCTTTGTGTTCTTAAAAAGTTACTCATTGTTTCTGGATTTTAACTTTCTGCACTGTAAAATGAAGACATCGAACTTGACATTCTTTAAGATCATTTTGAATCCTAAAATTCGACAGCTATGACTCTACACTTTTGCTTACGCTATAAATCCTGCTCAAGGAATATTTTTACCCTTGCAAAATTTACATATGTAAACTCTACTTTGATAAATAGTCTGGCACTCCACATCAATCTAGAGATTCTAGGAAAGGTTTTTTGGTTTTGTTTGTTTTGTTTTCTTGGATATTTTCAGTATTTTAATCTGAGGACAGTGGTGCCTCCTTTACTGCAAAACCTATGTTTTCTGAATTAATTCAAATTAAATAGAAAAAAGAGGTCACTAAGGAATGAGTCATTATAGGCAATGACCGCAGGGTATTGGCAGGTGGGGGAAGCAACCCAAGTGCATGAAAAGTCTTGAACAAACATCAGCATCCATTTTGGAGAGAATAACGTTTGTTCATCCAAAGACACTCAATTTGAACATAGGGCTTTTTTGAAATAATAGAAGATCAGTTAATATTGTGTACTTTATGGCAGGCACTGTACTAAGTTGTCTGATGTGGCTTTCCTCTTGATTTCACATGGCAACTCCATAGGTATAGGTTTCGTTATTAGGCCCACATAGATGAGAAGGCCTTGGATAAGTAAGTAGCTCAAGGTCTATAAAGTAATAAATAGTAAAAGTGAGATTCCCATTCTGGGCGCTTGACTCCAGAGGCTGGCTTCAAGTCAGAATGACTTTGTAGTTTAGATTTTTCATTTTTTAAAGAGACAGCACCTTGCTTTGTTGCCCAGGCTGAAATGCAGTGGCACAAATATGGCTCACTGCAGCCTGAACTTCCTGGGTTCTAACAATCTTCCTGCCTCAGCTTCCCAAGTAGCTGGGATTATAGCCATATACCACCACATTCAGCTAAGTTTTAAAATTTTTTTGTAGAGACTGGGTCTCACTATGTTGCCCAGGCTGTTCTCAAACTCCTGGGATTAAGCAGTCCTCCCGCCTTGTTCTTCCAAAGTGCTAGGATTTGGAAGCACTTTGAAAGTGAGTGTTTCCAACTGCATGAGCCACTGCACCCAGCCTAGTCTCCTTTTTGTTACATTTTTTCCTTGTTTTCCTCTGCCTCCTTGTTTCTTCCGCTGGTAAGTAGTCTTTTATTCCATTGAAAGGAATACCTTGAGGCACACACATGGTTAGAATGCTAAGCAAGAAATCCCTAAAGAATTTTGACTACTTTGTGATAGTTAAAGAAAATAAATGAGTTTGCTTAAGGGTCTTCCAGCCAACAGAAAAATAGGATCTTGTTGACAGCTGAATAGTCTTTTTAGAATTTATTAATATTTATTATTGGAAGCTATTTTAAAAGAAGAAGGAAAAAATTATCCGTGTTGCTTGCTTTATCCTGTAAGGTCCATCTGCTATTTCTCAGGTATAGATGCCAAATTACATGATTAAAATAACACATACAAAGGGCTGTTCCTTTTATAAATTGAAAATCTGTCTGATTTTTCACACTCTCACAAAATCAATGTCTAGAGAAAGATTTTATAAATAAATATGTCCTGTGTTGCTGCTGCTTCAAGTTATGCTTAAATTAGTCCTCTCATGTGGAAGCTTAAAAAATTTCCCAGGTAAGATTCTATAAGACAGTAAGACCTAAGTCTTTCCCAGAGATGGACATTTAAGCATTTTCTTTTGTAGAGTAGCAAGTCTCTTTCTTTCCTGTTAATCCCGTAACTTGTTTTCTTTTTTTAAGATTCCGCAGTCTCAAGAGCATCTCCTAGAAATCCAGCTTTTCTCCTTTTCCTGGCCACTTTCTATTGTTGCACAAGTTATGGTAATGACTTGTGTTACTGAACAGGGACTGTGAGCTCCTTGAGAGCTTGTTCATCTCTCTATCCTGCATATCCAGCCCTGTACTTGGTATGGAGAAAGTGCTTCACTGATGTTTATGCATGGAAATGATTCTGGGTTCAGAGCTTGCCTCCACCATGAGAAAGGGCAGAATAACATGTGAGCAGTGGTGTGGCCATGGGTCAAAATCCAGAACTAATCTTAAGAGCCAAATAAGAAAGAATGACTAGATTTATATCAATGAATTATCTTGGTTTAGCTAGACTCCATTTGTCAACCATTTTCCTCATAGGAAAGCTCATGAAGGCATTGTCCAAACCACTGCTGTCACTCATTCCCTTCATTGTGTGGTTCAGGCATTTTGAAAATGCGGGGGTAGGAGCAGAAGAAATTAAATTTCATGTAAATATGGAAAGAATGGATTTTTGTTATCTTTGTTTCAAGTGATTTTGTTGGGCCAGTTAGTACAGAATTGAAAAGATTCAAGAGAGTGAGCCAAGCAATACTAATTTTGAAATTTTTAATTCGAAGCAATTCTTTAAGCATTGTGTTGCCAACAACCTTAAGAACAGATATGCACCCCTAACCCCTTGTTATTTCAGGGCTTGGAATTCATGTCACACATGTGCAGCTTTATGTCATAAAACATTATTTAAGAAATATTTTCCAGACTTTATATTAGCTAGTGATATATTTGTAGCTAATCTAAATGTCAGGATAAAGTAAGTTTTCTGTTCTGCTTTTTTTTTTTTTTTTTGTAAATTTCAAATGCTATCACAGTAAATACCAGGAAGCAACCAATTTTTCTGAAGTAATATAGCTTTGTTATTAAATATATTTTCTCTTAACTACTTGTTTAATCAACTAAGTTCTATCTCTGTTATCCACTAATTGATTAATCTTAGGTACATAATTTAACCTTTCCAGGCCTCTGTTCCCTTGTTTATTATATGTGATTCTTATGTGATGACATGAAAACATATATGTAAATCCCATGGCATAGTACATAAAAATGTATTAGAAACTCAATCAGTGCTGCTTTTTCTCTCATAAGAAGAAAAAATACTTGAGATGATGGTACCTTTAGTTTTCATCCTTTTGGCCAAATAATTCTTTTAAAATATTCTAAATCTCCACAACTATCATTCTTATTGTACTTTTCTATCTTGAACTATGTGTTTTCCTCGTCACTGTGAAATTGCATGATCAAAAAGAAATGAAGACAGAGTTTTCAGTCTTTATAATGACTCAGCTCCTTGTTATCATAACTTAAAATAATAGCACAGGTGGCCACATTTTAAACAAGTTGATTAGTGTTGGCTATAGGTACAGCATTTGGGAGAACTGAGAAAACTGTCTTTTTTCTAAACAATAGCAAAAGAAAAGTATTGCCTTAATTCTACATTCAAGTCCTTTAGATAACTTTTTATGCCTCCTCCTAAATTTGAAGTAACAGAGGATCTAGAAGTGTTGAGGCAAGCCTAGAAAAAACATGATCTCCCTAGCCTTTGGCTTATAATGGAGAGGCATGAGAATATGTGTAGAGACCAAATTCTACAACCAGCCCTTTCACCCAATCAAAACACCAGTGACAATAAAAATGGTTTAACACCTTATTCTACAAAGATGCTCCTCTAGTCAGCAGCTCTGTAGAGGCTGTCAGCAGGCATATTCAGTTTATCTCTACGTTTGCTGATATGTTGTAAAATAAGAGGGAATCACTGAGACACAAAGCTTTGGTGAATGGCTTTGTGTGGGTAGTCTCTAATGATTTTTTTTTTTTTTTGCAGCCCATCTTTACTCTTTTGTAGCCTTCAGATAAGTTCTATGTTTTTAGCAGATTTGAGTTAACTTGAAAATTAACTTCAAGTTCAGGGAGTTGTGAGTGAACTTAACATTTATGCTGAGTACCAACCCTTCCTACAGGGAAATTAATATTGTGTCAGTTTTTGCCATATTCCAAATGAAGAGGGAGATAGTATCTGTCAAGAAATAAGAGCAGCTAATACAAATTAGCTTTAATTGACTGATTACTATGTGCCAGATATGATTTTGATCTCTTCACATGTCTTATATAAATCCCCAACAACCCCTAATTAATGTTATTCCCATTTCAAATGTGAGAAAATGAAGAACAGAGAATTTAAATAATTTTCTCAAAGTTTCATAGTGACTAAGTGGTGGAGTTATAATTGAAATCTGAGTATGCAGTTTAACTTCTTGTTTTTCTTTGGCAACATCAAATATGCTGGATATTTTTACTGTAGGGATCTTGGTCTTAATGAGCTGACTTAAGCCATCCATTAGATTCTCACACAAAAAATTTTTTCTAAGATCTCTATGACTTAGTCCCAACATAGCTTTCCCTAAGTATCTTGATATAAATCTTTTATGAATTGGATGCTTTATCCAAATTGGGTTGCTGATTTTTTTCTCAAATCAGTCCTAGGCCTTTTTGTATTCATTTCTTTTCTGTTTTTTGGCTCTATTTTATGTATTTTTTTTTTTTTTGGCTTTTATCTGTACCAGCATAGCTTCTGTCTTTATCTCCAAGCCCGTTCTAGGTGTAGATGCTCACTCCAATGAACTCTTTTTGGGTCTTTCTCTCCAGATGAAATCAATTTCGCCTCTGTTCTTCTTGAGCCTCTCTTAAATCTGCCATTTGTCCTTATTTGTGCTCCTGCATTATGTGCTTTACCAGATAATAAATTCTTTAAAGCTAGTACTGTCCCTTAGATATACTAGGTATGTGTCACAATAAATGTGACACAGGTCATAAGAGAACAGCAGATAACCTTGCCCTCCCATTTCAATGCCAGAGAAACAAAGCCACATCCTAAGTGGATAGGTCAGAGCAGCAGAGCCTTGCTTTTGTTCAGGTACGTTTCTCAGTCCAGGGAGGGCTGTTTCTGTTTCCTACAGCAGACCTCGGGAACACAGTACTCTCTTCTCTTTAAGGTTACCACCACTCTTTCTATCTGTTGGTGGCTATAGGAGGGTGGATCTTCTGCCCGAAAGGCTGTAGAGAAGGAGTGACATCTCCCTAGACATTATCTTCTTTGCTTCACCCAAAGACAAGCTCATGGGATCCTTTTCCCTATAAAGGTTTTCCTACTCATTAGCCTGGAGAATACAGGAGATAAAAGAAAAAAATATGAGGAAACATAAAAGCTTACGTAGTCTGTTGCAACTTATTAGTGCAGTCCCTGGTGGGTTGTTCCTCTCTCTTGCTGGGATAGAGACTCAAAGTTACTTTAAACTTTTCTCAACCTTATTCTTAGGGGAGTGTTCCCTGAGAGCAATAATCATGGCAGAAAGTAGATGTCCCCTCAGGAGCCCATGTATAATATATCCAGAAATGTAGGAAGGCACAGTGGTTAGAGCACGTTTTGGGGATTAGCCAACTGATGTTTGAATCTGAGTTCTTTCACTGTATAGCTCTGTGACCCTGGGAAATGTATTTAATGACTCTAAGAGTCAGGTTTCTTATTTGTGAAAAGAAGATAATATTGTATTTACATCACCAGGTTGTAGGAATTGTAAATGAGACACTGGGTAGGCATTGCCACACTTTGTCATTATCTGGTTTGCCTTCCTCATGTTCTTGAGGCCGGGTATGGTCACCTGACACAGCCAGTGGAATATGAGTGTAGATAATCTGTGTCACTTCTAAGTAGAAATCTTTCATTGCTGGTGCTGGACTTTGCAGTCTGCTCTTCACCACACAATGACTGTGGAGGCTCATATTGGTGTGTTGGTGCTGTGACGTTAAAGAGGTCTGGAGGACAAAGTCATCACATGGACAGGCACTCTGTAGAGCCAGCCATGCCTAAAAGAGAATCCATAAGAGCAGAAAATAAAACCTTTGTTGTCTTCAGCTTCTGCTATTATGAGCCGAGGTTATCACAGCATAACCGAGTCTCTGACTAGTACAGTGCTTAATGGGGCCTATGATAGAGTAAACGCTTAAAAATTGATACTTGTAGAAGTGGATAATTTGCATTTCCGGGGACTCCTAGGTTGCAGAGTACCCACATTAATGGGATTCAAGCCAGTTCCACATAGAAATATTTCTTCATATTTAGCATTGGCATGCTTCCGTGAGAATGCTCCCTACTATAGCCCATTAGTATTAAATAACATATTCCCATGTAAAATTTACCTGCAGGTAATTTCTTTACTTCAGTAACATAAATAGAAACCTTTCAGGGTAAATCTTTTTGTAAGAAGATGAAAGTTAACTTTTTCTGGCAGACAAAGACTAATGACCACTAACAGCCCTCCTTACCATATCTCTTCTGGGAATATCATTCCATGTGGTTGGAAATGTAGTTTTTTTCTTTCTTTTTTCTCTGTATAAAGTCATTATGTGTCTCCTTAAACCTCCTTAGTAAATAATGTGTTTTATTCCTCTAGTAGATGAAAGGGATTTTTTAAAATCCCACAGAGTTCACAATCCATATAAGCCAATGGATTTCATGACTGGAGTTAGGTTATTCTTTCAAGTTGGCAGTAGGGGTGTTAATTCTGTGGTAAATGTGGTTTAGAGGGAACACTATTACTGTCTACTTATCAGCTTCAACTTATAAGTCTGATCTTAGTACATAAAACTAAATAGTTTTTCTCTAATTTAATTCTTTACCTCTTATATTTGTTGTGATCTTTTACATATATATGCACATACCCTGATGTTTACTAATGATATTAATGTATTTGTAGATATAAATCTTGTTTCACATCCTAGCTCTGGCTCTGCCATTATGTGTAACCCAAGACTAGCTATTTAAGCTCTCTAAATCTTTGTTGCCTTTTTATAAAATGAGAATAATAATACCTAACCCACTAGATTTATGGTGAGGATGTATAAAATATTGAAAGTTAGTTGGTACATACCAAGAGGCTAGTGTATAGTAGTTTAACTTCTTTTGCTTGATATTTTTCTTGGAATATCAAGATTCAGAACTACCATATTCCATATGATATCCAAAAAGAATATCAAGAACAGGAAAAGAAAGGAAGAGAAAAGGAAAGAAAAGGGAAGAGAAGGAAAGGAAATCAAGATTCCAAGGTTATTTCAGTGAAAATAAGACTTTGATTGTTCTCATTTCAGAAGATTTAGGTAAACTCCCTTGCCTTCTCCATATATATTTTTCACTTTTTTGAAAGTGTCTTGAAGTTTGCAGTTAACATGTACTTTATTAGTTGAAATCAGACAAACTTTTATATATCAAAATGCCACTTCTCAAGCAATGCAATCTTTATTAGTAGTAACACTAATACTTACTGAGCATAAATTATGTGCCACATAGTCTTGTAAGTATATTACATAAAAATGTATATGTGTTACATATAAACACATACTAATATATGTTTTATAGACTTGTTTAGAGAATTTGAGTATATAATACACACCACACACACAGTTTTATATAATACAGATATTATTTCTATTGTATCAATCCAGGTTCTGTCAGGAGAGTTATTTTACAGAGAAAATTTAATATAAGGTATCAAGGCAAAAAGGTGACAGTGAGGTATCCCAGAGGAAGTAACTGCACCTCTAAGCCTGCAGAGGAGAGAAAAGGAAAGAAGTTGGAATTATAGAAATGTAAGAGCATGGAGGAGGAACCTTGTGGATTTGGGACTCTGACCTCTGAGGAAGGGATGCTGCTTGCAGTTGCACTTGCATTCCTGAGCACGTGCTGTGATGCTGCTTCTAGCGTTAGAGAGAATTGCACACTGAAAGCAATGCTGCTGGACAAGCTATAACTAACAAACCATTGGTACAGTGACATGGTGGGAACAATAAGCAAAACACAGATGAGTGCTTCTTCCTCTTCCAGTTTTCAAGTGTTCCTTCTAGCATCCCTACGAGCAAATCCTAAGCAAGATGCAGCTAACAAAAAATTTACAGAGGTCCAACTTCAGCATCAGAAAACAGCAGAAAAGCCTACGTTTGAAGCTGAGATACAATATCATAATAATCCACACTGTCTACCCTTTGGCTATTCATAATCTATATACACCCTTATCCACATACTTAAATTTCAATAAAACAACAATAATCCCTTTGTACAAAGATGACCTCCTCCTGTCTCCAAAGTGGAGAGAGGAGAAGTTCTAATTGTTATTGTGTGCATCTCTGGAAGACAGTCACCGTGTCCATCTGTGAAGTTCTGAAAAGCAAGCAAGGTAACTTCCATTGGTTTCTGTGGAAGCGTGCACATGTAATTTAAAAGGATTTAGTGGACTATGATAGAAAGGAAAGTTTTCTTCACAGTGATTCTTCTTATCCCATTGACTGGTAGATGGCTTAAAAAGCTTGGTGAAGTTCCCAAGGTATTGATTTCAAACTTATTTTCAGCTCCATGTCGACTCCAACATTACTTTATTTTCCCTTCTCCTCTCGTCTCCTTTCTCTCTCCTTTCTCCTCCCCTCCCTTTCCCTTCTTTTCTCCTCTCCTCTTCTCTCCCCTTTCTCCTTTTCTCTCCCCTTTCCTTTCTCCTTTCCTTTCTTTCCTCTCCTGTTCTCTCCTCTCTCCTATTCATTCCATTTCTTCCTTCTTTCCTTGTTTCTTTTTTAAGCATTCCTCGTTATATTTGTGTATCCTTTTAATAACCTTGAAATTATTTTATGAAACTAATGTATAAATAGGTATAGAAAACAAATTTTTGCCATTTTTCCTATAAAGGTTCTATGTTAGTACACTTGCCAACTGATATAAAAAATGTTTGCCTCACTCTACTTGCATCAATAACATTGTTTTTAGATCTTTGCTGTTATGATGGGTAAAGAAGTCATATCTCTTAATTTATATTACTTTGATTAGTAAGTTGAATGTTTTTTTCACATAGAATCTAATTTTTCCTCTTCTAGCTGAGACTTTTAAAATTTTCTTAACCTTTATTTTGTCTTCTTTTGAGATCATTGATGGATTGTTATAATTTTTATTAGTTATGTATTAGAAACACATATTACTTATATCACAGTTAAAATTTGCCCCCCAAATTTTATTTCTCTTGTAATTGTGTTTCTGTTTAAAAATTTAAATCTTGGATTAATCAAAGCAGTTGGAATTTTAAGCTCTTGCTGATATCAATAGAAGGATATAGAATAGTTTAGACATTATCAACAAGGTACTCGCCTTGTGCCGAAGATTGTCAACATGCTACTAAGAGACACGTTAACTTTTGAGATACAGTTTTCTAAGCTTTTGGTCTATTACTGGGTAGTATTTACCCTATGAGGAGAAGCCTACATATGACTGTATGGCTTCATCATCTAGAGTGATAACATAGCAACAGCTTTTGTTAGTTTGCAGGAACCAGAAACAGATTGAATTCTTGGCACACTACAAGAAAAGAGCTTTTGCAAACCCCTCTGGTTATGGTGCTCCCTGTGTCATAAATGTTACTGGAGACAGACCCTGTGAGTGAGGCTTTCCACACTGTGAACACCATATCACCCAGCAACAACTATCTTCTCATAGGTCTGAAAGAGAGAGAAAAACATGCCAAGGTGAAGATACTAGGAAAGAGGGTCATTAAACCCTGCCATATTGCTTTCTTTTCAAAATGGAACACTTAGCACAAGCAATAAAAAAATTAGCAAACATGCATGTCACCAGTTTGTTCTTATTGAAAATGAGGAAATGTATAAGAAGGCTATCCACAAAATCAGTCTATTTCATTGCTTGCCTAGATGTTGGCAGAGGTGAAAAGGGACACAGAGATACCAGATGAAGGTCAGCTCAGCCCTGAATAACATTGGAAGATGGACTAAGTTGGTTTGATTTCTCTATATGTGACCTCTTTGATAATTATGGATGCCTATGCCATGCTCAGTCAGAGGCTACACATTTCCAGTAATATTGTATATCTACCTACCATCAGTCATTCACTTACCATCTAAGCGTTCATTATCTATCTTAAATAGTAACTGTTCCAGGTATAGAGGATTTAGTATTATAGATGTTGTCAGTGTCAGAAAATGAATGCACACTCTTTTCTCATAGATATTTATGACTCTTGTAACTTGGAGGGCAAAGGAATGAAATTGGCTTTAAGCAAGAGGGAATTCCAAGGTTGAGGTATGCCATCAAGGTTCTTTCTTCCTCTTTGTTTCTCTCAGGTCATCTTACTCTTTACAGGTTTTCATTTCAGGAAATCTCTCTCTGCATGTTAACAAAGGAGACTCATGGCAGTTTCTGGCTTACATGGGCTGCTCAAATTTGAATAACATAAGGTGATAACAAGTAGCCAAATCCCTTAAAAGGGGAAATGTGACTCTGTGTTGGAGATACTATCTCAGAAGAGATAGCAGGAGTTTGCAAAAGGAATTCATTATACAGTAAAAAAAAAAAAAAAAAAAAGGAAAAGGAAAAGGATTATATATTTTTATAACTTTAAAAGAAGACTCTTCTTTATGCACAAGAATACAGTATGACAATAAAATAAAACATAAATAGCTATTATATAATCAAATATAATGTTGTGATAGAAATGTTTTCAAAGAACTGGAGGCAATACTGTATCTGGTATTGTAGAATAAGTCTCATGATGGTCTGCACTCCTATGAGTAGCAATTCTAAACTCTGAACAAAATATAAAAGCATTTGTAGACAATAGCAAGTGAACAAAATTAGACAGAATCTACATAAGTGTCAAAACTTGTCGAAAGAAAATAGAATGAGGTGAATTTTTTCATTATGGCAGGTATTAGCCCGAAAGTAGGCTAAAGCCTAAAACTCCAACAGAAAAGAGACAGACTTTCTGACCTAAAGAACCAGAGGATGGAGTTCAGGGAAACTACCACTGCTTACGAGTAAGGTGGGTGAAGATACGGAAAAAAAAAGGAAGAAAGTGAGCCCCAAATTTTGGAAATAAATTCTGCTAAAATTTCTGGCTAACCATGGAACCACACATATGTGGGGCAGAATCAAAGTAGTACAGCTAAAGATAAGGGAACTGAATTGAGATCTGAGCTGTTCCCAAAAAGATGTTTTGTAACTTGAATGCAACCAAGTTAACTGTCTACTAAAAGCAACAGCCCGTTCTTTGGAGGAATGTAACAGAATCTATAATATTGCCTTCCAGAATATAATAAAAAGTTACTTGACATTTGAAGAACTAGGAAAATATGATCTACTCCCAAGAGAATAGACAATCTACTAAGCCCAACTGGAATTAGAGCATATGGGGTTTAAAACAGCTATGTATGGTGATGAAAATGTTTTTTGTGTGAACTTAAAAACTGAGTGGAACGGGCAAAGGAAAGAGTCTGAAGATAAGAGAGCCTCATAAGACTGTAAGACAATATCCTAAGTCTAATGTATGCATAATTGTAATTGCTAAGGATAAAAGAGATACAATGAAACAGAATCAATTGAAGTCAAAAAAGCACAAAGAACAAACACAAAAATAAGACTTCATCAAAATCAAAAATGTCTGTGCATCAAAGGACCTTATAAAGAAAGTGAAAAGACAACCAATAGAATGGGAGAAATATTTGCAAATAATATCTCTATTAAAGCTCCAATAACCAGAATATATAAGGCACTCTTAGAACTCAGCAACAAAAAAGATAATCCAATTGGCAAGATACTTGAAAGATATTTCTCTAAAAAGGTATTCAAATGGCCAGGAAGCACATAAAAAAATACTCAGTAGCATTAGTTATAAGAGAAATACAAATTAAAATTTCAAAAAGATACAATTTCACACTCACTAAGATGGCTATTTAACAGAAAACAAAAAAATGTGTTGGTGAGGACGTGGTAAAATTGGGACCTTATGCATTGCTGGTGGAATGTCAAATGATACAGCCACTGAGGAAAAGAGTTAAAAAGAGGTATTTAAACAGATACTTGCATTTGAATGCTCACAGAAGCGCTAATCACAATAGCCAAAAGGTGTAAACAAGTCAAACGTCCACTAGGGGATGAATGGGCAAACCAAATGTGATGTAGTCATATAGTGGAATATTATTCAGCAAAATAAAACTAAGTACTGACAAATACTATTAAATACAACATGGATGAACCTTGAAAACATTATGCTAAGCAAAAGAAGACAAGCACAAAAGGTCATCTGTTGTACAATTTTATTTATATAAAATATCCCAAATAGATAAACCCATAGAGGCAGAAAGCAGATTGTTGGTTGTCAGGGGTTGGTGGAGAAAGGGTGGGAGAGTGGTTATTTAATGCGTACAGGCTCTTCTTTGGGGTAATGAAAACATTTTGGAGCCAGAGACCACTGTTGCACAACCTTGCGACTGTACTAGAAACCACCAAATTGTATAGGTTAAAATATACAATATACGTTAAAATAATTGTATATTTTTAAAAATAGTTAATTTTTGTTGTATAAATAATGGCCTTGATAAAATTTTTAAGAATAGATGGTGGACATTTTTTCAAATTTGGCCAAAGACATGAATATGGTAATTAAAGAAGGTTAGTGAGCTCTTGGCAGAATAATTATAAAGAAAACCATGCCTAAGATCATTATATTCAAAGTGCTAAAAACATGAAATGATGGAAACTTCAAAATAAATAAAACGAAATGCTAAAAAACAAAAATGAAAATCCAAAAAACAGCTAGAGAAGAACAACATATAATGTACAGGGAAACAGTAATTCAAAAAACTTCTGAATATCCATCAGAAACTAGTGAGGCCATAAGACAGAGGAAAAACATCTTTAAAGTTAAAAGAAAAACAAAACTTTCAACCCAGAAATTTATATCTCATAAAAATAACCTTCAAGAATGAAGGCAAAGTAAAACTCCTTTCAGATGAAACAAAACAAAGAATATTCATTGACAGCAGATGGAGATTACAAGGAATGCTAAAAGAATTTCTTCAGGCCGTGGGGAAATGCTACTTGAAAAAAAGCTGAGGTCTTTTGGAAACAAAAAGCATTGGAAGTGATAAATATTATAGAATATATTTTTTATATTTATTTAAAGTAGATTTGACTGTTGAAAGCAGAAATTATAACATTTTCTTAGTTTTATGATAGGAATATATGTAGTGCTGTAGTTTTATCATAGGAATATGTGATTACTGTACCATAAGAAACTGGTTTGGTGAGGAAATAAGGCTATACAATTGTAAGATTTTCACATTTTACATGAAGCGTACAATACTAACTAAAATAGATTGTGAAGAGTCAGGTTATCTATTGCAATCCACAAGAGTACCAACTTAAAAAAGTTACAGAGACATTATCAAAAAGCTAGCAGAAAAATTGAAGTGAAATTTTCATAAAGAATTATTCCAAAAGAAGTCAAGAAATAAAGAACAAAGATAAGATAGAGGTGAACAAATAATAGAATGGTAAGCCTAAATAAAATGGCAATAATAATTATATATTAGTATGAAGTAAACAACTAAAACACAGAAATTATCAAAATAGGAATAACAGCAATGTCACACACCCAGCTATACATCGTATAATAACACAATTTATATATACAATGGTAAGCTGAAAATAAACAAGTGGAAAAAAACTATATACAAACAGCAAATGCAAGAAGTGTTGGTGGCCATATTAATGTCAAATAAAATAAAAACTTCAAGATAAATGGTGTTGCCAGAAATAGAGGGGTATTTCACATTATTAAGAGTTAATTTATCATGAAGATGTGACAACTCTAAATGGGAGTTCACTTAATAGCAGCTTCACAATAAATGAAGCAAAAATTAAAGAATTAAAAAGAGAAAGAACAAATTTCAAATAATATTTGGGAATGTTAAAACATGACTCTTAGCAATTGATTAAAACAAACTAAACAAAACATATTAGTAAAGATATAGATAATCTGACAAACACTATCAAATACCTTGGTCTAATTGATGTTTATAGTACAACACACCCAAGATATACAGAATACACATTCTCTTTCAAGGTCCCATGACACATTCAACAAGATAGACCATAAAAACAATTTCAACAAATCTAAAGTTAGGTAAATTATCCAGAGTATATTCTCTGATCATGCAATTGAAATAAAACATAACAACCTAGAAAACTCCAAATATTTGAAAATTAAACACATCTAAATAATATAGGTCAATAAAGCATAAAATAAAAATTATTTTGAACTGGATAATAGAAATACAGCAAATTAAAATTGTGTAAAAAATAAATGCCTATATTAGAAACTAAAGGTCTAAAATCATTAAGTTTTAAGAAAGAGCAAAAAGAGAAGTAAACACAGATTTTCTGATGAATAATAGATTAAATGTCAATGAAAGAGAAGTCAGACAAATGAGGAAAAATTAAGAGTTGATTCTTTGAAAAGATTAGCAAAATTGATAAGCCTTTTACTAGACTGATGAGTAAAAAAAAGATTAAGAACATAAAGTACTAATATCAGGAATGAAAGAGTGATTATCATTGCAGATTCTACAGCTGTTAAGTGAACAATAAGAATATTATAAAAAACTCAGGTCAATATTTAATTAAAACAAACACATTCATTAAAAATAAAGCTTACCTAGACTGACACAAGATAAAGCAGAAAAAATCAACAGTTCTACCTCTGTTAAAGAAGTTGAATTTGATGTTAACAATCTTCACATGAAGAAAATTCCTGGCCCAGGTGGCTTTCTAGTGAATGCTATCAAATATTTAAGAAGGAATTATTGCCAATTTTATGCAGTCTCTTTCAGAAGGTAGAAAAAGAGAGAATACTACCAAACTAATTCTGAGGCCTTCAGAAATCTAATACCCAGCAAAGAAATGACAAAACAAATAAGTAAATGAAACTACAGATCAGTATCTCTCTTGAACATAGATAGAGAAATTCTTAGCAAAGTATCAATTCTAGCCCTATATTAAAAGGATTTTATAGATGACCAAGTGGGGTTTATCCTAGAAAAGCAAGGTCAGTATAAGATTTGAAAATCAGTCAGTTTAATTCATCACAACAATAGAATAAAAGAAAGAAATCATACGACAATTTTAATTGATACAGAAAAAGTAATGAAATTTAACACTGTTAAAAGAACAACCTTAGACAAGTTATATTTAACAGAGAGTAACTGAACAAAGAACAATTCACAAATCAGGCAGCCCCTGAAACCAGAATAGGTTCAGAGAGAGACTCTGCACTGCCACGTGGCTAGAGAGGATTTGTGGATAAAAAAATACAAAGTGATGTGCAGAAAATGGATGTGTGGTACAGAAATTGCTGAATTGGTTACAGTTTGGCGTTTGCCTTATTTGAACAGGTTTGAAAAGTTAGCAACCTTTGATTGAATGAAGACTGGTATAAGAATAGGCTATAATCTGTCCACACATTCAGTTAGGTCACAGTTCACTATGTATGGAGAAACTTGTAGAGTGAACTCAAAATATGTAAGGTGGCCACTTCAGGCTAAACTTGATTTAACAACATTGTTCATAATTTAAAAATTTTAAACTAGAAATAAATGAAAACTTCCTAAATCTGATAAAGGGCATCAAAAAACACCTACAGTTAACATATCACTTAGCAGTGAAATATTGAATGATTTCTTTCCAATATCAGAAATCAGGCAAGGAATTCCCTGCTCACTACTGGTGGTATTAAGCCTTGAAATCAGAAAATTAAATTTCAGGCATCAATTTTAGAACAAGAAATACAACCCTCTCCATTTGCTGTTGACATTGTTGTTTACACAGAATAGTCTAAAGACTTTGAAAAATAATAGAATTAATAAATAAATTTAGCAAATTCACTGCATTCAATGTTAGTATAAATAAATCCATTGTATGTTTTGTATACCAGAACAAAATTAGAAAACAAAATTTAAAAATTAAAAATTTTTTTTCAAGATAGTATCTAAAATATTTTTCTGCTTAGGAAAAAGTTTACTTTCTTTTCTATTTTTTTTTTTTTTTTTTTTGAGACAGAGTTTCGCTCTTGTTACCCAGGCGGAGTGAAATGGCGCAATCTTGGCTCACTGCAACCTCCGCCTCCTGGGTTCAGGCAATTCTCCTGCCTCAGCCTCCTGAGTAGCTTGGATTACAGGCACGTGCCACAAAAGTTTACTTTTAAAAAATGAAGACTTCTACTTTTTTACTGTGGTTAAATATACATAATGAAAAAAACTTTTCTACTTTTTTATTGTGGTTGAATAGACATAATGAAAAATTTTATATTTTAATCATTGTATGTATATAGTTTATTGGTATTAAGTACATTCACAGTGTTGTGCAATCATCTTCATTATTTGTCTCTAGAACTTTTCCATCATCCCAAACTCTGTACCAATTAGACAGTAACTCCCAACTTCCTCCCTCCCTGTACCCGCTGAAAACCAGTTTTTGATTTCCTGCCTCTGTAAACTTGGATACTCTAGGTACCTCATAAAAGTGTAATCATATAATATTTGCCCTTTTGTGACTGGCATATTTCTTTTTTTTTTTTTTTTGTAGGAAGAGAGGAAGGGAGGAAGGCAGAAAGGGAGGAAAGGAGGAAGGGAGTGAGGGAGGGAGGGAGAGAAGGGAAGGAAGGAAATCAGGCAATGAGAGAGACATTGCCGAACTGGATCTAGAGGTCTACAAGTTGATTTCTTTTATTCTTTTTTTGAGATAAGGAAAGGAAAAAAAAAAGAGTGAAGGAGAGGAAGAAAGAGAAGGAAAAAGAGGGAGAGAGAATGGAAATGTTGCTTTATTCTAAAAAAATTAGGTATTAATAATGGCCAATCAATATTTCATTTAAACCTATGCGTATAGGTGGGATGTGGTATTGACAAGAATGTATATTTTGTGTATTTAAAGTAGAGAGCTCTATAAATATTTATTAAGTTTACTTGTTCCGGATCTGAGTTCAAGTCCTTGATATCCTTATTAATTTTCTGTCTCATTGAGTCTAAGCCTCTGTGTATCTGGGTGTTAGGATCGTTTGCTCTTGTTGTTGCATTGATCCTTTTAGCACTATATCTTTGTTGCTTTAAAATCTATTTTATCAGATACAAGAATTGCAACTCTTGCTTTTTATTTATTTATTTATTTTTGCTCTGCATTTGATTGGTAAATCTTTCTCCATCCCGTTGTTTTGAGTCTTTGTGTATCCTTGCATGTGGAATGGGTCTGGATGTAGCATACCGTTGGGTTTTGGCTGTATCTTTTGATTGGGGGATTTAGTTGACTGAAATTTAGGATTACGGCCATTTGATGTTAACTGGCTGTTTTATCCATTCGTTGATGTAAATTCTTCTTTATGTTGATGCTCTTCGCTTTTTGATATATTTTTAGAAAGGCTAATACTGGTTGTTTCTTTCTGTGTGTAATGCTTCTTTCAGAAGCTCTTGTAAAGCAGGCCTGGTGGTAATAAAATCTCTGAGTACTTGCTTGTTCATAAAAGATTTTATTTTTCCTTCAGTTGTGAAGCTTAGTTTGGCTGCATATGAAATTCCGGGCTGAAAGTACTGTTCTATAAGGATGTTGAATATTGGCCCCCACTCTCTTCTGGCTTGTAGAGTTTCTGCTGAGAGACCTGCTGTGAGTCTGATAGGCTTCCCTTTGTGGGTAATCTGACCTTTCTCTCTGGCTGCCCTTAGTATTTTCTCCTTCATTTCAACCCTGGTGAATCTGACGATTATGTGCCTTGGGGTTGCTCTTCTTGAGGAATATTTTTGTGGTGTTCTCTGTATTACCTGGGGTTGAATATTGACTTGCTTTGCTAGTTTAGGAAAATTTTCCTGAATAATATCCTGAAGGGTATTTTCCAGCTTGGATTCATTCTCTCCTTCGCATTCAGGTACACCTATCAAACGTAAGTTTGGTCTTTTCACATAGTCCCACATTTCTTGGAGTCTTTGCTCTTTCCTTTTTATCCTTTTTTCTCTAAACTTGTCTTCTCGTTTTATTTCATTAAGTTGGATTTCGACCTCTGATATCCTCTCTTCTGCTTGAACAATTCGAGTGTTTAAACCTGTGCATACTTCTCGGAGTTCCTGTATTGTATTCTTCAGTTCCATTAATTCACTTATATTCCTCTCTAAGTTGTCTATTCTCATTAGGATTTCATCAAACCTTTTTTCAAAGTTCTTAGTTTTTTTTACATTGGGCTACAACATGTTCTTTTAACTCACAGATGTTTCTTATTATCCATGTTCTGAAGCCTGATTCTGTTAATGGGATGCGCTTGTTCTCCATCAAGCCTTGTTCCCTTATTGATGAGGAACTGTGATCCTCTTTAGAGGGAGAGGCATTCTGATTTTGAGTATTCTCCGCCTTTTTACACTGGTTTCTTCCCATCATTGTAAATTTATCCACCTGTCGTCTTTGTAATTACCAGCTTTCAGATTAGGTCTCTGGGTGGATGTCCAAGTTGTTAATTCCCAGGGCTGAAATATGAGCAACCCACTGCGCCGGCCAAAACAGTGGCATTAAGACTGATGGTGCTTTTATGCCCAGGAATCTCCAGTCTGGCTTCCTTCTTGAGTCTGTAATAGGTGACTCTGCCTTCCTGGAGCTCCAAACCTTGGTCCAAAGGGGAACCAGTCCTGTTTACTCTGCACCAAGAACTGCCGCACCAAGATGCTGGCAAAACCGCTGCGCCGGCCACAAGAGTCGCGCTGGTGACCTGTGCGGCTCCTCCACTTGGAATCTTCTCCATGAGTGATGAAAATTTGTCTGAAAGTGTGGCGTCCTCTCGTTCTCTGTGCTTTCACTGGGAGCTGCAATCCCGAGATGTTAGTGATCAGCCATCTTGAATCATTCTGTGACTGGCATATTTCACTTGCCATAATGTCTTCAAGGTTCATTCATGTGTGCTATGTGTCAGAATTTCCTTTCTTTCTGAGGCTGAATAATATTCATGTGAGTGCTGCTTTTTCACCTCCAACGGAACCTTCCAGAAAAAATGTGGTATTCTCTACTCTCCAAGACAGCCATTCCACTACTGTCAAGTCTGACTGTTAATATTTTCTCGGATTGAACAGTAGGAATCTTGCTGTTACTGCTACCCATTGATTTGCCCTTTTATGACTAATTTATTTCACTTAGCGTAATGTCTTCAAAGTTCATTCATATTGCAGCATATGTCAAAAATTTCTTCCTTTTTAAAGCTGAATTATATAGAACTGTATTTTTAAAACTGCAAAAATTTTGCTGAGTGAAATTGCAAAGCTGCTATTCAAAAAGTGGATAGGTATTTTGTATTATTGAACTGGAAGATTTAGTATTTTAAAGTGGGTACATTCCCCAAAACTATCTATAGAATGAATTTCAAGATTCCAGAGGTATTTTATTGGAAGTTGATACCAGCTTATCCTAAAATATGTATGTAAATGTGAAGGACCTAGAATATTCAGGGAAATCTTGAAAAGGAAGAACAAGATAGGAGGACCTTTCACTATTTATTTTAAGTCTTATTGTACAGCTCAAGTAATCAAGAAAATATGGTACTAGCATTCAGGAGTAATTATTAGATCAACACAATTGGCAGTAAAAAGTCCAGATCTCGACATTTATGTGGTCATATGATTTTTGACAAAAGCATCAAAACAATCTAATGGAAAAAGAAATTTTTTTCAACAAATATTGGTGGAAAAATGGGCTATTCACATGGAAAAAAATGAACCTTGCCATACTGAATCTCATATCATACAAACATATACACAAATTAAAAAATGGATCACCAGGCTGGGCACAGTGGCTCATATCTATAATCCCAGCAGTTTGAGAGGCCAAGGCAGGAGGATCCTTTGCACCCAGGAGTTCAAGAACAGCCTGAGTAATATAGTGAGACCTTGTCTCAACAAAAAAACTTTTTTAAAGTTTCTACAAAAAACAAACAAAAAAAAATTAGCCTAGCATGGTGGCACACCTGTTGTCCTACCTACTCGGGTGACTGAGGTGGGAGGATCCGCTGAGCCTAGGAGATGGAGGTGATGGCGAGCCTGGATGACACCACTTACTTTAGCCTGGGCGACAGAGACCTTGTTTTAAAACAAAACAAAAGGATTACCAAATCCAACAATAAAGCTTTTAGAGTAAAACAGGAATCATTTCACTTGATTACTTGGCAGCAGGCAAAGCTTTCTTAGATTATAGAAAAACCATAAAAGAAAAAATAATAAATTAGACTTTGTAAACAAACAAATGACAACAGCAAAAACTCCCATGCACAAGACACTGAAAAAACTGAATAGGCAGTAGAAAGAATCCAAGTGCCCACAATCAGAGAATGAATAAACAAATGGAGATGCAGTATATGCAGCATGCTTATATACAGCTGTGACACGCAACAGTATAGATGAATCCAAAACATGTTGGGCTTAGTGGTAACTAGCCACTGAAGAGTACATACTGCATGCATAATTTCATATATAAGATATTCTACAACAATCTCCTCTGGGAATCAAGGGCTGAGTTGGTCTGGGAAAAAGCATGAAGGGACATTTTTGTGATAATGATAATGTCTTATGGTGTTTGGGTTTATAGAGGGTACGCATTTGTTGAAACTCAGAAAATGTATGGTAAAGATATATGCATATCATTATATTTAAATTTATAAGAAAATACTGAAAAATATACTCTAGTCAATTATATATGTGCTGACTATAATATAGAATTATTTACTGGAAAAATATTTCAACTTTGCTGTATGTTTGACATTTTTCACAATAAATTGTTGGAAACGAAGCTATGGGAGCATAGAGGAGGGAACCACAAATTTTTTTGATAGTGAAGATACAGATTGAGAGAATGGTATTTTAAAACGTTTAGAAGATTCTACCTTCTTTCTCTTGTTTCATTTCCCTCTCCCATAAGAATGTTCCTGTATCATGTCCATGTCATGTAAATGCTCATTGTCTTTACTAGGGCTAATCTGATAAAATTACCTGTGCTAAGGAGTTAACGGCTAGTGAGAGCCTAATTCACGAATTCCTTCCAGATAAAATATTTGACAAGGCTTCAGTGACTTTCTCCAAAGGAAAGACTATTTCTAAAGAGGCTTGGGAAGCCTAACAATGGAAGTTATCCTACCCCATTCTTCTGCATAGGATTATGTCTCACAGAGATCCAATGGCAATCTGTAACTTCTAAAGAAGTGGATTATAATTGATATGTCTTAAATACACTTACTTTATTTCCCCCAAACCCACTCTGCTTAACTTACTTTCATCTGAAAATGGCACCCCAAAATTTCAAAATTTACTCATCCTCATGATAGAGAGCCTACATGAGTAAACCTCATGATAGAGACTACAGTCTCTTTCCATCCCCACCCTAGCATGGAATCATCATAACTGTTATCTAAATTATTTCAATCATATTCTAATTCTTTTCTCCTCCAGTTTCTCTCCCTTTTCAACCAATGTTAGTCTTCTTAATCTATCAGTTTCTGAAAAGTTTATGCTGAAATATCTAAATTATTAATTTATCTAGTGTCCACTTACTCTCTTAGTTATATATTTTGACTTTTATTGTCTGTTACACATATTTTCATGGTTGTTACAATTTCTTGACATATTATTTCTTTTAACAGTATATGATTGCTTTTTAAAATATATTTTTACAGATATACAGGTGCAAAAGTATATTTTAACAGATATTGAAATTGCTATCATGGCTTTCTTTTTGCGTTATTTTGCCTGATACACATTCTTATACTTCACTCTTTTCAAACTGCATTCTTTTGAGTATTTCTAGGAAACATCATACTATTTTACCTTTTTTTTCTTCAACAAATTCAATTTAAGTGTCTTTAATTTTTATTTATTTCAAATACGATTATTTCTTATCTAAATATTTAATAATTTCCATGTTACATACTTCATTTTTTTTACCAGCATCTCACTTTTCACTGGATATGTCAAATTTTATTTTCCTGCTTTAAAAGTGTCACAGTCTATTTGTAGGATTTTGGAGTTTACCCTTTACTTGTTGGGAGCCATATTTATTTACATTTTTTCTATCAAACTCTCTCTTTCTCTCTCTCTCTCTCTCTCTCACACACACACACACACACACACACACACACACACACACACACCCCACATCCCATAACTCTCTTTCTGGAAAAATACATAAGCAAGTTCTCACTGTAGTATCTCCTTTCTCACCAAATTGTACTCAGTAGTAAGTTTTACTAACTCCTTTAGTCACAATTTCTTTATGCCTTATTATATTCCCTTATTCTGATTTCATTTTTTGAAGAAATAACTTATCCAAGAGTATTTTTTCAGAGGAAGTTTTCGTGACAAACTTTCTGAGAGTATACTTATTTAACTCTTGGATTTTAATGATAGATTACCTAGACATACAATTAATTCCAGGTTAAATGCTAGTTTTTTTAAAAGATCTAAAATTTTACTCTATGCATTTTTTTTTGTTGTTATAAAAATTTTAGCATCAATCTCATTCTTGATTTTTTAATTTTTTTTTTTTTGAGACAGAGTCTCACTCTTTTGCCCAGACTGGAGCGAAGTGGCACTATCTTGGCTTGCTTCAACCTCCACCTCCCAGGTTCAAGCGATTCTTTTGCCTCAGCCTCCCAAGCAGCTGGGATTACAGGTGCACACCACCATGCCCAGCTAATTTTTGTATTTTTAGTAGAGATGGGGTTTTGCCATGTTGGCCAGGGTGGTCTGGAACTCCTGACCTCAGCTGATCCACTTGCCTCAGCCTCCCAAAGTGCTAGGATTACAGGCATAAGCCACCACACCTGGCCAATTCTTGATTTTTTAAAAAGTAATCTTAACATTTTTGATCAATAGTTTTCATTGTGGTTTTTCTCATAGATTTCTCTCTCTCTCCATCTGGGACTTCACTGATAAGAACTTTGACACTTCCGATTTTACTCTCCTTGTCTTTTAATTTAAAATTTTTTGTCTCTTCATCCTATCCTAATATCTACTGAGAGACTTTCTAAAAATTATTGTTACATGTATTCTTCTGCTATTCAGTTACTTATTTCAACCATAGTATTTTTCTTAATATCTCCAGTTGATTCTTCTTTATGATTTTTCATGTTTGCTACATGGATACAATATTTTTTCTTGCATATTTTAGGAAATTTAACATTTATTTTAAATGTAAGGGTTTTTTAAAATTGCATTTTAGGTTTTGGGGTACATGTGCAGAACATGCAAGATAGTTGCATAGGTACACACGTGGCAGTGTGATTTGCTGCCTTCCTCCCCTTCACCCACATCTGGCATTTCTCCCCATGCTATCCCTCCCCAGCTCCCCCCCACTGTCCCACCTTTATTCCCCCGAATAGACCCCAGTGTGTAGTCCTCCCTGTGTCCATGTGTTCTCAGTGTTCCCTCCCTGTGTCCATGTGTTCTCATTGTTCATCACCCGCCTATGAGTGAAAACATGCAGTATTTCATTTTCTGTCTTTGTGTCAGTTTGCTGAGCATGATGTTCTCCAGATTCTTCCATGTCCCTATAAAGGACATGAACTCATTGTTTTTGATGGCTGCATAATATTCCATGGTGTATATGTGCCACATTTTTCCAGTCCAGTCTATCATCGATGGGCATTTGGGTTGGTTCCAGGTCTTTGCTATTGTAAACAGTGCTGCAATGAACATTCGTGTGCATGTGTCCTTATAGTAGAACGATTTATAGTCCTTTGGATATATACCCAGTAATGGGATTGCTGGGTCAAATGGAATTTCTATTTCTAGGTCCTTGAGGACTTGCCACACTGTCTTCCACAATAGTTGAATTAATTTACACTCCCACCAGCAGTGTAAAAGTGTTTCTATTTCTCCACATCCTCTCCAGCATCTCTTGTCTCTAGATTTTTTAATGATCGCCATTCTAACTTGCGTGAGATGGTATCTCAATGTGGTTTTGATTTGCATCTCTCTAATGACCAGTGATGATGAGCATTTTTTCATATGTTTGTTGGCCTCATGTATGTCTTCTTTTGTAAAGTGTCTGTTCATATCCTTTGCCCATTTTTGAATGGGCTTGTTTGTTTTTTTTCTGTAAATCTGTTTGAGTTCTTTGTAAATTCTGGGTATCAGCTTTTTGTCAGTTGGGTAAACTGCAAACATTTTTTCCCATTCTGTTGGTTGCTGATTCACTCTAATGACTGTTTCTTTTGCCGTGCAGAAGCTGTGGAGTTTGATTAGGTCCCATTTGTCTATTTTGGCTTTTGTTGCCAATGCTTTTGGTGTTTTGGCCATGAAGTTCTTGCCTACTCCTATGTCCTGAATGGTTTTGCCTAGATTTTCTTCTAGGGTTTTTATGGTGCCAGGTCTTATGTTTAAGTCTTTAATCCATCTGGAGTTAATTTTAGGATAAGGTGTCAGGAAGGGGTCCAGTTTCTGCTTTCTGCACATGGCTAGCCAGTTTTTCCAACACCATTTATTAAACAGGAAATTCTTTCCCCATTGCTTGTTTTTGTCAGGTTTATCAAAGATTGTGTGGTAGTAGATATGCTGTGTTGCCTCCAATGCCTCTGTTCTGTTCCATTGGTCTATATCTCTGTTTAGTTACCAGTACCATGCTGTTTTGATTACTGTAGCCTTATAGTATAGTTTGAAGACCGGTAGTGTGATGCCTCCTGCTGTGTTCTATTTGCTTAGCATTGACTTGGCTTTTGGTTCCATATGAAGTTTAAGGTAGTTTTTTCCAGTTCTGTGAAGAAGATCATTGGTAGCTTAATGGGGATAGCATTGAGTCTGCAAATTACTTTGGGCAGTATGGACATTTTCACAATATTGATTCTTCCTAATCATGTACATGGAATGTTTCTCCATCCGTTTGTGTCCTCTCTTATTTCATTGAGCAGTGGTTTGTAGTTCTCCTTGAAGAGGTTCTTTACATTCTTTGTTAGTTGTATTCCTAGGTATTTTATTCTCTTTGTAGCAATTGTGAATGGCAGTTCCTTCTTGATTTGGCTCTCTTTGAGTCTGTTATTGGTGTATAGGAATGCTTGTGATTTTTGCACATTGATTTTGTATCCTGAGACTTTGCTGAAGTTGCTTACCAGTTTCAGGAGTTTTTGGGCTGAGATGATGGGGTCTTCTAGATATACTATTATGTCATCTGCAAATAGAGACAGTTTGGCTTCCTCCTTTCCTATTTGAAAGCCCTTTATTTCTTTTTCTTGCCTGATTGCTGTGGCTAGAACTTCCAGTACTATATTGAATAGGAGTGGTGAGAGAGGGCCTCCTTGTCTAGTGCCAGATTTCAAAGAAAATGCTTCCAGTTTTTGCCCATTCAGTATGATATTGGCTGTTGGTTTGTCATAAATAGCTTTTATTATTTTGAGATATGTTCCATCAATACTGAGTTTATTGAGGGTTTTTAGCATAAAGGGCTGTTGTAATTTGTCAAAAGCCTTCTCTGCATCAATTGAGATAATCATGTGGTTTTTGTTTTTGGTTCTGTTTATGTGGTGAATTATGTTTATAGACTTGCGTATGTTGTACCAGCCTTGCATCCCCCAGATGAATCCTACTTGATCATGGTGGATAAGCTTTTTGATATGCTGTTGCAATCGGCTTGCCAGTATTTTATGGAAGATTTTTGTGTCTATGTTTATTATGGATCTTGGCCTGAAGTTTTCTTTTCTCGTTGAGTCTCTGCTGGGTTTTGGTATCAGGATGATGTTGGTCTCATAAAATGACTTGGGAAGGATTCCCTCTTTTTAGATTATTTGGAATAGTTTCGTAAGGAAACACAAAGAGATAACAGTTCCTCTTTGTGTGTCTGGTAGAAATTGGCTGTGAACCCACCTTGACCTGGGCTTTTTTTGTGTGGTATGCTCTTAATTGCTGCCTCGACTTCTGACCTTGTTATTGGTCTATTTATAGTTTCGGCTTCCTCCCGGTTTAGGCATGGGAGGACACAAGTGTCCAGGAATTTATCCATATCTTCCAGGTTTACTAATTTATGTGAATAGAGTTGTTTATAATATTCTCTGATGATGGTTTGAATTTCTGTGGAATCTGTGGTGATTTCCTCTTTATCAATTTTTATTGCATCTATCTGGTAATTCTTTCTTTTCTTTTTTATCATTCTGGCTAGTGGTCTATTTTGTTGATCTTTTCAAAAAAACAGCTCTTGGATTTATTGATTTTTTGAAAGGTTTTTCGTGTCTCTATCTCCTTCAGTTTTGCTCTGATCTTAGTTATTTCTTGTCTTCTGCTAGGTTTTGAGTTTCTTTTTTTATCTTTCTCCTCTAGCTTTTTCAAGTCTGATGATAGGGTGTCAATTTTGGATCTCTCCATTCTCCTCATATGGGCACTTATTACTATATATTTTCCTCTAGAGACTGCTTTAAATGTGTCCCAGAGATTCTGGTATGTTGTGTCTTTGTTCTCATTGGTTTCAAAGAACATCTTTATTTCTGCCTTCATTTCATTGTTTATCCAGTCAACATTCAAGAGCCAGTTGTTCAGTTTCCATGAAGCTGTGCAGTTCTGAGTTTGTTTATGAATTCTGAGTTCTAACTTGATTGCACTATGGTCTGAGAGACTGTTTGTTATGATTTCAGTTGTTTTGCATTTGCTGAGGAGTGATTTACTTTCAATTATGTGGCCAATTGTAGAGTAGGAGTGATGAGTATATTCTGTGGTTTGGGGTGGAGAGTTCTGTAAATGTCTATCAGGTTTGTTTGTTCCAGGTCTGAATTAAAGCCCTGGATATCCTTGTTGATTTTCTGTCTGGTTGATCTGTCTAATATTGACAGTGGAGTGTTAAAGTCTCCCACTATTATTGTGTGGGAGTCTAAGTCTCTTTGTAAGTCATTAAGAACTTGCCTTGGCCGGGCGCGGTGGCTCAAGCCTGTAATCCCAGCACTTTGGGAGGCCGAGGTGGGTGGATCACGAGGTCAAGAGATTGAGACCATCCTGGTCAATTTGGTGGAACCCCGTCTCTACTAAAAATACAAAAAATTAGCTGGGCATGGTGGCGCGTGCCTGTAATCCCAGCTACTCGGGAGGCTGAGGCAGGAGAATTGCCTGAACCCAGGAGGCGGAGATTGCGATGAGCCGAGGTTGCGCCATTGCACTCTAGCCTGGGTAACAAGAGCGAAACTCCGTCCCCAAAAAAAAAAAAAAAAGAACTTGCCTTATATATCTGGGTGCTCCTGTATTGGGTCCATACATATTTAGGATTCTTAGCTCTTCTTGTTGTATCGATCCTTTTACCATTATGTAATGTCCTTCTTTGTCTCTTTTGATCTTTGTTGCTTTAAAGTCTATTTTATCAGAGATGAGAATTGCATTTCCTGTTTTTTTTTGCTCTCCATTTGCTTGGTAAATCTTCCTCCACCCCTTTATTTTGAGCCTTTGTGTATCCTTGCATGTGAGAATGGTTTCCTGGATACAGCACACTGATGGGTTTTGGCTTTTTGTCCAATTTGCTAGTCTGCGTCTTTTGATTGGTGCATTTAGCCCATTTACATTTAGGGTTAATATTGTTATGTGTGAATTTGATACTGCCATTTTGATACTAGCTGGCTGTTTTGCCCGTTAGTTGATGCAGATTCTTCATTTTGTTGATGCCCTTTAGCATTTGGTATGTTTTTGGAACGGCTGGTACTGGTTTTTTTTTTTTTTTTTTATGTGTAGTGCCTCTTTCAGGAGCTCTTGTAAAACAGGCCTGGTGATGACAAAATCTCTGAGTACTTGCTTGTTTACTAAGGATTTTATTTTTCCTTCACTTATGAAGCTCAGTTTGGCTGGATATGAAATTCTGGGTTGAAAGTTCTTTTCTTTAAGGATGTTGAATATTGGACCCCACTCCCTTCTGGCTTGTAGGGTTTCTACCAAGTGATCTGCTGTGAGTCTGATGGACTTTTTTTTGTGTGTGGCCCAGCCTTTCTCTCTGTCTGCCCTTTGCATTTTCTCCTTCATTTCCACCCTGGTGAATCTGACGATTATGTGCCTTGGGGTTGCTCTTCTTGTGGAATATCTTTGTGGTGGTCTCTGTATTTCCTGGATTTGAATATTGGCCTTTTTTGCTAGGTTGGGGAAATTTTTCTGGATAATATCCTGAAGATTATTTTCCAGCTTGGATTCATTCTCTTTGTCACATTCAGTTACACCTATCAAAAGTAAATTAGGTTTCTTCACATAGTCCCACATTTCTTGGAGATTTTGTTTATTTTTTATGCACTTTTTTCTCTAATCTTGGCTTCTCGTTTTATTTCATTGAGTTGATCTTCGACCTCTGATATACTTTTTTCTGCTTGGTCAATTCGGCTGTTGAAACTTGTGCATGCTTCTTAAAGTTCTTATGTTGTGTGTTTGAACTCCATCAATTCACTCATATTCCTCTCTAAGTTGTTTATTCTTGTTATCCTTTTCTCAAATCTTTTTTCAAAGTTTTTAGTTTCTCTGCATTGAGTTAGAATGTGTTCTTTTAGCTCACGGAAATTTCTCATTACCTACCTTCTGAATTCTGATTCTGTCATTTCATCGCACTCATTCTCTGTCCAGCTTTGTTCCCTTGCTGGTGGGGGTTGTGGTCCCTTGTAGGAGGTGAGGTGTTCTAGTTTCGGGTGTTTTCCTGCTTTTTGCACTGGTTTCTTCCCATCTTTGTGGATTTATCAACCTGTCATCTGAGTAGTTGCTGACTTTCCGATTGGGTCTCTGTGTGGACATCCAGATTGTTGATGATGAAGTTATTTCTGTTTCTTAGTTTTCCTTCTAACAGTCTGGCCCCTCTGCCATAGGACTGCTGAGGGCCACTCCAGGCCCGGCGAACACCTGTAGCAGCTGAGAAACAGTGAGGGTTACTACCAGTTTCTTCTTCTGCTATCTTTGTCCCAGAATGATGCCTGCCAAATGTCAGTCTGATCAGTCCTTTGTGAGGTGACTCTTTGGATATACGGGGGTCAGGGAGTTGCTTGAGGAGACAGTCTGTACTTTATAGGAGCTCAAGTGCTGAGCTATGAGCTCTGTTGTTTATTTAGGGCTGCTAGGCAGGTACGTTTAAGTCTACTGCAGCAGAACTCATAAAGCCCCCTTTTTTTTTGAGGTGCTCTGTCCCAGGGATTTAGGGCTTATTTATGAGTATCTGTTGCACTGTCCTGCCCAGCAAGGTGGCAGTCTGGTCACTGCCTGCTTGCAGAGGCTATGCTGAGCTGCTCTGGGTTCCGCCCTGCTGCTGTGGGCTCTGCCCTGCTCCCGTGTGTAATTCTCTGTAGTCCTGTTTATATGGATGTGGTTAGAACTGCCGTGGTGATGGTGGCCTGCCTCTGTAATGGCGGACTCTCTCTGTTATGGCGTGTTGCCTTGGCAACGGCAGGCTGCATCAGCAATGGCAGAGTATTTCTGTAGGGGTGGAGTGCCTCAGTAATGGCGGACGCCCCTCCCCCACCGAGCTTCACCATCCTGGGTTCAGCTGTGCTTGCCATGTAACTCTCAACCCCTAGCGTTTCCAATTGCTGTTTTGTTTGTTTTTGTGGGGGTGTGACCTGCTGAGCCTGATCACCTGGCTCCCTGCCTCAGAGCCCTTTTTCTTTTTTTTTTTTAAGTTGAATGGTTGACTCTCTCCCAGGGGTTCCAGTCGCCTGCTGAAAGGGCGCCGGGATCTGTATGATTTTCCGTGCGGTGACCCACTGTGCCGGCTGAAACAATGTTGCTTCCCAGGAATCTCCTGGCCTGGCTTACTGTTTGAGTCCCATTTAATCAGATGAATGTGCTAATCTGCCTTCCCAAATCTCAAATTGCCAGTTTAACAGGGCAACCAGACCAGTGTATTTTGTACAGAGTGCCGCAGTGCTGTGGTGCCGGTCCAAACAGCCACGCCAGCCCAAACAGCCATGCTGGCAGCCCATGGGGCTCCTATACCTGGGAATTTCTTGGTCTGTGGGCAATAAAGATCTGTCTGGAAATGCGGCGTCTACTCACCCTCTGCGCTTTCACTGGGAGTGCAATCCTGAGTTGCTACTATAGCGCCATCTTTTCCTCTCCCCCAAATGTAAGGGGGTAAAGGATGTGTATGTGTGTGTGTGTGTGTGTGTGTGTGTGTGTGTAAGAGGGTAAACACTTTGGAGAAGAGAGCCTCTGATACTAGTTATACATTATCCTTGACACTGCTCTTGATCAAGAATTCTTAACCTGGGTTGTAATCACTTAGCACTTGTTGTGTAGAGAGGGTGTGCAGGACAGAGAGGGAACACTGAAAGGCTAACCAGGCCCTCTGCACTTATGGTTAGCTGTTATCCACACCAGGTTGGCTCAGCATCACCCCAAGACTTTCCCTGTTATCACTGTAAGGGATAGGCTGGTTGATCTTGTCCTGCCTTGTAGATTATTTAGTTATATATTTATTTATGTAGATTATTATGTCTCAAGGCAATATCACAGAGAGAAATAGCTGTCAGAGATGGAAAATTGCTTCCCTGCTCCATATCAGATGTTGATGTCTGGGTTGATTATTCCACCCCACTCCACCCAAAGGCTATGCAAGGACCTAACCCATTGCTTTCCCTTACCGTGATATTGCTGCATTTCTTATTTCAATAGATTCCTTAATCTTTTTGCTATTATGGAACCTCCAGGGCTATATTCAGGGGAAGGAAACCAGCAGAAAGTTTCAGTGGCCAACTGCCCATTTATGCAGCCTGTACATTGATGTTATTGCACCACTCCGATCACCCTCCCTTCAACTAAAACATTTTCAGTAACTCTCACTGCCTTCAGAATAGAGGTTTATTCTCCTCAGACAAGGCAAAATGCAAGATTTAGTAAGCCATTCCCTCCCAGCCTCTTCTGATTTTTGACATTCATTTAAATTAGACTACTTATACTTTTCCAAAACTTCACTGCACTTTTCCACCTCTGCATTTTCAAATGCATCATTTTCTTTTTTTTTTACCTTGAGAATCTTTTCCATTCTGCTATGGAAACCCGAGACATTGTTCATTTCCCACCGTGGCTGGCATTTCATGAAACAATGTAATATAATAAAAAGGATATTGGATTTTGCATTCAGAACTCCAGTTTGACACTCAAGCCCTTATTCTTTTTATTGCATCTATGACTATGGATTGTTTATTTCACATTTCTCTGCTACAAATCCCCCATTTGTAAAATAGATAAGATACTATATACTTCATAGGCCTGCTGTGGAGATTTCATGAGACGATAACTACTTAATATGTAATAAAGCCAGCAAGAACTTTGGTTTCTACAAGTTTACTGCCTCTGCTCTCTAGTGTTTTACTTCACCTATCTCTCTAAGCCCAGTAGAATTAATGTCTTCCCTCAGCAACCTCCCACAGCATCTTCTCCATAGCATTTTTAGGGCACTTATCCCATTTCATCTGAACTATAAGCGTGGATAAGAATTTAAATTTTATTTGTCTCAGAAGTATGTGTGTATATACACACAAACACATACATAAGTGTACATATATAAGTGTATATATATATATGTATATACATGTGTGTATGGGTATATGTATATTTATAGGTATACACATACAAACATATATGTGTGTATATATCCACATATACACACATGTATATACGTAGAGACATGTATATGTGTATATATGATATATATAACATGTATTTGTATGTATTTGTATATGTACATATGCATGTGTTTGTATGCATGTGTGTGCGTGTATGCATGTGTGTGTATATCTCCCAGTTGTTTTGCAAGAGGTAACAATCAATAATTGTAGAATAAGGGTTTTGGAGTCAGAATCTCGGGATTTGAATCCTAGATTCACTCTTGTTAACTGTATGGTTATTGGAAAATTTTGTAACCTCTCTTGAGTCTCAAATTGCTCATGTCTAAAATGGGAATAATTTCAGTCTCATAGGGCTGTTCCAACAATTAAATATGTTAATATATCTAAACCATTTAGCACAGTACCTGCTATATAATAAGAGCTCAGAAATGATAACTACTTAAAGACGGAAGGAATTAATGGGATTAGACAATGGTGATATTAACTCTTCCCACTCCCAATATCCCTAAAACCCCATGCCCAAATGATTGCTCAGCCTCTAAACAGCTTCAATGTATGTTTGCCCTCTGAGGTAGTCCAGATTTATGGATTTTCTCCTAAATTCCAAAAATCTCCTTCTTGGTCAATTGGCAGAATCAGATTAGATTTCTTTGGAGCAATTTTTTCCCCCAGCTGCCTAGGTTTCAGTGTTTAAAGACTTCTTCTTCTTTCCTTATGCAAATTGATTTTTTTTCTTTGCTCATCACACGGAGCTTGTAATAAACACATCAAGGCTGGCATTGAGCCATAGTTCCCAGGTAGAGCTTGTCATATTGGCTTTGATTTGAAGACAGTCTTTAATTTTTCCAGGCTCTCTCCCCAAATCATCAACCCCACAGCTTTGTAAGTGCTTATATATTTTTATTTCAGTGTTTAAGATAGTTTTTTTTTTTTTTTTGGTATGGCCCAAATGGGATTCACACCCTGCTAATGTGTTATGCAGAGCCATCAGCCTGCACTATTTGGCCTTGCAGCTCAGTTTGCAAAGTCCTGTGTCTTACTAGAGGATCTCAAGACAAGCTGATGAACACCAGCTTAAATTCTGAAGGTCACTGCCTAGGATCTTGGCTCTCTGGATTCCACATGAAATGCATCTTCAAAATTGATTGCTTTTTCTCCAACGTCATGTCAAACTTTTCTCATACCCCTTCCTCAATCCACATGCTAGATATAACTTAAAAGGATGGCTAAAATGTAGCTTCAGAATAACCCCTTCTTCAGTGGCTTCTTTCATGTTATCAATGTTTTATGCCTGACCTATCTTCCTTGCTTTTTTTCTCTGTCATCTTCAGGGACTGTTAGCTACAAATCCCCATGCAGAAAGAATGAGATAAATTAGGAAGACTCTACTGGCAATTTATCAGGAAGCTGCTGCAAGGCAAACCCATGAATTTCTTTGCTCAACCTCTAGTTTTCTTTCACCACTCACACTACAGTAATAATGCTTTGTAACTATGTAATGGCACTCATTCCTCAATCTCCACTGACATTGCCCATGGTTAATTGGTTCTTGCAGCATCCCTGAAGGGTAAGCCAGTATTGCTACCACTGTCCTCAATTTGCCGATAATTGAGACGCAGAGTTGTGAGGTGTCTTTCAGAAGGCCATGGAGAGCCTCTCAGAGAATTTCTTGACTGCTATCCATTTGCTCTAATCACTGAGCTTCCCTGCAGTTCATCCTTTCTGCGTGAGAGAATGCTAATCAGAGTCTTTGAGGAAACCCAATAGAAGAGAATTTAAAGAACTCATGCTCCTGGGATATCTTTATTCCCTTTCTCTCTACAGGAAAACACGTGAAATAGGAGTGAGTTTTGTTGTTTTTGATTTTTAAAATTTATGGTCTCCTATCATTGGAAGGTTCAAAAAGGAAGTAATCACATTCTTAACTGATGTTTTATTGTAAATGGAGCTGTCAATCATGGGGAGAGGAGATATTTATGATTGCCAAAAGATGCTCATTCTGTAGAACCCACAATAAAGCTCAGCTTGCCTTCTGGCCCCTGCAGCTGTACTCACAACTCAGGACCCATTCTCCTTCTAAACACAGCCCAATTCAGGTCTCCAGGGGCATTTCTACCAGCCCAAGTTTCCAGGACTCAGAGTTAGGTTTCTCTGGTGATAGCCTTTTTTGCTTGGGGACTGTACCAATGTCTCAGTGATTAAGTGAGGCCAAATTTGATTTTTTTCAGGACACAGAGAGATGAAGACTAGTTTCTGAGTTATTCCTTCATTCATAAAATTAATAAACATCTATAAGAAATCTCTGTATGCCAAGCATTGTTATAGGTGCTGTAAAATAAGAATAAATAATACACACAGTTTCTGCTCTCATGAATCTTAAATTTAATTATTTCTCTATTTTCTTTATTCCCTCATTAAGGCAATGCCAAGTAATATTCAGTACTCCCTGAACTGCTTTTCTGTCCTCTGTTGAAGGTGGGATTATCTCAAAAGTCCAAGCACAATAGCAAGCTGGCATTTGAGTGGGTAGAATGGTGACTCTCCCTGATTCCACCCCCCAAAAAATGTCCACATCCAAATTTCTCGAACATGTGAATATTACCTTATTTGGAAAAAAGGGTCTTTGAAGGTATAGTTAAGCATCTTAGATGAGATCATCCTGGATTACCCAGGTGGGCCCCAACTTCAATGGCATATGTCCTCATAAGAGACAGAAAACATGGAAGAGACAGGCCATGTGAACACAGAGTCAGAAATTGGAGTAGTGCAGCTCTCAGCCAAGGAGTTCTAAGGATTACCAGCAGCCCTCAGAAGCTACAAGAAAACAAAAAAATGAAATGGATTATCTTTCCATAGCCCTCCAGAGAGAGTGTGGTCCTGTTGACACCTGGGTTTAGGATTTCTGGCCTCCAGAATGCTGGGGAAATACATTTCTGTTGCTTTCTACCACCTAGCTTGTGGTAATTTGTTACAGGAGCCACCAGAAGCTAATACATTATGGTACATTGGTCTTAGAAGGTGATGGCAGGAATGGTTACCTTCAGCTCATGACCAATGGGCATGTCCAAGTGACTTTTTCAAAGTCTGAGTCCTGGTCTTTTTAATGTACCTCCTGAGGTTCCAGTGATAACACATGTTGGCATCCAATTGTAATTTTGTTACCTCCTTTAAGAAACATTCCTTCATTTTTTTCTAAGATCAACATAAAAGTACCAAGCAAGTAATATTTCAAAGTTTTCAGGAAACACATTTTTTCAACCTGTATAAATTGTCTTCTGAGAAATGTGCATGCAAATAATAGAATACATTATGTAACAATAAGGCAGCAGCCACAATTTGACAGTCCCACCCCTGGATTTTTAAAGAGAAGTCAGAAAATAAATAGTTAGATGACATGTTAGGGAGCCCCCACATCAATGAGGTATAATTTGTCCACAGGTCTGCCAGAACAACCGATATGGTTTGGCTCTGTGTTCCCACCCAAATCTTACCTTGAATTGTAATAATCCCCTCGTGTTGTGGTGGGGACCCACGTGGAGGTAATTTAATTATGGGGGTAGTTTTTCCCATAATAGTGAGTAAGTCTCATGAGATCTGATGGTTTTACAAAGGGGAGTTCTCCTGCACATACGCTCCTGCCTGCTGCCATGTAAGATATCCCTTTTCTTCTGCCATAATTTTGAGGCCTCCATAGCCATGTGGAACTGAGTCCATTAAACTTCTTTTTTTTTCTAAATTATCCAGTCGTGGGTATGTCTTTATTAGCTGCATGAGAGCCTACTAATACCACATCCTTTTGTGGATTGAGGAGAATTGACTGGCCTTGTTTCTCACTAAAATCAAAGACTTCCCAGGGGGCAACATTGCTTATCATCATAGCCCTCTTTATGTTTGATATAACTTCCAACAACAATAGTAAGCCTTCATTGAATTCTTAATATCTGCCAGGGTTTATTCTGCATGTTTTACACATATTTATTAATTTGATCCTGAGTGCCATCCTAGGTAAGAGATACATGTATGATGCCGATTTTACAATAAGAAAACAAAGCCACAGCCAGGCTAATAAATATTTGTTTTGTTCCTGATGCAAATTATCTCACTGATTGAATTTTTAAAACTCTGAAGCTACTAGATTGTCTATTGCATTTTGTGCTCAGTTTATAGAAAATCTCTCTCTGCATAATTTGTTGTTATCAATTTTATTGAGGTAAAATTTGTGCACAATACAATGATACAAATTTGTTCACACCATTTAATGGGGTTTGAGAAATGTGTTTGGTTAAGTGCAATAAAAATAAAAAATATTTTTATTTTTAATTTTTCCCTCATATTTTGTTGTAACCAATCCCCTTTTCAAATTCCAATCTAGACAGCCACCAAACTGTTTTCTATATCTAAAGATTTATTTTTTATAGGTAGAATCACACAATGATGTTATACCTGCCTCAATATGCTGTGTTTGTGATTTAGTCATGTTTTATGTATTCATATTGCTGAATAATGTCTGTTATATGAACACATCACAATGTGTTGATCTGTTAACCTTTTGATGCATATGTGTGTTGTTCCAAGTTTTTGGTTATTATAATGCTGCTGTGAACTTTTGTTTACAAACCTCTGTGTGGATATATGTTTGCATTTCTCTTGGAGTGAAATTTCTGGTTAATATGGTAAGTGTATGTTTAACTGTAGAAGAAACTTCCAAGTTGTTTCTCAAAGTAGTTTTCCCATTTAGCATTTCCATTGGCAAGCTGTAAAAGTTCAAGTGGCTTCACATTTCTACCCACTCATGATATTGTCACTGTTTTTAAATTTTAGTTATTCTAAACTAAATAGTGTAGTGGTATCTCATTATAACTTTATTTGCATTATGTAATGCATTATGATGTTGAACATTTCTTATGCCTATTGACCATTTTGAATATATCTTTTGTGAAATATCTGTTCAATGTTTTGCCAACTTTTTATTAGCTTATTTCTTTAATGAGATGTAAAATTTAATTGACATATTTTGGAAATGTTCTTTGTTAGATATCTCGATATAGTTTTTAAGTATTCTTTTGCAGTCTGCAGCTTCCTTTCTCATTTTCCAAATTGTGCCTTTTAAAGAGAAGGATTTAATTTTTATAAAGTTTTAATTTATTGGTCATTTTCTTCTATGATGAGTGTTTTTGTTATCAAAGAGGATCTTGCCTGCCCAAAAGATTACAAAGATTTTTCTCTTCTATGTTTTCTTTTAGAAATAATGTAGTTTTAGATTTTTTAATTAGATATAGTCAATTTTGAGTTATTTTTTGTCTATAGTTTGAAGTAAAAATTGTGGTTTACTTTTTTTTATATTGTTATTCAATTGTTCCACCCCAACTTGTTGAAAGTATTCTTTCTCCATTAAATTATCTGAAACTTTCTCCAAAATCAGTATTTTTTTCTAGCGATCTATATTACTATGCTTGTGTCCCCACCATATTCTTTTAACTACTATAGTTTTATAATAAGTCCTAAAATAAGGAAGTGTAAGTCCTTCTACATTGTTCTTCTTTCTCAAAATTGTTTAGACTTTTTTATAATCTTTTGCAAATCTAATCAAATTGCCAATATACCCATGGGCTTATTTCTGGGCTCTCTATTCTGTTCTGTTTGTTTATCTGTTTATGTGCCAGAACCATGCTATTTTAATTTTTATAGTTTTATAATAGAAATTGAAATCAAGAGGTATGGTGCTTCAGATCTCTTTATATATATATATATATATATATATATATATATATATAGTTCCCCCCTACAGACCCCAGTTTATGATGCTCCCCTCCCTCTGTCCATATGTTCTCATTGTTCAACACCTGCCTGTGAGTGAGAACATGTGGTGTTTGATTTTTTTGTTATTGTGTCAGTTTGCTGAGAATGATGGTTTCCAGCTTCATCCATGTCACAAAGGACATGAACTCATTGTTTTTTATGGCTGCATAGTATTCCATGGTGTGTATATGTGCCACATTTTCCCTGTCCAGTCTATCATTTATGGGCATTTGGGTTGGTTCCAGGTCTTTGCTATTGTAAACAGTGCTGCAGTGAACATTCTTGTGCATGTGTCCTTATGATAGAACAATTTATAATCCTTTGAATACATACCCACTAATGGGATTCCTGGGTCAAATGGAATTTCTATTTCTAGGTCCTTGAGGAATTGCCACACTGTCTTCCACAATGGTTGAACTAATTGACACTCCCACTAACAGTGTAAAAGTGTTCCTATTTCTCCACATCCTCTCCAGCATCTGTTATCTCTTATTCTTGCTCAAGAATGCTTTTGTTATTCAGGGTCTTTGGCGGTACCGTGCAAATTTTAGAATTGTTTTTTCTATTTCTTTGAAAAATGCTATTGCAATTTTGATGGAGATTGCATTGAAACTAGAGATTGCTTTAAGTAGCATGAACATTTTAAGAATAATTCTTTCAATCCATGAACAAAGAGTATTTTTTCACTGATTTGTGTCTTCTTTCATTTCTTTTGTCAATGTTTTATAGTTTTCAGCGTACAGATCTTTCATCTCCTTGGTAAATTTATTCCTACGTATGTTTTGATGCTATTGTAAATGACATTATTTTCTTATTTTTTTCCCCAGGTGATTTGTTGTTAGTGTACAAAAATGAGGCTTATTTTTGTATGTTGTTTTTTTAATCTGGAAACGTCACTGAATTTTTTAGTTCTAACCATGTTTTTTTGATTGAGCATTTAGGGTTTTCTATATATAATATTATGTTATTTACAAACAATTTACCTTCTACTTTTTTTTTTTTCTTTTGAGACAAGGTCTTGCTTTGTCACTCAGGCTGGAATGCAGTGGCACAATCTTGGCTCACTAGAACCTCAACCTCCCAGGTTCAAACAATTCTGCCTCAGCCTCCCGAATAGCTGGGATTACAGGTGTGTGACACCATGCCTGGCTAATTTTTGTATTTTTAGTAGAGATAAAATTGGACTATGTTGGCCAAGCTAGTCACAAACTCGTAATCTCAAATGATCCGTCCACCTCAGCCTTCCGAAGTGCTGGGATTACAGGCATGAGCCAACGTGCCCAACCTACCTTCTACTTTTATTATTTGAATAGTTTATTTACTTTTATACTTTTTCTGGCTAGGACTTCTAGTACCATGTTGAACAGAAGCGGACATCCTGCACTTGTTCCTCATCTGAGAAAAAAAAGCTTTCTGCTTTTCATCACTGAATATGATGTTAGCTGAGAGCTTGTCATATGTGACCTTTATTATATTGAGATATATTCCTTATGTATCTGGTATTTTTATAGTTTTTACCATGAAAGTATGTTGAATTCTGTTAAACGCTTTTTCTACCTCTATGGGGATGATTATATTGTATTTATTCATTCTGTTAATGTGGTATATCATTTATTGATTTCCATATGTTGAATCATTTCCCAGGGATAAATCACACTTGATTATGGTCCACAATCTTTTTAATGTGGTATTAATTCAATTGCTAGTATTTTGTTGAGAATTTTTGTACAAATGTTTATCAGGGAATTGGCCTGTACTTTTCTTTCCTTGTAGTGTTCGAATCTGGCTTTGATATCAGGTTAATGCTCTGCTTGTAAAATGAGTTAGGAAGTATTCTCTCCCCTTCTTTTTTTGAGATGAATTTGAGGATTCATATTAATTCCTCTTTAAACATATGAAAAAAAAGCTCATCATGACTGATCACTAGAGAAATGTAAATCAAAACCACATTGAGAACCATCTCACACTAGTTAAAATGGTGATTATTAAAAAGTCAGGAGATACCAGATGCTGGAGAGGATGTGGAAAATTAGAAATACTTTTACTGTTGGTGGGAGTGTAAATTAGTTCAACCATTGTGGAAGACAGTGTGGTAATTCCACAAGGATCTAGAAATAGAAATACCATTTGACCCAGCAATCCCATTACTGGGTATATACCCAAAGGATTATAATCATTCTATTATAAAGACACATCCACATGTATGTTTATTCTATTATAAAGACACATCCACAATAGCAAAGACTTGGAACCAACCCAAATGCCTATCAATGAGAGACTAAATAAAGAAAATGTGACACATATACACCATGGAATACTATGTAGCCATAAAAAAGGATGAGTTCATGTCCTTTGCAGGGACATGGATGAAGCTGGAAACTATCATTCTCAGCAAACTGACACAAGAACAGAAAAACAAACACCACATGTTCTCACTCATAAGTGGGTGTTGAACAGTGAGGACCCATGGACACAGGGAGGGGAACATCATACACCGGGGCCTGTCAGGGAGTGGGGGCTAGGGAAGGAATATCAGGGGGTGAGGGGATTGGGGAGGGATAGCATTAGGAGAAATACCTAATGTAGATGATGAGGCAATGGATGTAGCAAACTACCATGGCACGTGGATACCTATGTAACAAACCTGCACAATCTGCACATGTGCCCAGAACTTAAAGTATAATAAAAATGTAGGGGAAAATATTACAGAGGTTTGTCAGGCAATAAATGAATAAAACACACAACACACAACACACACACACACACACACACACACACACAACTCTCTGGAAATTTTTGAACTTCATGTATCTGGATGTCCATTTCTCTCCCCAGCTTTGAGATGTTTTCAGCCATTATTTCTTTAAACAAGCTTTTTGTTTCTCCGTTCTTCTTGCGGCATACTCCTAATCCTATATTATTTCTCTGAATAGGGTCTATAGTTAGTGCTTATAATTTTATGTTGCCTCAGCATCCATTTTAAAATATGTATAACTTTCTCACATCAGAAGCAGGGCTCAGCCAGCCTTAACACAGTTTCTAACACTATACCCCACTCAAATGGTTCCAGGTAGTATCTAGAGATAAATCTTAGAGACATCTTTCTTGCCTCACAGGCTCATCTCCCTACTTCCCTGCTGTTTCCTTTAAACTGATCATTCAGACATTTTCCAATGAACTGAAAGGGAAATTTCTCAGTTACAGTATGACCTTCTGGAACTAGTGTCTGCTTGCTTTAACCCATGAAATAAAGCTCTCCAGGGGAAACCTGTTTCTTTAACACCCTGGAGTCAATAAATACATTGACTCTCTTTCTGCCTGTGCTCCATGACCTCTGTGTATGTGTGGCCTTCAGGGGTACTGTGTACCCTCCAAGATCTATAAGTATTAAAATCTCTTAAACTTTCACACTGTGCTTATGTCATTGAAGTTGTTCCCACAATCTAATCCAAACCCCTGATGGTGAGGCTGCCTCAAAGGGACCTATGCAGGTGGATTCCCCGCTGTTGCTCTTTTGTCTGGATCTCTCAGCTGCTGAAAATAGTAGTTACCAGCTAAGCTGATGGAGTTTCATTTAAAACAGTTTCTCATACATCGTGTAGGCTTTCCTTATCCCTTTTTAATCTTTTTTTTCTCTTCTTACTGGATATTTCAAGTGACCCATCTTTGAGTTCAGACTCTTTGGTTTTGCTTTATCAAATCTGCTGTTGATACTCTATTGCATTTTTTATTTTTTTCATTGCATATTTCAGCTCGAGTTTCTATTTTTTAAAAAACTTATATCCCTTTGTGCAACTTCATGTTCTGTTTGTGTATTATTTGCCTGACTTCATTGAGTTGTCCATTTATGTTCTCTTTTAGCTCACTGAGCTTCTTTAAAACAATTGTTTTGAATTCTTTATCAGGCAATTTATCGATGCCTATTTCTTTGGGATTGGTTACTAGACTAATTATTGTGGTTTTTGTTGATGGCACGTTTACTTGATTTTTTTTGTTTTTTAAAAAAGTCTTGAATTGCTGCTGGAATTTCTGCACATGGAGCTTGTCTTTCTCAAGAAAGGATAGTCATAAATATGTTTACTGAGGTAAGGAGAGCGATGCGTGAACAAACTGAGAATTTCAACAAAGAAATAGAAAATATAGAAAAGTACCAAACATAAATCACTGAGCTGAATAATGCAATAATTGAACTCAAAAAAATCAATAGTGGGATTTGACAGCAGATTAGACTATGCAAAAGAAAAATTTAGCCAACTTGAAAATATGTCACATAAATCATCCAGTCTGTGGAGCAAAAAGACAAAAGAATAAAAAAGGCAGCCTAAAGTACTTATCGTACACCATCAATTTCCACCAGAAGAGGAAAGAGAGAAAGAGATGGAAAATATATTCAAAGAAATAATGGCAGAAAACTTTTCAAGTCTCAAGAAAATAGAAATCCAGATCCAGGAAGCTCAGTGGGCACCCACTAAGTGTGAATTTAAACAGACTCAGAGCAAAACACATTAAAATCAAATTGCCAAAAGTTAAAAACAAAAAGAAAATATTGAAAGTTGCCTGTTAGGTACAAGCTTAATACAGAATCATGTTACATGCAAGTTACATGTAAAAATCAGTGTTTTTAACAGAAAATCTAATGGGATAAGATATTCATATAGATGAAAGAAAAAATAAATCCTGCCAAGCAAGAATATAATACCTAAAAGTCCTGAGCTTTAAAAATCAAGGGGAGATAAAACATTTCTCAGACACAGAAGTTGAGGGAATTTATTACCACTATACTTGCCTTACAAGAAATACTAAAAGTAGTCCATTAAGCTGAGGAAAACAGTCACTTAAAAGTAAACATATAGCCAAACTGATAACACTCTTATACTGTTGTGGTGATGTGAAAATCAGTTATATATCTAGTATAAAGATAAAAAGATGACATTATTAAAAACAACTAAAGCTACAATAATTTGCTAAGGGACACAAACTAGAATATAAACAAAATGTGTCATCAAAATCAAATTGTGAGGAGAGAAGTGTAAAAGTGTAGAATTTGTGCAAGTGATCAAGGTTAAGTTGTTATCAGTTCAGACTAACCCTTGGTTTTATCCATAATCATAGAGGGACTATCCATGTCTCTGTTTTAATTACCTATTTTTGCTATGGTCTGAACATGTCCCCCAAAATTTATATGTTGAAACACAATGGCCAATGTGATAGTATTAAAAGATAGGGCCTTTTTGAGGTAATTATATCATGAGGATGCAGCTCTCAGGGATAGGATTAGGGCTATTTTAAAGGAGTTGAGGGAGTACACTCATTGTCTTCCACTCTTCTGCCATGTGAGAAGACACTGTTCATCCCCTTTTGCTCTTTTAATCCCTTCTGCCAAATGATGACACCTAGGTGGCCCATCTATAAAAACAGTCCTTCACCATACACTGAATCTCCTGGCACAGTGATCTTGGACTTCCCAGCCTCCAGAGCTATGAGGAATAAATTTGTATTTTTTGTGAATTACCCGGTCTCCAACATTTTGTTAGAGTAGCCCAGGCAGACTAAGACATCTTTCTTGCCCACATTCTTGGGGGCCTTTGTTTTTTGTTTGTTTGTTTGAGGATGGGGTATGGAATTCATGGGGTATGAATTTTAAACCTTGTCCCTTAACTTTCTTTATCTAAATGTCTTATTTTATTTCTAAGAGAAGAAACTGTCCAGGTAACTGTCTTGTCAAATTTTTGCACTTTTTTAAGGGCTCCTTGGAGAAATTGTCAGTGTTGGCAACAGTAGATTAAACATTCCTAGGATTTCTACCAAAGAATGTACAATTTATTCACTCTATTTCATTTATGAGGAGAGACTACTTGGACCCTGGAATTAAACCCTAGTACATTAACTATTTCATCACCAGAGATTAAGGGAGATGTTGTTAATTGTTAATATTTATCTTATATTGGAAGGCCTTTACTGTATCACTTAATAGTAATACTTAAACATTCTATCACTACTTAAGAACTCATGGACACAGGAAGGGGAGCATCACACACTGGGGTCTGTTGAGGATGGCTACAGGAGGGACAGTGGGCAGTGGGGAGGTTGGGGAAGGATAACATAGGGGGAAATGCCAAATAAAGGTGACAGGGGCATGGAGGCAGCAAACCACCTTGCCATGTATGTACCTATGCAACAATCCTGCATGATCTGCACATGTACCCCAGAACCTAAAGTACAATTTAAAAAAAAAAAAGAAAACTGAGCTTCAAAGAAGCTAAATGACTATGTTTATGGTATCTTATTTGAATATTTTTAAGTCACTGGATCTTTTGGCTCTCAGGTAATATTCTTTCCACTATAAAATTATGATATTTATTTAACAGATAACTTGACTATGGCATAATTGTTTTTAAATTTTGGAAGATGACCACATTCTGGTGCCTTACAAAACACCCATGTTTATGTGTGTGTATGTGCACCCACATGCACATAAGGACGTGGATGTTTCCTTAGAACATTTTTATATATTTTCAAGGAGTTCTGGGGCCTTAACACCAATTGCAGATCCCTCATTAAGAACTTCTGTTGTAGATGTAGGCTCAGTGCACAAACAATATTAAATATTTTAGCAATGACTTTCTTCAAATATTGGTAGAAAGGGTTTTTTCCTCCCTAGTACTGTCACCTTAGGGTCCGGCAAATATTCTACCCAATAAGGCAACAATATTTTTGTTTGCTGTCTTAACTTCAACCAATTTCTTAAAAACAATCTAGCCTAGAAAAATCAGCCAGCCAAATGCTGTCAGGACAACTCCTGGCTTAAATCATATACAGCATTGCAGACTTTTTCCATACCTTTGCTGGCTCTTTTGTAGTAATACTTTTTTTTTTTTCCATTTCTTCCTCTTCTTTTTTTTTTAAAAAAAAGGGGCATTCCAGTCTGTGTTCTTAAATATACTCCATGTTTATCAGGAAACTTTTCCCAAAAAACAGCAGCCAGTGAGTCCCTCCAGTGAAGACAAAAATAATAGTATAGCCTTAATAGATGTGGTTTGGAAGTGAATTTGAGCATTTATTATATCTCATGAAACATATTAAACACTATCAATTTGCCAGTCAAAGAAGCAGAATCATACTGACGGATGAGATGCTAGTAAAGAGTACTTTGGGGATACTGAGGCTGGAACAACTGACAAGAGTCCCTCCTTAGCACCTCCAGAGTGAAACCAAGCAAAGTGGAACAATTTCCCTGACCTTAGCACTTCTGAGGTCCTGTGAGTCTGCAGTGACAGATGGTCAGTGAATCAGGTATGGCAGCAAGAAGAGGGGGTAGAAGCTGTATTAGTATTACAGGTGTCTGAATCTTCCATATAAATCACACCTGTTCAAGAGAAAGTGTCTTCCCTGACCCCATTTTTCTTCATAGTTATCCTCAGGTTGATGGTTGGCTCTTACCATTTCATTCCTTATTTTAGGAAGCCTTTGATATTCCTTTTCTAGCAAATGTCACCCTGGGAATGCACAACCTTGAGGGTAATGGCCTCCTTAGACTGTGGCCCTGGGTGCACCATTCACCTTACCTAGTCCTGGCCCAGACTAGAGTTAAAGGTCTGCGGTCTGCTACCCTACAGCAAAGGTTTCCAAAGGACACATGTGTTCACTCAGGACAGGACTGTCTCCCTTGTTTCTCCTACAGTGCTTGGTTGGGCACTCCCACCACAAAAAGACCTGTAAAGATACTCAGGTGGAAGACATCAGAAATTTGATTAATGCTGGTCTCACACTTGACCTAGGCTGTCATTGATTTGAAGCAGCATCTCCAGGACACTTCTCTCCAATTTGATATGAATATTTAGGTTTGCAACAAGCACTGAAATATTTTTCCTTCTGTTCCCTTCTTAAGACCTTCTTCTCCTGTAAATCTCAATCCAGTGAGGGAAGGCTTTGCTGCCTAGGCCGCTATACCTGATCAGTTTCCAGAGGAATATGCTGTCCTCATTCACACAGAGGGGACAGAATCACTGCTGCTACCGTTTCCCAAAGTGATTTATAATTTAAAGAAAGCAAGCCCAGAGTTGGGAAAGCTTGCTGTAGAGACTATCATCATTTCTGTAACTCATTATTCATGCCTTGTTTTAATTTTGCAAAGCATTTTATTTGTACACTCTTGTCCTCAAAATAGAGCCTGATAAAAATTATATTTATCCCACTTGTACAGATGACAAAACAAGGCAGAGAGATTTAAAGCAACTTTCCCAAGGACAAACTGTAAGCAATAGTGGAGGAAGACCCTGAACAGAGTGTTCCAAGCTAAAATTTGTTCTCTTTCCACCTTTGAGTACTGCCTCCTGCACTATTGGGAAAGACCATTTTTGGCATGAACTTTCCAGGTGTCCTTTATCTCCCACAAATGGGAGATGTAAGTCGATTACAACATTTATAGGGTTATCTTGTGCCTGGTATAATAATGGGTGCTTTTGATGTTTAATATCATATGTCAAGTCGATTGAACTAAGTGATGCCCACATGACTAGTAAGACATTATTTCTGGGTGTGTCTGTGAGGGTGTTGCTGGAAGAGATTAGCATTTCAATCAGGAGACTAAGTGAAAAAGATCCACACTCACCAAGGTGGGTGGGCATGATCCAATCTCTTAAAGACCCCAATAGAACTAAAATGCTGATGAGAGATAAATCCACTCTCTCTGCTTGAGCTGAGACTTTCATCTTCTCCTTGACCTTGGACATTGGTGCTCCTGGTTCTCAGACTTTTGAACTCAGAATGGGACTGACATTGGCACATCAATTCTCAGGCCTTCAGACTGGCACTATATTATACCAGTGGCTTTCCTGGTTCTCCAACTCGCAGATGGCAGATTGTGGGACTTCTCAGCCTCCATAACGGCATGAGCCAATACCTATAATAAATCTCTTCTTATATATATTTATAAAAATCTAGATGCTATTGGTTCTGTTTCTCCAGAGAACCCTAATACAGTGCTAAAGATAAACTGAAGAGTAACATTATTTTCCTTGCTCTCAGGGAATTTTTAGAAGAACAAGTGGCTACTTCTTTTTAGGTTACATGAACTTGTTTATGTATTTGACGTTTCATCCTGTGTAGGATTTTGCTCTCGATGCTGGACTCACCTTTGCCGACTTCATGTGTCTTGAGTCCAGGGACATCTCCTATAACCCTGATTATGCCTAGCACAGTGATGAAACAAGGCAGATGCTCATAAATATGCATGAGTTGATTGATCAACTAAAGGACAACAACAATGACATGTGTTTGTGTTTGTGACAGTAGGGAAGTTCTGCTTTGGGACTTTTAACATGCTGAGCAGTTTCTCTAACTCTGTTTCCCTAATTCCCTGATGCAAATGAAAGCTGCCTTGGTTCCCACAGGAGACACTGAGACACTTTCCACTGCATATCCGTGGCTTAAAATGCAGCTTGTTTATGCTGATCTGGGGCAGATAACGGAACATGGCTTCCTTCTCTCTTTTTCTAGTGCATCCTCATAGTGCTCAGATTCTCCATTGTACCAGCTCCTTCTCTGCCATCAATTTCAGTTTCAATCTTATCTACTTAACTCCGATTCCTCATGTTTTATACATCCTTTTCGGGCATTGAAGCCTTATCAAGCACCTCTTGAAACCTTAACTAAAGAAGGCCCGCCCCAGGAGTACCCTGTCACATCTTCAAAGAATTCTAACAAAGGAAAAATGTGAAGGGTAGGAAGGCCAGGCCATGGCAACTATTCTTCCTTTTGATCCTCTAAAATACATTGTAAGTGTGACTGCTCAGAATCTTTCCCTCGAGACTCCTCACTATTTTAGTAATGTTATGCCAGTTACTTCACAGCCTGAGTTGTTTGTGTGTTTGGGGCTGTGGTGGGGAAGTAGGTGGCAGGCTGGAGGAACTTGGTGGGGGAGGAGGGATGTGTGAAGAAAGAGGCTAGACAGAGCATGGCAAGCCCACCACGACCCTCAAATCCTTTCCCCAGTACCCCACAGGATGTGAAAATATCAAAGAAAACTTCCATTCCTACAGAGCAGGTGTCTGACAGCTTCTAGAACCTCTAACCTTTGTTTCAGGTATTATTGGCACATTCTTTAATTTGTCCTCAGGGAGGTGAGTAATTAAAGGTTATGAGATTTGGGCAATTATCCAGCCTCTTCCTTCCTAGTGGCAGACAGCAAATATTAAAACACTGCTCCATGTTTGCCCCTCTGCTATCATCAGCCTTGTTCCCTTTCACATGGATCGTATCCTTTCATGCCACACTTAATTGGGAATAGAAAAGGTCTTTCATGCTCTTGTTCACCTCTCCAGGATTTTTTTCACCTCGCTTTTTGTTTCCTGTGGGGAGGCGTGTGAACAAATTCAGCCTTATACTGTGTCAGCCCTTGCTCCCCGCTCAGTACCAGCTGGCGTTGTTCTACCGTTTGGCCATGTAAATATTTTGCATTCAAGGAGCTGTATGTGCAAGCAAGCTTGTTAAGCTCTTGCTTTTGTTTCAAGGAAGTAAAAACCAGCCTCCGTGCTCAGCCTTAGCATTTATGCCTAATGAGTAAAGAAAACACACACTGAATCAGCTTTCATCTGTCCTTCTGCAGCTCCACAGTGAGGCTTCCTTTCCCACGTTCTCTAGGGACCACCCTTTGCCACCTAATCACCTGCAAACCCATAAGCTGTTTGTTAACAATGTGGGGCGATTCCTTACTTTTGTTGCAGAGGCGGATTCCCCCTCAGCCATCCCCAGTAGTCTCTCTCCAGCGGATCAGCAGATGAATGAGGAAAGTGTCTCGTCTAATTAAGTGGGTTAATTTTCCTTTATCAGTAATAATTGTTTATTAAGCTGAATGTTGACAGGAACTTTGCATCTCTCTACTCATCTCAACTACTGTACTAGCTAAGGATATTTTGTCTCCAGGTTTTGCAGATGAGGAAATGGAAACTCAGAGGTTGAATAACTTATCCCAGATCACAGTCAGTGGTTGAGCTGAGAGTCCAATGCAAATTTACTTGAATCCAAAGCTTATGCTCTGCCAACTGTATGATGACAGAGACAGGAGCTGCTGACATTTCCAATAATGGCCCAAAGGGGATATTTCTCCTTATTAAGCATAGCAGTGTTGAAATTTACTCTTCATGGCTCAGATGTGCAAGAATTGTAACTTTTCCTTTTAAATAACAGGTCTCATCTTGTTTCAAAATTCTCATTCCTGATGATAATAGTGTGTGTGTGTGTGTGTGTGTGTGTGTGTGTGTGTGTGTGTGTGTTTGGAGGGTGAGGCATAGGAAAGATGTTTAATAAACATCTTAGTCTGTCTCTTAGTTTAATGTACCCTTTCTGGTGACATAAAGTACATGTATGTGTATCTATGTGTATACATACATACATAAATTTAGTGATGTGCTGGTCAGTGTTTCACAATCAGCTTTCTGGGACAGGAAACTCCTATTTTGTAGCACTTTTAAATTTCTATGGTGTAAATACTCTCACTACAGTAAATTTCAAGTTACTAGCATAATCATACTGAATGTGCAACTGGGAGGAGATCATGCAATTGGCCTTCACTAAAAAAGTAAGCCAACCCACCCCCAACGGAAGCATAAGTTACAACAGACAGGTGGGCCAGTGGCTGTTTAGGGACACCAGCCTACAATGCCAGGAATCAAAAAGGACTTGGGATTTTTGATTCCTGGCATTCTAGGTTCCCAGTAGTCTCTCAGGAGAGAGAAAGAGAGAGGGAGAGAAAAAAAAAATGTGTGTTGTCTAGAGTAAGTTTCTAGCTATGCAACATGCATTCATTTCTATAATTTCTTTTCCACACACTGAAACATATAGAGAAATTATATATAGTCAAACTAAGGTTGAAAGTCCCTAACAGAACTGTTTCACTCTTTCAGGGGATTCTCCTTCTGCCTCCACCTTTTGAAGCCATTACCTGGGTGTAGGTAAATCAGCAAAGAAGCACCATGACCTTCAGGGTCGGGGCTTTCTGTAGCTCATCTGTGGCTCCAGTGAGAAGTCCCAAGTCCTTTTTTGATTTCTGGCATCCTAGATTGGTATCCCTAAAAAGCCATGGGCCCACCTGTCTGTGGGATGCTATGCTGGCATCCATTGCTGGGAGCCAGGCATTCTGCCATCAGCTCCAGCTATAAGGCCTTTACCTGTACAGCCGTATTTCCCTGGCCTTTTGGTCCACCAGTTCAGCTGATGTTCTCTTTGCCCAATGGTGCTGTGGGCTGTAATCTTTTGAGGCACGCTCAGGCTTTCTTTCGCTGAGAACTTGTTACTCTGGGCAAAGTCCATGTGGCACCTTTCTGTGTTTTAAGTTGCTCTGAAATGCCTTTAAAATCCCCAAGTTGGGGGAAGTGGAACACAAGCTACACACTATCCTGTCTTCTTTGCCTGTGTGTTTCCTGGCCAGGGCTTAGAGTCTTGAGGGTGGCAATTGTGTTTTCTTTATCTTTATAATTGAGAATCTAAGAACTGTGTCAGAGCACATAAGCATTTGTCAAATGAATGTGCCAAACAATAAGAGAATGCTGGAGTAATTCTGAACATTGTCTCACAAACTTTAAGAATTTGGACAAAACCATCAGTCCATAGTAAGATTTAAAAAAAAAAAAAAAGAGTAACCATCGCAGAGTCAGCTCAATATGCAACAAGAGGAAAAAAAATCCAATTTTTGACCTACTGTACCATGTGGTTCCCTCCACGTGCCTGCCACTCACAAATTGCCTCCTATGACCCTGCCTGGGACCCATTCATTAATCTCGGAGGTCCATCATCACAGCTTACATAAGAAAAAGGAAATGCTTACTGCCTTGTTAGGGAACGGATTAGGAAATTTTACGCATTTTATCAAATTAGCAGAGAAAAATAGGTTGCAGAAAAATCTTTTAACACTTTTAAAAACACACCCAACAAGACCCCAGTGCAGCTGAATAGAAAGCTGACCTTACCCCAGCATACATTTGCATTATCAATCCATTGGTGAAAATACTTTTGCAGCAAATTAAACAAAATACTCCCCCAAAATACTTGAGGTTTCAAGTGTCACTTCACCTGTGTGCATGTGTGGGGTGGGGGGCATGTGTGTGCGCGTTTAAGCAGTTTTGCACAACTTGGACTTAAGCTGGGGACAAAAATCTCAGACTGGGTTTGAGAGAGCCTGTCTTTCTTCCCAGCTGTCGGTAGGCGGAGCTCACGCTTCATGCACAGCTGGGGCCGGCTTGCTGGAGACACGGAGCAGACAAAGAAGGCTGAGGTGCCTAAAGAGAGGAGGAGAGGAGGTGCAGATTTGGGCGTAGGAGGGAGATTAAACAAAACGAAACGAAAACACATATTTCTTTCAAATGTCATCACTTTGGCCAACTGTTTTCTGAAAGATAGAAAATGTGGGCTGTCTAGAGTAAGTTCATAACCACGTAACCATGCAACACGCGTTCCTGTCATTTCTTTTCCACACATGAGAAAGCTTTTTTCCAAGGAAAGAGCGCTTTTTTTTTTTTTGGCTGGAGTCATACGATTTTCTGAACTGTGTGTATGAGAAACAAGTTTCTTTATGACATTTACCATTGACGTTCCAAGCGTTGGAACTTTAACCGCATGTGCTAAAGAGGGTGGCAGACGGCTAAGAAAGCAGCATCAGGGTTGGCTTTGATGAAGATGGAGGCTTTGATGAAAACGGAGGCTTTGCCTGTAAGCAGTTTCAGGAGAGAGGGGTCAGACGGAGGCCTTCATCAGGCCCTGCCATGGGAAACGGAGCACAGCGTGTTACCACTGAGGCGACTGGAGTAGTCATACGTGCACATGTGTTCGTGTGTGCCCCTCTGCGTCTCTGTGCACATGTATGAGAATGTGTATGTGTGTGTGTACTGAGTGTGTGTGCTCTGAAAATCAGTGACTGAGGTCAGCTACAAATCCGTAGCAGAAATTTTGCCAATCACTTCAGCCCTGTAAGAAAAAAACAAATAAGTAAAAACACTAGCATGGAGACATTTTTAAAGAGAAAAAGCATCATTTTTTCATCATTATTTTTGATACAGTAAAACGAAAGAATAAAAGCTTTTTTAAAATGGCTTGCAGTATTACTGTTTTTTATGTAGTAATAGTTTCTGTTGCTGTGTATTAAAGGATCTATGTCTAAAGTTTGACTAAAGTTTAGGATGAACTTGCTCGTAATTCAGGTATTTTACTTATGTCTGAAGCTTCCTTTAAAAGCAGAGTTTGCTGACTTAATATATCTTTGGCCACAGGGGGGAAAAAATGGTGGTGGAAGTGATGTGAGGGAACGCTCCTTGTGTTTTTACCAAGTTTTTTGCCTACTGTGTGTCTATGCTCCCTGGGGCCCTGCCTTGTGCAGTACGGTAACAGTTGGAGAGTAGTGCCATCTTGTGGCCACACTGGGAATTAAGTCTAGAAATTAAGAGATCGTGAGCAAAATGGCCACTATTTCAAGTGTCTGGTCTGGGATTTCCAAGTAGTTGGGCAGAAATCAATTGAGGTAAAATCCCCAAGCCTCTCTTATGGTGCTGGAGATGGGAATTAGATCACAACCCTCTAACACCTGAGGCTGGCTTTTCACTTATGTAGATTAGTTTAAGGTTTTTTGTTTATATATTTTTAAACAGGGTTTCTGTTGCCCAGACAAGAGTCCAGTGGCACGATCACAGCTCATTGTAGCCTCCAACTCCAGGCCTCAAGTGATCCTCCCACCTCAGCCTCCTGAGTAGCTGGGACTATAGGTGAGTGCCACTATGCATGGTTAAATTTTTAATTTTTTGTAGAGATAGTGTCTCACTATGTTGTCCAGGCTTGTCTTGGACTGGCCTCAAGTGTTCCTCTTACCTTGTCATTAGGCTTTTAAAAGCCACCTTCCTTCAACTTAGTGTGAGTGAGATTAAAATCCAGTCCTGACAAAGTTTCTGATAAAAGGAAGAAATTCCTGGGAAATAGGGGAAGAAGAATCAACATATTTGAACTAGGATAGAGGCATGAAAAGTAGATCGAGAAAACAGAGCACCTTATTTTTGCCTGGTTAATTTTCTCAAAATGAAGCTAACAAGAAATCTTTGAGATGTTACCTTCTCAGATGCTGTAGGAGGAGCTGTTGATTCATGGTCGAATTTACTTGGCCTATTTATGAATTTTCTTGTTTCTTAAAATCAGAAAAAAGAATCATCGAATTTTTCTTTGTTAGGTGCCCTGCAACTGAAAGCTCTGTAAACCAATAATGTAGTTGTTCTTAATAGATTGTATCTTCCAGATCTGTTTATCTAGTTCAAAAATCTTTATCATCACAATGTACAGTAGCTTTTTGGGATGAATTACTATCCCATGGAAGCAAATGATATTTAGAAATCTTTGTGTGTGGAAGAGGTTAATAACATATTTTTCTGATTTGTTCTACATTTCTAGTGAATGGTCTTGATGCTATGTGCCTTATATTTAAATAGTAAACAATATTTTGTTAATAATTGCAAGTAACATGAAATAAGTCAGAACCTTTATCTTCATTTAACATATGTTCATATGGAAAATGGATGCACCTATGTCATCTTGGAGCAAGTGGTAGAGTGTCTAGGTCACTCAGAATCAGACGAAATACATTCAGATCCCAGCTTAGCAACTTACTGGCTACATAAATATGGACAAATTGTAAAGTAATATGAATCTTGGTTTGTAAAACTGGAGCAATAATACCAACCACAGAGGGCTTTTTAATAATCTGGAGATAACATGGGCAAAACGTTTAGCACCTCTTTATTATAAGAAGGAAACAGACAAATTCCTGGATCCAGATTCCAGACAAATATTGATCACCATTCTGGTTCCTAACGCATCTTGAGTCCAGTCTGACCTTAGAGGAACCTCAGATACTTTAAATTCCTTGTGGGAATCATTGCAGAAGACAAATGGCATTCGCAGTTTGACTAAGTTATAGTGAATACCTTTCTTTTAACTGAAGAGGATAGGAATTTGAACCAATAAAATGTCTCTACTACAAGAATGTAGCAATGCCCAAGAAACCAGTGTGGCAGGAGTAAAATTTAATGTCAATGTTTTTACCTGGATTCCTTAAAGAGCAGATGTTTATTTTATTAAATTTGGTTTGACTGTAATTTTGAGTTGAAAACAATTCTCTAATCACAATCAAGTGTTTGTTTATTCTTTTCCAAACGACCACTTTTCCCATCCCCAGCTTGACTTCAATATATTCCCAAAAACTTTTTAAGAAGTTAAGCCCCAGATGAGCATGCATGTTGGAGAGATACTTACCAGCAGCCTATACGCTGCTCCAATAATCTTAGCAGCAGCCGAGGCATGGTCCCGGTGTTTCAATAACCACACACAATGGGGCCACACACGTTCAGCTAGTTTTATTTTCACATCTCTCTGTAACTGGAATGATACTGCACATCTGACAAATGGAAAGGGATTAAACTGACAGTGGGCTGATGTTCATTTCAAGCTTCAGAAATGACATTGTAACCAATAAAAAATTCCTTAATCTGTTAAAGATGGGAAATGTTTGCCTGTTTTCAGTAAAAAGAACAAAGTTATAATTTGTGTTATAATTTACCGAATCTGGGATATGTGTGTGTGTGCACACGTGTGTGCCTGTGCACCAATGTGAGCATGTGTATATTCTGTGGGTAAGAATGGCAGGTATGGATTAAATAGCTTTCAAAGATCTCTTGCAAGCATTTTTATGATGTCAGGGAGCAGAATATTAATATTTTATCTGTTTCATGGGTGGGGAAACTGAAGCTCAAAGAGTTTAAGGACTTGTCTCTATTCTTACAAATATTAGAAGCAAGATGTGAAGAAATTAAGATCTGTCCAAGTTTGAAGGAACTAGTTGTTAGTTCAGGCAAAGTCTTATTAGAATTTGGTTTTTCTCTTTGAATATATGACTATTTTATTCATTCTTCAAGAGCTGATTGATCCTAAAGGACGTATTCACAATAATTAAACTCCCAAGAGACTGATAGATAAACCTGATGCCAATAAATTAATACATGATGGTAAAGATTCTCAGAGTCTGTTATTCACATTAAGTTCCCTCTCATTATGGGTGAGTTCGACAGAACAAGAGAGAGAAGAAAGTTGCTCAACAGAGTATTCCAGTAAAGGTAGCTGGATAACTTCAAGAGCCTCTTCCATTAAACAATGGCGAAGTCATGATGTGATCTAGAGATATTTCTGCTTCCTGTAAGCTTCTTCACTGGATTGCAGCCTCTTGGTTGTAGGGACTGTTTTATTGTTCATCTAGGTTCTGAATTAAACCTGAAATGCAGGAAGGTATCCAATAGTTATTTGCTGAAAGTGTAAAGGAAAAACTTATGACTGTCTAGAGAGAGCTCCCCCTTCCCAGGATAGTGACTTCACGTTATAGCTCTAACCTTACTAACTTGTCTATTTGCTCACAGGGTCTTAATGACTTCAGACTGGTCTTGATCTCTGTGAACATTTGGCATTGTCAGGTAACGTTTGCTTCCTCTTAAAATTCTTTCCCACTAGAGAACTCTTTTACTAACACTCATACTTCTTCTTTCTGTTTCTTTTATTTTTTCAATAATTTATTTGCTTTTATTTCCTAAATGTATGTATTTTCTAAAAGTCTGAACCCAGCAAATTTCCCCTTTCTCTCTTGAGAAATTTCATGGTCATTCTGGAGGCTAAGTGAAAAATGGGTCTTGTGATCATATAGCTAGGAAAATACTCTGTATGACCTCTTTGTTGTGAAGAAGTATCACACCCAGTAGCAAATCAAAGACTGATGAAAATCAGTTTTTCTTTGTAACACTAGCATTTTCTAAATTTATTAACTTATAAAACTGTTAGTTAAGGCAATACTATCTGCCATTACAAAGAACCCCAAATGTCAGTGACTTAACACAGTAAAAATTTATTTCTCATGCATCAACCTTATGAGGTTCCCCTTAGTCTAAGAGATCTTCTGATCTGCTCTCCTCCATGTGGTGACTCACAGACCCAGTCTCTCTCAGTATTATTGCTCTGCCCTCCAGTAGGTCCTTTGTCTCTCCCTTCAGTAGGCAGATGAAGAAAAAAAAAAGAGAGTGGAGGACAGTGATGGAAAGCACTAATCATGCCTGCCCACATTCCATGGGTTATTTGGTCACACTTAACTGTAAGGAAGATTTGGAAATGTGGTCTAACTTAGAAGGAAGTGAAAATTGGCTTGGATGAACATAGCAATCACTGACTTTTAGTGCCGCATTTTTTTCTCCAAGAAACAGAACAGACTTACTTTCTACCAAGGTAAACATTTTAGGTCCCATCCATTCAGTACACTCCATGACCAGGGTCTACAGATGATGTGTAGTCCTTCTATGGTCAGATGTGGTTCCTTTTAGCCCAGCAACCTGGAAAACTAGAGATAAGTTACTCTACATACTTCTGCTCTAAAACATTCAAATACAAAATAATGAAGATTATATAGGATAGCTATAATTTAAAATTCCCTTTTGAAAAAGAAAAGATTCGAAGATACACAGAAATTATAAATCTATGGAGGTTTTGAAACTTTCTATGAGGAGACATTAAAGCCCTTTACTCTGGAAATAGGTAAGGTCCATTTTCAGCTCATTTATTGTCTCTGGAAGAAATTTCCTTGTCCATTGTTCTCTGTAGCTCCTGGCTCCACCCTTTATAATTTTTTTCTTTATTCATATTTGAAAGTGGTGTTCCTGCCCATGCTAGTTTGCATCTACCATGACAGTTTTAAAGACTAGCAAATAATCACAAGATTATTAGACTTGGCTTGGGATTCTTCTGCAATAAAAGATTCTCTAAAACTTGGCAGTTGCTAATCTAAATGTTTCCGTTTACTTTCATATATCAATAATCACAGTCAAATCTTTTTTTTTCTAGATACAATTCTTAGTCCTGCCTTATTCCTCCTTTATCTCAATGTCTTTCTCTCTCTTTCCCAAGCTTTCTTATTTTATCTCATTTTAATGGAAACTGCTTTTTAGCTACCCAAAACATGAGATTTGGTGAGGGAGTAACTCTTTTAACTGGTCTTTGTCTCAGAGGGAGTTATTAACTGAGAATCATATTGAGCTTTTTATGCTTAAGACCTTTTTAATTTGGAATCTTACTATTGGGAATCCAGAAACAGCCTTTCCAACCCTGTAAAACATTTGATCTCTGTATTTTCACTATTCCCCTATAAATCTACTTTAAAATAGCTGATTATTTTAATCAATAATTAATTTGTTTACTTTGCAGTCCATAAAATTCATCCTTTTAGAGTGTACATTTCAGTATTTTTAGCATATTCACAGAGCATTACAATGTAAAACTGTATGACTATCTAATTCTGCAATATTTTACCTACTCCTAAATGAAACCTGATGCCCATTGGCCATTAATCCTCAATCCTTCCCCTCCTACCAATCCCTAAAATTACTCATCTACTTTTCTGTCTTCAGGAATTTGCCTATTTTGAACATTTCATGTAAGTGGATTTATATACTGTCTGGCCTTCTGTGTCTGGCTTCTTTCATTTAGTATAACATTTTCAAGGTTCATCTGTGTTGGAGCATGTATCGGTGTACAAGTTTTACACTTCTTCTGTTACATTTAGTTTTAAGCATTTTATCATTTATGTATATAAATGATATATATATTAAATAGAATTGTTTTTTCTTCATTCTATCAATCTCTGCTTTCAGATTAATCAGTTTACAATAAGTGATTACTGAAGTGGTATGATTTATGTCTGCCATTTTACTATTTGTGTTTTATATGTCTTATTTTTTCCCTCTATTCCTCCATTATTGACTTATGTTAAATATATTTTTTTAATTTCCTTGTTGTGTATGATTTAACTTAATTCCACTGTTGCACCCTTTAATTCCAATGTTTTTTTTTTATTATGTATTTTTTGTTATTTTCTTACTGGTTTTCCTAAGGATTACAATTAAAAATTCAATGTATACTAATCCAGTTTGGATTAACGCCCTCCTGATCTCAACAGTATGCAGAATCTTTCTTTCATTACATCTCTCTCCCTTTCTGCCTTTGTTGTTAGTCACAAAAATTACATTTTTATATATTATTTGATTACTGCTTTTATGTAGTTTTCTTTTAATTCAAACTCAAAAAAGAGTTAAAAACAAAAAAATACATACTATACTGTTTTTACATTTACCTATAGAATTACCTTTTCCTCCAGCTTGCAGATGGCAGATTATGGGACTTCTCAGTCTCCCTAATCATGTGAATCATTTTCTATGATAAATCTTCTTATATCTATATACATCTATATATATCTGATGTTTTCTGTTTCTCTGAAGAATCCTAATACATTAAATAATATTCTATTACATAAATATATTACAATTTGATTATCCATTCAAACGAATGAGATTCCCCCTCCTCTTTTTTTTTATTACAAATGAAGCTGTTGTGAACATTTTGTTTTGTTAACATTGATTGAAATTACTTTATCATTTTTTCTTAGTTTATTAATATGGTGAAATACATTGAATTGTTTCTCAAATGTTTAGCCAAACTTACATTAGTATATCTTTTTACTTCATTTCAACCTATTTGCATCATTTTATTTAGAGCATGACTTGTAGGCAGCATATTGTTGAGTCTTGACTTTTTATCCAATCTGACCGTCTCTGCCCTATAATTGGCAGATTAAATGATTTATATTTAATGTGATTATTGATATTTATAACATTTTGCTATTAGTTTTATATTTTTCTAATCTGTTTTTTGGTCCCCTTTTTCTCTTTTTCCCTTCTGTTAGAACAATTGAGTTTTTTCTATGACTTTATCTTCTCTTCTTTCTTGGCTTACTAGGTGAACAGTTTTGTTCTTATAATGGTTGCTTTAGGGTTTATTCAATACAACTTGTCTGCATTCCTGTAATATTATACAGCTTTCTATACAGTAAAAGAAACTTAAAACACTTTATTTCAATTTTCTTTTTTTAAACAGACCTTTGTGCTGTATTTGATGTGCAGTTTACTTCTACATATTCTATGGCCCATGATTTTTTTTTTTACCATTTTTTTTTTAGGTCCAGAGGGTAAACTGTTTGTCACTAAGACTAAGTGTGCAAATGATTCCATCACCAAGGTAGTGATCACAGTACTCAGTATGAAGCTTTCCAACCTATGTCCCTTTCTCACCCTCCCCTCTCAAGCAGTCTCCAGTTCTTTGCATTGCTGTGTACCCAATGTGTAATGCCCTGGCCTGGCACAGTGGCTCATGCTTGTAATTCCATCACTTTGGGAGGCCAAGGCAGGTGGATCACCCGAGGTCAGGAGTTCAAGATCAGCCTGGGCAACATGGAGAAATCCTGCTTCTACTAAAAATACAAAAATTAGCCAGGTGTGGTAGCATGTGCCTGTAATCCCAGCTACTCAGGAGGCTGAGGCAGGAGAATTGCTTGAACCTGGGAGGCGGAGGTTGCAGTGAGCTGAGATCATGCCACTGCACTCCAGCCTGGGTGACAGAGCAAGACTCTGTCTCAAAAAAATATATATGTAGTGCCTAGTTACAGGTGAGAACATGCAGTATTTGGTTTTCTGGTCCCACATTAGTGCACTTAGGATGATGGCCTCCAGCTGCATCCATGTTGTTGTAAAGAACATGAGTTCATTCTTCTTTTAATGGCTATGTAGTACTTCATGATGTATATGTACCACATTTTCTTTATTCAGTCCACCATTGGGCATCTTGGTTGATTCCATGTCTTTGCTGTTGTGAATAGTGCAGTTTTGAATGTATAAGTGTCTTTTTAGTAGAATGATTTATTTCCCTTTGTAATCCACAATTTATTAGTTTTATTTAAATAGTAAATTATTATAAAATTAAAAAGGTTTTATCTTTACCTTTGTTTTTAATATATGCTAGTTTTCTTCATCTCTATGTGCATCCAGATTTTGATTTGATATGCTTCTTCCTTTTAAAGGACTTCCTTTAACATTTCATATATTTTAAGTTTATTGATAATGAATCTTTTCTGCTTTCATATGTCTCACAAAGTCTTTATGTCACCATTAGTTTTGAAAGATATTTTCACTGGTGATGTGATTTGGCTGTGTACCCACCCAAATCTCATCTTGAATTTTAACTCCCACAATTCCCACATGTCATGGGAGGAACCCAGTGGGAGGAGACTGAATTATGGGGGAAGGTCTTTCCTGCACTGGTCTTGTGATAGTGTATGAGTCTCGTGAGATCTGATGGTTTTAAAAATGGAAATTTTCCTGCACAATCTCTCTTTTTCTGCTGCCATCCTTGTAAGATGTGACTTGCTCCTCCTTGCCTTCCACCACAATTGTGAGGCTTCCTCAGCTACATGGAACTGTAAGTCCATTAAACCTCTTTCTTTAGTAAATTGCCCAGTGTTGGGTATGTCTTTATCAGTAGCATGAAAATAGACTAATACAACTGGAAATAGAGCTCTAAGTCAAAACTTTTGGAGGTCTTTAAAAATACTGCCCCACTACTGTAGATTTACATTTTTCCAACAAGAAGTCTATAGTCATTTTGTTCTTTCTTTTTTATTTGTTTCAAATGTGTATATTCTCTCTGTTTTTAAGGCTCCCCTTGATAACTGATTTTAATCATTTTCTTAGGATGTACCTTGGAGTAGTTTTATTGTGCTCAGGGTGTATTGGGCTTCCTGTATTTGTAGATTATAGTTTTCATTCAGTTTAGAAGAAAAATTGGCATTTCTTCAAATGCTTTTTGTGGTAATCACTCCCATGTCAGAGATTTCAATTACATACATATTAGGCATCTTAAAGCTGCTCATAGTTCACATTGATTTACTATATTTTTAAAGTCATTTTTGTCTATTTAATTTTGAGCAGTTTCCTTTTACTTTTATTTTAGGTTTGAGGGTACAAGTGAAGGTTTGTTACACAGGTAAACAGATGCACATTTTTTGCACATATATTTCATCATCCATGTAGTGAGCCCAGTACCCAGTTATCTTCATGCCCCTCTCCCTCCTTCTACCCTCCCCACTCAAGTAGACCACAGTGTCTGTTGTTTCCGTCTTTATGTCCATGTGTTCTTATCATTTAGCTACCACTTACAAGTGAAAATATGTGGTAATTCCCTTTTTGTTCCTGAGTTAGTTTGCTATGGATAACAGCCTCCAGCTCTATCCACGTTCCCACAAAAGACATGATCTTGTTCTTTTTTATGGCTGCATAGTATCCCATGGTGGATATCAACCACATTTTCTTTATCCACCTGCCATTGATGGGCATTTAGGTTGATTGCATGTCTTTGCTACTGTGAATGGTGCTGCAGTGAACATTCACATGCAGTTTTAGTTGTGCATTTATTAACATCTTTCCTGCATTTTTTATCTGCTGTTAATCTTATTCTTCATTTCAGACATTTTGTTTTTTATCTCTAGAATTTTACATTGGACCTTTTTATACCTCCAATATCTCTGTTTAATATCTGCATATTTATTCTACCTACTGATTATTTGCAATATAGTTATAATAGATGTTTCAATATTGTCTGCTATTTTTAGCATCTGTTTCAAGAATCTGTTTTACTGATTGATTTTTCTTCTCATGCTGGATCACATTTTTCTGCCTCTTTGCTTGCTTGGTAATTTGTATTGGCTACCAGACATTGTGCAATGTACCTTGTTTGTTAGTTTGTGTATATTTAAATATTCTTGATCTTTGTTCTAAGGTACAATTAAGTTACTTAGAAACTGATTGATCCTTTCAAGGCTTGATTTTAAGGTGGGATCAGAAGACTTTAGTCAAAGGCTAATTCTGCCCCAGTGTTCAGACAATATTCTTTAGAGTACTCTGCCTGATGCTTCCTTGTGTTACAGTGTTCATTCAACTCTAGCAGGTAGGAGCATAAACTCTTCCAGGCTCTGTAGGAATCCTGGGGGTTGTTCCTTTGAATCTTTCCTTCTGATTCCTTTTTTGGTCCTAGTTGTTTTCCTGACATATATGCACTGAGTAATATTCAGTTGAAATCTCAAAAGGAACTCTCTTCAAATCCCCAGAGTGCTCTATCCGTGCAGGCCTCTCTTATTTGTGAAGCAATCTGATGCTTGGTTGTTGTCTCTGTAATTTAAAGCCACCTTGGAATGTACAAGTTCTCAACTTTCTCTGGTTACCTCAGGGAGACTGCCGGGCACTGTTTGGATTTCCCTTTTCTGTAAAACAACCTAAAAGCTGTATAAATATAGTTTTGCTCATCTCATTTGTTTCTGTTGTCTTGTTCTCTTGCATAGCCTCTTATGTCTGAAAACCATTATTTCATATATTTTGCTTGTCTGTTTAGTTTTTTTAAGGTAACAAGGTAAATCCTTCCCCTCAATTATGGCCAAAAAATAAAAGTTAGAAAGTACTTTATGGATTTGAATATTCTAAGGAACATATATATTGAAACGATCTCTTTAGAGACTGTCCCACAGAGAGGTAGTCCGTCTGAGAATTCTATCTTGTACCTAACACACACTTGCAAATTGAGGTAAATCCTTGGGAGCAAGCTTATTCATTTCAGTGTCTACTGTGTCTGGGAGGTTCTATTCCATTTGAACTCTGAATACATGCTGTAATGGCTCATGTTTTTGTTCACATTTTGCAGCCTTGCTCAGTTTGAATCAGGCTGATTGCCAACCCATTGCTTGGACCACTGCCTGGTGTGATTTGGCTGTAAATATAACTGATATAATGGTTTCACACATGGTTATTTTGGCCATCGTAATATAAGCAGTTACAATCTGCTGCTGGCTAAGTATTTCAATTGCCACTATTCACCATAAAATGTCAGTGCGGTTGTGATTTATAGCGATGACCTTAGTAGGTATAATTGAATTTTCCTGGCATTGTGGAGCTGGAGCACATCTGCAAATCACAGCTGGCAATGTCTCTGGTTAATCTAGGCATAAATACAGCTGGGCCAGTGAATAAGCATTCAAAAAGAAAAAGAAAATCCAAAACAAAACATAACTAGAACCAAGAGTTGATATAGAAATTCCAGTTTATTAACTCATTTATTTACTCAACATCTTAAGTGGTAGAATATGTGAGAAATCCAACATAACATATATGCAAAATAGTATTTAGCCTATTATATCTTGCATTGCATAAAACCAATACATACAATTGCAAAGGAAAATAGCTTTGAAATGTTAACTGATGTAAGTTTCCTATTGTTTTTCTTGGAATTGCCTGTTGCTCCTTGACTCTTTAGCCACTTCAGTTCCCAGTTAGGACTTTACTAATTTAGTATTTCAAGGTAGTGATGATCCAGACAAAAGAGAGAAAAAAAGGAAGTTTTTCCAAGGTTTTGAGTTTTTAAGTTTAGGTCTCCCAAATGATAGGAAGGAAAATAGCAATGCTCTTCAGATCTGATACTAGAAAAAGTCTCTCAGAGTTCAAGAAATGGGGAAAGTCAGAGAGGAAACATTTTCAGTAGCTATTTGGGGTTCTACACAAGGAGAGATTGCATGCTGCTCAACCCAGAAGATAGAAGGAGGAATGACAGGGCCAGAAAGCCTGGAGAATCTGTGCAAAAGGAATCCATGCCTGCTTTCTTGTGAGAACCTGGAGAAGCAGTAAGAGCTTGTCCACCAGTTGTTCCAGTTAGATAGATACAAGACCAGTGCATTTTAATCACACATTTTGAAGTCCTCCACCCCAACAAGATGCAGATTCTTCAGAATAACTCTTATATGTCTGAGAGAAGCTCCAAACTTCCTCCCATTGAGGCTAATCATGGGCTTCTAAAAGAGAATCAGCCAAGTATGAATCAGACTTTAGGTCATCACTTACGTAGAACCAGAGAGAGAACTGTAGAGATTAACAACAGGACCAGCAGTGCCCTGGTTCTCCCTCCCAACCTCTTCCGCCTCCTCCTCATGCAAAGCCTCCTAACGTTAAACCCAATCCTTAAGGGAGGAGAAACCCTGAACTGACTAAGAGATTTTTCTGCTAACCAGCAGAAGAGGGGATTTGTAATAAAACTGTTAAAAAGTAAAAAGGTTTTGTCATAACCAAGTTAATTACTTTTCTTACACATCTGAGTTTGGGGTGTAAGATTTAAACCAGCTACACAGTAGAAGTTTCTGTAATACCTTTAGCTTACTATTTTCTGGGCCTTATATCTAATATCAGCATTGCAAAAGATATTCATTCTCAGCAAGTCCTGGGCAGTTATGCAATTAGAACCCAGAGAAGGAATGTGAGATACCATAGTCTGTGAGCTACTGCAGCTGAAATTAATCTACCTCAAAACTCAGTGGCTAAAACAACCATTACTTATTATCATTCACATGTCTTCATGTTGGGTGGGGTTTGGAGGCTCTGGAGTTGGCAGCCTTGCTTTATGTGTCTTTTATCCTCCTTCTTGGACCCGCAAGACAGTCTGGGTATATTTTCCTTGTGGTGATGAGGGAGGTGCAAAGGGCAAGTAGAAACATAATGCCTCGTAAGTCCTGGTCTAAAAATGAACCCACTGTCACTTCACCCACATTTATTGGTCAAAGCAAGTCATGTAGTCAGCCCAAAGCAAGGAGTAGGAAAGTGCACTCTGCTCAAGATGTGGTCATGGCAATGATGTAGTTTCAGACAGGGGTGAATAGTTTTCCAGTCGTTTAACTGATCACAGGTGAGGGTACAGAATTTTTTAAAGTGCCACCTACTGGTAGCCAGACACTTTGCTAAGTGCTTCACATGCTACACATGTAAGTCTGTAAAATGGTATTATATAATCTGCATTGTTTTATCCTTTGTTTCCCTTAGCATATGAGGAAACGGAGGCTCAGAGAGGCCAAGTAATTTTCCCAGTATGCATAGTTTGTTTGAGACTGAGCTGAGATTCCAACCTGTATCTGTTAGACTCCAAAGCCTGTGATTTGGAGGAACCAGGCTATTGGCCAGATCTCAGGTTTCCTAATGCTGAATCAAGCCGCCTTTTCTTGAATGACCTTGTTTCTAGATGATTAGATAGTTCCAAGGGGTCTCTTCTTTTTCTACTTTCAAGCACAGTCCTTCCTTTTTTCCTGTTTGAGTTGCTAATTAATTCAATGACTTTGCCTTGAATCCTATTAGTAGGTAACACCATGATTGATACCATCTGGAAAACATTTATTCAGGTCTTCAGTGGAAAGTTTCACAGAACAGGAGATGTAAAAGGAGACCCACAAGAGGTGCTGTGTTTGCATAAGTGATAAATTATCAGCCCTTGGATTATCTGCCAGGAGCTCTCCCTCCAGGTTTGGGTGCAGCACCTTTTCTGCTGTGGGGCCAGCTGTATTATATACCACTTTTAGTAAAGCATATGCCCTCCGAATGAAGTGAGGAGAGTGAAACCACTAAGTTTGCATAAACTGGCTTTCAATAGAATCTGTTTTCCTCCAATTGTCTCAAGTGCCTTCTCCCCGGGTAGTCATACGTCATACTTTTAGAAGCTCAGATCCCAACAGCTGGAGGTAAAACTCCCAATGTAATGGAAGAAAACATGTTGACAGTTTTAATTGGTCCCTAAAGTGAAACCCGAGGAACGATTTATTGGTTGATGGATTTGAGACTTCCAACTTAGCAGAGCTGGGAAGCATATGGGAAAGATAAACACATTAGAAATTTGTGGCTATTTGTTAGAAAGTTAATTTTAGTTCATTGAGTATATGATAATCAATTGAAAAAAATCCCTTTAAATTGTATTTATTGCTGAAGTTAATGATCCATCTACTAACCTCCAGGCATGAGCACCTGCATCTCAGACCATGCTGTGGTTTTCTACCAGTATTGAATCCTTCAAGGGTCTTAAGTCTGTAGACCCAAATAGGCAAAATCGCTATTCCCAGCCATAGGACTTCATTATTCAAGTGAGAAATACTGGTGAGGCTTAGGAGCTCTGTAAGCACTGAGAGGCTGACCATCAAAGACACATGAGAACTTCCAATAGTGTATACTCACATTCATCAACAATTGCTGCAGAAACACGACATAAAAATCCACTCCCAAATCTTCCTGGGTTATAACAGCAAATGTTTCTGTTTTACTCGTGAGTATGTACATCGATTTCTTGCTCACAGGACTGCAGACCAGCTGGCACCAACTCCGTCTGTTTCAGATTACAGGTCAGGTTCATGTCAGCTTCTTGCACTTTTCCTTCCAGAACCCAGGATCAAGGTGCAGAATCATGGTCATGTTCACCCCATGGCAAAAGACAGAAACACAATAGGGCTAGAGAAAACTAGCTGTGTTTTTTTAAAGCCTCATCTTGAAATTAGCACATTATCACTTTTGCTCATATTCCTTTGGTCAAAACAAATCACATGTTCTCAAGTCAGTAGACCAGAAAAATATACTCTACCCCATGGGAGAGAGAGAGGGGGAGAGAGAGAGAGCGGAGAGAACACAAATATTTGCTAAAACATCATCTAATAAAACACACTTTTATTTTTTTTATAGACTATGACGTTTGTTTTTCTATTCTAGACAATTTAGGGCAGTTGAGAGTGCAAATAGGAATATGCACATGAAGTAACTCATGGAGAGATAAATAGAATAAGGAACTATAAACTTTTTTGTAAATTGTAAAATGTCATGTAATATTACAAATAGGAAACCATTTATTAACCACCCATTATGAACTGTGAAAGGTAAAATGTTGAGAATAATTTATTCACACAAGTCATTCTGATTACTATCTACACTGTATAATGAATTAAAAATATAATTTTTAATAATAAAGATCCTAGTGATAAGGGCCTTATAATTTTCTCTTTAGATAGAGGTTAGGTATTGTGCAACACATTTTTTGGCAGTGTTCAGGGTAGGTTGCAGGATTGGCTGAAGGAGAGATAAGGAGAGAAATAAAGATGAATAAAATGTGGGTTGTACTTTCTAGAAGCTTAAGCCTTGTAGTAGAAATAAAATATGTGCATGAGAAAGGAACCCTTCCCTTCCTCTTTCCTTCCTTTCATTCTCCTTTCCTTTCTGTACTGTGACAGGGCATAATATAATGGTTAAGAATACATATTCTGGAGCAAAACTTCAAGGATTTAAACTCTTGCTCTATCAGTTGTTAGGTCTATATTCCTAGGTAAGTCATTTAACCTCCATGTGCCTCAGTCTGTTCATTTGTAAAAGGAATAACATAACTGCAACAAAAATTGTTGTCCTATCATTTACCCTTAGCATTTGCCTGTATGTCCTGAAGGCTGCTAACAATAAAACTCTTATGAATCTCTGCTGAAGAGCTTTTCTTTTCTATTTTTTCTTGGTCATATAAGTATGGTCAGCCCACCCAGAGGACTCAGAAAGAGCACGTGACCAATAATAGGCATGGAGATAGTAGATAAAATCTCATCTTCCTCACCCCTAGTTTGATGTAATGCTGAGGTTTATTCTGACTACATTTTATTGTTTTTCAATGAGATTAAGCTCCAGTTACATATTATGATAACTCAATTTGATAACAAGAATTTATACAAAAATTCTTATGTCAGGACTGCTTCTGGAGAATCTAAACTTTATAGTTGTATCTATGTTGTATGGTTGTTATGAAAATTAACCATGTCAACATATGCCTGATGCTCTTAGAGCAGTGTCTGACATTTAGTAAGTGCCATATTGGTGTTAGCTGTTATTACAGCATTAGAATGAAAGTTCCATGAGGGCAGAGCTTTTTTTTTTTCATACTTTATTTAAACTCAGATATTTTATTCTGCTTTTGGTGAAACAGGCTCTTCATGATTTACAAAAATTTTTATGAATTGCAAAATACTTTTTCCTTTTCATGTTTTTCCCTGCATTGCCACGTTTTTTTGCCTGTATTCTCCCATTCAAGATTGGCTGCCACAATTAGAAAGCACAAGGACTTTCTTTTAAACTTGCATCTGTAGTGGAAACCTTAGCGGCAGACAGTAACTGTTCTAGGTCTGTCACATAGATGCAGTTTTATTCACTTCTGAATTTTTAGCCTCTATAACAGTGCCTAATCCATAGCAAGTACTCATAAATATTTGATAATAAATTTAATTAAATACTTGGGTGCCTTCTAGGCATTGGTGATATGAAAAAATATTGGAATATATACATGTCTTGAACTAGCTTAAAAGCCAGTCCTTAATCGTTACATAAGCAGAAAAATTACAAAAAAAAAGATAAAAAGGTCTACAATGGGCTGGGTGTGGTGGCTCAAGCCTGTAATCCCAGCACTTTGGGAGGCCAAGGCGGGTGGATCATGAGGTCAAGAGATTGAGATCATCCTGGTCAAACAAGGTGAAACCCCTTCTCTACTAAAAATACAAAAATTAGCTGGGCATGGTGGCGCATGCCTATAGTCCCAGCTACTCAAGAGGCTGAGGCAGGAGAATTGCTTGAACACAGGAGGTGGAGGTTGCGGTGAGCTGAGATTGCTCCATTGCACTCCAGCCTGGGTAACAAGAGCGAAACTCCGTCTCAAAAAAAAAAAAGGTCTACAATGGTGGTAATAGAACAGGTAAATAACAGGTAAGTAAGAGAAGATATGATGAGAATGCAGAGGAAAAGATTAAATTTAAATAGTTAGGTAGGCAGGAAAAAGGAAGCTTCCTGACGGAACATTTATATTGGGCCTTAAATGATGGATAGGATATTACATAAAAAGATAAAAGCTCATTTGCAGGTTTGGAGTTTTCTCTATGCCATGCATGTTATGTGACTTGCCTCCTAAATTTCTTTAATGGAATCTAGTTGCAGCCTTTCTTAAGTACTTGTCAATAATTAAGTTAACGTTTCCATCCAAATGATCAGTGCCTTTAGGGACCAGCAGCTCTGTGGCATTAGTGACAAAAAGAAACAGCAGCATAAAAGTATCCTGTGAGTCTTGAAACCAAAAATTGCCAGTTTTTTCCCCAAAGGAAGAAAAAATCACATAGTAAAAATAAATCTAAGAACAATTGAAATAAAATCAAAGCAGGGCCAAAAAAAAAAGAAGAAGAAGATAGAAAGAAAGAAAAAGAAAAGAAATTAGGGTCTTAGGGTCTTTGCATTGGTAAATGCAAAATAACAGCGGAGAACCATTAAAGAAACCTCAGGAAATTCAACCAGTGCTTCAGTAGCTCATGCCTGAAGGATCCCAGAAATATTCTATCAGTAGCACAGAGACCTGTTCTTAAAATTATCTCTTGATCCCAGTTACAGTGAAGGTTCAAGTACTTGTAAGACAGGGCAAGTTTCAGAGACATAGACAAAAGAAGGAGAAAGAGAAAGAAGAGGAGGACGAGGTAGAAAAATAAGAAAGAAGAAGAGGAAAGAGAAGGGGAGGGAGAAAAGGAAGTATAAAGAAGGAAAATGAGAAGAAGAAAAGGAGGAGGAGAAGAAACAAACTGTAAAAGCAAAATACAAGTGAGGATAACAGTTTGGAGGGCAAAGTCCATAGATCTCTAATGAAGAAAATAATAGAAACAGGGAGGCTTGTTAAATCAGGCTTAGCCCAGAGAGGCAGAGAAGAAGATAAACAAAATGTCATAGTTTTAATACTTCCTAGTAGCCAGAGAGGAGGGATCCTTTTATATGTGAATCTGGGATTGCTTCCTTGGCCTACCTCCAACCTCTATAAAAAAATCTTTCTTTTTTTTTGCGGGGGGGCAGGGGGCATTTGCCAATTTACATTTTTTATTGTACTTTTGGTTCTGGGGTACATGTGCAGATCATGCAGGACTGTTGCATAGGTACATACACGGCAAGGTGGTTTGGTGCCTCCATCCCCCCATCACCTGTATCTGGCATTTCTCCCCATGTTATCCCTTCCCAACCTTCTCACCCCCTGCTGTCCCTCCCCTAGTCCCCTCAACAGACCCCAGTGTGTGAAGCTCCCCTCCCTGTGTCCATGTGTTCTCATTGTTCAACACCCACCTTTCTTTTGATAGTCTCATTTAGGCAAGTAATTTAAAAAATACGAAAAAGCTATTATAAGATTAAAAAATACAACTGATTTTTATGGGCAATAAAGACATTGAAAATCTCACATTTTTTGTTTACAAAGATTTAAACTGAAGTCAGGTATTTCACTTTCAGTAAAAAGAAGTAAAGGAAATAACTAAGGCAGTGAAAAAATAGCAGAAACAAAATATTTTAAAAATTGAGATGGTTGGACACTAGAAAGATGAAAAGAGCTGAAGGAAATAAAGCATGTAATAGAAAAACTCAGGATAAAAAAATGAATGAGAAGGAATACAAAATCAAGTAGCCTATAGAAAGCATAATGTGGGAAATACATGTAATAGGGGAAACTAAAAATAATGAACTGAAAATAAGGGGACAAATTATTTAAGAAAATCTGAAATATAAGCAGAATAGAGAAGCAACATATGTGTAACTAGAGTTTCCAAATGAGCGAAAAGATCACTGGGGCAGAGCCAATATTTACAACTATAAATTAAAAAGAAACTTTCCAGAAACAAAATAAATCTTAAATCTGTGATTGAAAGAGCACTGTGTTGGGGAGACAAACTTTATTGTTTTAGTCCAGGCAAATTAACTATCTATTAGAACAAAACACCTCAGAAGCTCATACCAGAATCCAGAATTGCTTCAAGAGATTCCCTAAAAGGTACAATTTTTAACTGGAATTATCAGATAAACAAATAAGGAAGTATGACTCATACATAGGAAAAAGTAAGTCTTCAGAAATAGACTTTGAGAGACCCTGGTTGGATTTCATAAAGATTGAAAATAACTGCTTAAAATGTCTTCAAATAATTTTTAAAAAGCATAATCAAATTATTTTTAAGTATATAGTTTTGATTATTGAACAAATAGAAAATTTCACCAAAGAGTTACAAATCCCCCCCCAGAATCAAATGATAATTCTAGATCTGAAAAAAAATGAAATCAAATAAAACATTTGCTAGGTTGGCTAAAGAGTGGTTGGAAGATAGCAGAAAAAGATACAGTGACTCTGAAGATAGATTGATAGAAATTATCCAATCTGAAGATCTGAGAGGAAAAAAAGGTAGCCCTGAAAAAAAATTCATAGCTTTAAATATCAAATCATATCAAATCTATAGTCAAATCTATAGCTTTAGTATCCATAGCTTTAAATATCAAAGTCAGTAAAAAATAAAATTAGTTAAGACTCCAACAAAGAAAAGCAGAAAATACAATTTTAAACAAGCGGAAAGAAGGAAATTAAAAAAAACTAAAGCACAAGTTTATAACAAAACAAAAATACTGTAGATTTAAGAATAGAAACACAAAACTGGCTCTTTGGAAAATCAAGAAAGTAGACAATGGAATGGAATTTGCTAATCTAATTGGAGAAGGGGTTAGAGAGAGGGAGAGAAACACACACACACACACACACACACACACACACACACATCCATTCATATAACGCTCCATACCTCTGTGTCTGATAGAGAGGAGTGACTTGCCTGATGTGTGACTTTGTAGAACGAACTCATTGAACTGGAGATGGTTAAGCTATAATCATTGTTCTGAAATTTAATAATCAAAGGAAGAGAATTAGACAGTTTTCTTACCTTTCTGGTTTCATCTGTGTTCCAGAAGTCATCACATAGTTTTCATGGAAATTACTAAAGGAAAGTTCTTCTATACAGAGTAGTTCCCACTAAAAAATACAAAGATATAGAATTGAAATTCATCATCTTACAAGCCCAATGAAATGATAGAATAACAGTAGTGATCAGTCATTTCATAAATGGCTTACAAATTGTGCTATGCTCCTGTGCAGGAGTATAAACAACTCAAGAATTTGTTAGACATGAAACTATTTGGTTGTCAACCCATAACAATTCAATTAGAAATTTTGGGGTTGGAGCCCAGCAGTCTCTCTTACAACAAACTCTCCAGGTAATTTTAATTAGGAAATCAAAAGCTAATAATTGCTTTATGTCACACTGGTTCACATGATTTCATTCTGCAGAAAAATCAAAGAGGATTAAGGCTGATTCAAGGACATGAAAGTTTTCTAGGACATCCTTGTTTTTATTGCTTTCTGATTTTGGCCAGGGTGGTGGTTTGGAGGTGCTGGAAAGGTTTTTGTATTTTGGAGGCTCAGTAATGCTGTCATGTTTCTTCTTCCCTTGGTTCTGACCTTTCAGTTAAGACTGTGTCTCAGAAACACTGCAGAAAGGTCAGAAAGATTTTTTCTATCCAACTTTACTACCTAGACTATTAAATAGTAATATTGGTTTCTGAAGCCTCCCTAAGGAACTGGGACAAATTGAGTTAATCAAATTTTCTAGACTCCTTTGATTCTCATACAGGCATGCAGACCTGGCTCCTGTCATTTTGAATTTCTGAGCCCTTTTTTTGTAAAGAAAATTGAATAATACACTCAGGTGCTTTAAAGCAATTTGCAATTCTCTTAGCAAAATGACCTATATGTGGTAGAAATGTTGCACCAACAATTCCTGCATTGCTTTGAGCTTTTCATGTGACCATTATAGTGTGTACAGTTTCTATACCCTCCTGGAGGGCTGTGTCTGAATTCTATGGAGTTCCCTTTGTAGCAAGTTAAATGTTGCATGCCATTAGGTATTAAATTAATGCATTTTGATGATCAACCTGCTCTGAAGAAAATATTTCTCTTTTGAAATATTTGTGTGTGAGTAAGTGCATTCTTCCTCAGTCCTTTGTACTCTAAGTCCTTGAGGTAGCAAAGTCCTCAAAATGCCTGCAAGCTGAGTCTTTTAGCTCATAGAAGGTAAATTGGGATCAGGATAACATAATACCATTTCTGACCTCTCCCAACATGTGTGACAGGGATTCTTGTACACTCCCTCAGTATTCCCCCAAATAATTTTGAGAATCCCTAAGCGGCATTTCAACTGTGAGCGACAAACCTCATCCTCTTGTGTGCCATGTGGGCTCTGCCATTTATTCACCTTCTAGCACCACTCTAACCCGCTATGGTGAGCCTCGTGGTAAAGTTAATCCCAAAGCAGCAGCTAAGTAGAGATGGTACCTGTTTAGGATAATGATGGAAGATGCCAGAAAGCTGCTGCTATCCATTGCCCTGTGCACTCATGCTGCCTAAGGAGCAGTGCTGAAGAGGTTGATGAGGATGCCATTTCCTGTCACTGCCCAGTGCCTCATACTTGCACCATATTATGACCACTTTATTGACTTAGCTTTTTGTAGCTTTTAGCTGACCTCTTTCAGCGCACTTGTCCTCAGAAGTAGGCATGTGACTGAGCTGGCAAATTATCAGAATGTCCAATTTGATACGTGATTACCTCTCTTCCATTCTGGCCCCATGCTGTAGAGCCTAACCCATGTGCTCAGCTCTCAGGCTTTGAGATGAAGTTCTCAGACCCACTTCACCAGGTCTACAGACATGCCCATATGTGCCTGAATGCTAGGATAATTGTGGCTTGAAGGCAATTATTTCTATCCCTGCTTTAGACAAAGTTGGAGGGTAATGTAGTAAACATAAATTAAGGAAAAATATCAGATTTGACTCCTCTGAGGCCATCTGAGCTAAAAAGCGCACTTAAATGCAAGGGAAGGGAGTAACACAAAGTCCCATAATCTCTAGAAACATGTCTTCATTTACTTCATTCAACAAGTATTCATTAAATACTTACAATGTTCTAGACCGGGGATTGCAAATAGGTTCCATCTTGTTTGCCAGCACTGATCAATTGGTGGTTACTGCCTGTAGCTGTCTGCATCTACATGTGGGCTCTGCAGGGAAGTGTCATGAGTGATCAGCAGCGTCAGCTATAGAGAAAGGATTAAGTAGTGGTGGCAGCAAACACAGCAGGTATTTGCTATCCGTGTTCCAGTCTCTAGAGACACAGCAGTAAATAAGACACATGCATATCTTTAAGTAGCTAAATTCCCTGGAAACAAGAATTCACAGAATTTAATTTAATTTAATTTAATTTTGAAGCTTAGATTCCCTTTCCAAAAGATGTCCCTCAGTCATTCAAGCCAACTCTGCCAATCTTGGCGTGTACTTGTATTTTTCTCCTATTGATGTCATGTTTTCATCTGGATCTGTGGCATCTGCAGCTGGCCATAGCCTCACTCCTTGTTGTTAATGCACAAGACTAATTCATCTCCTGCCTAAAGGAATTGGGAATGGCACTACAAAGAAAAATTGCCCCCTGAGTCAAGAAAAGTCTGTCCTGGACCAATTTCAAAAAGTTCAGTTCCCTACAGAATGATGCAATTTGACATCCCAATTAAAGTAACCAGAGAGAAGAGTCAAAGAGGGAATGGAAGGAAGAGACTCACATTTCAAGCCGAAAAGAAAAACCATTTAGTTGACTTGCATGGGGATGAAAGAGACCTCAGCCCCAGAAGCTAATTACCTATAGCATTAATTCAGGATGTGAGAGACAAAAGATGTACCTTTGTAAAAATGCCCCAAGATAGTCAATTGAAGCTGATTAGTAAAAGCAAAGCTGGAAGGTAGGAGGGGAGGGTGTGCAGGGAGTTGTGATTCATGGTGTCTTTTCTAATTTCCTAAAGAATAGCCAGCATATGAGTTCTAGAAAAATCAATTAATCATTTGAAGCCAGACGCATTCTTTATTGAACCTGGCCTTTCCTTATTAAATATCGTGATGAAGACCAGAAATAAGGAAATAATACTTAGCATGATCCATCAAGATTTCTATATATTTTACTGCTAATGAAGCAAAAATACATTTTTATCCAATAGATATTGAGATAATCAAATATAAAGCCAAACTGTCTCTTTAATTTCCTGACACAATTAATGGATAAATACAATGTTCATTTAAAAGCAAGGCTTTCCTTCACCTCCACAATCAAAGAAATGAAAGCATCTGGTTTGCTTTCCTTTTGGATCCTAGTAAGTGGGGGAAATCATTTGAGTTCTGCAATGACAAAGTTTTATATCATGCTTGAACTGCTTTATAAAGAAAAAAAAAACACGGCCTTTGTTAAAGAGTATCTGTTGTATGTATTATGTTACCCTATTTTTCTTCAGTAGAAACTTACCATTTTGTTTTTCTAACCTCTCCTGCCTTTTTTTTCCCTGGGACAGCACCTGTTGTCTTCTGGGAATTGTCCTTTCTTCCCCCCAATTCCAACTTTATGATTTTCGTATAAATGTCACTAATTGATCATGGTCTTACTCCTTGTTTCTCTCCACTACACATCAAGGGGTGGGCACTAGAATCAAGATGGGTCAGAGTTCCTTCCCTGATATTTTAAAACTTGGGAACAGAGAGAGCCTCATGCTGCCTTTCCTTACTGGCCGAAGTATTTAGCAGGCACTTCTGGGGAGCCAATGTACAGAAAGACAGAATGGACAAAGTCCCGAAATGAGAGACAGAAGATTTTGACTGAATCCTATGTCTTGCAGAAGTCTAGCAATATCCATTCCTGTGGCTTCGATGCTCAATTCTTGTATGAGATGCTCCAATACTCTTCCTGTTTATTCCTCATTTTGATTAAGCTAACTAAATTTGAATTGTGGTAACAAAGATCCAAAACTATGGAAGTGCCTACTAAGTGTGCTAACAATTGACTTGGCAGTAACGCTAAGCAGTTGGGACTATTTCATCTAGTCAGTGGATAGAGACTGATAGGAAGACTTTAAGGAATAGCAGGGATTTGGGAAGATTCTGAGGGATAGTTAGGAATGGGCAGGGATGCTGAGGCAAATTGTACCATTAATAAAAGAATAGGATGGCAATTCACATTCAAATGATCAAAGCCGAGGCCCGGTTCATTGTAGAATCTGTGAGGACACCCTAGTGCAGGACTTACATACACAGCCAGGAAGTCACATGGTTAATCTTTTGTCTCCTATCTCTCCCCAGCTACTTGCTCTCTATGCTTACCTTTAAGTTTGGCATCACTTGTCAGCTTTGATATCCACATCCTCCCTTAGCATCCTCTTTGGTCAAACCTTAATTACCTCTCCTTGACTTTCAGCCTTCCAGATGAATTTCCTCCCGGTTTTCATGCCCATAGTTTTCACCCATAGCCAACTGAAATTTGTCCTAGGCCTGACCAATATAGTAGCCACTAAACACGTAAGTCTATTTGAATTTACACTTTTGAAGTTAAAAGTTTAAAAAATTTCAAATAAAGCTACTCAACCAGATTTCAAGCACTTGATAGGCACATGTGTCTAGTAGCTACTGTATTAAACATTTCCATTCTGGTTGAAAATTCTATTAGACATCCCTGTCCTATAAGGTAGCCCTTGCCTGACCAGACTACCGTTGGTTGCCCTCTTGACAGCTACTAAGAAAATACATAAATAATAATAAAATATAACAGCCAGAAGTGTCCTTATTTCTCCCAGGGATGGAAAGCATGTTACAAGTGCTTTCATGTCTCTCATGGGCCATGCCCTTGGCAGATATCACTAGTTAATCAGAGCATTATTTCCCACTGAACCAAGACAGCTTTTACAGTCTTTCTGAATGCTCTGCTCCTGGAAACTTCTATCAGAAATGACCAGGGTGGATATTTGACATAAACCATTTAGAACCTGTTTCAAGTACAATCCCCTCATTTAGCTTAAGAGAAAATCAAAGTCCAGTGGAGCAAATGAATCATAGATCCTGGACTAGAATTCAGGCCTTCTGATTAAAAGCAGTATAGCATGTTCATGATAGAATTTAACTGCTTGGGTTTGGATCCCAGTTCCACCTTCTAATTTCTGTGTGCTCTTAACTTACTGTTTTTAAGCCCCAGTGTCCTCATTCTGAATTGGGAATTTAATAACAATACCTTCCCCATATGGTTATTGTGGGGGATTCATCTAATAATTAGTGTAAAGTGCCTAGCATATAATAAGTGCAGAATGAATGATAGTTATTATCACCTCTGTAGCTGTTAGGGCTTCAGTTATTATTTCCATCATATAAATGAGAAAGCAAAAATCAAAAAGGTGAGACTGGTGCCAGGTTCACATAGCTAGTTCATTGCAGAGAAGGGGTTCTCACCTAAGTCTTTCAAGTCCAGCACTCTAACCACTATAACATGTTCTCTAAGCAAATCTGGCTCCTGTAGATTCTCTAAAATGACTTTTCACCCTTCCAGTGCAGGGTACTGAAAAATTCATGTATTTGCGTTCTCTTACATAGCCCTTTGACACAGCTGACAAAGATCCTGACAGATAAATTGGTGTGGGCCTGTCTTTCTGAGACCTTCGTGCCTGAGTAAGCTTTTTTACAATCTGTCCATCAGTTAGTTAGAAATGGGCTTATTGGTCTAGGTCATGCTCTACTTTTTCCACTGCGTCCTGGGTCTGTGAAAGTTGTGACTTGCTGGGTAGAAGCAATAAAATTGCTGTTATTTGACAGATTTTGACTTATAAAAACTGCATTTTAACTTAATATTGTTTTCTTCATTTTGCAAATAAGAAAAACAGAGAACATCAGCAATTTGCCCAAGGATAAATAGCTAATAGGTATTGGAATTGGTATTATTCAAATCTAAATCAGTCTGACTAGGTTAACCACTGTTAACTAGGTGTGACTTAGGAGTCTGGGCATCTAAGGAAGACAACAGGATGTCGTAGGGGAGGAATGGAGTGGCCAGTCTCACCAGAGGATGACTGCTGGCTCTTTGAAGATGACTCTCATCGCAGCAGAATCCTTCAGACATCATGTCTGACAGCCTGCTAGTTGCGAATGTCATTTTAATAAAACTGTATTCTAAGCCACTTTTAATTACTTGCTATTGCAGAATTAACTAAGGAGCCTAAAGCTTTGCCATCTAGGAGTTTGTTATTAGGCAATGTTTTCATTCTTTTTCTATTTCCCTAAAAATCTTAACCCAACCTTTATATTCTTACTGAATTTCCTTTTGTCATTTTTGCTTAGTGGCAAGCAGTACAGGTCTTTAGGAGTAAGGCTGTTTAAGAACTATCCCCCCTCCCAAAATGAATGGTTGATTTATGTATTTGTATACATTTGTAACTGTTTATAAAAAAGAAACTTTCTCCAAGAAGATATTTTGTGAGTACCAATGCTTTTTAAACCTGAGCATCATCAATCTTTTTTTTGTCCACAAAAATAAAGCAGATAATTTGTCTGATAGTCATATGTCTTTGTTTTATATACTAAATGTAAGTTTTATTCTCAGTAGCTAACTGAAAAGTAGTTCTTTATGACAGGCTATGTCACCATGGTAAAACAGCTGATGGAAATTTTTTTAATGTGTAAGTTAGTGATTGTACTTATATGACATCAAGTACTTAGATTAACTGATTTTTCTTCCTCCAGAAACCTACTTTTTAACCCAGCTGGAAAATCGAGTTAAAAAATAGACAGCATCTAATCCCTTACACATTACTTGTTTATCTAAATAAACGGCAAACCTGTTTCAGCACAGAATGCAGAAGAAAACAGGAATCTTGTGCACTAAGTGGCGTTTGTAATTGTTAGTAGTTAGCAAGTTTCAGTGATGGTCACCTTACAATATCAAAAGCTGTGATTATATATATTTGGAGCATTTTGAAAGAGGAAAAACATTTTAAAATCACATGCAAAAAGCCTCTCGATATTTTATCATGGCCCCTATTATTGCCTCTAGCTATTTGTTATTTTGTTGAGGCATGTAAGTTTAATCTGTAAATTTTAAGTATATAATATTTATACATTAAGTATATATGTATATGTTAAGTATATTAAGCATATTGTATACATATTAAGCTTATATTGTAAGTTAATATAATACGAGATATATATATATGTGCATAAGTATCTATTTTCTGCCTGAGAAATTCTGTTTCTGTAAAACTGGTGGTGAAGGCTATTGTTTTTCTGGGGCAAGGCTATTTCTCTGTTTTCAGAATTATTTCAAGATCGGTTTTCTCAGGCATAGAGTGTGTACAGATGAGGTCTGTATCTTCTGCATGTTGATGTGCTCCTGTGCAGCTGGATCTGTCCCAGTTCATGGCCCTGGGGCCAAGAGAGATTATTAATGTCTTAATGAATTACCTTAGGAGCACCATGAAAAAATCAGTAAGAGTGTCACCTTCCCTCAGGGACTCTGAAACCAGGAACATTTTCATCCATTGTCAGTCCTGCTCCCTGAAATGTTTTTCTTGTTAAATCTCAGCTGTGTCATCTTTGGCTTTTTTGGCACTTCTATGCTGAGAGTAGCCGAGACATTCTTAGCTTTTTTGTTTTGCAATTCTCTAGTTCACTGTTGGGTAAGAATGATTTCTAGGCAGTTTACAACACATTTAGAATCATTTGGGAGAAGAAGGGGAAAAAGACACATTCAACCTATGATAAACTAAAATCATTTCCTATTTCCTAGTGAAATAAAAGCCAGTTTTCAAATCTGATTACCAATTTGACACTGTGATTCAAGACTTGGACCTTCTGTTCCATTTCACACCAGTTAAAGCAATCACTTCTCAACAGTCACAAAGGAACCCAGATGCTATTGTGATTCTCTAGGTGGGTTTTGATTGTACTTGGCACTATCTTAGGGCACTATTTTAAGTCTGGTTTTTTAGTTTGGTTCGGCCTTTGCTGGGTTTTCAGCACATGAAATCCACTTCTACTGAAGGCATTGTGGAGAGTATGGGGGAGCCACTAGATGGCAGGAGTGCACTACCCAAAATGGGAACCAAGATTAAGCAGCAAGCTTTGGCATTTCTCTGAACACTGGCAGTGTCGGGGGTAGGGGAAGAAGGTACGCTGATTATTGATTGGCCCGGTGACCCCTGTCTCCTCCTCCTCTCTTCCAATTCTAATTGCAATCCTGGATGCTGTTCTCCTGCAGCTTCTCAAGCCCTCTGCCAGAATGGGGAGCTTCGAAAATTGTCCTGCTGGACTCCAGGGTGGGTTTGCAAGATGACAGAGCAGCTTTAGTTTAAGGTGGCTGAAAGGCGTTTTTTGTTTTGTTTTTTCCCCAGCACTGGGGTACTGGCAATTGTTTGAAGAAGGTCCTAAATATGCCTGGGTTTGGAAGTCTTGGCTTCTGTCGGGAATGATGCAAGAGGTCAAGGCAACTTATAATCCACAAACCCTGTTTTCTGCCATGACTGTATTGCTCATTCATTTTCTCCTCCCTTAAGTGTATATCTTTTTTGTTTATTTGTTTTTAGAGGTAGTCTCGCTCTGTTGCCCAGGATGGAATGCAGTGGCCTGATCTTGGCTCACTGCAACCTCCGCTTTCTGGGTTCAAGCAATTCTCCTGCCTCAGCCTCCCAAGTAGCTGGGATTACATGCCACTGCACCCAGCCAATATTTTGTATTTTTACTAGAGACTGGGTTTCACCATGTTGGCCAGGCTGGTCTTAAACTCCTGACCTCGTGATCCACCCGCCTCGGCCTCCCAAGGTGCTGGGATTACAGGCATGAGCTACCGCGCCCAGCCTTAAGTGTGTATCTTAATACACTTACCTTACTTACTTACTAGTTCCTACCATGAGCTAGGTGCCAGGGATACAACCGTAAATGAAACATAGTGAGGCCCTGCAAGAAGCTTACAATTTAGGTACGAGAGACAGAGGCAGATAGGCAATTAAGATGGGTGATCATTGCTACAATAAGGATACAGGACTCTTTAGCTTCACAGATAACTTTCTAATGGGGGACATCTCAAGGACAACTAAGGGTGAGCCAGGCAAATAGGAGAGGAAAATTCCAACCTAGAGTCGAACCTAGAGATGAGAAGAATATAACCCAACTAAAATGAGAGAGTGCTGTCACTTGGGGACTTAAGAAGTTGTCTGGCTGAAATATAGACGATGACAATGGAGGAGCAGGGAAGGAAAGCAAGTGCCAGATTAAAAAGGGTCTTGCATTAGCCTAAATGTACCATATCCATGGGGAGCCAAGAAAGCTATATTCAATGTCCTGGTCTCACTTGCTCTTGAGACAGGTCGTTCTGGTGGCGATTAGAGAACAGGTTAGAGGGAGGAAAGAGGGGAGTGAATTAAGCTCAGCATTTCTGGTGCCACAGCTAAAGAGTGGCCAGGTGATAGAGAGAAGCTGGCCAATTGGAAAGGTTTATTAGGAGAACAGAAAGAATACTTGGAAATTTAGTTATATATGTGGGGTAAGAGAGCAGTACAGGAAGTCCTCACATAAGGTCTTTGATAGGTTCTTGGAAACTGCAACTTTGAGTGACACAATGTATAGCAGGTCCTCTAATAACATTGTTTTGTTCAACATAGTTTGTTAAAATGTTGATGAAGAAAAAGAATTGTTCCATTATGCGTTATGTCACTTCAAGTCACAGTTTCCCAGAATCTAGTGAAGACATTAAGTAAGGAATCACTATATTCTCAAGAATAACTTCTTGGCCCTCATCTGGGGAAACTGCAGAGATTATTTTGCCCTTAACTGAGTGTAATACCAGGCAGAAAGTTAATACTGAGCCTAATAATGTGTAGTGTACTTTGTTAGATGTAAATAGCATGAAATTATAGTTATTTAATGAATATTCATTAATTCATTTCATTCATTCCAACAACATTCATGGATCATCTCTTTTACGTAAGATAATATGCCAGGTCTGCATACACCAGGATGCTGAAAAGTTGCTGTTTTCCAATCTTCAGGGGGCTTAGAGAACATTTTTTTCTTCTCAATAGATGATTTCCATTTGTTGTTGTTTTTTTTTACTTCTGTTATATGTTTTGAAGTTTGACTAGGTATTATATCATTTTTAAAAGTCATTTTTACATAAGTCTCGTCACTTCACCTAGACAAAAATTTGCTTGGGACCAGGTAGCAACCATAACATTGATACCTTTACAAAAAGCTGTTTGAAAATATTTGTTGAATAAAATGAAATACAACTATGATTTTTATAATTTCTAATGCTACTTTTGACACATAGTTTAGGACTTCCCTACCATTGGTATTATCATGAGAATTTTAAAAAAAAGAGAGAGAAAGAAAAAAAATAATTGTGTTGAGTTTCATCTTAATTTCTCTACTTCTGGAGACATTCTCATAACATCGCAAGTAAGCAGAGCAGAAAAATAGTAGAATGACTAGGTTCTGTTATGTAAGTATTGGATATATTACTGATAATATCCCTAATATCTAGGAAACCTTACATTAAATATGTATACAACAATGCCCCACTGTTTGTTTATATGTGCTTACTCAACATTTGCTGAGGTCCTATATGGTAGCATTACATTAGACACTGCTGGTAACAGAGTTAACAAAATAGGCACAGTCCTTCTCATGATGCTTAAGATTTAGTTAGGACAATAGATTTTAGACAAGAAAATACATGCATACAATATTCCCATAACTAATAAGAACCTGTGTTAATCCTCCAAGAGGTTTTTTTGCTTGTGATCATACATTTGTGGAGGAAATATGTAATAATGCTTGTGAGACAGAGAAAAACAAACATGAAGATGTGAATCTCTTGCCTGGGTCATCATTAGAGAGCCAGAATTCAGCCATTCATGGTCAAATGAAATAAGCAGCTAATGAGAAGAGATAGGTAATCTCCCATGTCCTTAGAAAGAATCTTGGCACCAGAGGTGGCTAATGTCCTAGGCTTCATCTCATTTATCAATTCGAATTGATTAGAAGTGGCTGCCTGGAGTACCATGCTGAGCAGGACTTAGTGGGAAAGAGGGATTGTTTTTCAAATGAACAGTTGCTTAGGAAGAGAGGGGGCGACACATGCCATGCATTTGTTAACCTTTCACTACACGATGGCTCAATCAATGATATTGACATATTTAAAGAAAGAAGCAGGAAAAGTTGAGATGAATGTCTAGAAACACAAGCATCAGGGAAGCAACCGAGGTTAGGGACCACTGCATTCCTGAATCTGGGAGGCCCTGCCATTCAGATCTGTAGGCAGGTGAATGCTGTTGAGGGGAGGAATATTTGATCAGGCTTCACTGTGGCATCAGGACACTTGAGAATCTATTTTTCTTTGCTCAAATTCTATGCTCAGTGAGGCCTTTTAATTCAGCTGCTAAGTTCACCAAAACCAGGAAAGAAGACAGCCAGTGAGAGGTCACTGGAGACAGCTAAAATCCAGTTTCTGAAACTGTAAGCTGGAGGATTTGGCCCCTGGTTATGTAATTCCTTCCAAGGTCATGCCTTCCTAGAGTTTCTTATTGGTCAGTCTTGCCTGGCCATAAACATTGCCCCAAAGTGCCTTTTTTTTTTTTTTTCACTTTGATGAACCCACATGTAGTTTTATCAGTTAGCCAAATAAGCTAATTTGTAAAATATATAACCAATGCAGAAGACTGATCACTAAAGTAAATTATTCAAAAAATTCATAGTCTATGTTTGGACCCATACAAACTTTAAAAATAAACAAATCTGACAATTGAAACATATATAAATTCAATTTTGATGACTTTTTTTGGCAAAAAGGTGCTATTAATTTTCTTTTCTCACTGGCATCTTCCCCTGATCTCCTTGCAAGTTCTGCAGAAGTCTGCTTTTAAATGTATTTAAATGCAAATTCTAAGTTTACCCACACACTTCTGTTAATGATGTGAGAGTTCTAATGTATTTTATTTCTCAGCTAAAAGATGAAGCAAAATGCAAATTTGAAGAACATTGAAGGAGTTTTCTTTCTGCCTTTTAAAATACCTGGAACAGGTGCCATCCTTCAAGTTGAAATACACAGAAAAAAATGCCTAATAACATTTGCTACTTGGCATTGGCAGCTGGCATTGTATTTTTTGCAAATGAATATCTTAGGATTGAGTCACAGAAACTATGTGCCACATAAAAGTGCATGTGAAATAACTTTCTCCAAGAAAAAGAAGGACTTGGAAACATTGTAGACTCAATAAAACACTTTTCTAAGGGCTCAGCAGTCTGAGAAGGTCTTTTGGAAGTAGGGCTAAAATGGAAAAGAATAGGAAGGGGACAGCAGTTGGGAGCAGAAGACAGAAGACAGGTAGAAGCAGAGAAGAAAGAGTCATAATAAACCAGAACTTCAGGCAAGACAGGGTGGTGACTGGGTTAGGCATTATGGAATATTTGATAGAATATCTCAACTGCAAGATCAGGCTAAGGCATTGATTCAAGGGGTTACAGTTGTCAAAGCACAAGCCACATAAAGTATATTACAACCCCTGAAACACATTTATAAATGGCCACAAATTTTTCCCATCCCAATACTTGAGCAATGAGACTGTCACTTTTCCTATCAAAAGGTATAGTGAAACACCTGGCAGAGTCCATGTGAGAGCCTGTCTCACATGGACTCTGCCAGCCATGTAACATGTTTCAGCAAATGGGACCTCTGTACCTCTGACACAGAAGCTTGAAAAGCGTGTATGTGTGTAAAGGGGCTGGCTCTCTGGAAACACTACTTCAGACCTGTCTAGTCTATTGAAAGATGGGAGGGGCTGAATTGATTCCCTATTGCTGCTATAACAAATTATTGTGAACTCAATGACTTAAATTCCACATACTTATTTTCCCATAGTTCTCAAGGTCAGAAGCCTAAAATGGGTTAGTGTGTTAGGCCTTTCTTGCATTGCTATGAAGAAATATCAGAGACTGGGTAATTTATAAAGAGGTTTAATTGTTTCATGGTTCTGCAGGCTGTACAGAAAGCATGGTGTTGGCATCTGCTCAGCTTCTAGGGAGACCTCAGGAAGCTTACAATCATGATGGAAGGCAAATGGGGGTAGGGGCATCATATAGTGAGAGGAGGAGAGACGAAGGGAGAGTCGAAGTGGGAGGTGCTATGTACATTAAATGACTAGATCTGGCAAGAACTCACTATTGTAAGGACAGTATCAAACCATGAGGGATCTGTCCTTGTGATCCAGGCACCTCCCACCAGGTTCTACCTTCAGCACTAGGATTACAATTCAGCATGAAATTTGTGTGGAGACAAATATCCAAACTATATCGGCCAGCAAGACTGCATTACTTCTGGAGGCTCTAAGGGGGAATTCACCTCCATGCCTTTTCCAGCTTCTAGCCACCACTTGGATTCTTTCTGGTTGTGCCTTCCTTGCATGGTTCCAATCATGCTTTTTGTTATAACATCTCTGGCCCAGATTCTTCTGCCTTCTTCTTAAAAGGTCCTTTGTGATTAGATTGGACCTACCTGGATAATTCAGGATACTCTCCTCATTTCAAGATTTTTAACTTATTCCTCATCTGCAACATTTCATTTGTCACATGAAATCACATATTCACATTCACAAATTTTGAAAATTAGAGCATGTACATCTTTTGGGAATCACTTTTCTGTCTACCACTTAGGTCAAATACAGGAGAAACAAGGAGCTTCATTCTGGAGCCCACATTGAGGTACCAGATAAGTGAATGAGACCAGCTTGGCTTTTCAACCCCAGCACAGAATGGAGCCATGTTAGGGAACCCACATGGGATCAGCAAAATAAAGAGCCATACTACAAAATTACAAAAAGTAATATGAAATTTATTTTTAATTTCTTTTGGATTTAGGCCATGTAATCCACAAACCCTAAGTTAAATAATTTATTTTTACAATAATTTCAGTCACCCTTTTGGAAACCTGAAATTTTATTTATTTATTGGCAATGGTAAAATTTTGAAGAGAAGATATAGCTTTATGACTTCTTCAAATAGTTCCTCTCCTCATGGTATGAGAACTGATACCCTTTTTATGTTGTACACACCCATTATATTTTCCAACTTACCTATAAATACGACCTCTTTTCTGAAAAATAAGAGGTGGAAAGGATTTTCAATTCAACATCCTAATGGTTCTCCAGTAAATATTTGGTTGTTTCTCTAAATCTTTATGTCTGTTTTCTTGAAATAATTTTAAATGCTAAGAGGTACTTGTGGCCCTTATCAATGCCATTGGAAATTGTTCCAATTTCTTATTTTCTAAAATCGCGGATGCTTGAAAATATTCCTATTCATCCCAACTCTTGGAATCGCAGAACGGTGTGTACCACAGCCTCTGTGATGTTTCTATATCCATAAGACATTTATGGACTACTCTGTTCCAATTAAGTTATCATCTATCATTTGAAATGTGTGACGCACTAATGTCTGCATTGGGCTCTATGGAATGCCATACAAATCAAGTTTAAAAGACAGGGCCAGAACTCTCTTTGGTCCTTCATTAACTCAAATATTAAATACTTGATTTGCAACTCAAGATCCTGACTTTGAAGATTATTATTGTGCCTTCTAGGTCATCTTCCTGGAACTTTATCTTGAATATTGAGTTCATTGTCTTGGAAACTGGACAAATCTGCGATTGAAAACTTTTAATTACATTTTTCTATTGTAGGGTGTTAGGGAGATAAAGAAAGGAACATATATTCTATTTTCCAAGGTTTCCTTGATAAGTGTAGGTGATGGATCAATTCTACATTTATGTCATATCTTCTAGCTCTCCTGAGATTTCTCCCTCTGCAGTCATGTGGCAGTTTTAAAACATGTCTATGAATTATTTGAAATTTTGCACACTGAAAGGTGAGTTATGGCTGTGTGCTATGGCTCACTCCTGTAATCCCAGCACTCTGGGGTCCACGGCAGGCGGATCACGAGGTCAGGAGTTGAAGACCAGCCTGGCCAACATGGTGAAACCCCGTCTCTACTAAAAATACAAAAAGTACCTGAGTGTGGTGGCAGTTGCCCGTAATCCAAGCTACTCGGGAGGCTGAGGCTAGAGAATTTCTTGAACCTGAGAGGCAGGGGTTTCAGTGAGCCGAGATTGCGCCACTGCACTCCATTGTGGGTGACGGAGCAAGACTCCATCTCAAAACAAAACGAAGGATAACAAAACAAGAACTTAATTCTTGTAGCAGGTTCGGGAACCTGTTCTACAAAAGAGGTATCTTGTTGAGAAGAGGCACTGAAACTTGGTAGTAGGAACCTAGGATTGTAGACTAAGAATTGCAACTAATTGTGTGAATTTGATCAGAACATGTTCTCTCTAGGACCAAATCTCCTCAACTGTAAAATAGAAAGTTTGGACCAAATAATATATATGATTTCTTGTCTACCTTAAAGTTTTATAACTAACAATTTTTAATAACTGTTGAGATGGACAAATCAATTCAATGAGTTGTATGGAATATCTCCAAGAAAAAAGTAGCCAATTTCTAAGTGTGATGATTCATCTATAAATTTTTAAGAAGTTCTTTGCAAAAATATTGAAGAGCTTGATTCTGGGATTGGAAAAATGATGAAGTTATCTTACGTATTTTTATTGAACTGAAAACTATGAGCTTTTAAAAAATGACAGTGATTAGAAAAAGCTTTTCTAATTCCACTGTCATTAACTCAAAGGTGTTATATGTTATTTGCAATGACTTAAATGTGACATTTACTGAAATTATTCATCATAAGAAACAGTCATTTACTTTCTTATTCATAAAGTGTTTCAGCCCTCCATTTTCCAGATTATTTCTGTTCTATTGTGAATGTGGGCAATCTTCTTGTTAAGGATTGAGACAACTGAATATGTGAATAGCGATTCACCTCCACCCTCTGGGGGTACAGGAAAAAGAAGGCTTTTGATTTTTTTAATTGAATGTTTCTGTAATATATATAACTGCAGGTTATAACTAGTAGGCTTTTTGGAGCAATGAAACAATAAAGAATTAAATTATTTTCAGATAAACAGGATAAAGATAGTCTTTCATGATTTCAGTCATTCCTATAACTGCATGTCATTTTACATTTCACAGTGGTTATTATTTTTTTCATCTTTATTGTTTTCTAACTTCATCTTACAATCTGTATGGACTACTCAAAGTTTGGTTTAAAATTACTGTTTGATTTAAAGATGTATTTTGTCATAAGGAAAATAGTGTATTGAGATGTCCCCAAAAGGCTAAGGAGACCCAGAAGAGGACGTAACTAAATCTGAATCAGGTCTGGGCATAGTGGCTCACACCTGTAATCCCAACATTTTGGGAGGCCAAGGTGGATGGATCACCTGAGGTCAGGAGTTCAAGACAAGCCTGGCCAACATGATGAAACCCCTATCTCTACTAAAAATACAAAAATTAGCCAAATGTGGTGCTTGGCATCTGTAGTCCCAGCTACTTGGGAGGCTGAGGCAGGAGAATCGCTTGAACCTGAGAGGCAGAGGTTGCAGTGAGCCGAGATCACACCACTGAACTAGAGCCGGGGTAAAAGAGCAAGACATCATCTCTAATAAATAAATAAACAAGTCTGAATCAGGTAAGACTTCTGAGGGGAAGCCACATTTGAGTCAGGCTAGTAAGTGGCAGAGGGAGAATTTTAATTCCCCCCATTTTTCTCATCCTCCAAACTCCAGGTCTCGGCTCTGGACTGCATGGTTTTTCATTTCCACTCCCAGGTCTCCTGTCTGGCCCAATCTACAGATCAGACTTTATTTCTTTCCTGGGCCTTTCTGACCATGGCAAGTAGGATTATACTAATGCCCATATTTTAACATTGACACCAAAACGAATGCTCGATACTCTGAGCACTCACTAGGTGCCAAGTCTTTTATTAACAGGGAGATCACATAATGTTGTCAAAACAGGGATGCCTTTTAAAAAACAACTTGATGGGATATATTGACACACAGTAAACTATATATATTTAGTATATGCCATTCGATAATTATTAATATATGTATTCAGGAATGAAGCCATCACCACAATCAAGATGAGAAACTTCTCTATCTCTCCTGAAAGTTTCTTCTTACCTCTTTATAATCTGTCCCTATTACCCACTAGGCAACCACTGATCTGCTTTGTGTCACTGTGGATTAGCTTGTGTTTTCTAGAATTTTATACAGATGGAACTGTGCAGTGTTTACTCTTTTTTATCAGGTTTTATTCACTCCATGGCCTTCCAAGCACCAACAGTTCATTACTTTCCATTGCTGGGTATTATACCATTGTATGATGTACAACAGTTCATTCCTTTGCCTGATGATGGGCACTTGAGTTGTTTTCAATTTTTGAATACTACCCTATAAAGCGGCTATGAACATTCGTATTTTAAAATAACGATGGCTTGGATTTTGACAGGCAGAAAAGGCTGGATTCTTTTCAGCTCCGTGAATCCACTTCCATCTCACTCTGGGTCTTAGCAGACACCATTCTTCACGTTTGGAACCCTCTCCTTTGAAAGCCTCATATGTGCTTCCATTTTCACTGTCACCTGAAAATCTCTGTCTCACTCTTCCTGTCTTGGTATAGACCTTACTTCCTTTCAGAATCACTTCTCTGATCATCAGTGGGTCGGGTACCCCCACGTTTGTTCAATATAGCATCAGCACTTTGCCCATGAAAGGATTTATCACCATGTATTGTAATTGCTTGTTTAATATCTGCCTCTCTTAGGATCTCATTGAGAGCAGGACCATCTTGTATTTATCATGGTGTCCCCAGAATTTACACTGACTGAAGAAATATATGCTAAATGGTTGAATAAATGAGTAAATGAATGAAAAGTAAAGAGTAGTATAAGTACAAAAGGGAATTGAGAATATTCTATAATTAAGTTGTGGTGTTAGTTGCACAGCTCTATGCATATATTGAAAATAATGGATTGTATAAACTACATGAGTGAATTGTATGGTATGTTGTCTGTATCTCAATAAAGCTGTTTATAAAAAGGAAATTGAGAAGTAGTAAGTCATCCAGATGGAAGAGCATGTTACATAAGGCTAGAAAGATCTTTAACATTTCAGTATCAACTCTCAATGTGCTAGAAGATTGAATGATCAAAACTCAACTTACCATCCACAGTCTTTATCCCAATATTGTCTTCTTACTGGATGCATTTACTGGCTCTATTAATTCATTTTTGTTACCAATCTTCAAAGCATGCTAGGATCAGTTTTCTAAATGCTTTTGTTTCATTTTGCCTCTGTGAGTAGCAATCTAATCTAGACTGGATGGCATAATAATTTAGGAGAAAAGAGGGACTCATTCCATGCCTGGAACCCTCACTCTATAGGAGAGCTGATGCAAATCCAAACCTCTATTGCCTGCACCAGTGAAGAATAAGTGAGGATTTGCCAGGATGCTAATATGGAGAAGAACATTTTTATGGACATATTGAAGGACAGTTATAACTCAGTTATAAGAGTTATAGGCCAGGCGTAATGGTTCACACCTGTAATCCCAGCACTTTGGGAGGCCCAGGTGGGCAGATCACCTGAGGTCAGGAGTTTGAGACCAGCCTGGCCAACATAGTGAAACCCCGTCTCTACTAAAAATACAAAAATTAGCTGGGCATGGTGGCATGCACCTGTAGTCTCAGCTATTCGGAAGGCTTTGGCATGAGAACTGCATGAACCAGGAGGGTGGAGGTTGCAGTGAGCCGAGATTGCATCACTGCACTCTAGTCTGGATGAAAAAAAAGAATAAAAAAGGTATAATCCACAAAAAACAGGGCAGTAAGGTATAATCATCAAAATAATCATTGAAGAAGGACATGTCCTATGGTGTGAAACTACACAGTGAAGGTGGGTAGCAGCAGGAATCTGAGACTAGAGAGGCAAGTTGGTGTAAAATTTTTTTGGGGTAAAATTTCTTTGACCTGAAGGAGATTTGGATTTTATCCTGTGATTAAGGGAGAGCCAGCTTTTTAAAAAATTAGGTTTTTAAGAAGGAGTGAATGATGACTACAGGGTCATTGTGAGGATAAGTGCAGTAATAGCTACAATAGCATGTTAAACCCCTGGGAAGAGAATGCAGAGTAAATTAAAATTTCTTTTACTTATCTAATTTGACCATAGCCTAAATTAGCTTTTCATTTGAATTCAAACTTCCTACACTCATCTCTGTTCTGTCTCTCGCCTTCTCTAAAAGTCTCTGGTTCTAAGCACAGCTTTGAATGTGTCATCATAAGTGCCCTCAGGAGATCTTATTTTGTGTGTTTAGGATCAGGAAGAGATGTATGCTCTGGGCTCCTCTCCCTGTGGGAGCTATCTTCTATCACCACAGAAATTCTACCTAAAATTGAATGTTATTCAAAGCTATCTGTCTTGAAGGGAACCATGTTTTAACCACTCGGATTTTTATCTGTTGGCTTGATATTCATCCATAACTACATCTCGATTTCAACACTTTATTAGATATATATTTCATCCCCATCAGATTTTTTGTTTGTATAACAGTGCATATGTATGCTGTGTGTGTGTGTGTGGTGTATATGGGTAGGTGGGGGATTGTATTCCATTTGGTGTAGATGGGTAGGTGCCACAGAATTAATTATAGCAACCTTAATGGCTCAAAGCAACACTCATTTATTAACTGGGAGTTCTGTAGATTAGAAATCCAAACAGGCTAAGCCAGGTTCTCTGCTTACAATACACAGGACTGAAATCAAAGTGTCAAATGGGCCAGGTTCTTATTGGGAGGGTCTGGGAAAAAATTCACTTCCAAACACACATTGTTGGCAGAATTCAGAACAAGGATTTTTAAAAATATATATATAACTGCAGTGCAATTATTAAAATATGAAAATTCAGAATGGAAAAAACACCATGTACATCATCCACTGTAATATTGAAGTTTGATCATTTCTGCCAACAGGCCTATTAAAACTATTTTCTTCCCCAGCCAAGGATTCTATTCAGAACACATTGCATTTATTTGTCATGCTCCTTTAGTCTTCTTTATTCTGTAGTAGTTCTTTAGTCTTTCTTTATCTTTCTTGACACTGACACATTTTTTAAGATCATAGAGCAGTTATTTCTAGAAGTTTCTTAATTTTGATTTTTATTTCCTGATTAAATTTAAGTATTTTTGTCAGGAATGCCAGAGACACAATGTTGTATCCTTCATGGTACATCACATCAGGAGGCATGTGATGTCGGTTTTTCCAATATTGGTGTTATTACCTTTGATCATGTGGTTACTGTGTTGTCTTCCAGTTTTCTCCACTGCAAAATGTCTAAGTTCCCCTTTGTAAGAAATGTGTAGGGAATTACTGTTTATAAATATATGTTCCTCATCAAACTAATTTTAGCATTTAGTGTTGATATTTTAAACTCCATTTTCTCTATGTTAAAGCATCTTATAGCATTCTACTATAATGAAGACCTGGGTTGTTTGTTTGTTTATTTATGTCAATATGAACTCACAGATTCTCATTTTACTAAATGTAATAATTTATGTATTTACTTATAGTGAAGGTCAATTTGACCCAGATGTGGCCACTGGGGGACTGTTCAACTTGCTCTCCTGCCCTATTGATACATCCTCATCATCTCTGAGTCGTTTCTAACTTTTTGGTACAGGGAAATGTTGCAGACTTAGCTTGTATTTAAACCCTAAAAACAACCTTTTCTCCAAAGAGGCCTATTGGGTTTTAAATTTTTATTATTATCTTTTGAAATTTTTGTGGGTACATAGTAGGTGTATATATTCATTGAGTACATGAGCTGTTTTGATACAGCAAGAAATGTGAAATAAGCACATCATGGAGAATGGGGTATCCATCCCCTCAAGCATTTATCCTTTGAGTTACAAACAATCCAATTACATTCTTTATTTAAAAATATACAACCAAGCTATTATTGACTATAGTCATCCTATTGGTTTTCAGAAGAGAATGTGACTTAGAAATTAGTCATAGGTGTGCTCATTGTTTCTGGTGTCATTTGGGTGGCCTTTTTTTTAAGGGAGCTTTATTCAATCCGTATGAAATCATATTTTTAAGTAGACACTCTATTTTAGAACAACTTTAGATTACAAGACTACAGAAAAGTTGAGAAGACAGTTGATTCAGACTTCCTTAGCTTTACTTAATGTTCTTTTCCTGGGTTCCATCTAGAAAACCAACCATATTGCATGTAGTTGTTACATCTCTTCGGGCTCCTTTTGACTGCAGTGGTTTCTCAGCCTTTCCTTGTTTTTACAACCTTGGCAGTTTTGAAGAGTATAGGATATTTCTCTATCAGCTTTTTCTTTCTTTCTTTCATTTTTATGTTACTCTTACGATTATACTGGGATTGTGTATATTTTAGAAGAAGACCACAAAAGTAAAGTGCCAAGTTAAGCACGTTCTATTAGGAATACATATTATCAACAGGATTTACCACTGTTGAAGTTGACTTTGCTCGCCTTGCAGGAGTGTTTGTCAGATTTCTCCACTGTAAAGTTTCTCTCTCCCATCCTCGCCTTTTTATACTGTACTCTTTGGAGGGAGATCACTACTAGAAGCCCACACCTGTGCTTCCCTCCTTAAGGACAAAGTATTTACATAAATTATTTGGGATTCTTCTGCCTGGGAGCTTTGTCTCTTTTCTCTCATTTACTTATTTATTTATTCATATAAATATGACCTCATGAATATTTATGTCATACTTTGAGTTATAATCCAATACTACCTTATTTGTTTTGTGGCTCAAATTAATGATTTTTGCTTTGGCCATCGGGAGCTCTTTTAGTTGGCTCCTCTGTCCCTTTGACATTCCCCTATCAATTTGGTTTGGGTTGACTGGTTTTTGAGGACTTCCTTACTTTCTGGCAGTATGAGATGCTTCAGGCTTGTGTTGTATATTTTCTGCCCCAGTAAGCTTGCTTTTCACCATGGTATTTGTTAGTAATTCTAAAACTATATTCTGTGTGGGTTTGGGAAAATGATTGATATATTGTGGAGAATGGGAGCCAGATTTCTTACTCTGGGAAAAAAGTTAGAAATATAGAAAGGAGAAAGAATAGAAGGTACCCTATGGGTTTGGATTAAAATCTAATTGCTGTATAAACTCATGGTTGTAAATTTAATGATATCTCTGGTGATACTCCTTGTCTCAGAGTCTGTTTTGTCTAATATTAAAAATGGTTATTCCAACTTTCTAATACTTACTGTTTTCTTGATATATCTTTTCCTATCATTTTATTTTCAGATTCTTTTCATATTAAAAGCAAATTTCTTATAGACAATAATAGTTGGATTTTGTCTTTTTACTGGAAAATCTCTGTCTTTTAATGGAAGTAATTAGTCCATTTGCATTTTATACAATTATTGAATCTCAGTGCAGTGTTTATCTACCCCACTACCACATTCCTTTGCAGCGCTTGTTTCTCAGATATTCTGCCTTGAAAATTGCAGTCATTTCTGAAACTTGTAATTACAACTCCTGCCTTCATATCTTAGTGAGACCCCAATTCTGCTTGAGCTTCTTCTTCCTCATCTGCAGCACAGAAGTCTGAGAGATGATGATATGATTATAGTCCCTATGTTCTGTGTTTTCCTTCTTTCAAAGACTGCAGTACTGTGTTATCTGTTTTTAATGCTTTGAAAAGTTACCTCACATATTTTATCTATTTTATTGTTTATTTTATTTTTTAAAATTTATAATTATTTTTAGTAGGAGCTCAAGTCTAGTAAAATTACTCTACCATGCTTAGATAGATACCCAGCAATTCAGTTTTTAAACTAAATATAACAATAAAAATGCCATTGCCATACTATAAAGTCAGGTATTCTGGTTACCTTAATATACAGGTTGTTTTTGCAGGCAAATCTCAAATAACCTTTTACTGATAAATTACCTGAATATCTTTAAATAGGAATTTTAACCCTTTTAGCTAACTATAAATTTGGACAAAAACAGAAAAAAAAATGGAAAGATATGTGGAGTAAGTGACAGGATATGGATATTGTCCAAGAACACAGCACTTATATACGTATGGTACTTGGCTCTCCACAAGTTCTTTTACATACTTTTCCATCAGGGCTCCTGTTGGTTACAAAGGACAGAAACCTAGCTCAAAGTGAATTAAGCATTACTGGCTTACATAAACAACGTCTCTGAGTATCTGGGTTCAGTTATACTGCGGGGAATCTGCCTCTCTTCATGTCTCATCTCTCCTTACCCCTGTGTTGGCCTTGTTGGCTGACAGTTTGACATTAGCAGCTCTTGGCTTATATTCTGCTAGGTTAGCAAGCATAGCAAAAAGAGAGCTCCTCCATCAGTCAGCAAATAATTATTGAAAGCCTGATACTTAGGGAATATGGGATATATACAATGATGAACTAGATAATTAATGTCCTTGCCCCCACGCATACACTCAGGTGAAATGAGACACAATAAAGATGTGAGCAAGTAAAATAATTTGGCACCCTGAAATTAATTTGAAAAAGATAATACAGGATAATGCAGTAAAGGCTATGTGATGGCTACTTTTTTTAGTCATCCAGAAAGGCCTATCTTTGTAGGAGACATTTGTCTTAAGACACACATGATCATGAGGGAAAGGCAGCAAGAGAATGGTCCATGAAAAACATTGCAAATGGAAAGAATGGCAAGTGCATGGCTCCTGATATGGGAAACAGCATAGCCTATTTGAGGTATAGAGTGAAGTGAATATGAAGAAATAACAAATGATGAAATAAACAAGGTAGGTAGAAATTAGATTATAATAACTTTATGGACCATAGTAAGGAGTTTGGATTTAATCCTTGTTACAATGAAAGTTTTTGGAAGATAGCCAAGTGATATGATGTTACCCATTCTTAAAATGATCAGCCTGAAGGCTAGTCAGGAGGAGTTTCCAACAATAAACCATGACTGGGAGTTTTTTGTCTGGCTTGGGTGATGTGCCATTCTTAAATCAGTCGCTATGGCTAGGCTAATGCAATGCTTTGATTGGCCCATCTCAGGTTATCCTTTTTCTGAGGCCAGATGGTGAATTCGCCTCCATCTGAACTACATGGACTGAAACTAGGAATGAGGGTGATATTCTCACATTGAGGTGGTATTTCCAGAAGAGTAAATGGATGCTGGGAAGATACAAACAGCAAAAACACATCTGCTCATTTTTCAGGTTGAGCAAAGAGTGGTTCCTATTATTGTAAAAGTGTTGAATCCCTGTTGTATTCTGAAGGAAGCTATTGTTCTTACAGTCAAGAGAATTTATCTCACTGGCTGAGAGATAGCATCACACTAAACACAAGTCTGAACTCTGAACAAGATTCAGAGTTTCTTATCCACAAACATTTATTGAGTACTGACCTGCACATTTGGGTTTTAAACTGATTTGCAAATATAAAATATCTCATTAAATAAGATGAAGATATGTTTTACATTATTTTAATTTGGTAAATTATGGCCAAAAATCATAGAAGAGACCACATTTGGAAAAAGAAAATCTTGTTATTATGTCCTCACAGGGTGAGTAGAGGCTAAAATACTTCCATTTCTAAAGCACAAATATTCCTTATGGGAAATTCACGTGTGTCTCAGTCTTTAAGGATGTACTTCTTGAGCAACTTTGAGGAACTCAAGTATAGTAAATCACTAGTATTCCTTGATTTTCATCTGAGAATTCTAAGGGAAATAAACTGTGAAATAGTTGTGCTGCCAGTAAGAATGCAATATATTCTGTCTATAAATAGCATATGTACTGAAGGTTAGAGGAAAAATTGCTAATGCCACACCCAAGGGAAAAAATGGAGGAAATAAAGGGAGATTTGAAAAATTACAGATGATTGAATATCATCTCATCATCTCAATTCCAGAAAAAGTGACTGAGGGTTTAATTAGGTTTATATTCTTAAATAAGTTAACGAGAAAGAGTTTTACTCACAGAATTTCCATGTAGCATTTGAAGTTGAATAATAAAACCTATCTTAAGCAAAAACTGGTCTACCTAGCTGGGAACATTTATAAAATTCATCCAAAAAAAAGGTCTAGTTTTTTTTATGGCATCTCTGCTGCTGTGGCTAAGGTCAGAGTATGAGTAATTCGAAACACTTCTTTTTTCTTAATAAGCAAAGTGTTTGATGTTTGGGAGGACATTGATTTTGGTGTCCCACCTGATAAAGTTTCTTGTCTATTATTAGATTGCATTATCCACTGGTCAAAACAGGTAGTCATCATTCTTATCCACAAGCGTTTATTGAGTACTTATCTACACAAAGGACTGTGTTAGATGTGGAGGCACGAAGAAGCATGTACCCTGTCTAAAAGAAACCTGGTTAGAAAATCATGGCAATCACGATTCAGAGAGGAGACCAGTGTGGGATTGGTGGCCATGCTGATATCATTAAGGCTGGTATATTATTTGGAGAAATAAGTAGCTGTCCAATCTATGTACAGAAGAAAAGTTTGTGGCTGGGGCCGTGCCATTCTTGCTTTGTCTTCAGTTACTATGTATTTCTCCTGGGTTAGCTCTTTTATTATTACAATTTCAAATCCTCTTTCTATGTGTTAATAATGATGGCATACTTTATGTTTCTAGTCTAGCCTTTCTCTAGGGAAGATTCATGTTCTGCTTTCTACTGTACATCTCTAATATGAGAACTTTAATGTCAATGTGTCCAAAACTCAATACATTTTTCCCTATACTTGCTTTTCCTTCCATATTCTATGTGTTGGTTAAGGGCACCACCAGTCACTACAGATTTAAGCCCAAGTCTAAGAATCATTTTGTACTCTTTATTCTCCTTGTACTTCCTTTACCCCATTGGCCTCCAAGTTCTGACAATTTGACTTCCCCTTGTTTCCTACTACATCCCCTTTTGCATTTGGTAATTACTTGCGTTGAAGCACTAGTCACATGGTGCTGTATGTATTTGCACATGTGTACGTGAGCTCTATGGTTTCTCAGTCTGTAATCCCATTTCTAGTGCCTATTGCCACACTTAGACCATGGGATGTGCACACAAAATGCTTGTTGAAGGAATTGTGTGTTAGACATTTATTATTTGTCCAATCAGTTACTTAATAATTCACCCAACTTACATTCCTGGAGGACTTGCTATGTGGTGGGAATTGTGCTTTCTTACTATTGCGGACACAATGATGATTGAGACATCATCTGTGCTCTCTGGTAGCTCATAGAGGACAAGAAAGAACAGACACACAAACAAGACTGAGAAACTAAAGTCAAGATGAACCCAGTAATCTTAATGTTTATCTTTTTCAGTCTCAGAATGTGCATATATGTATGTGTCATCTTATTTGATAGTGATGTTGGATATTTTGAAATGCTTTTTTTTCTCTCTCTCTCATGTTATTTCAATGTGGCATCAGTTAAAATCTCAGGTCGAATTGTCACTAACAAAGGACTTTGAAGAATAAAACTCATTTTCTCTTAAAAGGGCATGTTCCTGAGAATATGAATCCTGGCTATGAAAATGAAAACACGATGGGCTCTTATAATTAAAGCCAATCTTGATAAAAATAAAAATTCATCTCACAACTACCCACACTTGAACATAAATCAAGATGCAGTGAATTTAGGGACTGTAGCTAAGAAGTTAGTGATAAAAATCTGAGAATATTGATTATTCTAGGTACACTGAGAAATTGACTTGAGAAATTAATTCAAAACCCCAGAAATTGAAAAAAATAGCAAACTTTAGTCTTTCCCAGAAATCATCTTATCTCAATCACTGTCTTTCAAGAAGAGGCTCTTTCAGGTAAGTGCTAGGTAAGGTTTACCCTGTGTTTCCCTTATTGTCTGACCACCTCCTGATCTACTTTGAAGACTTTTTTTTTTTAAGGTCAAGTAAGTTCTAGTAGCTCTTTTGAAGTATAAAAAAGGAAGAAGAATATTCTTCAGTTGGTTCAATTGGTTGAACGAGCTTGCAGGTTGTTATACTGCCACTGAAAAATTGAAAAGGCTCATGATGAGTTTCCAAAATGTAATCAGCCTGCACAACAACAAAACCCAAATGTTCTCTGTGTTCAGAATGGGAGAAATGCTATTCCATTTTTTTTCTCAGAGATAGGTTACAACACAAACTAGGCAAGGTACATTGGATCAGCAGTTAGTACATTATCTCATTTAGCACACCATTAAAGTGCTTAAAACATCCCTACTCCAAATCCTGACACACTCAGTCTTAGTAAACACCGCTTCTTAGTTCATCCTAAAAGTTGCCGCCATTGAGTTTGATGTCCCTTGACTGTCCTGTCAAAATTCATCTATATCCACTTCTGCCTTTTAATCCATTTCTTTCTTCTCAGGGGCTATGGGAAGGGACCACCACATTGGGATTGTTTGCTGCTTATAAGAGAGTCTAGAAAAAAAATGGCTTAAACAATATAAGGAGTTCTTTTCCTACCTATCACTATAGGAAGAGATATTCTTATTAGAAAGAGCTGGTACAGAAGTAGTGACAATAGGGGCCCAGGTCCCTATGATTATTCTGTTTCTCCTTACTTAACACTGAACATTCATCCAAAGACTTGCCTCATGGTATTAAAGAAAAGAAAAGTGACTGTAGCTCTACCCATCATGTCCACATGCCTGGAGGTAGGGAGGAGGAAAGGAGAAAAAAAAAGTCCAAAAGACATCGTTCCACCTCGCCATATTTTAAAGGAGATTTCCTGGACTTGGCATATCACCACCTTAAAAAAAAGCACCGTGTTAAAAAGATAAAACGTAACAATGCATTTGGGTCAGTAACTCATAGTTGCTGCTATAATATCTTTTTTTTTTTTTTTTTTTTTTTTTTTGGAGACGGAGTTTCACTCTTGTTTTCCAGGCTGGAGTGCAATGGCACAATCTCAACTCACCACAAACTCTGCCTCTTGGGTTCAGGCAATTCTCCTGCCTAAGCCTCCCGAGTAGCTGGGATTACAGGCATGCGCCACCATGCCCAGCTAATTTTTGTATTTTTAGTAGAGACAGGGTTTCACATTTTTGACCAGGATGGTCTTGATCTCTTGACCTCGTGATCCACCTGCCTCGGCCTCCCAAAGGCTGTAATATCTTAAACTATTTCTTCTATCCTCAAATGCTCCCTTTGTTAAAACGCTAAAAAGACAGCAATGAGGAAAAGGAACTGAAGCTTTGGAATGAAACAAAGGTGGACTCAGGCAAGTTCTGAGTTCATGACTAATTAGCTCTTGGATCCTGCTCACAGTTATTTAAAATCCCCAAGCCTTAGACTCTTCATGTATAAAACTGATGAAAACAGCTGTTGTAAACAACCTGTTTGGGAACATCGATGCAAAGAATTGGAACATGGTAAGCACTCAATTATTTGTAGATATATAAAAACCATAAAATAATGCTTCAATTCTTATTGAAACAGCATGCCCATGCCTCCTTTTGGCCCCTGTAGACACCTTAGTTTCCTACCTGTCAAGTAAATATGGATGTGTCCAGGCTTCATTCTTGGCTCCATGATCTTTTTATTCTACATTTCTCATCCATTAACTTGGCTTCAGTTAGCACTCAAATGATGATGCCTCTCAGCTTAGACTTCAGACTCAGACTGCAGACTCACTCTTGGGTATCTTCAGCTTCAGTCTTGCCCCGTGGATCTCTCCAAAGTATCTGTAGTGAGTTGAATAGTGACTCCCCTGAAATGCTGCAGGACTTTTCTTGGTCACTTTGCCAGCTGAGGATCTCCATGACTGGTGACATCCCCACCCAGGCCTCACTTGGCCCTGGGTCTGCAACAGGAGGCACCCTGTCAACTCAGCCCACTGGGCTGTGTCTGGCTTGCACACCAGCCCGGATCCTGCAGTTATCATGGGATCCTCACTCAGCCTATGGCTGGGCTGGGCATTCCTCAGCCCACCTGTGTTACAGCTTATACCCACATTCAGTGGTTCCCAAGTCCTTGTCTTGGGTCCAGAATAATGAGGTTATGCTCACAATTGAAGGGTGAGGAAGGCAGAGAATAATTTTATTGAGCAATAGAACAGCTCTCAGCAGAGAGGGGATACAAGGGTGATCCCCCACCCAAAGTTAGGTGGTCTCTTCCCCTGTGTGGCTGGGTCCAGGTCTTTTATGGACTCAGAATGGCGGAGTGCATGCTGATTGGTTTGTGAGTATGCAACAAAAGCTAAAACAAAGACACCACTCAAAGGTGAGCACAACAATGTGAAAAAAACAATTAGGGAAGGGTAGTTATATGTACAATCGGTGAAGGCTGAGAATCAACCAGAGGAAAGCATTCCAAATATTCTCAATCTAGTCTATGAATTTGACTTGTAGCTTGGCCTTCAGGCTTTAAACTCTCTTGAGCTTGAAGGTGGAGTTTCACCAGGCACCTGTTCCTACCTACCTGGGCATTTGACTGCCTCCTGCTGCTATCAAAATGATATGCCCCCGAGAAACTGAGAATGTGACTTTATGTGGAATAAGAGTCCTTGTAGATGGAATCAAGGTAAGGTTCTTGAGATGAGAGCATCTTAAATTAGGGTGGGTCCTAAATTCAATGACAGGTATCCTTATAGGAGAAAAAAAAAGAAGACACACAGATGTAGGGAAGACCATGTGAAGACAGAGGCACAGATTGGAAAGCTGCATCTCCAGCTAAGGAACACCAAGAATTGCTGGTAGCCATCAAAAGCTAGGAGAGAAATATGGAACAAAGTATCCCTCTTGTCTTCAAGAAAAATACAACCCTGCTGACACCTTGATTTTGGACTTCTGGTCTCCAGAACTATGAGGGAATAAAATTATATTATTTTAAACCACCAAGTTTATAGTAATTTGTTATGGCAGCCCTAGATATTAACTAATTCAGTATGTCAAACTGAACTCCTCATTTGACTCTATGAATGCCTCTCTCTGCCCATACTTTCTAACTTATTTTGTGACACCACTATCACATAGATGACACAACTTGTTATCCTCAAGTTCACCCCCCCTCCATTTGCCCCTTCACCCAACCAATTGCCAAACTTTATATCTGATTAATTCTCCCATCTGGCCTCTTTCTCCAAAGTCATTTGCTACCTTTCTGGGTTCAAGCTCTCTGTATCTTTTCTGGACTTGTACAAGAACTTCTCAATGTGCCTCCCTACTCCTAGTAGTGTTCTACTCAAATACAGGACCTGCACATTTGCCAGAGAGATGTGGCCAATACACAAAACTAACCATGAGTCTGACTTGCTTAAAACTCTGTGATGGGGTTTTGTTCTCTTCTCGATGAAGCCCAAGATCATGCCATGGTCACCCTGCACAGTCCAACTTACCTATGACCCTTTGTAGATGCCATCCCTGCTCCTGGCATATTCTCCTGTTCACTGCCATGTACCGATTTTGCCATCTAATGCCATTTACTATCCATGATGACTTATCTTGTGCATCACTTTGTCTAAGAAGTCTAACTGGTCCCTCTCCTAGGTAGACACTTTATTCTGAGCAACTACAGTATCCTGGATGTTTACCTTGATCTGCAGGCTTTGCATGAGGTATTACATTTAAACAAATTCATTATGGGGATAGGCAAAGAGTTTAACCACCCTGCCAGTGTGAGCTCTTTAAGGACAGGAAACGTTCTTCTTTACCTTCTTATCTCCAGAAACCTGCTCAATGCTTGGTGGATGCTGGTGCCTGGTAGACCCTCAGGAAATGACTGTTGGAGGACTGAAGGACTTCATTGTTTCCCCTAGTAAACTGTCAGTTCCCTATCAGTGTTTTATCTCCATTCTTGGCACTCCCACTCAATTAGTGACATTGATGTCATCGCAAATCTTTTTTCTTAGTGTCCATTGCAGCCAATTCATCCCAAGTCCCTCATTTCTTCTTTAATCAGAGAAGGTCTCTACAGAGACCCAAAGACCAGTAATTTAATGAACAGTCTCCAGAGTCAGAGAATCTTGATCAAATCCTGGCTTTGCCACTTCCTAAGTCCATGACCCTGACCAAATTACTTAATCTCCCCAAGCCTCCTCCATGAATCTGTAAAATGGGGATGATCATAGCACCTACCTCACATGATCACTGTCATTTACTGGTCACTAAGAAAAAGGGATGAGATAAAGGTAGGGGAGTATATCAGATGAATTGAGAACTATACTGCTCTTTTCCTGACTTCAGTTTTCTGTATAAGCTTAGTAATTCTGTGACATAGATATAGTCTTTGAGGTATATATTAGTATTTATTAATTATTGCTTTCCAATGGTGTAATATTCTTGTGCCCATTCCTCCATGTGATCTGCAAGCCTTGTTCAGGCCAGAACCACTTACATTTTTCTAGAATGATTTTTATGAGTCTCTCAGTTATTATTTTTACTATGTTGTATTGTTACCCGTAACATTACATGCCCTGTTTTTATATGAAGTCTTAGATTCCTGTCCCAAAGTCTCATTTTTATCAGAATACCCCTTCTTATACGAAAAATTTTTAAAGCTTGTTTTCTATCAAATTAAACTGAAATGCTTCCTCCTAGTCCTCAAGGTTCTTATCAAATTGTTTTTCCCACAACACTGACTTCCTGACCCTCTCAGTTATTGTCCACTTCATATGACATCCCTGACAGTTGCCTCAGAGCCACTATACAGTTTCAGTCAGGATAATATTTTGGAAAAATATGAATGCCCTTGTCTCCTTTGCATTTTTAGGTTCATGATCTTCTCTCTAGTGAGGTTGAGGCATCCATCTACCAAGAGAAAATAAAATTTTACCCTAAGAAATAATTGAGAAGAAGCAAGGTAATGTTGAACTTCTGACATTCAGGACAGAAATTTTCAGTAGGAAAATAGCTTGTGGTCAGGTTTTCTGAGAAGGGAAAAATTTTTTTAATTCTCCTAGTTTCTGTCTATTAGTAAAAAGATCAAAACCCAGAGAACAAGTGGAGTGGGTTCTGTGATGGCTGGCCCATGCAGTTGCTCTGGCTGGAAAGAATATACACTAGTGAAAGAGGGAAAACCCCATTTTTTCTAGCTGCAGTGGCTCATGAAAAGTGCATGGCACATGGAGCTAAAGCAATCAGTTGAGTCTGTACAATCCAGACATGGGTTGGAAGGAAGATATCTGATAAACAGAGGAATATGGTGCCCTGGTTTGAGACTTTTATTCTGTGAATAACGTCAACAACTCTGTCACATAGATAGAGTTTTGGGATTTTTCTTTTATGTCTTTTCAGTTTCATTTTCTTCTTTCTTGTTAGGCTGTAAGATCCTCCAGGGCAAAAAAAAAAAAACCCGAACAAACAAAAAAACAAACTTCTGACACCCCATGGTTTAGTTTCTGAATTATCAGTACCAAGAATGGGGCGTATTTTTCCAGTAACCATGGAAATCATCATTGAACTACTGGGTAGAGATTGAAAGATGAAAATACATCAATAAAACTTGAGAGAGAAAGATGTAAGATCCTTATTTACTCCTTCAGGCTAACAAATGTTCATTGCCTTTCAAAGAATTGTGGCTGTGATAGGTATGTGAAGAAAATTCACATTTTAGTCTCCGATTGGTTGGTTTAAATCTTTCTGTAATTTCATATGTTGCATTTAAGAACCCCCAAGGTCAACTGAGAATCAAAACATCTGTTTATGCTAAGAGTTGGTAAAATGATTATGTGGACTATAGCCAGATAGATTTAGTAATAAATAATTTATGAAAAGTCAGATGGGGGAAAACATATTTTGAATAAATTTATTAATCTTTTATTATCAGAGTTTTGAACTATACACCAGGAAGCATGCTTGCACTAGGCTCCCAGAGATAATGATGTTCTGTACCTTTACATAGCTAATCTTTATGGAGCACTATTCTAAATATATAAATAAAAATGTATTAATTCTCACCACAACTTCAGGACGTATGAACTATCATTGGTCCTTTCCAGATGTTCAAGGTTACACAGTTAGTAATTACTGAAGTCGGCATGTGAATCAAAGCAACCTGGCTCTGGACTTTGTATCCTTACTAATATGGTTTACAGTCTGTAATGTGGTCATATGAATATGTACAGGGTTGGCACTAGAGAAATCTGGGAAAATAACAGAAGAAAATTTAAAGGAATATGTTTCTATCTTGAAATGGGGAAGGTCTTTCTAAGCATGAACCAAACCCAGAAACCATAAAAGAAAATACTGACATATCTGTCTATATGACAAGCAAGAACCTTGATATAGTCAAAGAAGCTACACATGAAGTTAAAGGTAAATGCCTACTTGGAGAAAAAGATTTGCCACTTACTCATAAACAACATCATGATGTTAAAAGAAATCCTGTAAATCAATGGGGGGAAAAAAACAAGCCAAAGAGGCAAGAAATAAATCAGGAGAAGGCAAATCACAGAAGACAAAACACAATGCCCACACACCCATATGAAAGGATTCTTAATATTGCTAATAATCAGAGGAAATGAAAATCTTGAGATACTTTCATCTTTTTAATTTGCAAACTGTCAGAAGTTTGCTAGCAGAGTTACATTAGGATGTGAATACACATCCTTGTTTGACTCAGAGATAGGAAAGCCTCAATTGGATTCTTGGGAATTAAGCAGTATACAATGATTTGGAAATTTCAGTAATAATTGTTGAAAGAGCCATATTAATTTTTCTCTATCTGTTGAAATTAATTGATATTTTTTCATTGATAAAACCCATGCCAAACTAAATAAGAAAACTGAAACAAAACACAAAAATTCAACATACTTGTAATGATTATTCTATACTTTCCTGGGAACCTACAACTTTCTACTAATAATGAGATATTCCCCTCATGATTATGGATGCCTTCACAGAGACAACATTTGTAACCACAGGCTATTTTTTGCTTTATTTTTACACACAAGACATTTGCTATTCCAAAGACCAAAATTAATCAGGAATTTCTGAAAATCTGAAGTGTGACAAATATGTAGAATTAACACCTGTTCCTATTATTTACATAATCAAATTTCTGAAGTTTTATGAAGGCAGATACTTGGTACTTTAGGTAGGGGTCTTAGAACAATTTTCTTAAGGAAGCTGGGAAAATCAGGGAAGAGGAAGTTAGGCACTTTGGAAAACTTTGAAAAGTGCTCCAAACAGTTAGGTAATCACCATGTGATAAACATGGCATTTCACAGACCATCTCTTTAACAAGATTCGCTTTATGCTGACTCAGATATATCAAGTGATAGAACTTCAAAAATAAAAAATGAAGAGAATTAAGGCATGATCCCATTATCCTTCTGAGAGAACTGCTGACTTCACTGGCAGCAATATTCAAAAGACTTATGTAAATTTCTAAACTGGGTAGCTAGACTTTTTTATTTTTCTCCTACAAGTATTTAACTGAGACCCTCTCTGGTTAACTTTCATCTTCTATCATTTTCTGGATGAGAACCATCAAGAAAGATGGAACAGAATACTCTGCTGGCTTTTATCTAGTTTGGCTCTATGCAGAGCTTAAAAAAATAACCCTTCAGAAGTCACGTTAACTGTTTCAGAGCACACAGATATCATGAAGCAATCCTCACAATGGAAACAGCCTTAGAATATAGAGCTGAAAGGATAGTGAGGGGTCACAGATGGATATTTAGCTCAGCCCTGCCCAAGTTGCTGAGTCACCACGCTAACTTAATTAACCACTCTATGCCTCAAGTTTTTTCATCAGTAAAACAAAGAGGTCATACCATGTCCTTTGAGGTCTCTTTATACCTGAGATTCTGAAGTCTGTAATAAGATGGTGTCTAACAAAATATTTGAATACCCTAAAATATGAATTTTATAGCTAATTAGATGATACCTTTAAAATTGTGTTTTTATACAGCATCACTAACTTCTATTAAGCTGTAGAAACCACCAAACTTTATCCAAAGCATTTTCTTTGTTGAAATTTTATTTATGTATTCTTATCCTTGGCATTATTTCTAATTAGTTTGAGTTCAGTTTGAAATTCAACATTTTAGTATATCAGAAAGATGATTTTGTGGCACACACACAAAAAAAACAACAAACCTAACCAACCAATCAACGTAACTCTTTATATGGAACATGGTAAGGTTGTTATGCTGCAGAACCAAATTAGCTCAATTAAGTCATTGCTTATTCAAAATCTGGGAGTCCTTTCATTACAGGGCCAGTTCTTCCCCATAGTGATTTAGTCATCCTGGCTGCTCCCATCCTGTGGCTCTTTTGCCTAAGTCAGGTTCTCCACAATTGCTGCAGCAAAGCAAGAGAAATCTACAATAATCATTCTATGGCTCCTAAGTATCTGGGCCAGAAGTCACACACATCATTGTGGTTATAGCTCATTGGCCAAAACTGGTCATACGGTGCTGCCCAACTGCAAAGGGGCTGAGAAATGTGAGGCTAGGGCAGGTATAATAGATAGTCATGATAGTCAGTGAGTCAATAGATCTCTTCTACACCTATACCTTTCTTTTATTTCTTTTTTTAAGCTACCCATAACCTCAAGCTGATGATCCATTCATTCATTGTCTCATATTTGTTCAACACTCATTTTCTGCAGGGTATTTAGTAGATTGGGTAACATAAAGATGAATAGGACCCATTTTCTCCACATTGACAAGAAAGAAAGAAATTGTCCATAAACTACACAAATGTTGTCTCACTGAATCTTTCAATTAATGTTAGTAAGGGCATTGATAATTTCTCCATCTTTACGGCTAAGAAAACTGAGACCCAAACATATGAAGTAATTTTCTCTAGATCAGTGTTGGATGTGTGGCCAATCTGTAATTTCTACCCTGGTCTGTGTGAATCCTGTGCCTTTGTCTTTTCCAGCATAACACTTGTCTGCTCAGTCAAGTGAGCAGACTGGCTTGACTTTCAGGTCAGATAAACAGATGGCTTTGTGTATCTATGACACAGGCACACATGAAAATGGGAACTAATGAATTGTAGTCTTTAAGAGAGGGACCTCTGGAGTCAAAATGTCTAGGGTTTTAAGCTTACCAGTTTTATTGACTTGGTTAAGTTGTCTGTGTTTTCATTTCTTCATCTATAAAATAGAGCATTTCTTCATCTATAAAATAGAGCATTGAGATCATTAAATGGAAAATTCTATATGAAGAATAGAATATAGGAGGTGCTCAAAAAAGTCATCAGTATCATTATTATTTTAATTGTCATCATCATTGTAATTTAAACTCTTGCCTAAAGGGCAGGGCAAAGGGTTTTCTGTTTATGCACAGGGCATTGTTAATTTATTTCAGATCTTTCAGTTTAAGTAAAAGGTCTCTATTGGTCTTGAAAACATTTAAAAAATAAATCAGAACCCATTTTCTATTCTCTTATCTACTTTACTTTATACTTGCTTTTATTGATTTTTAAATTATTTTCAAATGTACTCAAATCCTTATTCTTTTTAATAGGTAAACAAGAAACAGCATAAGAAGACATATGGAAAGTTTGGATCACAAGCAAAAACAGGGAGGATCTTTTTACCCCAGAAGCTTCACAAAGTCTCTGAGTTCCTTAAAATTTTCAGGGACATACCCTCCTCTACCTCATCCTCACATACATCATTGAAATAAAATAGAACCTGCCAGAAAGGAACATGCTCCTCTCTCTACTCCATAACTTACAATGCCATCTGCATCTGTTCCAGTTTCCTCTGCCCATTCTTGTATATCTTTAGATGAAATGTCTTCACTCCCATCAAAGGTCAGCACCTCCACTTGTGCTCTAGGTCCCATCCCCTGTAGACCTTGCAGGGAATATACATCTGAAATTTTACACCTTTCTCTGTGCATTCTCAGTATATTTCTATCTCCTGGATCATTTCCATCAGTATAGAAACCTGTTGAAACACCAGGATAAGTCTGTCTGCCTGAGAGTTACCCATTTTGTTAGCAGTTTTCTTTGATTCCTGTAAGTGTTGTTTTTCCAAATGCTAGATGGAGCAATCTCTAACTTTTGATCCCCCAGCCTTTTCAAAGGTTTCAAAGCCTCTAATTCCCTGTATTAAATCCCTTTCTGCTTGAAATGTCTGGAATGATTTCTACTTTCCTGTTCAAACCCTAACACATATGTCAAATTTTATGTCTTACACCTTTCTTTCATCTCGTCTCTCTTTTTGGAATATTATGTTTGTTCCCTGATGTTTTAGATAACAGGCAGCTCTCTTTTTGTCATTTGGATTTCAACTTAAGTAATATTCCTTCATCCAGCCATTCACTATCACATTAACTTATTTTAATTTTGAATATTTACAACTCTATTTGTTTTCTTGTTTATTTATTCAGTAGAATAGAAATGATTTTGTCCATTTATGTATTCCCAGTGTTACTACAGAGTTTGGTACCCAGCAGGCATCCAGTATTTGTGGAATTAAATAAATTAAAACTTATCATCATGTAATATTTTTTTTCTGCATACCAAAGAATAACAGTGATTGAAATTTTAAGTTCCTATGATAAATTTTTAGAGAACGCTATTAGGATAAAAGTGTCTTCAGTACTGTGAAAAATACAAACTTGAATTAGAATCCTGCCTTTGAGGAGTGAGTAAGAGAAATGATAAATAGGATGTATTAATATATATACCTATAATATAAAATAGAAAGTGGTATCATTACACACCTATTAAAGCTATTGAAGTTCAAAAAGAGTTATGCTACTTCCATTTTCAAAGATCAGTGAAATTTTTTCAGAAGGAGTTGATATTTGAATTGGGCCTTAAAGGATAATTAAGACTTAAGCTTACTGAGTGTGTAGGACGGGCATTCTAGAAATATAAGGGAGTGTTATCAATGGCTCAAAGTAAGGGTAAAACAAATTCAGTGTGTAGGGAATTGGGAACAGTCTTGCTTGGTTGAAAATTAGTATGTGAAAAGCAAAGAAGTGAGATATAGACTATACTCAGAAAATAAAAACATTGCACATAAATCCCAAACAGAAGAATCCATTGGTTTTCACTCAAAAACTACTTTCTCATATGCACATGCAGATTTTAAAGTTATTTAATATGGCCATTAAGTTTGCAGTTAGGAAATAGCTCATTTATGCTAATAGCCTTGAGGCTCTAGGAATTCTGTTTATTACATTAGAAGCCACACCGTGCTGTACATTCTAAACGCTCTGTTTCAGATTCTGTGTTGTGCATCTGCACTCACTCTCTGAATGTGAAGCAGGCTGCATGCAAATGTATTTGTTCACAATGAGCTTTTAGTATCTCTCCTCCTCTCTGAGGATGAAATCAGTGTACATGCTACTGCTTAAGTCATGTCAGTAATCTTCTGGGAGAAAGCAGAAGATGATTAAACCTACTCCAAGTCATCATAAGCCTATTGAAAGGCATTCTCCTCTTGAACTTCTCGTTTACTCTAAAACAACCCAGCAGTTGAATTTGAAATTGTCTTAGGGCGAAGTTAAAAGAAGATATAAATCTTCCTTCATGTTCTTTAACAAACACTTTAATAATAAAGTGGTTGTTACTGTACTATAGCTTTATTGGTTTCCTAGACACTCTCTTACTTACCACCAATGAGAATCCTTGAAAAGTGCATTCTCCTATCTTGTCTTACTAAACAGATTGGCTTTGGAAGTTATATTACAATGTTGCTCAGTTAATACAGTTTCCAAGCAAGCTATTGTTTGTTTAGTCAGGACAGGGTGATATATTTCATTTTCTCTAAGCTCTAAAGTCACTGAATGAGAGTAATTATATTCATATAAACACAATTCACAGAAAACAAAACACAGGTTTTAAATCACCAAAAACTAAGTATTCACCTAAAAAATTTTAAGTACAATATTTCTGGGAATGATAAAGTCTATAAAAATATACAGGTTCTGCCCTTTCTCTCATTCAGGAAACAGAGCAGTCAATTAGATATTCAAATTGTGTTTATTTTCTCATTTAAAAATGCATATAGTCATACATCCCTTTGGAGAAAGAAGAGAGGATCAAGACAAATTGGTTATTTGTACATGTAATGCTGAGTTTCCTAAGTCCAGGGAAGAATTCCAGAGAGTCATGAATATCAAAGAACTGAAGCTTCCTCCTTGAAACAATGCAACATAATTCATGATCTCAAAATGACCTTTTACAAACATCCATTATCACCCTCCTTCTTATGGTCTTGTATATAGATACACTATATCTTTGATCATCTCCACTGTTCAAAAATTCTGAGAATCTTTGATTCTCGCAAGACCCCTGTGATGTTAGACAAATTGAGCTCTGTGAAAGGGAATCTATTAAAGTCATTTATTACAGACAAAGACAGTTTCTAATAAGGTTTAAATCATAGCAGGAAGGAACCGACAAAACCCTCTAAAGTGGAGGTCACCATTTGGGCCACTTATTAAAAAAATAATTTGAATTAGCTGCCAGCAACTAATATCATACTCAACTGGCCCACTTATCTCATTAATGTCCGTCTGGTCCCTGCAGTGATTTCAGATTTCAGTCCCTATACTCATACTTTCTTATTTTGTTATTGAAAAACTGGATTTTCAGAGAATTCAGATGTTTTATTTCAAGTCTCAGGGCTGATAAACAAGGAATTTATTGGGATGAGAAAAATTTAATATGCTTTATTTCATCATATTAATCCCCCAATTCATGCATGTCTCTACCATTTGACTCATATAACTGTGACTGTGAACATCTTTTAATTAGTAATAGCATTGGAGTTAGGGGAAAAAAGCGAATGCTTTCCAGTAATTATTGTTTGACATTTCCTTTTCTCAAAGAAAATTACAAATGTTAACTCTTTTCTAATTTACCACAATTCAAACTTTAAAACTTTACACTAGAGAAACATAGAGATATATGAAATACCTAGACCATAGGGAAAACACAGAAGGAGATAAGTGAGCACGTGAAGGGGTAAATAACACAGAGTAAATAACTTCTTAATTCAATTATTTTGGCATTTAGGGAAACTGGCTTAAAAATGGAATGCAACATTTTTAAAATTTCTACTAACTGCCAGGCAGCATGCATTAGTCATCTTATTCACACAACAATCTCAAGGAAAGGCATTTCTCATCATTCTTATAGAAAAGAAATCTGAGGTTTCTGAGAGGTTACAAAACACTCTAAGAACACCTAAACAGCAAGTGATCAGGTGGGAATTGCAGTGAGGTATGATTCCAAAGTGTGTTTTATAACTAGGACACAATTTGTTTCTCTTCTTAGACACAAACTCTGTGCAATTTAAAGCTGTAAATATGTTTGTGAAAGAAATATTTTAAATGATAAAGAAACAAAGGGTGAGTCAAATTTTAAAATACCCTCAAGAAAATTGGTTCTATATTATCGTGCAATTAATCTAATTTTAGAGAATTATTTTCTATGCATGAAAGCAAATTTCCCTAGCACTTTCATTAGTCCTAGCACAATTTATTTAATCTGAGTCACTTCTGTGTTGGAAAGTAACAAAAGAGCATTTTTTGGTGTGAATATTCCCTTATTCAAGCTGGGACAAGAAGTTGACCTTATTTAAGTCTATACTAATTTATGACTTATCTTCTCCCTGAAATAGTGAAATATTGAAGTGATAATACCCATACATGTATATGTACACATACATAAATTTAATATGTATATGCATATGCTATAGATGTATATATATCACATATATAAATTTCCCAAAGCATCTCCAAGTCACTCACAAAAACGAGTAAATGTGACCAAATTTTTTATAGACAATACATTTCCGTTCCACGACTGCTGAAAATCTTTTCTTTGAAAGCCCTTTGACTGAGAGCTAAATCTCTCCAGACAGGCTGAGGAGGATTAGAGTGTATTCCTTTGGGTAGCAGCCTAGCAGGGTCAGAGGGAGATAAAGGGATTTTCAAACATGGTTCTGATGAAGCCAGCCAGAATGAATGGTTGAGGGATGTGTAACACCCAACCTAGGATACTTTCAACCCCAATCAAACCCTAGAGGGGCTGTTTCTGCAGAGAGTTATTTGCTTTCTCAGAGCCTGCTGAAATAAATTCTGTCAGAATAGATTTGAATAGTGAATTACCCTGCTTGAAGATGGAAAAAGAGTAGGGAAGCTTTTCTTTTCCCATGAGGCAGCATCCCTGTTTATAAACGGTAATGAAATTGACACAGGTGAACTGATTATGCTAAGTACACTGGGTACAGAGACTCACTGAAAACGTTTCCTTTGCCTGCTCTTTGGGGGCTTATACAGAAAGTTGTGAGGCTGGGGCTCAGGAGCTCAAGTCCCAATCAGTGAATAATGTATTAACCTTTAGTAAGTTGCTGACCTCTTTGTACCTTAGCCTAAAATATGAAGTAATATCTTTCTTAGTAAACTATTTTGAGATTTCTTGTTGAAAGGATAAATATGTAGTAATTATGAAGACTTTTAAGCAACATTTCAATAAGGGATTCCAATCTAAACCTCAATTAATATGAACTGTTTATCAGTTGGAAATGAACCATTTTGAAATAATAAGGACTGAAGCATATGTTGAGTGATAGTTTTCAATAAAAATTGAGATGGAATAAACTAAAACAGTATTTTACAAGAGAAACAGTATTTAGCTTATTGGTCCTCTCTATAGGCTAGATGCTGGAGTTAAAAGTGAGTAAGACACCAACCCTGATCCTAGAAAGCTCACAATCTTGGAAGGTTGACTGAGCTTTCATACTGTTTTCCAGAAGGGCTATATTCCACAAAGGTTTCCTTATACACTACATTCTCGCCAACACTTGTTATTTTTCATCTCATTGATAATAGCCATTCTAACAGATGTAAGCTGATCTCTCATTATGCTTTTACTTTGCATTTCCCTCATAATTAGTGACATCAAGCATTTTTTCATAGATGTGTTGGCTATTTGTATGGTTTTTAAAAAATAAATGTCAAATTCAAGATTCTAGAAATATTTATTTAGTTTAGTCTTTTCATAGTTTAGAGAAGGAACATGAGAACTGAGAAATCAAGGGACTTAACAAAAATTATGGAAACTCATAACTCCTAATTTCAATCATTTAAGCCAAATCAACTAGTCAAATCTATAAAAGGTGTGTGTGTGTGTGTGTGTGTGTATTTATAAGTAATATATATATAGTATACATAGTGAAATAGAATATTGATGTTACAGATCATAAATGTATAAATATAATAAATACATAAAATTATATGTAAAGTTGTTTGTATATCTATGTTAATTATATATATAACACATATTTTGTACTCCATAATATAATAACATGTCTTATATATTATATATAATAATGTTATGTGCCTAACATACATCCTATTGTAGATTATATATAAAGGTTAAAAATAAATAAATATGCAAAAATTGTTCCTTGGCAAGCCAGAGAAAAAATTCATTATACAGTACTCTGGATTTCTTACTTTTTATCCATTGTTTTAGCTTAAGATAAGGTATAACTTCTTCTTATTTAAATCATGTACTTTGTTCCAATCACACCATACATGGCAGCTCTTCAGGTAACTTTGCTCAATGACCCTCAGATCACTTCTGGCTGTTAATAGCTGATACGGTTTGGCTCTGTGTTCCCACACAAATCTCATCTTGAATTGTAATCCTTGTGTGTGGAAGGAGGGACCTGGTAGGAGGTGATTAGATCATGGGGGCAGTTTTTCCCTTGCTGTTTTCATGATAGAATTCCCATGAAAGATGATGGTTTAAAAGTGTGGCACTTCCCCCACCCTCTCTCTCCTGCCACTTTGTGAAGAAGGTGCTTGCTTCCCCTTTACCTTCTGCCATGATTGTAAGTTTCCTGAGGCCTCCCCAGGCATGCAGAACTGTGAGTCAATTAAACTTCTTTCTTTTATAAAGTACCCAGTCTCAGGTAGTTCTTTATAGCAGTGTGAAAACTGACCAATACAGTTAATTGGTACCAAAGTAATGATGCATTGCTATAAAGATACCTGAGAATGTGAAAGCAACTACTTTGAAACTGGGTAACCAGCAGTGGTTGGAGTCAAAGAAGGTTATTTTGGAGCTTTAATACTTACTGAGTGACTTCCCAGGTTTCAGACTTGCATGAGGCCTGTGGTCCCTTTGTTTTGGCCAATTTCTCCCATTTGGAATAGAAACATTTACCCAATGCCTGGACCCTCACTGTATCTTAGAAGTAACTGACTTGCTTTTGATTTTACAGACTCATAGGAAGAAGGGACTTGGCTTGACCCAGTTGAGACTTTGGACATGGACTTTTAGATTAAATCTTCAATGAGTTAAAACTTTGAGGGACTGTTGGGAAGGCATAATTGTGTCTTGAAATATGAAAAGCACGTAAGATTTGGGAGAGGCCAGGGGTGGAATAATATGCTTTGGCTCTGTGTCCCCACGCAAATCTCATCTTGAATAGTAATGCCCATCATCTCTATGTGTGGAGGGAGGTACCAGGTCGGAGGTGATTGGATTGTGATGACCGTTTCCCCCTTGCTGTTCTTGTGATAAAATTCTCACAAAATTTAATGGTTTAAAAGTATGGCACTTCTCTTCCCCCTTTTCTTCTGCCTTGTGAAGAAAATACTTGATTCCCCTTCACTTTCTGCCATGATTGCAAGTTTTTTGAGGCTTCCTCCAGCTATGCAGAACTGTGATTCAATTAATCCTCTTTTCTTTATAAATTACTTTGTCTCAGAGAGTTCTTTATAGCAGTGTGAAAGCAAACTAATACAATAGCTTTCCTGTATCCTGCACCACCAGATAGTGAATTCCTAAAGAGCTTCTTATTTGAAAAGCAGACCCCCAGGTCATTGAGAACAGGACCTTAGAATCAGATCATCACAAGCTAAGGCCCACTGTGCAATTTTCTTTATATGCGATTAGAGCAATTGCTCTAACATCTCTAAACTTGCTTATTTCCTCCTGTAGAAAATGATGATAATAATTGTACCCATTGCATTGTCTTTTCAGGAGTCAAGTGTATATAGGCACGTGGTACTCAGTAAGTGTAGGTCTTTAGCTCTTTTTTTGTGGTTCTCGCACACTGTAAGTGCTCAATAAATGTGTGTTATGCCAAATCAAATCTTATGTTTTCCTTCAAATTCTTTTGTCTTTCTTTTACTTCTATTTTAGCTTGATTCCTTTAATTTTGTCACCCAGATACTGACACATTGATCATGAGGGCTATTTTAAATTATTTATACTCACCTTTGGGTCCTCCAAGAAAACAAACAGCCAGCTACATCAAATTTTGCCCAACAGCATTCTCTCTTTGTCAACACAGGGCAAAAAAGGCAACTATGGAAGTTTGTAAAAGCATTTTTTTTCTGGTGACTCATCAGCAAAGGAGAGAGAAGCAAATATGAAACAGAAAAGTGAACAATCATAATAAGAAACAAACCGTGGAGTTTCTGAGTGTTCCTTAGGGTAAAAAAGACATCGAGTGAAGGAACGATGATGCCATTATCTGCAAGATTTGGCCAAAATGGAAACTTTACTTGTAAATTTCCAGAAAGTAATTGAAGAAAATGGTTTTGAGTGGTTTTCATACAAATTAACTAACCAACTGCCCCAACTCCCCTCTTGAATTTGCAGTAGAGGTTTACTCCTTATTTTTCACCTCTCTAGATTATTATAAGGTTAACTTACTAGATTGACCTTCAAATACATTACAACTCTACATCACCATCTCAGTGTCTTCATCTGAAAGAGTTATTGCATGATCAAATGAGCATGACTCACTATGCCTTCAAAGACTCCCAAATTCACCTAACTACTGCATCACCTCTTACCTGGATTACAAGAGCCTCCTAACTCTTTCCACTCTTGCCTTCTATAGTTGATTCTTCACTCCATGGCCAGTGTAATATTTAAAATATGCAGCTAAATGGTAAAGACAGTAAATTTCATGTGTATATTTTATCTCAATTTTTTAAAAGTGTAAAATAAATTAATATGTACAAGTAGGCTATTATCTTTAGAATAAAATGCAAACTCCTTACCAGTCTCCAAAGCCCAAAATGATTAAGTTTCTGACTTTCTGTTTGACCTCATTTCCTGTTACTTTTTTCCTCACTTGTTTTGAGTCATTTCTCAAATGCACCAAATGGGGAGCCAAGTAAGAGCTTTTGGTCTCCTTGTCCTCTCTGCTTGGAAGAGTCTGTTTCTGGATTTTTGCACGACTCATGCTTTTGATAACTCAGATGGCTGTTCAGAGAGGCTTTTCCTAAATGCCCTTACTAAATGTCCCCCCCTACAACTTATTTTTCCTTACTTGAATTTATTTTCTCATTATTATTTATTTTCTGGAGTTAATTAGTGAGCTACACATTGATATTTGTGTCTCTGCACTTGCACATAAGCTTTGTGAAACTTTATCACCACAGCCTAAAGCAATGCATGGCATATGGTAGGTGCTCAATAAATAGTTTTTGAATGATTGAGGAATATAAAAAATGTTTGTAAAGCTCTTAGTAGAGTGTTGGTTACATGTACACATGCAGAGAGTTAATTATTTAAAAGTTATGCAATTTGAAATATAATGCGAGATTAGCAAAAAAGTGTAATGAGATACAACTAGGGTAGGATGACCTCCACTATCAGGCTAGGAAAAGTATCAAAATGCTAGTAGGTTGAGAAGAGAGGCCATTGAAGATTTCTCCATTTATATTCATTCCTATATGAACTGATTCTGCCAAGGTTATGCAAAATCCTACCAGACATATGCCTTTATATTTGCAGATGTTGACCAACCCTGGTGCATGGATTAAATTTAGCAACATAGTCTGCTTATGTATATCTAAGAGGTAGCATGCAATTGAGTGTAGCTTCTGCCTTGGAATTGACTGCAATTCTTCTGACAGGAAACCAGACACTCAGACCGTCTTCGAGGCCAAAGAAAGTTCATCTCAGGAACCCAGACCTTCTTGTTTTATGTAGACACTTCAGAGATTTGACATGGAAGGCATTTTGGGACAATGCTCAAAGCCTCAGAAAATAGATTTCTATCATCCAAGAGGAAAGAGTTCATTTTTTTTTTCAGTTGTGAGCCTGTGAACTGAAATACTTCCTGTATTGCCACCATATTTTCAAGCTTGTGATCCATAACATGCAGACAGAAACTATTATTTTTATTTGCATTTCTGGAAGACAGTGCTGACCTAGATTTCCTTGTAGCCCATAGTCTTTGTGAAGAAATGATTTTGGTGGCTGTTCCCTTCCTTAGTCCCTGAATATAATTAGTTATATCTCAGTCTGAGACAGAGAAAAAAAACAGGTAGGAAAAAAAATTGGCCTGCACTTCTGCTAACTCTGGAAACCAAATGTATTTGTTTCTTTGAAAAACAGTGTCTCCTAAGTCCTTGGCAGAGTGCTTAAAGTAGCTTTATGTAAGTTCTGGAGGTTGTCTCTAGTCCAAGGCCCAAGGACTGCAGTTCAGTGCTTGCAAGATCAAACAAAGGTGCAGCAGAGATGCTGTGAAGTTCAGCAAGTCACCCTGGGGATAGAACCAGGTAGAAGACTGTGTGAGAAAAGCTTTTGATATTTTAAAAGATATTAAAGTAACACTGTCTGGAGATGTGAAGTATTTAAGGGAACTCTTAAAAAATTCCTTCTTACTGCACAGAATGTTAGGAATAACATTCAAAACAAGAACCATTCTTTTTCATACTGCTGATAAAGACATACCCAAGATTGGGCAATTTACAAAAGAAAGAGCGTCAGTTGGACTTACAGTTCCATGTGGCTGGGGAAGCCTCACAACCATGGTAGAAGGCTAGGAGGAGTAACTCACATCTTATGTGGATGGCGCAGGCAAAGAGAGAATGAGGAAGACACAAAAGTGGAAACCCTTGATAAAACCATCAGATTTCATGAGGCTTATTCACTACCATGAGAACGGTATAGAGGAAACCGTCCCCATAATTCAATTTTTTCCCACTGAGTCCCTTCCACAACAAATAGGAATTATGGAAGTATAATTCAAGATGAGATTTCAGAGAGGACACATCCAAATCATACACATTTCTTCAGAGAAGTTCTGTTTTTAACTTCATCCACTCCTCTAACCCTAAGGGAAAAAGAAACCCAACTAAAATTTGAGATGCCAGCACTTCATAAGGAGAGCTAGAAATTTTATTCTAGCCACATAATTGCTTTGAGTTTGTGTTCCTTTGTTCACTAAGTGTTTATTAAGGGCCTGCAATGTGCTGAATGTGGTGCGAAGCAAAACTGGAATTTCTATCAGAGTTTACTACAGTCTTATTTCAAAATAGAGTGTGTGCCTTTGCTTTCTTATACTAGTTGTGGAGAATGATTTGAAGAAGCATATCAGGAATCTTCTCCTGGCATGTGAAATCTGGGGATTATGGAGTCTGGAAGAATAGCCTTGTATTTCTGTTTCTCCCTGCTTCTATGATCACTTCTCTAGACCAGCACCTTCCTAGGCACTTGCAAATGTTAAATTCAATGACACACTTCAGGAACGTTTCCTCCTTGCTCCAGTACACTTCCATAGCCCAGACATTCTTCACAACATGGCAGAAAGAATATGGGTTTTGGCATTAGAGAGAGACAGTTTCCAATATTGGCTGGTCTTCAGAGGCCACCACTTATGTGCTATGTGACTTTAAATAATTTAGATTTGAGTCAATGCTCCTCTGTCTCCAGTGTATGAATTCTGACTGCATATGAATCTTATTTTCATCTGTCTACTGAAATTACTTTTTCAAACAAACATTTATAGAGTCCCAACTCTATGCAGACCTTGAAAACGTAAAGCTAAGTAAGACATATTTGGCTTTGAGAGAGCCTGATGAAGTTCTATAGGCAGATGTCATGACAGTCCTGTCCCGTGTGGTTAGTGGAATCAACACTGAAAGGAAGTAACAATTTACAGTGAGGTGTGTAGGAAAGAATCTCTAATTCCTCCATTAGTCAAGATGGTAAGAGGGGCTGAGGTTGGGGAGAGGTGAGCACAGGATAGATTGTGCAGGAGTTTATTAGGTGGACAAAGTACAGAAGGACATTCAAGGCCAAAAGAACAACATGCTCAAGGGATTGAAGGTTGAGCAGCCTGACATATTTGAAACACAGCAAGTATTTGAGATTGGATATAGTGTTTGCATTTATTTCCTATGTTTCTCAGGATTTCACTCTAGCCACTGTATTTATAATCACACACCTACAGGTTTGTAGTTGTAAATTTACTTGTTTATTCAATAAATGGTTTTGAGTATCAACTATGTGTTAGGCAACACAGCAAGTCTGATCCTATTGGTATAGTCAAACCTCATCATTGTAGTCTTAAGAGGTGAATGAACAATAGTAATTAAATATTCCAAAGTTTTAAATAATGTTTCTGCTATGCCATTTTATTCTAGAAGTCACAATCATTCTAGCAAATTCTAATGCACTAAGCAAATTGCAAATTCTAGCAAATTGCAAATTCTAGTGCAATAAGCATATTTTGAAAAAGACTTCTGCCCATTTATGCATTGATCAAAGAGTGAACTTAACAGGGACCTTTCCTAGAGGATTTTACAGGAGATCAACAAATTACCAAGTATTAATTATCAAACATTTTTATAAAAGATATAATTCTCAAGAACAGCAAAAATATTTTACTCTTCCAAAGTCCCTTCCATAGTGATTATTTCTAATCAGGTGATCATGGCATTTATTCAAACAAGACACATCAAGGCCCTACATAAAATATGTCTGCTTTCCAGTGTCCCAACATGATGAGGAGTCCCAGAAAACAAGGACATAAGAGATTGTTCTTAGCTTTTGCTTAACAGAAATAAATGGCTAAAGTGTAACCCTCTCGTGAGTGCAGCTTTGAGATGTTAAAAACTCCTCCGGTTGTGTCAGCCTGACACCGTGGAAGTGGCAGCTAATGATAAGTTATGTGTGCTCTAGAGAGACAGAAATGGCTGTCACCATGGCAATGGTTATCATGGTCAGACTTTGTTCTTGTTTACAATGGTGAACCTACCTTCCCATGACCGCTCCCTTCTGTGCTGCCCACTTTAACCCCATATACAATGTATACACACAGTTCCTGAGGCAAATATCGGCAGAACAGGATCACTAGCTGGCTGTTTATGCCTTAAGAGAATCTGTATAAACAGCTCTTCCAGAGTTGTATGTTTCTTTGCAGCTATCCAATAATTTAGAATAGAAGATCCCTGCCTTTTAGATACCAAGGACTGCAGGGGAACTGAGTTGACCTGAGAAGTTGTTTAACAAACATTGAGTAGAACTAGGATATAGTCATGGGCTTCAACTATGGCCCATTGCCCAATGGCTAATTCTGTCTCTGTAAGCTAAGTAGCCCCTGCTCACCTGTCTTGTGCCCAATATCATATAAGTTATCAAGAAGGGAGGCTCCAAAACAAGGCCCATGTGACCCCACAAGACCAGCCACTCTCTTTAGCAAATGAATCCTTGGAGAGTCATTAAGGGCAATCTAAATATACTCATTTTCCACCTAATTTATTCATTTAATTATTCATCCTTTATTTCTCTTCAGTTACTATGTATTAAGCACTGTGTGAGTTCCTGAGGTGCAATGATGACTTCTCTACATTCACACTTTAGTATGAAAGGAAGGTGTATTAACAGCCATCTTTGATATAAAAAGAGCCAGTGCCATAATTTATTTCAACAAACATAAAATTGACATTTACTATGTGCCAAGCATTATGCTAGACAATGTGGATAAGCTCAGAGTTTAGTAGAAAGTGTATTACAAAAGAAAGACATGTTATTATAATGGAACATTATAGGTACACCAACAAAAGTATATGAAGTGTAAAATAGTCTCCATGAGTAATTATTACCCTTATTTAGAGACAATCAGAGAAAACCTGCTGAGAATGCGACATCACATTCAATTTTAAGAGTTACTTACAGATTCACAACATGGACTGTGGGGAGAAGCCTATTTCAGCATATGAAAGACACAAATTCAAGAGACGCTTGCATTGTTTTACTCCTCCAGTGAAAGTGGTAGGTAACGGCAAACCTTGCTCACACAGTACAAAATATTTGGGATGCTTTTTGGAGATGAAGGGGAAAGAGAGGGCTTAAAGATGGAGAGAGAGAATATTGTAACTTTATTTTAAAATAATCTCTGTGGTGGAAGAGTGGAAGTTGGACTGCAGAGAATGTCCCTTCTCATTGGCCACAGAGATTCTTTCAAATTCCAAACTGCACACTTAATACAATTGAAAATAATATGAATCTTTTCTAGGATGATTTTATTCCGAAGCCAAGGAAGACATCCTCTCTTCCTTCTTGCATTATTAAGTTAGGTTGACTTAGCTGATTCTACAATGTCTTCTGCTATATGGAACAAACCTGTCTACTGTAAAATGAACTAAAATAGTAATACTAAGAGAATAGCAAGGGTGTCAGAAAGGGAGTGAAGAGAAGAAACACACAGAGAGATAACTGAAATAGTTGTAGCAGTTCTAGTATCTGGATCCTGTTGAGTACAAAGCCAGCCCTATCTCCGTCCATGATTTCCTTCCTGTTTAAATAATTTGAGTTGTGTCTGTCACTTGCAGCTAAGGGCCTTAACTCACACAGAAAGGTGTGGCTCAACTGATAAGCAGAAATTTAGCAGCCAGCTAAGAACATAAAAGGCATTCTAGGCAGAGAGGCCAGCATTTCTAAAGACCAGTGGGTGTGACTTTACATGGTGGGATCTCAGTGCTGTGAATGGGAGAGGAAGAGGCAGGTGCAAAGGTTGGAGAATTGAGCAGGGACCAGGACATCAATGACTTTGTGGATTATACCAAGATCTAGGACTTAACTCTATATATAGTTCGACATTTATCAAACTGTTATGGCAAAAGACTCATTTTTCTTTTTAACTTTTATTTTTTCACAGGCCAATCTTTTTGTAAAAACACATTAAAATGAATAATTTGGAAAAGAAAATAGAGATATGGTACCCAAATCTTTAATTATGAGATTAAACTACACAAAACCATTCTTTCAAGTAACTATACTTGATGACTTGTGAGATGGCAACTTTCTTCTTGACACTGGCAGTTGAAATAGAAAGAGACTGAAAGGAGCAGAGACAGAGAGAGTATGTACACACGTGCACAGGCACATTTGCTAGAGGTGAAAATGGAGTACCTACTGGAGGTCTTTTCTAGGTTCTTTTCATGAACCTGACTGGCAAGACACTTAGTCAAGCATAAGGGGAGAGAAAGAAGGATGCCCTGCCCTGTAAGTCTCCCAGGTATATGACCTAGGTATCTGTAATTATTATCTCAGTACTGGAAAGCATGGGCAGTGATCTGTGTCTCCATTACCTGGTGTGAAATAGACCCTTTCCTATTTCAGAACCAGTGCTTCATAATGACTTTTCTGCAGTACATTTCCATTAAAATTATAGTTTTCTGTGGTGTATATTCTATGTTAAAAAATACATCCTGAAGGGCAAATAAATACCCATAAGCCCCAGAGATTGAAATGAAAATCTTCTTTGAGTGAATTTTGAAAAAGATATATTCAAAACTCCACATGCAAAAGGAAGGATTCTCCACATGTGGTTATCAAATACCATCCCTCTTGTACAGAACTAATCATTCAAAGAAAATGATCTCTCTACCTGTCTCCCCCTATTCCTGAAACCTGACTGATTTCCTCAGCCACAAGCTGTCAGATATATTTTTGGAGTCATCTTTGAGGATCATCTTGATTGAGTTAATCAATCAATTTCCCACAGTGCTGATATTTCAACTTCCCACTAACGGCTTTAGCAGGAAGGCAAATAATTAAACTCCCTGCACACTAATAAACTACATTACTGCACTAGAATATACAATCTATTTCTCAAAAATTGTCTGTTAGTTAAATGTCTGGAAAGATTTCAGATCATTTTTGACAAAGGTTCAAAATATTAATACTAACATTGTCACAATCTACTTTGTTTACTGTGAGTTAGACAATGTGCTAAATATCTGACTGTGTTAGCGGTATTATCTGATTTAATTCTAACAGAAACTCAAGAATTTTTTTCTCATCAACTTATTTCTAGAGATATGAAAACTCACACACAGAAAGATTAGGTAACTTGCCCAATGTGAAAAAATTAAAATCAAAATAGAAATGCATCGTAAATTATAAAACAACATTGTGAAGGAAGAATAAGTGAATAAAGAGAACGGAACATTCTAATAGAAGATAAAAAAAAGGAGAAAAGAGTGAAGAAAAAGTTCAACATGTGATGAGAGAAATACATCCACATTGATCAGTGACAATTATAAATATATGTAGAGAACTAGTATCCTTTTTATGAAAACATTAATATCATATCCCCAAAGTATTGAAATGCATATTTAAAAATATGCCTGGAAAATACATAAATAAGGTTGATATGGCTCTATTAATATCAGAATAATTACTTGTGGCCAAAAAAAGAAATGTTAGGAATAAATATAAAGTAATGAAAGAAATAGTTCAGCAAAAATATATATCAAGGTTGAACTTGTGTACACCTCACAACAGTCAAAATGTAAAAAGCAAATATTGATAGAATAAGAAAAAGAAAGGGTTAATCACAAATCCATAATCATAGTGAGAGATTTTTAATAGCCTTCTTTTCATAATATATAAATCAAGCAATCAAAAAACTAGTGAGGATAAAAAAATTGAACAAAATATAGAGTTTAACAACAAAAAATAAAATTGAAAGAAAAGAGGCTAGATTGACATAAAAATTAGACAATGCATACTATGCCCAATTATATAGGGATCATTTTCAACAATTACCTGAAAACTAGTCCACAATATACTTAACAAAATGTCAAGCAATTCCCATCATATGGATCACATTTTCTAATGACAAAGCAATAATTAATAAGTAATTAAGAAAAACAATAATCAGTAATTATTCTAATATTAATAGAGTCACATCAACCTTATTTCTTCTTCTTCCATCAATAATTGCTTTTTATATTTTGAGTGTTGTTAGGTGTACACAAGTTCAACCTTGATATATATATTTTTGCTGAACTATTTCTTTCATTATTTTATATTTATTTCTAACATTTCCTTTTTTGGCCACAAGTATTAATTCTAATAAAATTAGAATTCTACTGCAAAAGTGTATTTGGAAAATTTAAAAAGTACTTCTAAATAACTCATGGGTTGAGGAAGATATAATATTTAAAACTGAAAAATAATAAAACCATTGCATGTCAAAACTTCCTAAATGCAGTTAAGTCAGCTAGGGGTAAATATATAGTTTTAAATGCATGTGTTAGAAAAAATGAAAGGGTGACATCAATGAAATAAGAATACAACCAAAGATACTAAAAAATTAGCAACCAAATAATCCAATAAAGTAGAAAGATAAAAATAATAGTTATGAGAGTAAAATGTGTAAAATTTCAAACAGGGGCTTTGTCTCTTGCTGCAGTCAGAGTTCTGAGTCTCATCTTCACTGTTCTGTGTCCTTTTCTCATAAAGGCCCAGTCTCTGTGGCCCTGTGACCTGCTGATACTGGAGATCCACAGCTAAGACACCAGGACCCCCTTGAAGCCTATAAATGGGAGTGTTGACATTTGGGGATGTTGCCATAGAATTCTGTCTGGAGGAGTGGCAGTGCCTGGACACTGCACAGTAGAATTTATATAGGAATGCGATGTTAGAGGACTACAGAAACCTGGTCTTCCTGGATATTACTGCTTCTAAGCCAGACCTGGTCACCTGTCTGGAGGAAGAAAAAGAACCTTGGGATGTGAAGAGATGTGAGATGGTAGCTAAACCTCCAGATTTTTTGGTGCTTCTATAGACCATTGTGAATATTTTTAAAGATAAATTTGGGTTGCTGGGCCAAGATGGCAGAGTAGGAACAGCTCTGGAGTGCAGTCCCCAGCAAGAGTGACACAGAAGGCAAGTGATCTCCACATTTCCAACTGAGGTACCAGGTTCATTTCAATGGGACTGGTTGGACAGTGGGTGTACCCCAAGGAGGGCAAACCGAGGCAGGGCAGGGTGCTGCCTCACCCAGAAAGAGCAACTGGCCAGAGAATTGGGGGCTTTTTCCCTCTGGTACCCCAGTTCAGATACTGTGCTTCTCCCATGACCTTTGCAACCCACAGACCAGGAGATCCTCACTGGGCTGAAAAGCACCATGAGATACTAATACAGATCTGAGTGACAGCTCTGGCTGGTGCTGTGGGTTGTCAGCACAGATCTGGATGAACGTTTTGACTAGCACTGAGAGTACCAGCAGGAGGGAGCTTCCCACTCCCCAGAAAGAGGTAGAGCTGAAAGCAGGGAGACAGGTGATACAGCTTGGTGGGTCCCACCCCCACAAAGACCAGCAAACTGAAGCTCTCTCACTTGAGAGTTTCGCAACCAGCACATCAGCTGGGACAATCAAGCTCGGTCGGGGGAAGGGTATCAGCCATTCCTGAGGTGGTTCTAATCTCACCTATGTAAACAAAAGCCAGAGGAAGCTTACACAGCAGCTGGACTGAGCCCATGGCAGCCCAGCAACATCTCTGCAGGCAGACAAGGAACAGATTGCCTTCTCAAGCAGCTCCCTGACCCTCCTATAACCAAAAGGATGCCTCATACAGGAGAGCTCTAGCTGACCCTTCTGGGACAAAGCTACCAGAGGAAAGATCAGGCAGCAATCCTTGCTTATCTGCAGCCTCCGTGGGTGATTCCCAGACAAGCAGGGTCTGGAGCGGACCTCCAGCAGTCCTGCAGCAGATAGGCCTGATTGTTAGATGGAAAAGTAAAAAGCAGAAAAAAATAGCTTCAATATCAACAGAAAGGACATCCACTCAGAGACCCCATCCGAAAGCCACCGACTTCAAAGATCAAAGCTAGAAAAATTCACGAAGATGGGAAGAAACCAGCACAAAATGGATGAAATCAACAAAAATCAGAACGCCTCTCCTCCTCCAAGGGATCACGACTCCTCACCAGCAAGGGAACAAAACTGGATAGATAGAGAATGAGTTTAATGAATTGTCAAAAGCAGGCTTCAGAAGGTGGGTAATAACAAACTTTCTGTGAGCTAAAGGAACACATTCTAACCCAATGCAAAGAAACTAAGAACCTTGAAAAAAGGTTAGATAAAATGCTAACTAGAATAACCAGCTTAAAGAAGAATATAAATGACTTGATGGAGCTGAAAAACACAGTATGAGAACTTTGAAAAACATACATATGTTTCAATAGCTGAATCAATTTTGCAGAAGAGAGGATATCAGAGATTGAAGACCAACTCAATGAAATAAAATGAGAAGGCAAGATTAGAGAAAAAAAGAGTGAAAAAAAATGAACAAAGCCTCCAAGAAATATGGGATTATGTGAAAAGATCTAATCTATGTTTGATCACTGTACCTGAATGTGATGGGGAGAATAAATCCAAGCTGGAAAACATTCTTCAGGATATTATCCAGGAGAACTTCCTCAACCTAGCAAGGCAGGGCAACATTCAAGTCCAGGAAATACAGAGAACACCACAAAGATACTCCTCAAGAAGAGCAACCCAAGGCACATACTCATGAGATTCACCAGGGTTCAAATGAAGGAAAAAATGCTAAGGGCAGCCAGAGAAAAATGTTGGGTTACCCACAAAGGGAAGCCCATCAGACTCACAGCAGATCTCTTGGCACAAACCCTACAAGCCTGAAGAGAGTAGGGGCGAATATTCAACATCCTTAAACAAAAGAACTTTCAACCCAGAATTTCATGTTTAGCCAAACTAAGCTTCATAAGTGAAGGAGAAATAAAATCCTTTATGGACAAGCAATTGCTGAGAGATTTCATCACCACCAGGCCTACCTTGCAAGAGCTCCTGAAGGTAGCAATAAATATGGAAAAGAACAACCAGCACCAGCCACTGTAAAAGTGTACCAAATTGTAAAGACCAAGCATCAAATTAAGAAACTGTCAACTAATGGGCAAAGCAATCAGCAAGTAACAAAATGGCAGGATCAAATTCACACATAACAATATTAACGTTAAATGTACACACCCTATATGCCCCCGTCAAAAGACACAGACTGGCAAACTGGATAAAAAGTTAAGACCCATTGGTGTGCTGTATTCAGGAGACCCATATCATATGCAAAGACACACATAGAATCAAAATAAAGGGATGGAAGAAGATTTACCAAACAAATGGAGAGGGAAAAACAAAAAAGCCGGGGTTGCAATCCTAGTCTCTGATAAAATGGACTTTAACCCAACAAAGATCAAAAGAGACAAAGAAAGGCATTACATAATGATAAAAAAGATCAATGCAACAAGAAGAGCTAACAATCCTAAATATATATGCACCCAACATGGGAACACCCAGATACATAAAGAAAGTTCTTAATGCCCTACAAAGAGACTTAGACTCCCACACAATATTAGTGGGAGACTTTAACACTCCACTGTCAATATTAGGCAGATCCACAAGACAGAAAATCAACAAGGATATCCAGGACTTGAACTCAGTTTTGGACCAAGTGGACCTAATAGACATCGACAGAGCTCTCCACCCCAAATCCACATAACATACATTCCTCTCAGAACCACATAGCACTTACTCTAAAATTGACCACATAATTGGAAGTAAATCACTCCTTAGCAAATGCAAAAGAATGGAAATCATAACGAACAGTCTCTCAGAACACAGTGCAGTCAAATTAGAATGCAGCATTAAGGAACTCACTCAAAACCGCACAATTACATGGAAACTGAACAACTTGATCCTGAATAATGACTGGATAAACAAATAAATGAAGGAAGAAATAAGCATGTTCTTCAAAACCAATGAGAACAAAGACACAATGTACCAGAATCTCTGGGGCACATTTAAAGCAGTGTCTAGAGGGAAATTTATAGCAGTAAATGACCACATGAGAAATGAGGAAAGATCTATAGTCAACACCCTATCATCAAAATTGAAAAAGCTAGAGGAGCAAGATCAAAAAAACTCAAAAATTAGCAGGAGACAAAAAATAACTAAGATCAGAACAGAACTGAAGGAGATAGAGACACAAAAAACCCTTCAAGAAATCAGTAAATCCACGAGCTAGTTTTTTGAAAAGATCAACAAAATAGACAGACTGCTAGCCAGACTAAAATAGTAAAGAGAGAAGCATCAAATAGATGCAATGAAAAATAATAAAGGGGATATCACCACCCATTCCACAGAAATACAAACCATCATCAGAGATCACTACAAACAACTCTATGCACATAAACCAGTAAACCTGGAAGAAATGGATAAACTGCTGGACACTTAAACCATCCCAAAACTAAACCAGGGAGAAGTTGAATTCCTGAATAGACCATTAACAAAGTCAGAAGTTGAGGCAGCAATTAATAGTCTACCACCACCACCAACAACAACAAAGATAAAAATTAAAAAAAATTCAAAGATGCAATAGGGGATTAAAACAAGTAGACTTGCTTTATCCACTAGAGTGATAAAGTTAACACATCCTAGACAACAGTTATCTATAAATTGTAACAAATTCTCATAAACAGCATTTGGCTATTTATTAAAGGACAAAACACTGGAGATACAGTGGCAGTGGAAAAATCCATAACTGAATATTCTAAATACCATTATGCCAATAAATCTTAAAACTGAGAGAAACTAAACTATTTCCTAGGACAACAAAATTAGCCAAAACCATTTCAAGATCAAAAGGAAAATTAGATTATATTTATAAACATTAAAGATATTGAATAGTTAAAATGATTTATTATACTTAGCTCTATATAAATAATTAGTTTAAAGTGTATGGAGGATTTTACAGAAATTTTCATGGGGTAGTTGATCTCAATTTTATTAAGATTACTCCAGAAATATTTTTTTAAAAAAAGAAGAGCTAAATGTCTTTGTAATAGGTTGAAGAGTGGTTCCCTCAAAATATTGGCAAGTCCTAATCCCTGGAACCTATGAATATTACCTGACATGGCAAAAAAGTGAGTATGACTTGAATATGGCAAGATATGTGATTAAGAATTTTTAGAGGAATAGTTTATCCTGAATTATTTGGCTGGACCCTAAATCCAATCACATGGATATTAAGAGAGAGAGTATGTGTTGAAATAGAAGAATCTAATTTTCATTTCATGTGTAAAAACGTATACAATTGTGATAAAACACATGTAATGTCAAATCTAATATCTTACTCATGTAAATACACAGTTTGGTAGTGTTTGGTAAATTCACAATGTGGTTCAACCAACCTCCAGGACTGTTTTGTCTTGCAAAACTGAAACTGTACTCGTTAAACAACAAACAACTCTCCGTTACACCCTCTCTGAACCCTTGGCAGCCTCCACTCTGTTTCATATTTCTACGAGTTTCACTACTCTTGATACCTCCTGTAAGTCGTTTTTGCATCTGTGTTCGTAATGATAGCTTCATAGAATGGTTAGGGAAGAGTCCCTTTTCCTCAATATTTTAGAACAGTTTCAATGGAATTGGAACCAGCGCTTCTATGTATACTTGGTAGAATTTGGCTGTGAATCCACGTGGTCTAGGACTTTTATTCATTGATATGTTTTTTATTGCTGATTCTATTTCAGAACTCAATATCGATCTTTTCAGTGTTTCAATTTATTCCTGATTCAGTCTTGCGATATGGTGTGTTTTCAGGAATTTATCCATTTTCTCTTGATTTTCTAGTTTGTTTGCATAGAGGTGTTCCTCACTGTGTCTGAGGATCTTTTGTATTTCTGTGGGATTGAGTGTGATGTCACCTGTGGGGTTACTGTTTGTGCGTATTTGTATCTTCTCTCTTTTTCTTTGTTAATGCTAGTGGTCCTTAAATGTTGTTTATCCTTTCAAGTAACCAACTTTTGATTTTCTTGATCTTTTATATAGATTTTGGGGTCTCAATTTTATTCAATTCTTCTCAGATTTTAGTTATTTTCTTCTCCTACTTTTTGGGTTAGGTTGTTATTGTTTTTCTAGTTCTTCAAGGTGTGATGTTAGATTGTTAATTTGAGACTTTCTAACTTTTTGAGCTAGGCATTTAGCACTATAAACTTGCCTTTTAAAAAGGCAGTGTCTTTTGCTACATCCCAGAAATTTGGTATATTGTGTGCCTGTCTTAATTTATTTCAAATTGTATTTTATATTTGCCTTGATTTTATTGTTTACCCAGTGGTCATTCAGGAGCAAGTTGTTTAATTTTCATGTAATTGTGTGGTTCTGAGAGATCTTTTGGTTATTGATTTTTAGTTTTAATCCATTGTGGTCCAAGAATAAATATGGTTGGTACGATTTCAATTAAAAAAATTATTAAGACGTGCTTTATGGCTGAGCATGTGGTTGATTTGGAGTATATTCCACATGCAGAGCAGAGGAATGTATATTCTGTGATTGATGGAGGGAGTATTCTGTAGATATCTGTTATGTGCAATTGGTCAAGCAACCAGATTTATTTTTATAAGAAAGAGGCAGAGACAGTTTTGAGACAGAAAGGGGGAGGTGAAGTGACCACAGAGGCAGAGATTAGAGTGATATGACCGAAAATCAAGAGCTGCTGGTAGCCACCAGAAGCTGGAAGAGGCAGGAAGCTAATTTTCCTCTAGAGAAGAGGGAGCATTGACCCTGCCAATGCTCAGTTTTCATACTTATTCATTTCTGTTGTTTTAAGCCATCAAGTTTGTGGAAATTTGTTTCAGTAGCCACAAGAAACTAATATAATGCTCATCCATTATAAAAGTATAGTAAACTTTTGATTTTTCTAAACTGGACAAAAGCAGTATGAAAAAAGAAAAAAAATAGGCAAAACTTCACATATGAATGAATATAATACAAAAATCCTAAAGAAATATCATGTTACTGGATTCAAACATGTTTGTGTGTGTGTGTGTCTAGAATACATCTCTACATACAAGAACTCTTTATTGATTTTCATTTCTTTTTTCTCATACATTTGGAAAATTATTCTTAACGTTTTCAGCATATATGGGTGTATATGTGTACATATACATAAAAACTTAAGAGTTGCACTAAAAGTGAACATAGAAACATGAAAGGCATAAAATTATTAGGATAATACTTAAATTTTTCAAAAATGAAATATATCAGTTTTTAGATAAAAGGAATCATCAGATACCTCATCAATGAATAAAACAGACTCACATGAAGGCACATTATAGAAAAATTTCAGAACACTGGTGACAAAAAAAAAATCCTGTAAATTTCCAGAAGAAAATAAAAGATCATCGAAAGAAATGCTGATGACTAGAAGGCAATAGATAAGCATCATCAAAAATCTAAAGGGAAATTATTTTCATCTTAATATTTGATACTGAGCCAGGCTGTTAAAATCAGGATAGAATAAAAACTTTTTTTGACATATAAGATGTCAATAAATTTATTTTCAATGTAACCTTTTCCTAAAACTACTGAAGAATATTCTCTACAAAAGCTGCCAAGAAAATCTGGGGGAAAACATACAACAGATACAGAAAACAGAAGATCACACATGAAATGGACATGAAGACAACCCCTGGAACGATCGTATAGGGAAATTCCAGGATAGCAGCTATTCATAGAAGGAACCTGGTCCAAAAAAGAAGCAAGTCAGAAGGCTCCAAGATAAACTCACTTAGAAAAATAAAATAGTAGAATCCCTGAGTATCTAATTATCTTAGGTTGAGATTGAAACACCTGACAAAGTTTGGGATTGAATTCTAACAAGTATATACAAAATTAGCAAACAAAACCTAGGTAATTATTAGTTGTGAGGTAAACAAAAAGTTGTTCAGGAAACAAAGTTATTATAGGTGCATGGGCTGTGAATGGCATTTACATAGTCATAATATACAAACACTGAATATTATTGTTAACCAAAAGGATTATAATAAGAGAATGGGAGGAAGTGTAGGGTTTGTGAAGGGTTGTAACTCTACAGAGAGCTAAGTTCTTACCTTCCATAGTGGTAGTTCAACTGATAATGTCTAAAACTAGAGATGTAAGAAATAGTAATTCAAGTATATTATTTTAAAACATAGGGCTATATACCCAAAAAATCAAGTAAAGGATTAAAATTTACCTCTGAGGAAGGATAAGGGTAGGAAAGATGTGAGGGGTAGGAAAGTAACTGTCGCTTTAATTAAAAAAAAATCCTGTAGAAGTATTTGGCTCTTCAAACTATATGCATATATAATTTTGTTACAAATTAAAACTAAATAATCAACTCAATGAATGCTCTTAAAAATCTGATAGAATTCAACACCATAAACGTTTAATCATGGCAAACATTCTATAAAATGGCTAAACCACAAAAGTCTTCCATTGACAGTCAGAAATGAGGAGTGAACAGTGTCCCAGCTACTTGGCAATACCCAGTAAAGCTGAAGTTTCACTTCCACGACTTTCCATAGCAGAGGAATTCTTCGGCATGTACACAAGAGACGTGTAAAAGAATGTTCACTTCAGTGGTGCTGAATTAGTATGAAAAGGATGACAATAGTGAAATAAAGTACAAAGGTACAATGACAAATCTCAAAGATATAATGCCAAGTAGATAAAAGAGGCAAAAGAAAAGTTATAACACCATTTAGGAAAATTGTAAAAAACACAAAGCAAAGTATTTATATGTATGTATTTTACATTTTAAAAAATGTTATACAAAAACTATGCAAAATATTTATGTATACATATATACATTTATACTTTTTCCATAACTTTTTAAAATTAAATTTCAAAATATTAAATATATCGAGATTGAAATGTGTGTCTCAAGAATTAAGGTATACATTGTATTCAGCAACCTTATTCTAGGTCCTACCTTATTTTCCCTTTGCTTCATCTTCTGAGTGTATCTTAAGTAAACTTCATTTTGCTACTTTACAAACAAACAAATGGAAGACTATGTGTTCTAATATTTATGTTTTTAACTAAAATATTTGTGTGTTGTTTTATTTTTTAGGGTTCTAACCTCTGCTTAATTGACACACACACACACACACACACACACACACATTTATTGAGTCTAAACAACACATATGCAATAACTATAATATCAGGTCAGTTTTCAAACTGTCCTACAAATGATCAAATATAATTTCTACTGTTCAAAAAATCTTAACAATTTATCACTTGTCAATTTCTGGCAAGTTCTACTTCCACTAGTCTTAAAGAGCTTGCAGGAGTTCACAGAAAGAAATTTCTTAGTTCATTGATCAAAATCTGCTTATGTTTATGACATATAAACATGTGCTGACCTTTGGAGATACAATAATAATGAGACAGTGTCCTCAAGAAGCTTGTATTCTAGTGGAGGCAATAGGCAAGCAAATAGGTATTTAAAGTAATAGATTATCCATCATAGATGACCTAACCCAGACTAGAGGACAGATTGAAGATATCTGTAGTGGGCTGAATTTTGTTGCCCTCTGAAACATATTCAAGTACTAACCCCCACTACTTATGAATTTGATCTAATTTGGAAATTAGGTCTTTGCAAATGTAAAAAACTAGGAGGAGGTCATATTGGCTTGGAACGGGCCCTAGCACCAGTGACTGGTGGTCCTGTAAGAGACACAGCAAAGGTCATGTGAAAATAGAGGCGGAGACTGGAATGAAATGAAGAAGGCATGCCAAAGATTGTTGGCAACCACCAGAAACTGAAGAGGCAAGGACAAGCCGACATATGGACCGTGGCCCTGAAGACACCTTGATTTTGGACTTCTAGCTTCCAAACTGAAAAAGAATAAATTTCGGGTGTTTTAAGCTACCCAATTTGTAGTAATTTGTTACAGAAGCCCTAGAAATGGCAGCTAGTATCGTGTGAATGATGACTTGAAATCTGAGATCAGAAAGGTCTGTAGGTGTTGTGCAGAAGGCAGTGGGGAAAATATTCCAGAGAAAATGACATAGAACAGAGGCTTGAAGGTGTGACAGAGCACTAGGCCATTAGGGGAACACATCCATTACTACCACTGGAGTTCAGGGCAGATCTGGTGAGAGTTGAGTTTAGAGAAGTACGTCTAGGACTAATTATGGATGGTCTATGTGGATATCATCCTTTGGGCTCCAGAGGGTCACTGAAGTCTTAAATAGGAGGCTGAATTAACTTATTTGTGTTTCCATGGAGGTTACTTCAATAATACAGGTGATGTACCATGATGACTTGAAGTAGTCATCATAGAAATAAATAGAAATGGACGAATGTGAAAGATGCTAAGGAATCCATCTACACCAGTGGTTTTCAAAGGGTGGTCTACGAATCAACAGCATCACTCAGAAATTTGTTGGAAATTTAAATTCTCAGACCCTATCACAGAAATTCTGAAGCTGAGGCCAAGCAATTTGTGTTTTAACAAGCCCACCAAGTAATTTTGATGCATGCTAAAATTTGAAAGCCACTGAGCTATGGAAATTGGTGATTGAATGTGCAGATTGAAGGAGAGAAAAAGAAATAAGGATAATGTCCAATTTCTGGCTTGAGCAATTGGGCAGTAAAGTAAAAATCAAGATAAACAATGTGCAAGTGCTTTGTAAATTGAGTTCTGCTCACAGCCCACTGATATCTGGGCAGGTACCAATTCAGTCTCGAGCAATCTCTGAACAGCAGAGTCTACCTTCAAAGCTTGTGAAAATGTTAGAGGTTTTAAACTGTCCTCCACACTTGACTTTCCTTATTCTAACTTCTATTGAAAATCAGTTTTTTTGCTTTATCAACAAATAGCATTGCAGCCAGAGTCCTTTACAATTCCATTTCAAATAAGGGTTCTTGTTTTGCTGCTGAGATAACACATGGGAAGGAGTTTAAAGAGGAGAGAGACTGCATTCGTGAAAAGGAATCAATATCCATGAAATTGATCTTTCTTCTTGAACAATCTGTTTTTGGCTTTTAAATCTGTCTCATAAATATTTTTCTAGCCCAACATTTTTAGGGTCCCAAAGAATGAGAACTGTAGGAATAATTATTTGTTTTAGTGACTAGCTCAGGTTTAGATAACAAAGCCTGGTGCAATAATGTACCTTTGAGGAGTTACTGCGTTACACAGACCTGAGCGACGCAAAAACCTCCCAAGACCTGGGTTCCCTTCACTTCATCAGTGTAGCCCATCAATGTCAGATTAATCTTGAAGTGCCTAGAAAAAACTTTCATTAAGTTTCTTTCATTGTTATGAATACAACATTGAAATTATGGAGAACTGTTATATGTCCTAATAGGTAGGGATTATCCCTTGATGAAGACTCAGTAGGAAAAATAAAAAAAGAGAATTTCATTCATAGTACTTTTCTGTCTTTTTTTCTTCCTTGAAAAATCTGTTGGAAAAACCTAAAGAAAGATTGGATAGAAAAGTGGTTTGGGGTTTGTAAATTCATAAGCAAGTGTAAGGTGGGAATAGGGTCCCTGAAAGACATTGCTTCCTTGGGTGAATTGGTCAAGCACATTGCAAGTGTATTAAGACAATGCTTAGGTTGGAGTTCTGAATGCAAGGGAGTGCTGCCTATAGGACTATAGATAGGGTCCACACAAGGTCTCAGGGCACAGAGTGCAGTCATTCCTTTGGGAATGATAAGAATCACCATACTGGTGGCCATCAAAAGACAGTAAATGTAGCTCTAATTCATACACCACTGGGTGTTCGCCAGCCCAGCAAATGCCAGGTGCTGTCTCAGCTTCCCTGTGGCTTCCATCCACTGATGATGGCAGTGTTCTCTTAAGAGGTGTGCAAGTGATCTGCACTCCTATATCTCATAACCATGCTCCCTTAAGATCCAACCCTCTTGTCTTAGACCAGCTTAAATGGGCTAAATCCACACACAGTTCCAGAGCTTGCTCTAATTCGCCCTCATATCTGTTCCCTCCTTTACCTTCTCTCTATTCTGATGAATCATTTTTCCTCCCACAGCCAGTGGGTTAAAAAGGTCAGGCTCTTAAACAACATGTTTTTTTCTAAACTTTTCTGTTCCTTTAATCTGTTTTCTTCCCTTAGAGGCCCAGGTTTTTGAAATCTCAAAGGCAGAAAAGTTTCATTTTCCTCTCTGTTATCTCTGTTATATGTTTCCTCTTTTCCTCACGTTTCGTTTTGGAGTCTAGGCAAGCAGTTGCTCAGACTAGCATAGTTTCTTGAATGAGAGGAAGGGAAAACTGGAAGAAAACAATCTCCACAAAATCCTAGCTAAGATTAAGCCGAACCATATGAAACTGCCAGTATTCAACCCTTTTTACTCACAAAACAGCAATTTCAAATTCAACTAATTTTTAAACCATTTTCCACTACATAAAAGTTTATCAAAAGGCTTTACTATAGCAAAAATTACTATTTTTAAAAAAGCTGTAACCAAACATAGTGTAAGCAAAGAATTAAGAAACTTTTAGTCTGAAAGTGGGTTCATTAAGGTAGAATTAGTCAAAAATAACTTACCGAAGAGATGAGCTCTATTGGTCTTAAGGCAGGGATATGAGCTAACAGGGACACTCAAATAGAGCAGATTAGGTGCAGGAATGGATTTAGTGGTGATGAATTGCTTGAAAGGCAAATTGTTTGAGTGAGAGACGGGACTTTGCATTAATCATCAAAAGATGCAACCAGGTAACTGACAAAGGGAGTCTCACAGTTGCTCTGAGTTTGTGATTCTAACATATAAATCTGCCTTCTTTTAGCAAGCATCATGATATACTGGAAAGAACACTAGACCAAGAATTACAAGACCTGATTTTTTATCCTAACTCTAACACGAGAGGCTAGTGAAGCTTGGAAGACTATCCAGGCTTTGTAAGTCTATATTGCAACATCTACTGACCAAAAATGAAGGACCATCACACCTCTCCCACCTCCCTCACAGGACCCTTGTCAGGATCAAATAAAATCATGTAAAGAAGGTATAAAAAATGCAAGTAATTCTTTCATTTATAGCAACTGCTCTTGAAGTCTCATTTAGGTACTGTGTGGCTTCATATGTATTATTGATATCAAATTCAGAGAAGATGAAAATAAATTAAACTCATCTTCAGATGCCCAAAAAATGTCGATAACATTTCAAATATGAATGATAAAGGAGCCATTAGCAAAATCTCAAATTATTGCCCCAGGCTCTGGCTTGATAAATTCGCTGTCTGGTTAGAAAAAAAATATGATTTTGCTTACATCTTTCATCTTGTGCATCTTCTCCTCCTCATTCTGCTCTTTCTTCCTCTTTTTCTTTCTCCTCTCCTTCTTTCCTCTCCTTCTTCTCCCTCCTTCTCCGTTTCAATTTGTTGAGCATTTCCTAATGCCCGACCCTAGCATGTCTCTTATATAATCCTTCTCCTTTAGTTATGCTTTATTCTTTTTTCTATGCTCTTTCTGTTCCCTGATCAAGCCAGTTGTGCTGAATATTTACTTCAAAATGTAAATTTGCATAATACACACTTTTGTAAGTAATATATTTAATTGGAAGAAAACAGCCGGTGTTTAGAAAACTGACTTATCTTTTCCCCACACCAGAATCCCACATATACCCTGTGGGTTTCTCCAGTCAGTGGAATTTTGGGGATCCATCACAGATTCAGGCCATTCCATTTTTTTTTTTTTTTTTTTTTGGAGACGGAGTTTCGCTCTTGTTACCCAGGCTGGAGTGCAATGGCGTGATCTCGGCTCACTGCAACCTCCGCCTCCTGGGTTCAGGCAATTCTCCTGCCTCAGCCTCCTGAGCAGCTGGGATTACAGGCACACACCACTGTGCCCAGCTAATTTTTTGTATTTTTAGTAGAGACGGGGTTTCACCATGTTGACCAGAATGGTCTCGATCTCTTGACCTCGTGATCCACCCGCCTCAGCCTCCCAAAGTGCTGGGATTACAGGCTTGAGCCACCGTGCCCAGCCAGGTCATTCCTATAAACCTGACTCTCCCCTCAGGGGAGCGTGGCTTGGCTGGATTGGTCCCTACCCTGTTCTCCACAGCTGTTTCATGAGCTCTTTGGTTGCTCCTGCTGCTGTAAAGTTATCTCACAAAGCCCTGGATACAACCCTCTCCATGTTATTTCTCTTCCCATCTTACTTAACCTCTCATATTAGTGACAATAACAGTCACTAGGATGTCAGAGGCCCATCTGTGAGGAGCTAATTGATTTCCCTCCATCACTCTGGATTTATTTTCTTTTTCCTCGCCTCCAGAAGCACTCCAAGAACCAAAGGCCAGGGCAACAGTTCATGTTGGCAAAACCCTGTTTTTATTATTCCTTCCCTGGCAACAATTATTTATCCAGCCTGTGAAGTGACTGAGGACATCACACCAGCCATCTGTTTCCCTCTGTCTGAATGCGCTAATGTAGTTAGACTCCATTTCCAGGAGCAGCTCACTGATGCTGCCTGAGTTTTCTCCATTTGCCTTTGCTAGCTTTGGCAGCGTTTTCACTGGGGTTGGCATTTTCACTTCATGCTTGTTCATTTGATTAGCAGCTTCCTCTTGCGAATTAACTGTTTAGCTTCCACAGAGTGAGCTTTCCCTTCATGCCTGAAAGGGTTCCTTTCATTTCGTCTATACTGACACCATCTCTTTTCTTCAGGACCAAGTTCTCTTGGTTCCATCTCCTAAGTAGCTCTCAGCTCCCCTCTCATTCCCCTGCAGTGACTGCCTGGTTCTGACTCTCATCTTTTCTTGCCTGGAACATTTCTTCTGCTTGTAGGCAACGCTGACCTCCTGCAAATACAAAAGCCAAGAGGTTTTCCTGAAATACAAGGGCACTGCCCTGCTTGACTCCCTCAGGGATTTTCCATGGCTAATGCCATTCCTCAGCTAATGCCATCCTCTTTGGTCATGACACACAGTGTCTTTTATCATCTTTCCTCTGCTTTTCTCTCTAGTGTATTGTGTTATGTCCTCATACTTGTTTACTTCTCTTGCAAGGCCCTGACAATGGTCCTGAATTAGGTGCAGAGGGGAGAGACTTTGCCCCTTGGATTACAGTTGGCATAAGTTTTCAGCATGTCTGGAGATACCTCTGGTTGTCACAACTGGGGGAGGAAGAAACTACTGGCATCGAGTGATCAAGTGACCAGAGATGCTGCTGAACATCCTACAATGTTGAGGACAGTTGCACACAGCAAAGACTTATCCAGCCCCAAATGCAGAAAATGTGAGGCTGAGAAACCCTATTCTAGCCAGACTAACTTACTTCGAGTTCTCTGGATGCACTATACCCTCTTGTGCCTCCAGACTGGGATCAATGGTCTTTCTTCTCCAACACATCTGTCTTCACCATAATTTGTCTATTAGTGTCTAATTGCCCTCGAAAGCCCAGCCCAGGGATCCCCATATTTTGATTGCTTGACCATGGATGATGTTTGATCCCTCTTCTGAGTTTCCAGTCATCCAAAAACATAAGCAATATGCAATTATAGGGCATCTAGTATGTACCACACTGTGTTCAGTTCCAATACTAAAATCATGAGCCTAACTAGCATGGGCACTACATGTATAAAATCTACAGTCCAGAGGTAGAAATAGAAAGTCAGTAAATTATCACCCCATAAATGTGCTTCCCATCGCTCTCTGCACACCTCCTCTCCGTACCAGAGGACTCACATCTTTATTTTTGAGTTGGGTCTCCATAGACCAGACATTGGCAAACTTTTTTTTCTTTTGATACTGTGTTCTCATTTCTTAAAAACTTCTCTTGAGCATGTGACCAGAATCCAAGTTCCTTAGCACTGTACACCTGGCCCCGCACTTTTATCTCCTCCCTTCCTCTGTACCCATAGTCCTGCTATGCTCTCAGCCACACCACATGGTGTAAACTGCCTTCCCTCACCCCCTTATTCTTTTGGTAAGTTTCCATTTTTCCATCAATACCTGCATCATTGTCACCACCACGTCACAGATTTTCAAAACACAGCATTATCTACTCTCTTTGTGGGTACCCATGCACATGGTTACATATTCATATCTTATAACACCCAGTAAAAAAATGGTGAAAATCATAGTTCTGGAGTCTGACAGAGCTGAACTTAATTTTTCTAAGCTGCCATTTCTTCATCTGAACAATAATAAAATAATAGTGCCTACCTCATAAGTTTCTAAAAATATTAAATAAAGTAATCCAGCACAGTATTAAGGAGTCAGTGAATGTTAATGGTTATTACTCTCGCTAACCATATCATAGGAAATGTAACTGATAAGAAATACAGTTCTTATCCTCAAGGAGAAAGCAGTTAGTCTCCCCTTGTCTGCCCCAGAGTAACTGCTTTCTCCTTGAGGATAAGAACTGTATTTTATTCATCATTGTTGCTCAGAGACAAGAAACACCTGAACAGTAGATGATTGGTGAATGTTTGAGTAAAGAAAGGATGCAAGACCAGTTGCAGTGATCTTTCCTGTAGCAACGTAATACCTAACATTGAGTACTTATTAGGTACAGATGTGGGGTAAGCACTTTCATGAGTTTCATTTAATCCTCATCACAACGCCCCTTGAGATTGGTACCATTATAAGCAGTCTATGTTTTTCAGATGAGAAAACTGAGGTACAGAGGGATAAAGAGCCTCAAGGTTATACAGTTAAGGGGCAGAGTTCAAATTTAAATGCATGGTGTCTGATTCAAAATCATTAGATCTAGAAAAGTAGACAATTAGATTATATCAATATTTCGAGAATTCATTGATGATGCAGTGCAATGGATACACAAAGAAGCTTTTTGTCTAGAGACAGATGATACAAAAACACTCACTTTTCTAGGGACACCAAAATTAGTTCAGGTGAAGCAATTCTCAGTAAGAAACAGACAGTAGGGTGTAGGCTGGTGTGATGGGTTGGTGGGAGGTGTTTATCTGTTCACCCAACCCAGGTGCTTTTCAACCAATGCAATGACACATATGCCTTCTCTTTTTCCCCAAGATCCTATATAGTAAACAATGGAAGAAATATGTAAATAGGAGAGGAAAGAATTAGAGTGATAAATGTATCACATCAGGAAAATTGAGAGAAAATGGTTCATTGACAGAGGAATGATGAAACACCTCAGTGGATTTCCTAAACAGGAATGACATTGTCTTCTACCCATACAAGCTGCCAGATTGTCAGATTTTTACTGGGAGAAGGAGAGGGGAAGAATTCATGAAGTGAATACGAGAAACAGTCTCTGCAGCATCTCAGTCACAGGTGGTTTCTCTAACAGGAGTTTGCAGCATGTAATTCGGCTGTAAAGAGGATCTAGGCAGTTCTTAAGCTACATGAGCTCCTGGGCACCTATTTAAATTATTAATTTTACCCAAATGAGAAACATCCCCACAGGAAAGTCGGGTGAGCTACTGAGTTTCACAATTTGCTCTTAGAGAAAACTGTAATTAATCCTCCAAAAAGTCACTGGGATGTGAAACTTCCAATATAGGGAGCAAATGTTATTAAAGCTTTAAGCGTTTCCCGTTTATTCATGATGCTGCTACCTCGTTCTATTATGTAGTTCTTGGTTCCAGGCAGTGGGCTTAGGTTATAGGTGGCTTCCTTATAACAAGATCTGTGGCATTCTTATAACGAGATCCTTCAGGCTAGCCTGGTGGCTGAATCTCCCAACTTGGAGAGGAAAAAGAGCTCAAGTATATCCTTAAACTCATCTAAAAATTGCAGAAGAGTTGAGACACAGTGGTATATACATCTATTGAACATGCTCCTATTAACTCCCTTTGTTCTCTGCTCTTTTGATTGAGGAGCCTATAAGCCAGAGAATCATATGCAGTTGAAATCAGGAGCTCTCAGGAAGGGGAAGTTGTGGGGAGAGGCAGAGATGAAAGTAAACCATTTGGATTATGAATTTGAGACAAACATTGCCCCAATGGCCTCAATGTAATTGATTTGTGAGGAAGATGGAATGTACTAAAGAGGAAACAAAGGGAACCACTTGATTTGCAAATAATCAGAGAGGAAAAATAAGTAAATTATCTGTGGAAGCAATTTGATTAAATATATGCCCTTTCAATACATATTATTTCACTTCTTGCATGGAGCAGAGGTAGTTCCCCAAAGATATATTGGTGTACTATCCACATGAACAAAAAGGACATGGGCCGGGCGCGGTGGCTAACACCTGTAATCCCAGCACTTTGGGAGGCCGAGGTAGGTAGATCACGAGGTCAAGAGATCAAGACCATCCTGGTCAACATGGTGAAACCCTGTCTCTACTAAAAATACAAAAAATTAGCTGGACTTGGTGGTGCATGCCTGTAATCCCAGCTACTCAGGAGACTGAGGCAGGAGAATTGCCTGAACCCAGGAGGCGGAGGTTGCAGTGAGCCAAGATTGCGCCATTGCACTCCAGCCTGGGTAACAAGAGCGAAACTCCATCTCAAAAAGAAAAAGAAGGACATGCTGGGCAGACAAAGGAAGCATATGTCCTCTGCACAGATTATATATGGAATCATCTCTACCATTCAACATATGGCATTCAACAAGAGAGAAAAACCAAATTGGATCCTGTATACGCACACAAATCTTCAAATAGTTGAAATAAAATATTCTTAACATGGAAACTAGACCACAATTTTGCATTCTACATCATACTACCCCTACAGAAATATTCTAAATATTTGTCAAAGTGAAGAATAAATTTTGTTTAAGAGACATGGCTCATAATTTAATGGAACCAAGAGTTCATTATATAACTATACACATTATATCATATTTATTATCTAATTTTACTGCCAAAACACCAGTAATTATATGTTATACATGTAGTATTCCATATGATATACATTATTTATGTGATATATATTACATCTATAATATATGTTTATATATCATATAATTATGTCATTATATATATATTATACATAATATATTACATTAAAAAGTATACATAGCAAAGCACCAATAATAGAGATTTCTGGTGAATAGAATTTTCTAGTTGAAAGAATTTTTGGTAAAAGAATCTAGTTTTGTCATTGGTCAATAAAAGATATGATGGATAAATAATTACTTGGAATGACCAGGGAGTCTTAAGTAAGTTTAACTTCAAGATTCATTTGATTTCGCCCTGCTATATACCCAAGAAATTAACTCCTTCGGTATTCATAACTTTACTTTCCACTGAAGCAGCATATTTTAACTCTGAACCCAATTATCCTTAGTAGTTCAGCTTTTGTTTTGTCTTCAAAGCCCATCTAGACAAATGCTTTCGCTGGAATACATTTCTTTCCCTGTAAGAACTAACAAAATGAATCTGCAATCACAAAGACAGCCAGGGTGTGATTAGCCAGAGTGCACTGGATAAACAGTGTTTATAGTTCCCCACATTTTGACAAAATTCACAGTATTGCAATTACAAAATTTACTTTGAATTTTTCAGGGAAATTAAATACTGAGCATCATGACTTTACTGCCCTCCTTGCCAGATGTGCAGCATGCAGATGTACCCATTCATCTGGTAGTAAACCAGGGTGGGCCTTGTAAAGCCCTCAGCTGGGGCTTAGGTTCCTCTTCCTGGTGCCACTTGTGGTCCCTGGTTCCCTGTATCTGTTCCAGCAGAGCCCTGCTCTGGCTTTCAGACCACCTATGAGACAATGGCACTGCCACAAGCATTAGCATGGCACTTCATTTCTGAACGGATTGACTCTAGAACAAGTCTAGAACAAGGCAGGCAGGGGCTGAGGAAACTCATGGGCCCACTGAATAAAATAGAACCAGACATAGAATTGAGTAGAGTCATCTGTCAGAAAGGAGGCAGGAGTGGGAGAGAGGAAAGACAACAGAGGCAAGAGAAGCTTGTAAGGGAAGCAAGGGGAGGAAAAGGCAGAAAGATTTTTTAAAGTGGAGGGAGAAGGAAGAGAGAGAAAATCCCATTCTAAAAGGCAAAGGGGAAGAGGTCAAGACAGGCTGAGACAGAGAGTGACACGGCTGGAGAGGGAGACCTGATTAACAACACTGAGGGATAAGATAGCTGAAAGCTGTCCTGCACTGCAGGCAGTGATAGAACCAGGAACTGGGAGGGGAGGGACTAGTGAAAACAGCAGTAAAGCAAAAATGCACCACAGGATTACCAAAAGTAAAGCTAAAACAGATTGTACATGTGTTTCGGCATAAAGAAATGTAAGCACACAAATGAGGAGTGAGAAAGTCTCTAGTCTTCATTGTGCCGTTAATAATAGAAACTGTCATGGCAACATTGATTAGGAACTGCTGTTTCCTAGGTATAGTGCTAAGGGTTTCCCAAGTACCCTCTTGTTTAATCCTTACAGCAACTCTATGCAGCAGGTCCTACTATATTCCCTCTTTGGCAGAGGAATACGCTGGAAGATACTCAGCAAGATGAGACCTTGTCCAAGGTCACCCAGCTGTGTGGTGAGGGGACTAGGGCTGGGAAGAGTAGTAAGGAGAAAGCTGGGACAGGTGTCACAACCAGTTAGCAGCTTCAACCTCACGTATCAGGATCTGGCTTAAGACTTTTGTTTGACAAAAGAGTTTATCAGCTAGATATATCTATGTCACTAACCAGATACCTCCTGAAATTCTTTCCTGTTCTTGAAGTGAATGCAATGCAATGGATAAAGTCCTTTCCTTGAAACTAACCCATGAATGATGCTGAGATTTCAGGTGGCCCAGGAGTCTTTCTCAAAGGTAGGTCTTTCCCTTTGAAAACAGCTGTTTACAGCAGAGGAAGAGGGCAACACACACACACACACACACACACACACACACACACAACCCAGAACACACAATTGTAACTAATTAATTTTGTTCATGAAGACTTACGAGGAGAAAGATGACAGCTTTGTTCCAGAAATACAAGTGATCAAATTGACACATGGGCTATGATGGCTAGCAACCAGCATTTCCGTCTTTTGCCTGAGAAAAGAAAGAATCCCTGGGTGTGAATGAGGGAGTCATTGTGGCTGTGAAATTTGGTATCACACTCATGCCTTGCAGCTTGGTCATTCCTAAATATTGTAAACAACATCCTTAATGCAACAAGGACATCTCACCTGTTGCCAGAAGTCAAGACCAATACAACCATAGTGCTCACAGCAGGCACTGAACCTCAATACCATGTCTCTACAATCAACTCTCAATAGAAGTGCAACCCAAGGCCAGTCCTGCTGAGAGATGTGCCACACCATCTCTCAACCATTCCCTTCATTCACTTCTCTTGCCTCTCTCACTTCCTACTTCCTTCCCCAAACTCTGGCACTGGCAGCTATGTAGCTGACCTGCAGCTCTTTCCAACACACAGGACATTCAGTCCAGCCACGTCTGATTGCTCACTTCTCTCTGAGGGCATCTCTGTAGAATACAGACCTCTTTCTAGAAAGAAGGGAAGAAAATTTTTAAAAATTGTTATGAACAAGATGTGGAATCCTGGGAGAATTAAGGAGTGAAAGGGACAAGAAGGCTTAGATCCAAGTGATGTGCAGATTAATGAGGGGTTTTAGTGAGTGGCTTATTAGGAAATTATAGATATAGCAAAGCAAGACATGAGTAGGGCCCAGTTAGGATATTTTAAATATAAAATGGAGAAAAAAGCTAGTCAAACTGATGCCATTTTCTTCATTGTTTAACGTGAAACAGGTTAAATGAAATGACTAAAATGTTACATAATGTAAAATATCAACTGCTAGTAATATTCACAATAGCAAATGAAGAAATTATATTTTAGCTCAAATGCCATAAGCAGAATTGAAAATGATGGCCCCGCAATTTGCTGCATTTAGAGAGAGATAAGTAATAAACTAATGGAAGAATCTTAATGACACAGACAAGCTTTGTACTTTGCAGTGGAGGTGGGGATTGCATCTCACTAAAGTACTTCCTTCTCCTCTCCCTTTCATTCCTGCTAAATGGAAATCAGACACATGTGTCAAGGGGACTTGGTCACTTTGTCTGCATATTAACTGTTATATTAAGATTTGCTGCAAAAGACAGTCCATTAAGGTTTTGCCTCTGAAGAAAGGAGTGGAAATAAATTATCAGCTGAAGGACATTTTGGGAAGAGTTCTTTTGAGCATTCATTATTACTATTTAAGACTAATTGAAATCAATTGTTCTAGTGCCTCAATTCTGCCTAGTTTTGTTTTGCCCTTGGGAAAGCTTTATCTCTTCCCACATCTGAGTCAACACACAGGGTTCAGATTTGTTAGCTCTGTTACAAAAATCCAGGAGGCCTCAATGATGTATTAATAATTCAGCTTTCAAAACAGACTGTTTTCACTGGAATGCAGAATTGAGGTCTATACTTTCTCATGAGAAGTCAGAGCAGGGGGGGATTCTGGGAAGATGGAATGACACTCGTTGAGGGACACTTGGTCAGCCTAAGGGCACGTGAAGCTGAGAGGCAACTCCCTCAGGCAGTGTCAAAATGGTTCAACCAAATCATCTTCAGGGAGACATTATTTATGCTATACCTCCCATAACTCCTTCAGGAAAATACAGCCCAGTGTCCTCAGGCCTTCCTGACTTTGCACTTGGTGTACCTCTGCCTAGAATTCCCTTTTCTAGTCTGCAGTACAGGTGGATTATGTGATTCTTGAGCACTGGGAAAAGTTCTGCACTTAAAATGTAAATAATATGGGTCTGCTGTGGTGCCTGAAATCCCCACACCAGGCATTTCTAAGGTTATAACTTTGAAGGAAGCTCTTAAATATTTCCAATTATTTGTAGTTAATTGAGTTGAATCACTTTATCAAGTCAATCATAGGAGGTACCAAGGTGCAAAAGAATGGGGCATAGGATGGATCAGTTTTCTTGGGAAATGAAAGGATATAGAAGAGAGGACATACGCTTCCAGCAGAGTGATTTGGTAGAAAGAGAATTAAACCGAGAGTCAAAGGTCTGGGGTTTGAATCTTCTCTTTGTTTCTTACAAACTACATGTCTTGTAATAAGTCATAGGGAATTTTAGAATCTTGATTTTCTCATTGTAAACTGAGTTAATAGCATCTTCCTTAGTAACATCACAGGGCTATTGCAATTACAGCAAAAGGTGATCAGAGCAGGTCCAGGTTCTGTGAAGCCTGAAACTAATAGAATATGGGAGGCCCCCCCTTTAAGAAAAAAGATCACAAAATTATTTAAAATGTATATATAAAGATGGAAATTTAGAACATGAAAAGAAATCAGAATACATTATGAAAAACCCATATCTCCCTTTAAACAACAACAACAAACTAAAGCAACAACAACCAAAAACTGTATTCCCGGCTGAATGTATCTTGCCAAAAATACCTGTGGTCACACCAAAGCCAGCAGCCATGGGGAGGAACATGACAGAGAGGAAGTCAAAGTAAAGCAGGTATTCTTAACAAACCACAGTTAAAAATACCTACTTTTGCAAATTTTAAAAAAATGCAGACTGTGTGAATACATTGCTAGGAATGTTTCCCATTGAAAGGGGCCGGCACCATTGAAAAGCTTAGAAGCTAAAGCTTTGTTAGTGATATGGTTTTGCTGTGTCCACATCCAAATCTCATTTTGAATTGTAGCTCCAATATTTCCCACATGTCATGGGTGGGACCCAGTGGGAGGTAGCTGAATCATCAGGGTGGGTCTTTCTTTCCCATGCTGTTCTCATAGTAGTGAATAAGTCTTACAGACCAGATGGTTTTATAAATAGGAGATCCCCTGCACATGCTGTCTCTCTTACCTGCTGCCATGTAAGATGTGACTTTGCTCCTCCTTCGGCTTCTGCCATGATTGTGAAGCCTTCCTCACCATGGGGAACTGATAATCTATTAAACTTCTTTTTCTTTCTTTATAAATTACTCAGTCTCAGGTATGTCTTTATTAGCAGTGTGAGAACAGACTAATACAGTTAGCTTTATGGTAAACAACTTCCTGAGATGATGTTTGTTAAAGGTTATCATGAGTTGTGAACTATGGTACTGTATAAATGAAAGGTATTGATTCCATGTTTCCGATTTCCAGAGCTGTCACCTGATAGAGGCTACCCTCCTAATATCACTGCAGTAAAGTTGGTGTAAGTTGGAGTTTAGATTATTTGTATCACAGCTACAACCCATATTTCTCAATGAAAAGTTCATATTTACTTAAGTTTCCTGTCTTGGAATATATATACCCAATTCCATGTAGAAAGTAAGATTTAGATTTATAAGTGATTAGTGCAGACTATAGAACACTTAAAATACATACTTCTATTAGTAGCACTGCATTGTCTCTTGCCTTATAACAAAATGCCCTAAGATGTAGTGGTGTCTTAAAACAATAATAATCATGTATTTTCTCCTGTATTCCCAGAGAACGTGTGGGTCAGGTATTTGGAAGTTGTTTAGCTGAGTGGTTCTGGCTTCAGTTCTCGTGTTTGTCATTGGATGTTGGTTGGGGCTGCCATCATCTGTAGGCTTAACAAAGGCTAGAGGATTTACTTCCACAGCCCTCAAAGGCGTAGCTGGCAGGTTGGTCCTGGCTGTTAGCTTGGAGCCTCAGTTCTACCCCATGTAGGGGTCTCTCTTGGACTACTTGAGTGTCCCAAGCATTGTGGCCACCTTCCCCTAGAGCAAGCAACCAGAGAGAGAAAAAACATCCTTGCCATTTATGACTCAACACAGAAAGCTATCAATGTCATTTTTCCTTGGATTCTATTGGTACAGGAATTACAAAGTCAGTCTAGATGCAAGTGGAAGAAATGTAATCCTTAACTCTCAAAGGAGGATTGTTAACATTTACATGATAAGAACACATAGAATGTACTGGCACAAACATCTTTTCAAAAAAACAAAACAGAAACATTTATGACAACCTCCCTCACAGAAGCCTGAGAGATGGTTAAGGCAAATATTATAGTCTTTTTTCAGCAACAGAGAGCACTTTAAAGTGTTTTATCAACAAGGAGCCCAATAGATCTGAGTTCAAATCCTCTCTTTAAATTTTATTTTCTGAGTCATTCTGGGAAAAGTTACTTAACCTCCCAGGGCTTTTGTTGCCTTATCTGTAAACTCAAATATGATAGAATTCTCATGAGGCTTAAATGAGATAAGGTCTCTAAAGGGATCAGCCCAAGACTGGCACAGAGTAAATGCCAGTAGATAGTAGGTACATTTTGGAGATACATAAACAGAAGCTGAAACATTAAATAATTTATGAAGGTTAACACAAGAAAAAATAAAATTATTAAAACAGAATCTTTTAACCTTAAGTATATAAAAATATTTTAATCTGAAGTCCAAGATCTCTTAAGCAAAAGTTTGCATAGTAACAGGTGAGTGAACATTGCACTCACATGATGAGTAAGTGACTATGTGTTCATATATGGTTGGATCTTATGATTTGATTTTAAATAGACTCTTCTTAGAAGTCTAACTTTAAATACCAACTAAAAAGCGAAAACCCTCTAAGTTCTGATTGCCCATTACTTACTTTTGAATAATAAATTTGATCCACATTATTGATGATGCAAGTATTGAACTTATGAATTACTTTTTTAATTATTCAGTTTGATAGGATATACAATATTTATAATTAATAGAAGCCTGGAGTTAGGAGCAAATTTTCATTTTGTTCCTTAGTTAACAGTCTTGATATAAACAACAATACAGCTGAGTTTAGCACATAGGAAAATGTGATCATATTTTAAAATTGTGCATGTTAAACAACTGTGTTCTCTTTTTGAATGTTATGAGTGATTAAGGGGCTTTGTTTACCTCAAATTATTTGGGACATATTTGCCAAGAGGTTGAGGGAAAGGGGTAGTAGAGAGTGTTTAATGCATTAAGCATATGTATTAGGATTCCATAATTCATCAGCTCTACTTTTTCATACCTTCCTATGTACTTCCAGAGACTGCATACATTATACAGTGATGAATTGGGTGCTGATTAAATAAAAGTTGTTGTTCTTGTCCAGAATATATATGTTTTATGTTTTCACATTAATTTAAGAAATTCTAAATGGTATCCTTAAAAAAAGACTTTATACCAGACTTGAACACCAGGATAAACTACAGTTATTAGGAGTTTGACAAACAGAAAGTTTGCTTTCTCTTGACTTTACAGAGGATGATACCCACTCTCTCCCATCAAGACTAAGAAACAAAGCAAATTAAAGCCTATCTCAGACGTTCAACAATTCTTAAGATCTTCAGTGTTCAAAATATTGTGCTAGGCAAATGTATCCCCCACTAGTTAAAGATCTTGGAAAAGCCTACCTATTTTATTTGCCTCTAGGAGAGTCACTGGGTACCCTCATACATTAAAGGTTCTCAGAAATCAAATAACAAGTTACTGGTTTAACTCAATTTCTGGGTTTAACTCAGTGTTTCTCAAGTGTACTTGAATAGGGAGTTTGTTTTTTTCCTCCAAAGAACATCCATTGACACCTCACAGACCTTGTCTTCCATTAAAGGCTACACACTCACTATCCCAGTGGATGTGCATGATCCCATCTTATTTAACCAAACTCCTCCTGATGGATACTTGAGTTGTTACCAAGCTTTTGCAATTTTCAACCCCCATTTGTAAATTACAGCACAGTCACCATGATTATTAACTTTAGATAGATTTCTAAATTTAGGATGCATGGTCTTGACCCAGTCTTGATGTATAAGCTATAAAACCATCTCCTGAATATCACTAAAATTGTTCCCTGGAAATGAGAGTGCAATCATCCTTCCACCACAATGGAAATCTTATGGTTTCCGTGCAGTGACAGTTAGGGCAAGAGGTGCTGACATTCAGGAACAGACAGAGCACCATCAGCTGCATTTCTATGGAACCTAGCTCTCTGCTTGGCCCTGATTCTATTCTGGATTGGGATATATGTTTTTACCAAGTGTAAAGTTGGCCACAGAAGGAGCAGGTGAGCACCTCTGGCTTCCTAGATAATATCTTGGGATGATGTATGTACTTATTCTGAATTGCACTCAGGTAGCCCTAGGAATGGCTGAGTTAACTGCACAAGTCACCGAGTACCCATGCTCCTTCTGCATTTCCCCTTCCCACTGCATTTTGTACCCTTCTTATTTGTTTTCTGCTGTTGGCTGGTCACAAAAAAAGAAGCAAATCAACCACAAAGAACAATACTCCAAAGTCCATCTGTTGCCTGGGGCACTAGTGAGACCCATCTCTGCTCAGCTTTTAACTCTGTTTCCAGTGGTGAATATAATTTGTCAGTCAACACTTGGCCAAATGACTCATTTGCAGTCAGCAACCAGATATATTCTTGTACATAAACATATTGATGTATTTTGGAAAAACTCTGAGCCCATCCAATTCTATGACTATGATGTTTGCATCAATCCTGACTTACTGTTTTACTACTTTTACTAGAGCAAGCCCCTTTTGTTCTTGTTGCTCTATCCAAGCATCACTAGCTTGTGTTGTTCTCAATCCTGTATTCAAACATGGCTAGTGGGTACCATTGATTCTTCCCTAAGTAACTTTCATTATTTTTCATCTTTCCTCAACCCCATATCTTTCTTCCACAATTCTATGATTTTCACCTGTTCTTTGGGGCTCAGAGCTTATCCAAAACCTTCCGGAAGCTTCCTCTGCCCATCATAGCCCAATAGGACCTCTTTCTCCTCATTTTATTTGGCATTCACCATATTTAGATTTGTGTTCTCATTTATCTTTTTAAAAAATGTGTTTTGTCTTCAGCTGAATTACAAACAAGTATCTTGAAGTAAGTTAGTGTCTTTTCATCCTTTCTGAATTATGAACCATAGATCCTCTTTTGTTTGCTAGAGATTTTAGGACAAAGCCACCAATGATATATGCCCAAGTTGGCACAGAACCTACTGAGTAACTGCCAACCACTTTCTCAGAATTTTAGGTAATGGGAGTACCCAGAGTACCTGTCTCAAGTGTTGACTCTACTAACTAGCTAGAGAAGAAAGATTAACTCCAAACATTTATTAAAATCCCATTATCTGCCAGGACCCATCCTCGGTTCTAGAATTAATCAGTGAATGAGACAGATACAGATCCTGCCCTCATGAAGCAAATGCACTGAAGATCTTTCGCTCTTGAAAGACTGTGAACCCAACCTTGAAAGCTGAGAGGTAAAAGAAATATGAGTGGCCATTTGGAATTCTGGACATAAAATATATGCATCACCTATTTCATGCAGACATGCTAGTACGTGGTTGCATAAAATGGAACCTTTTTATTATTCTTTTATGGATTGGTTATAGACTATGCAATACAAGTAGGACATAAAAGAATAATGGAAAAGACGAGACCTGACTAAATAAATCCTTTGAGAGTTTTGTTTCCTTAACACTTTGTCATGAGAATAAATTTGCCTTGTACTGGTTTTTGCTTTTGTTCTTTTCTAGGTCACTAGAAATGAAAATATATTAGAAGAATGGCGTACATATTAAAAAATCTTTGCACTATCTCCAACTCAACACTAGACCTTTATGTACTGAAAAGAAATACTAAAAATGAATACCTTGGGGGAAGGGCACTGGATAACATATGGAAAACCTGAAAATATCTACCCATTTGTCTAGGTTGATGGCTAATACTGTAAGAAACTAAATCCAAACAAATTATGAGACAGTTTTTAGTGACAGTTTTTAAATTGCAAACATACACATTGTGAACACATAGTAAATATTAGATAATCCTCATGATAAGATGTTAGGGGAATGCTCTGCAGAATATATAATATGAGGGGGTTAGGGTGATGCAACTTTTATTGTAGAGCTTGGTCCCATATATACAAGACAACAGGCTACAAATGTGTCATTTCCATAATATGATATAAAATGGCTTCTCATTGTTAGCATTTCCCAACACACAGTGAACGATAGGTGAATGATGGGAAGGTAGAATCAGAATGCTCTATGATAAAAATGAGGTATTGATTCTGATAGATTTTAATTTAGATTAGTTTACTTAGAAAAAGTAATAAATTGAAATGTACTCAACACAGCTTACATTTGAAATGACTTATCAGGATTTCAAAATGAAACCTTAGGCAAGCAATAATTTTAACTGTAGCACTGTCCTAAGTTGCCCACACTAAATTACAGCATCTTTGCAAATGATTTGGACAAGAACAAGATAAGTAATATATCTCTGGGTGACTAATGGGAGCTTGCATTGCAATGCCAGAAGAAAAGATGGGAAAAGAACTGGAAGTGGGTGCCTGGCTATAATAAATTAGGTAGACAAATATCTGAACTATTAGAAAAGTGATTCAATGTAAACCATGCTGTATATTTGCCTGGTGCCTAATTCAGTTTGGTGGTCTCAGATGATCAGATGAAAGGCATTAGCTGTAGGCAAATGTGGAACTGGATCTCTTTTTATTCATATCTAGGTTTCCTAAGATATTAATTTGTTGCTACTAATTTCAGCCTGAAAAAAAATTTTTAATTCAGTCATTTTAGCTTTTTATATGTAATTAAATCAAATAGTACATATAAATCCGATCATACAAAGCTTAGTCTATACTGAGATAATAATTGTGATCACTAGTAATAATTGATCACTAGTAATAATAAGCCAGGCACTAAGCTCAATGTTCTTATTATTGCATTAAATGTGGAGTTCAGAAAGTATTATGTTCCTTTATGTGCAATTATGACTCACTTTACATTTAGTTTTACATTTTCTGGGTTGAACTGATGATCATAAAGCTAGAATTTTTTAGTCTTTAATTTGCATACTACTAATTGAAGATTGAAGGCCCTAGGACCAAGGATACTTTTATTGTTTTCATCACTTTTTCAATTCATACCATGTCCAGGATGAATATTTTGTGTGTGCAGCATACACACACACACACACACACACACACACACATTCAGATATGCTTTTATAAGAATTCCCAATTTAAATAGCATTTTTTCCTGGCCTTTTTTGGGGAGCTGGCCTTTAAAACATTTTTTTAACCACATGATCATTATTAAATGATTCCCTAATGTACATAATTTGTAGTATCCATCTCTGAAATTGTTAGCTGCCCTTAGTTAAGAATGACTTCGTTTCTGGCCCTTTAATAATAATAGCTCAGCTTTCTGATCTCCACTTTAAAGAATTTCTCTTTTGTAGGTTCAATACTACCTTCTTAGAAGTGAAGTTCTTTGTTAAAGGTTTAGCTCCTGTAGCATTCTGGGATGCTTCTGGGGCCATTAAGCTTAATGAGTTAACAATTTTTTTCCAAAGTGTGTATGAGGTACCTACTGAAGATAACTTTTATAGGGTCTCCTGATTTATTACAAAGAAAGTCCCTTTTCAACCAAAGCTTTCAGGCTGAACTTTCATGCTCGTCTAAGAGGAGCAAACTTTTGGTCTCAAGTGCTGCATAATACATCACATGCAGCTTCGTTATTCTTGGGCTATTATGTAACCAAGCTATCAGTTACATCAAAGCTTGTCTCTCTACATAAAGATGAATTGACAATAGATAAATCCCTTCTCTCTGCAAATGCTTTTTTTTATAGAATTCCATTGAGTAAGGACAACCTTTTCCCTTTTGAAATGAGATTTTAAGTTTCACACATATTTATCAAGAAACAGTCAAAGCAGAATTAGCAACTTTTACCATAAAGGTTTTTCTTTGTTTGTTTGTTTTTAATAGCAAGCCTCTAACAGGCAAACCCTATGGAACCATCAGAATACCTTTTTAGAAGCAAGTCTTCAAAGCATTTCTTTAGCAGAGGGTGCTGGTCTCATAATAGGGACTCCTAAAGTCCCTCATACTCTACTCACCCTATTTGAGACTTCAAAGGGGACTCTTGACCCAGAGAAAGAGGAGACAGAAGCAAAGACAAAAAGGCAGGAAGAGTCCTTTTAGGCTCTGACCTGTTAGTCAGAGATGACAGGAGCTCTAGCCCATGTGAGGCAGCTCTGGGGGTCACCTTCAAACCACTTTCTACAGCAAAGGAAGTCAATGCCCTTCATCCCTAAAGAGCCCCTCTGACCTTCACCAGTCCTCCACTCTGAGTCTGGCTCTCATATTTCTAAAATGATAGGGTTAGGCATAAAAGCCTTCAGTTCTGTAAACTTTGTTCAGCACTTGTAAAATAGCCAGCCCAAGATCAGCATGGTACACAAGTTGCTGTGGGACTTTGCACAAGTTTCTTAACATCTCTCTGTGTGCCTCGGACTCTCATTTGTAAAATGGGGACAATTTATTCATTTCGCAAATATTTTTGAATGTTTCTTAATGTGCCAGGAACTGTTTTAGGTACTAAGACTATATCATTGACCCCTGGCAAAAGGCAACGAATTAATAAATCTCTACCTTAAATTAGCTTACATTCTACTAAGAAGATTTAGACAATTTTTAAACATTGAATGAATGAAGTACTGCAGAGAAGAGTAAAGCAGGGAAGGAGAATAGAAGTAGAGGTGAGAACTGCAATTGTTTCTTTTTGTTATGTTTTGTTTTTGAAACAGAGTCTTGCTCTGTCGCCCAGGCTAGAGTGCAGTGGTGTGATCTCAGCTCACTGCAGCCTCTGCCTCCCAGGTTCAAGGATTCTCCTGCCTCAGCCTCCTGAGTAGCTGAGATTACAGGTATGTGCCACCATTCCCAGATAATTTTTGTATTTTTAGTAGAGACAGGGTTTCACTATGTTGGTCAGGCTAGTCTTGAACTCCTGACCTCGGGTGATCCACCTGCCCTGGCCTCTGAAAGTGCCGGGATTACAGGTATGAATCACCAAGCCTGGCAAGTTGCAGTTTTAAATAGGGGAGACTATGAAGGTCTTTCTGAGATGGTGACATTGTAGCAGAGCCTGCAAGGAGGTGAGGGCTAGAACTATGGAGGTACTTGCGGGGGATGACAAGGAAGTAGAAGGACCAGATAAGGTAGAATGCTTGAGTTCCAGAAAAAGCAAGGAGCCTGGGGTGGTGGGAGAAAAGAGAAGACAGGGGTAGAGGGACTAATAGGACATAAAGTTAAAGGGCTGATGCAAGCACAAATCTGTGGGCTTCTCATCCTTCGTATTGTGTCAGCTTTCCTTTGAGTAATAAGGATTTGAACAGAGTGATATGTAGTTTAAAAGTGCCACTCTGACTACCAGTTTCAGAACAGAAGGGGATGAGGGTGAACCAGGACAGAAGCAAGGAGATAGCTCGACAGGCTGCAATTATTATTCAAACAAGAGATAATAGTGGCTTGGGCCAGGATGTGATGAGAAATGCTGAATTCTGGGTGTATCTCAAATGTAGAATCAGCAGGATTTACTAATAGGTAAAATATGCAATGTGAGGAAAGACAGAAGTTGAGGTTGCCTTTAACTTGAGCTAGGGTACTTGTAAAGATGCTACTTACTGAGTCAGAGAAATCAGGAGAAGCCACAAGTCAGTGGGGGTAGGACTGGAGTTTGGTTTTCTATGTGCAGCTTCAAAGGCCAAGTGGATTTCCAGGTGGTATTATGGAGTTGACATTTAGATAAGACAAGTACCTATTACTTTTGATCATTCTGAGGATGAAAAGAGCTTTACTATCCAACCTTGCCTACTTTTCCAATCACATCTGCCACCACATCTCACCACCCACCCAGGCTGAGTCACTCACCCAGTGCTCAGTACTCAGTAGAGTACTGTTCTGTTCTCTTTCTCATCTCTTTATCTTTGCATATATAGTTTTTATCCCAGGATGATCTTTCTTCCTTGTCCACCCGTTCCCTTCATTTCTGCCATTTCTTATTAGCCAATATTTAAATTGTTTTTTTTTTTCAGTTTCTCCCTTCTTTTATAATTCTGAGAGAAATGCAAAGCAGTATTGTTTGTTTAAGACAAATATCACCTCCTCCAGGAAGCCCTTCATAACTTCTCTGGGTAGAAGTAACATACGTCTTCCTTTGAGTACTCATAGGGCTTCTCTGGAGCTTTAATGACAACCTTTATCATATTAGTTATTAATTAATAATTAAATACTGATTTTCATGAGTCTCCCCTAAGAGGCCCCACAAAAGCTGAAATTGTTTCATTTCATATTAAGTATTTCATAGATATTTTTGAATCAATGAGTAAACAAATGAATGAATGTTTTAGATGGCGGAAACAACATGAAGAAATTATGACTTGAACAAATTTTCTGTAATGGAACATTTGTCATGAAACTGGTTTGAGCAGTGGCAAATCTTTAGTGGTCATCATTGCTGGAGCTCTTCCCAAATCAATCTATTTAGCCCTGGTGTCTGGCACAGTGCCTGGCACTAAGGATACACTTATTAAATGACTGCTGATAAAGGGACTGGATGAAATCTAGAGATGAGTCACAAAGAAGACACTAAGGTCTAGACAATTGTGGAGGATTGGTCACTGGAATAAAATTAGAAACTTAAATTTCAGCCGCTTTAATAAAAAGCACCCTGCAGAATTATTTCACACTGGTAATGTTGTCACAACCTTCTGGGAAGAATTTATTCTTAAACACGTCTTAAAAGTGCCAGGCTTCAAAACCACCTGTCAATACAGGTTTGCCAATATCAGATAGTTAAGGAGCAAATGTTTTTGGAAACAGCAGCTGCCAAACATTTCTGAAGAAGGTGTCCAGAGTGTTTTGATGAGTGCTGAGAAGAACTACTCTCCTTCTCTAGACATGCTAGGTTATTTCCCTTTGGCTATTCATTTGTCTGAAACACCCTTCCTCTTGATTTCGCCTGGCTAATTGTATTCCTCCAGGTTTCAGCCTAATGTCACTTCCCACCCAGGAGTTCTTTACTGATCTTCCAAGATGCATGTTGGGCCTTTTCTAAGTGTTCTCAGAAAATCCATGCACCTTCCTATCTAATCAGTGATCCCCCTTCATTATGAATTCTTGGTCAGTTGTCTGCCTCTCCTGTCTTTAAGCACATTTGACTCTGACTCAAATATTTAAAGCGTTTGATAAATATTCATGACATAAACTACTAATCTTTGATGGTTGGGGTGATTGAAAAAGCACTGGCAAACAGGACTCTTTAGGAGGGTTGGCCCACATGCAGGGTGCTAGAAATAGAATGTTCCAGGCATCAGAAATCAAGCACCATTTATCCTACAATTTAGCCTGGGCCAATCCCACTAATAATGCCCTGGTAAAGCTACCATGGCTGAGTCATGCCATTATGAAATTACTTAAATCTCTTTTTAAAAAGAGGATTTTACCTCAATTAGAGAATTTAAAAGCCTAGGCCACATACTCTCTTTTTACAGCCCTTCAGGGTTTCTAATGGTGAAGAAGAACATCTGAAATTCAGATATGATCATCTCAATATTTGTCCTGAAAGGAAATTTTATAATTTTATAATTCTATAAATTCCACAAAGCTTCAGACTTTCCTGGGACTTGCAATCTACATCTGTACAAAGGTTGAAATATTTACTGAATCATCTTTCTGTCTCTTTCTTTCTTTCTTTCTTTGTTTTTCTTTCTTTCTTTCTTCCTTTCTCTCTTTCTCTTTTTCTTTATTTATTTCTTTCTTTCTTTCCTTTTTCTTTCTTTTTACACAGTGGGTTATTCCAAACCACAATTTTGAGTAGAGTAGGAGAACTGTAGTGGATTTAGTCAGATCCCTTTTCCTGTATATTCATATAGTTTATAGAAATGCCCTAGTATAAAACCTGTCTCTGTATTTCTTAACTTTTCTGCCAAGATCCTTTGTGTCCACAGCAAATAATGCATGAAGTCCTTGAAACTACTGAACTCATTAGTTGCAGGAGCAGTAGACTGAGTGCAAATCGCAATTAGAGCACCACTGGAAAAAGAAATCAGCTATAAAACAATCCTAAGTCCCCTTAACATGCCGGTGATATTAAGTGCTTAATATAAAGTAAGCAAGGTCATTACCAAGTTGAACCAATTATTTCATAATTCCTGTAGAAGATAAATGAGTTTAGCCAAATAATATCTTACAAACCAAGCTTTCAAAAGAAAATGACTTTTAGGTTAAAAAGTCTCAAATTTTTATTATTGAATAAAATTAAAATCAGGTAACAAAAATTTCTTTGCCTAGCTTTGTTTGGTTCTTAGAAACCCTCTTTTAAAAAATGTAGTCTGTTAACAGAAATTTTTAAACATATACACACATAAACATATATTCTACATGTGTTAAATATTAAGCCTAATACAAAATAAACCAATATTTAAAAATCAAATTCCTGCTTTAACAGATATTAATACTGACCTCTAAATTTATACAATTTTATTTTAAAGTTAGATATGATATTGTTTATATGTCTAACACCTCAAAAATAAGAAAACAGAGAATTAGAGCTTTCTAATAATATTTTAAAACAGAGAAATACATGTGGAGTTAATGAGTTAGTCCTAACCCTGATGATTATGAAGTCCACACATGTGTTTGGTAAATTCAAAGTATTATTTTGTGACAGATAGCAGTGAATTTTATGAAGTAGAAGACCACAGTTCAAAAAAATAAATAATGTTTAAATTAAATTAACTACAAAATGAGGCAGTATTTTTTCCAGTTAATATGGTCTGTGTATGCTTTTTCTGAGTTTTTTGGGAGACTAACTTGCTGCTTACTTAATCTGCTCACTGTTTTTCATTTGAGCGTTCCAATTTTGAATCTTGAGCACTTCAGGATATTCATTTGTGGATGTCCTGAGAGGGCTGGATTTAGGATGTGTCCCAAGAAATAGATGCGGTGTCTGCTTCCAGCAAGTGCCCCAGCATTACTAACCTGGAACTGTTCTTTTGTTAGTATCTACTTGGGTGCTTTTTGGAAAATACAGGTAGTAGAAAGTCAAACGTCAAATCTATCTGCTTACCAATTTGGAAGCACTCCTCCCCACCAAATTCCAGGTAAAAACGTAGAAACTTTTAGCTTCTTCTAATGATGGTGAACGAATTGTTTCTACACTACCATTTCAACCAGGATACAGCATTTTGAGGCCCAATACCAATGTACTGTATTGTGAAGACTTCAAGGCTTCTCCTGCTCCTGTGTGGTTATTGAATTTCCACTTGCAACCTACAGACCTTTTCTAACCCTGTTCCCATCCCAAGTGCAGCTACTGAATTTTCAGCTTCCTGGAATTTTCCCTTATTTTCTTGTGAGCTCAGCAACACGTTTTAACATTCTATTTTCCCAGCATTTCTGGATGTTTTGCTGCAGGAAGATTTTCTGGCTATATACTCCACCACATTGGCAGGAAACAAGATCTTAGCTGAGACAGTGAGATGCTCTTAAGACAAAAAAAAATAATAATAAAAAACCCAAATTAACTTTTTGTTGCTAATCGTGTAGTTCTCAAAATATGTTACTTTTCTAATTATTATTTCCTGAAAGAATAGCTACTACCATATAAGTGCTTTATTTACAAAGTTAGGAAATTCAGTCTGATATTGTATACTACAATATATTGAACTTATAATGGCTTGTAATAAAATGAGAAATTAAAAATAAATCAAGTTGTGTGTTAGCATATGTTTAATGGAATATATGATGCACTTATTGAGAACATGATATCAAAAGAAATCTATATACACCAAACATTCTTAAAATGATTGGTCAAACATTTTAAGAAAATGTTTTGTCTTCTGTCTCCTAGTTATACCAATTACTGAGAAAGGAGTCCTGGAATATCCAACTACATTTTTAGATTTATCTATTTCTTTTTAATTTTATCAATTTTTGCTTCATTTATTTTGAAGCATTGTTGTTAAGTGCAATAACTACTTAGGATTAAGTCTTGTTGAATTGAGTCTTTCATTGTTATGTAACATACCTCTTTGTCCCTCATTGTGTTTTAACTCTGAAGTCTACTTTGTCTAATATAAATCCAGCTTTTCAAAAATTAGTGTCTGGATGTCATATACTTTTTTCATATTTACTTTCAACCTATCTATACTGGGTCATTCAGACTTTTCTCCTAAAGGGTCAGATGACAAATAGGTTTGTGGTCCATGTGGTTTTCCATAACTACTCAATTCTGCCATTGTAGCATGAAAGCAGCCAAAGCAATTTGTAAATGAATAGACGTGCCTGTGTTTCAATAGAAGTTTATTTCTAAGAACAAGTGGTTAGCTCATGGACCATAGTTTACTGACGTCTAACCTATGTCGTCGTATTTGATGTGAATTTCTTGGATATACAATATAGGGAAGCAGTAGAAACTGAATTTTTTTAAAAAAAAACGGCTTTATCATAGAATAAGCCACACATATTCAAACTGTATAATTTTAAGTTTTAACATATAGAGACCCTTTATCACTACTGTATTAGTCTGTTCTCATGCTGCCAATAAAGACACACCTGAGACTGGGTAATTTATAAAGAAAAGAGGCTTAATGGACTCAGTTCCACATGGCTGAGGAGACCTCACAATCATGGTGGAAGGTGAAGAAGGAAAAGGCATATCTTACATGGCAGCAGGCAAGAGCACGTGCACAAGGGAACTGCCCTTTATAAAACCATCGGATCTCATGATACTTATTAACTGTCATGAGAACAGCTATGAAAAACCTGCCCTCATGATTTAATTGCCTCCCACTGGATGCCTCCCATGACATGGGATTATGAAAGCTACAATTCAAGATGAGATTTGGGTGGGGACACAACCAAACCATATCAACCACCATAATCAAGGTAATGAGCATATCATCATCCTCTAAATTATTGTGCCTCCCACCTCTTCCTGTCCCCCACCTGCCCCCAGGCAGCCATTGATCTGCTTTCTGTCACTCTACATTTGTTTCCATTTTATAGAATTTTATATAAATGACATCATCTAGTTATGTATTATTTTTGTCTGGCTTCTTTCACTTATATAATAACTTGAAGTTTATCCATGCTGATGAGTGTGTAATAGTGTACTTCATTTTATTACTGAGGAGTACTACATTGTATGAATATGCCATCATTCATTTAACCATTCACCTGTTAGTGGGCATTTGGGCTATTTTTCATTTGGGGCTATTGCAAATAAGGAAACTTTAAATATTTGTGAACAAGTCTTTCACAAGATATACTTTCACTTTCATTTCTCTTTGGTACAAATACCTAGGGAGGGAATGATTGGACAATATGGTATATGTATGTTTAAAATCTTAGGAAACTGCTAAACTGTTTTCCAAAGTGGTTATATCATTTTCCACCACTATGTTTAATGTGAATACAGATAGGGTTAGTTTTCCATCTATCACTATGCAATTTTTTTTCTTTTGGTTTCGTCTGTTTTTCTTTCTCTCTTGCCTCAGCTTCTGCTCCCTTTTGAGTTAGGTGATATTTTCATGCTTCCATTTTATCTCCTTTTTTGAATCATCAGATATATTTTATTTTACTATTTTAGCAATTAATTTGGGGTTTATAATACACATTTTAACTCCTCACAGTCTATCTTCAGGTGATAGGATACAACTTCACATTGTAGTATAAGAATGGTATAGTGGTATACTTCCATTTCTCTCTTCCAGATGATTGAGCTCTAATTGCCATGCAATTTATTTTTAACATGTTATAAGCTCCATATTATATAGTTAATGTTTTTGTTTAAGCTGCCATTTATAAATAATTTTAAGGAATGTATGTCATTACCAATGTCTTTACCATTTTTACTGGTTTACATTCCTTTTTGTAGATCCACATTTCATCCTGGTCCAATTTTCTTTCTGTCAGAAAGGTATCCTTTAACATTACTGTAGAACAGACTTGTTGGTGATAATTTTTTTTTAATTTTTTGTATGTCTATTTCAACTTCCTTTTTGAAATATATTACCACCACATATAAAATTCTGGTTTAAAATTTTTGTTTTTCAATAATTGTGTTCTTGGAAAGAATAAGTGTTCTATAATTGTTGGGTGCTGAATTCCATGTTTGCTCATTAGATATAATTTTTTTATTGTACTTTAGGTTCTGGGGTACATGTGCAGATCATGCAGCATTGTTGCATAGGTACACACATGGCAATGTGGTTTGCTGCCTCCATCCCCCCGTCACCTACATCTAGCATTTCTCTCGATGTTATCCCTCCCCAACCTCCCCCAACCCACCAGTGTCCCTCCCTTGGCTCCTCCCAACAGACCCCGGTGTGTCATGCTCCTCTCCCTGTGTCCATGTGTTCTCATTGTTCAACACCCACCTATGAGTAAGAACATGCAGTGTTTGATTTTCTGTTCTTGTGTCAGTTTGCTAAGAATGATGGTTGCCAGATTCATCCATATCCCTACAAAGGACACAAACTCTTCACTTTTTATGGCTGCATAGTATTCCATGGTGTATATGTGCCACATTTTCCTTGTCCAGTCTATCGTCAATGGGTATTTGGGTTGGTTCCAGGTCTTTGCTATTGTAAACAGTTCCATATGAACATATGTGTACCTGTGTCTTTATAATAGAATGATTTATAATCCTTTGGGTATATACCCAGTAATGGGATTGCTGGATCAAATGGAATTTCTATTTCTAAGTCCTTGAGGAAGTGCCACACTGTCTTCCACAATGGTTGAACTAGTTTACACTCCCACCAACAGTGTAAAAGTGTTCCTATTTGTCCACATCCTCTCCAGCATCTGTCTCCAGATTTTTTAATGAGCACCATCCTAACTGGTGTGAGGTGATATCTCAAAGTGGTTTTGATTTGCATTTCTCTAATAATCAGTGATGATGAGCATTTTTTTATGTGTTTGTTGGCCTCATATATGTCTTCTTTTGAAAAGTGTCTGTTCATAGCCTTTGCTTAGTTTTGGATGGGTTTGTTTGTTTGTTTCTTCTAAATCTGTTTTAGTTCTTTGTAGATTCTGGATATTAGCCCTTTATCAGATAGGTAGATTGCAAAAAATTTTTCCCATTCTGTTGGTTGCTGGTTTACTCTGATGATTGTTTCTTTTGCTGTACAGAAGCTCTGGAGTTTAATTAGGTCTCATTTGTCTATTTTGGCTTTTGTTGCCAATGCTTTTGGTGTTTTAGTCATGAAGTCCTTGCCTATGCCTATGTCCTGAATGGTTTTGCCTAGGTAGGGTCTTTATGGTGTTAGGTCTTATGTTTAAATCTTTAATCCATCTAGGGTTAATTTCAGTGTAAGGTGTCAGGAAGGGGTCCAGTTTCTGCTTTCTGCACACTGCTAGCCAGTTTTCCCAACACCATTTATTAAACAAAAATCCTTTCCCCATTGCTTGTTTTTGTCAGGTTTGTCAAAGATGAGATGGTTGTGGATGTGTAGCATTGCCTCCAAGGCCTCTATTCTCTTCCATTGGTCTATATCTCTGTTTTGTTACCAGTACCATGCTGTTTTGATTATGGTAGCCTTGTAGTATAGTTTGAATCAGATAGTGTGATGCCTCCAGCTTTCTTCTCTTTGCTTAGGATTGTCTTGGCTACACAGGCTCTCTTTTGGTTCCATATGAAGTTTAATGTGGTTTTTTTCCAGTTCTGTGAAGAAGGTCATCTGTAGCTTGAAGGGGTTAGCATTGAATCTGTAAATTACTTTGGACAGTATGGCCATTTTCACAATATTGATTCTTCCTAAACATGAGCATGGATTGTTTTTCCATCTGTTTGTGTCCTCTCTTATTTCCTTTAGCAGTAGTTTGTAGTTCTCCTTGAAGAGGTCCTTTACATCTTTTGTTAGTTGTATTCCTAGGTATTTTATTCTCTTTGTAGCAATTGTGAATGGGAGTTTGCTCATGATTTGGCTCTCTGTTAGTCTATTATTGGTGTATCGAAATTCTTGTGATTTCTGCACACTGATTTTGTATCCTGAGACTTTGCTGAAATTGCTTATCAGTTTAAGGAGATTTTGGGCTGAGATGATAGGGTCTTCTAAATATAAAATCATGTTGTCTGCAAATAGACAATTTGACTCCTCTTTTCCTAATTGAATACCCTTTTTTTCCTTGCCTAATTGGTCTGGCTAGAAATTCCAATACTATATTGAATAGGAGTGGTGAGAGCAGGCATCCTTGTCTAGTGCCAGATTTCAAAGGGAATGCTTCCAGTTTTTGCCCATTCAGTATGATATTGGCTGTAGGTTTGTCATAAATAGCTTTTATTGTTTTGTGATATGTACCTTTGATACCTAGTTTATTGAGAGTTTTTAGCATAAAGGGCTGTTGAAGTAAAAGTATAACCACTGGACCTAAAAACTCAATAAATGTGTTTAATATCAGGTAAACATGACTAACAGCAGAGTAATTCCAGCAGCAAAGCTGGTGATACTGTCACTAGCTTCTGCTTCAGCATCCCTTAGCTTCCCTAATATCAGGAAAATAGGTGTTCTCGGAGCCCGAGAAGGAATTATAGCCTGTGAGTATATTGAGTGTCCCCCCCTTCCATAGAGGCTGGATGTAGAAAACCAGACAAGTAGTCATTTTCATGGTGGTTCTTGTTTTCTGTAGTGGTCACTGGGCTAGATTTATGTCTAAGACTGATTAAGTCAAAATTAGAGGAACTCAAGCACATGAGTGAGAAAAATGAGTCCTGTCCTTAGAAATTATCAAGATTTTCTATGACAAGATACTTTATTGAGATATGCCGTTCTGTTTTGTCATATCGTAGCAAATTCTTAGCAAATATCAAAATCACATGTCCTTTTTTCCTCCATTTCCTCATAGTTAACTGATACTAATTTGTTTTCTGATTTACGATGGGATTGTTAATGACTTTCCTATTTCAGAGTCTTAACCAGAGACTCCAGGTCACAGGGCTTTTGTATGGGAATCTAGAGCTGGACTTGGCAAACTTTCTTAAAGAGACAGATAGTAAATATTTTAGGCACTTGGGGCCAAGAAGAAATATCAAGGATGTTATATAGATACTTATATAACCATTTGGAAATGCAGCTATTTTAAAACATTAAAAAATTTTGGTTACAAGCCATAAATAAACAAGCCCTTGCTGGATTTGCCCTTTGGTAGATCTCATAGTTTGTCAACCCTGGATTGAGGAGGATTAAAGTGCAGTTTTCCTTAGGAGCATCTTTCCTTGGGACCAAAGAGAGGAGGACAATGGTGGTGAATTCCAAGAGTGTGGAGGAATCCAAGTTCCATTTCTGTGAAATAGCTAGGGTTGACAGTACCTTTGATGGATGGGCTAGTGAATGGGTTCAAACGGGATGGAGTGGGAAGCAAACATCAAGGACAGTGGCCTAGGGAGCCACTGACAGAGCTCTGTGTGTCCTGGCTTAGCCCCAAGTTGGCGAAATCAGGTATATTTAAATGGACTAGGAAGCCTTGGGCAAAGAGCTTGGGCTTCCCTTCCTGGAGGACAGCCATGATGCCATAAGGCTGAATGACCATTGCTCAATTTCACTGGATTACATAAGCCATGTGGGACTCAGGACCACCAAGGTGAAAAGATAACTCCTCAATTAAGACAGATATTGGATACTCCATCATAGTTCTCGGAACACTCAGAACCAAATTTAATTGATTTAAGAAAAAAACAATGTAATATATTATGCAATTGCATATTGTAGGAAGAAAATCTACTGTGTACCATGAATCGACACCATATTTTTAGAACCAGCAAACTGCTAATTTAGAAGCAAGATAAGTTATAAGCAAGCTTGTTATGTTGTCCAAAGTTCATGAACTATTTTATAGCTGGGGTAATTAGCACAAAATGAGCAAAACTCACAATACTTTCCGTGGTTTTCCCAGTCTCTGTCTCCTATAGAATAAAAGAGGCATTATAAATCTTAAATAACAATATCATATCATGGTATAAAATTGTCACCCAGCTTCTCAAGGAATTACAGGGAAAGAGCAGTCAACCCTTTTATCGTCAAAGACAACTGTCAGCTTCTGCTCTGGTGGATGTTTCCATTGCTGGGCTTTATTATTTTTCTTACCCTTGTTGAAAATGAGCACTCCTCTATCACAGCCTTCTCAGGTGCTTGGTAGATTTTGCCATGGAGACCACAGTGGCAGCTTGATGCCTGGTGTGTGAAATAACATGTCAGCATCCAACCTTGCTCAGAAATGAGAATTGGCATTTCTAGGAGGCCAAATTCTCTAGAGTCAGTGCCTTCTGCTGAGAGTGGATAAATATATAGATGAAAAGAGCCTTTATCGCTCCTATTCCCTATCTATTTGATTGCATATTGTGTTGTTTTGATTTACAATCCACCCTTAAATTCCTGGTTTGGTAGTATCTATTATCTGTGGTTGTCACTTGCAAGAATTGAACTTTATTTTCTTTACTGCTCTTATGTACCGGTGGTGGGTGAGAAATGGCCTTCTCTGTGCTTTCATTTTCACAGGCTGTCCATAAAGAAGTTGACAGGGAAGTCCCTCAAATGCACATATGTAGTGTGCATAACACAGAAGGGAAAAAAACAGGCTGAAAGAAAAAATAATGAATAGAACTTGAGCATTGAAATAAAAAGAAATAAGCAAACCATGCTGAAGTCAGGTTTTTGCAGTTAGAAACAAAGGGAGGTTAAAGAAATGTCAAGATACCTGGCTCCACTGCCACTTTCTATGTTAATTAATATTTCAGAAATGAATATCTTCTTGTTTAAAACAGTGATTATCATTCCTCCCCTACCATTTTATTTTGAAAATTAGATAGCATGCAGTACACAGCACTTTGAAAATGCTCTGCTAGCTTTGCCCAGCTAATAATTTGATAGCACATTTAAACTGAGTCACTGGAGAATGTTAACTGTTGGACTCTACAAAGCTGAGGATAAAGTTTAGGGAGTTATAAGAGATAGTGTAGCAGCCCAGGGCTAGCAACAGTGAGGACCTATTACCATTCCTATCTTGAGCTGGTAAGAAGTGGTTACCAGTCCTGAGGAGGGTAGGTGTGGAAGAGCTCACCTATCAGGAGCTGAGAGTGATAGAGAGATCCAGTGGACCCTTGGCTACTTAGCAAGGAGTTTGAGGCAGAAAAATAACTCAAACTCACTCAATTCCTGTGAACGGATCTGCTTGTGTCCTGCACCATTCCTATCACTACCCAAATTAGCAGACAAATCAGAGCAAGGATGGCTGTTGATGCCAAAGGCAGGACAGAGAAAGGCAGAGAGCAGATGGAGGGGGCAAATGAAGACATCCAGAATGGCAACAAAGATGGCCTTCTTTCCTTCCTTTCATGCCTTGCACTTAAGAGTTTTGGGTAGGTGGGCATATATATATATATATATGTATTTGGCTTTTTAATAATGGCCATTCTGATTGGTATGATATGATATCTCATTGTGGTTTTGATTTGCATTTATCTAATGATTCGTGATGTTAAGCTTTCTTTCATATGCTTGTTGGCCACGTGTATGTCTTCTTTTGGTAAGCATCTGTTCATGTCCTTTGCCCACTTATGTAATTCAGGGATGCATGTGCAGGATGTGTAGATTTGTTACATAGGAAAATGTGTCATGGGAGGTTGTTGCACCTATTATTTCATCACCCAGATGTTAACCCTAATATCCATTGGTTGTTTTTCCTGATCATCTGCCTCCTCCCACTTTCCACTCTCCAGTAGGCCCCAGTGTGTGTTGTTCCCCTCTAAGAGTCTGTGTGTTCTCATCATTTAGCTGTCACTTATGAGAACATGTGGTATTTGGTTTTCTGTTCCTGCATGAATTTGCTGAGAATAATGGCCTCCAGCTACATCCATGTCCCTGCAAAGGACATGATCTCATTTTTTTTTTTTCTGTAGCTATGTAGTATTCCATGGTGTATACGTAACACATTTTCTTTATCCGGTCTATCATTGGTGGGCATTTGGGTTGATTCCATGTCTTTGCTATTGTGAATAGTGCTCCAATGAACATATGCATGCATGTGACTTTATAAGAGAATTATTTATATTCCTTTGGGTATATACCTAGTAATGGGATTGCTAGGTTAAATGGTATTTCTGACTAAATAGGTCTTTGAGGAATCACCACACTGTCTTCCACAATGGTTGAACTAATTTGTACTCCCACCAACAATGTGTAACTGTTTTTCTTCTCCACAACCTCACCAGCATCTATTACTTTCTTGGATTTTTAATAATTGCCATTCTGATTGGTGTGAGATAATATCTCATTGTGGTTTTGATTTGCGTTTCTCTAATGGTTAGCAATATTGAGCTTTCTTTCATATGCTTGTTGGTTGCATGTATGTATTCTCTTGATATGTGTCTGTTCATGTCCTTTGCCCACTTTTAATGGAGTTGTTTTTTCTTGTAAATTGTGAGGTTCTTATAGATTGTGGATATTACACCTCTATCAGATGCATAGTTTGCAAAAATTTTCTCCCTTTTAGTAGATTGTCTGTTTACTCTATTGATAGTTTATTTTGCTGTACAGAAGCTCTTTGGTATAATTAGATCCCATTTGTCAATTTTTGCTTTTGTTGCAATTGCCTGTGACATCTTCATCATGAAATCTTTGCCTATGCCTGTGTCCTGAATGGTATTGTCTAGGTTATCTTCCAGGGTTTTAACACTTTGAGTTTTACGTTAAGGTCTTTAATTCATACTGAGTTAATTTTTGTATATGGTATAAGGAAGGGGTATAGTTTCAATTTTCTGCATAGGGTTAGCCAGTTCTCCCAGCACCATTTATTGTATAAAAATTCCTTTCCCCATTGCTTGTTTTTGTCAGATTTGTCAAAGATCAGATAGTTGTAGGTGTATGGTCTTAATTCTGGGTTCTCTGTTCTGTTCTATTGGTCTATGTGTCTGTCTTATACCAGTACCATACTGTTTTGGTTACTGTAGCCCTGTAGCATATTTTGAAGTTGGGTAGCGTGATGCCTCCAGCTTTGTTCTTTTTGTGTAGAATTACTTTGGCTATTCAGGTTCATTTTTGGTTCCATATGAACTTTAAGATCTTTTTTTCTAGTTCTGTGAAGAATGTCAGTGGTTTAATGGGAATAGCATTGAATCTGTAAATTGCTTTGGGCAAGATGGCCATTTTAACTATATTGATTTTTCCTATCTGTGAGCATGGAATGTTATTGAATTTCTTTGTGTCCTCTATGATTTCTTGGAGCAGTGGTTTATAGTTCTTTTTGTAGAAATCTTTCCATTCCCTTGTTAGCTGTATTCCCAGGCATTTTATTCTTTTTGTGGCAATTGTGAATGGATGTTCTTTCATGATTTGGCTCTCAGCTTGGCTGTTGTTGGCGTGTAGAAATGTTAGCAATTTTTTCACATTGATTTTGTATCCTGAGACTTTGCTGAAGTTGCTTATCAGCTTAAGAAGCTTTTGGGGGCTGGGCGCGGTGGCTCAAGCCTGTAATCCTAGCACTTTGGGTGGCTGAGGTGGGTGGATCACAAGGTCAAGAGATCGAGACCATCCTGGTCAACATGGTGAAACCCCATCTCTACTAAAGATACAAAAAAAAATTAGCTGGGCATGGTGGCACATGCCTGTAATCCCAGCTACTCAGGAGGCTGAGGCAGGAGAATTGCCTGTTCCCAGGAGGCGGAGGTTGTGGTGAGCTGAGATTGTACCATTGCACTCCAGCCTGGGTAACAAGAGCGAAACTCCGCCTCAAAAAAAAAAAGAAGCTTTTGGGCTGAGATGATGAGGTTTTCTAGATACAGAATCATGTCATCTGCAGAGACAGTTTGACTTTCTGTCTTCTTATTTGAGTGTCCTTTATTTCTTTCTCTTGCCTGATTTCTCTTCCAGAGATTCCAATACTATGTTGAATAAGAGTGGTGAGAGAAGGCATCCTTGTCTTATACTGGTTTTCAAGGGGACCATTTCCAGTTTTTGCCCATTCAGTATAACATTAGCTGTGGGTTTTTCATATATGGCTCTTATTATTTTGAGGTATTTTCCTTGAATACCTAGTTTATTGAGAGTTTTTAACAAGAAGGGATGTTGAATTTTATCAGAAGCCTGTATATATTTTCCAAATATTCACTGATCTTCCCTGTTCTTCATTTTCACAAAGCATCTAGAGTAATCTTATGAACTTGTAAATCTGATCTGATCTCTTCTCTGCTTAAAACTGCCACCCATTTGCCATTGAAAGACAAGTGTAATCCATCCATGTCAACATCAATATTCTTACCCAAGCCACTTTCTTCCTGGCTCCCAAGCTCAAGTCATACCTCCCACACGTCTTCCCTCCCTTCTTTAAAAAGCCACACTTATGTCCACTCTAGGGTCTTTGTTCTCAACACTTGGTTCTTTATTTTCCTGGAGTTGTTCAAATATCTGTTCCTTCTTATCTCTTAAGGCTATAGCTCAAATATTATGCTGGCAGAAAACCATTTGTGACTATCCACTCTGAAGTATCCCTCATGGCAGACACTGTTGGCTTTCTACCCAATGTTTTATCTTCTCTTGGCTTTCCAATGAACAAAATTGCATCTTTTCATGGGATATGTGACTTCCCAACTTAAAGACTACATTTCACATCCTCTTGCAGGCATGTAGGACCAGGTGACTTAGCTCAGAGTAATGAGATGTGAGAATAAGTGTCCTGTAGGAATAGTAGGCAGTCTCCCAGAGTGATGAGTTATTTCCTTGTCCTCATTATTGCCCATCTTGCTGCTTGGAACAGAGATGTGATGGCTAGAATTCTTCAGACATCTTGAACCATGAGGACAAGGCTGGTACCTTAAGAATGAATTAAAGACTAAGAAGCTGGAAAGATGCAAGATCCCTCATGATCAGGCCTGAACTTTTAAGCTGTGAAATATTTGTTCAATGAGTTTAAAGCATTATTTTGTGTTCTTTTTTCCTATATCTTTTTCTTGAAGCTTCCAATTCTTCACATTATTTCTTCATTTTTTTTTCATTGTATTTACCACTATCTGAAATCATCCCATTTATAGATTTGTTCAGTTATGCATCACTTTTCTCCCCTCACTGGAGGACAAGGCTAATATCAGTCTTATGCACTAAGTTATCTCCAGCCCCTAAAACAGTACCTGATGCAAAACACAGGCATTCAATAACTACTGTGAATTAATGAATAATTTTCCCTTACCTTAGTTTTACTGCAAATAGGAATGTTTACCTGTGAGTCCAATTTTCTTAATGATTTTCTTATTCTCTATTGGAATGGTTACAGTAAAGAACTCAGCCACTATGACTGTTCAGAATCAATGTAAAAAAATATTCTAAAGTGGAGTGTCTTTATATTTGTTTCATTGAAAGGCCAGGACTCTGTTGGAACCTGGGACCTAAAACTAATGTAGTCATATACTGTCACTGTATCAACCGGCAGTCAGAAATTAAATGTCTGTATTAAGTTGGTCTTATACCTTTTACAAGGATCAATTTGGGACTTTTAAAATATAGATTCTTAGAGGAGGAAACTGCTAATAAAAATCTACAACTGCCTGAAGGTCATGTACATTTAGGATTTAATCCTGTGGGGCTCCTTTGCAATCATTAATACTATGGGGATTTTTTTCCTTCAAGATAAAATATTTCTGTAACTTTTAATGAGTATACTTTGAAGCTGTCTACAGTGCAGTCTTTTCAACCCCATATCATGTAATTCAACTCTAACTTTGTCCACTCAATTTCATTTTTAGTCTTCTGGTGGCAATGAGGGAAGGAATGAATGTGTATTTGTTGATTGTTTCTGAGTCAGAGGCTCTTTAATTTGGATTGCTCTAGCTGATTTGGTTTGGTTTAGGTTTGCTCCCACAAACTATAGGGGCTATTGGCAGAGGTCCTTTGATGTGGATTTGTGAATGTGGCTGGATTCTCAATCTATATCCTTCATTAATATATATTTACAGGTATATTTATAATAAGATTTGCAAGAGATAACACTTACTTAGCATCTATTAGGCACTCATCTAAACCCATTTCATATGCTGTCTAACTCAACCATCTTACCAAGAGGTACTATTTTCATCTCTCATTTTACAAATAAGAAAATTAAGGTAAAGAGAGGTACCTGAACAAAGCTGGTCAAAGTCATAAGGAAAACACGTAGCAGAGCTGGGTTTTCAACTTTGGTCTGTGCTCTCCATCACCATGCTATTATTCCATCTAAAACTAAAATCTTACTTTGTGAAACACTGTAATATGTGAGACCTTATTTGATTATTAAAAAGCTATGTTCAGGAAAGCAAGACAGACAGTAATATCTTCATTTTGAAAAATCAGACGTGGAGATACCAAGAAGTCAAATGTTTTACTTATGGTCATAGAAAATTCAGGATCAGTGCCTGTAGTGGGACCAGCAGAAACTTTCCAGCCAGTTAATCTGTGTCAAATGTAGGCTCTATTCTTACTGGTTGTGTGCTTGGAATGTCATCTTACCTCTTTGAGCTGTAGTTTCATCATCTCATCACCCATACAATGAGATGTAGAGCAGGGTTTCTCCATCTTGGTGCTATTACCATTTGCACTGGAGATAATTATTTGTTGCGAGGAGGTGTACTGTGTGTTTTAGGAGGTTAAGCAACATTCCTGGCTTCTATTTATTAGATGCCAATAGCATAATCTTTTCTACCTTTTCACCCCCAGCTATGACAACCAAAATGTCTCCCAGTATTACCAAATGTCACCTTGGGGGTAAGTAGCCCCTAGTTGAAAACTGCTATCTCTGCCTCACAGTGTATTTTCAGGTATTAAAGACAATACATATAAAGTGTTGGGTGCATAGTATGTCCTTTGTGAATGTGAACTAGTATTAATTATACTTGAGCTTATCTCATTCTTTGACCAGTGTTTTTTCCATAGTAATAAGAACAGCACTTTCACAGATTGTTGGAGGCATCAAATGAATCAGTGTATATGAAAACAACTGGTTGTTACTTAAAACTTGTGTGCCACATTCAAAGCAAGATCAAACTCTGAAGCATAATACATGAATTGAAATGCTTCATTCCTTGCAATGCTCAAGTCAATATTCCATGTTTCACATGCTTAAAGCAATAGAAAGTCCAGAATATACACACATGTACCCACACCCAGCCCCAAGTTAATTCTATAGTTCACATTATGGGCACAAGTCTTGGCTCTGGACTGAGTACTGCCACTTTTAATTACAATTACAGTGGTTTCTAGTTTATTTATTATTAGAGTTTTGAGTTCTGTGGAAACCAAAAGCTCATTTTTTCAGATTCACTTCCCATCACAGCTTCCCAAGAGGCGTTTTTGCACAGAGCCGTCTATCTGCCTTTGGTCATTATAGGATTTCAGGCAAAGATAGTTGCAAAGTATCGATCCTGGTCTAGCTATTTCTGGTCTCCTTTCCCTACCAGTAGTTGAACAACATAAATAAGGGCGGTTTGTGTCACAGGGAAAGATGGAAGAGAAGAAGACCTATCTAACAGCACCTTTTGCTGGCAGAGCAATTGGAGACTCCATTCAGCAGCCTAAAAAAGTTTTGAGTAGGTTATTTTTTTTCCCACAACTTTGTTGTAACAGCAGTGTCTCTGATTGAATACCTTCAAGGCTCTTTTTACTTCCCATTTATTTAACAGGCACAGGCAGAGGGGATCCCCAACTGCACTGACATTATTCCTCGTGGATTTTCCATTTCTATACTTTGCCGTATGAAGAAACAAATGAAAGCACCCATGCCCAAAACACTTTAATAGTTTGTATCATAGACACAGAAAACCTTGCCAAGGTGCGGGCATTTCTGGCTTGCCTCTGCTCCTCAACAACCCCCATTTAAAAATTTTTACTGTGTTCCCTATTTTATTCCTTACAAATGTCTGTGCCAAATTTGTCCTTTGGTAATTGCAGTCTCTTCCTTTCTGCTGGCTCCTTTTCTCTTATTATCCAACTGTTTAATTCTAATTCCTAGAATATCACTCACTTCTAACCTCCTTGAAATTTAGCCTCCACCTTAATCATTCTACTAAAATTGATCTCTCAAAGGCTGTCAGTTCATAGACTCCTCCATACAGCCTGAAGTCTACCAAAACTGAGTCATCCACCATTCCCTTTGCGTGGTATCTTACACCGAGCGTCAATACTGTCCACATGCTCATATTCCATTCTAATTCACCAAGACTGTCTTTAGCTGCCAGGGTTCCTTTGTGCAAATTAGAAAATGACAGCTCCTTCTCTAAGTCAATGGTTCCCAAACTGTGGATCCCAGTACTAGCAGTGTCAGTTTCACTTGGGAACTTCATAGAAATGCAAATTTTCAGCCCTACTTGGACCTACTGAATCAAAAACCTTAGGGGTAGAGACCAGTAATCAGCTTTAACAAGCCCATTGAGTGATTCTGATGGATGCTAAGGAGGGAGAACATTGCTCCAGATGAATGGTGCCAGAGTTGCCAACAGGAGGGAAAGGTGGGATTTCAGCTTCTGTTGGCCTCCCTCAACCAGGCTCCCTTGGTGGAATGGTCCTCCCTTACCTCTGCAGATACATACAGCCTGCCTAATACATTTTACTTATTACTCCCATAGACATTAAAATTAATATTTTAATAGACCCAAGAAGAAAAACCATAAAAGGATCATTATAAATATTGAAAAGCATTTTATAAAATGTATACATTTCTTTTTGAAAATAAAGATTTGTAGTAAAATGGGAATAAATATTTTCTGAAGACATTACTTTACAATATAGATTCTGAAATAAGTGAAGATAAGACACCACTATATTTTTACCGAGTTTTGAAGATGCTAGCCCTTATCATTAGATAAGAAAAAAGGATGATGTATTAAAATTAAGAATAAAGGGACAAGATGCCAGGAACGGTGGCTCAAGCCTGTAATCCCAGCACTTTGGGAGGCTGAGGCGGGTGGATCAAGAGATCGAGACATCCTCGTCAACAAGGTGAAACCCCATCTCTACTAAAAATACAAAAAATTAGCTGGGCATTGTGGCGCGTGCCTGTAATCCCAGCTACTCAGGAGGCTGTGGCAGGAGAATTGCCTGAACCCAGGAGGCAGAGGTTGCGGTGAGCCGAGATCGCGTCATTGCACTCTAGCCTGGGTAACAAGAGCAAAACTCCGTCTCAAAAAAAAAAAAAAAAAGAAGAAGAAAGAAGAAGAAGAAGAAGAAGAAAAAACAAGAAGAAAGGGACAAAGTTGCTATTTTCAGTTAGTATAATTGTATGTCAGGAAACAAAGATTAATTTTACAAATTAAGTAATGCTTCTGGTTACAACATTATCACATACAAATCAATAGCTTTCCTATGTATAAGCAATAACTATTTGAGGAAAAATTGACAAACTGTGGTCTGAGCACCAAATCCAGCAAGCTAAGGATGGTTTTTTCCATCTTTAATTTTTCTTTCTTTCTTTCTTTTTTTTTTTTTTTTTGAGACAAGTGTCTTGCTCTGCTGCCCAGGCTGGAGCACAGTGGCATGATCCTAGCTTACTGCAGCCTCAAACTCCTGGCCTCAAGCAATCTTTCTGCCTCAGACTCCTGAGTAGTGGGGACCATAGAAGTATACCTCCATACCCATTATTTTTGTTTCTTCTTGTTTTGTACAGACACAGTCTTGTTATGTTGCCTAGGGTGGTCTAGAGCTCTTGGCCTCAAGCAATTTTCCTGCCCTGGCTTCCAAAGTGCTAGGATTACAGGTGTGAGCTACCATGCCCAGCCCCTAAGTGGTAGAGGGATTGTAAAACACACACACTCACATATGTATGTGACAGAGTCCTGAAAAAACTGCAACATTTACTATCTGGCCTTTACCAAAAAAAAAAAAAAATGTGCTGACCCCTGATTCAGAGAATATGATGTTCATATTTTGTAACAAACAGCGATAAGAATATCTAGGAAGAAACTTAATAAGAATCGCATACTATCTAAATAAAAAATACATAAAAATCAGATTGAAGACTAAAAAGAAGACTTGAATAACTGGAAAATACATTTTTGTTTTGAATGAGAAGACCCAATGACATCAATTCTTTCTAATTAAGTTTGTAATCGAGTGATTTATCTATTTAATAACGTTAATTAATTTTGATTTAAATTTTGAGTTAGGTATATTTATCAAAAAATCATAAAAGCCTGTCTCATGTTTTAAATGTCACAAATATACTGAAATCCACTAAATGTACTGATCCACCTCAGACATCTCCTCAGACTCCAGATGCATGTGTCCGACTCCCTACTTAATATCCTCAATCAGAAGACAAAAGATACTGTAGAAGAACACATCCAAGCAGAGCCCTGACTTTCCCCAAGCAACTCTACCTACAGCCTTCCTTATCTCATTTAGTGGCAATTCCAATCGTCCATTGGTTTAGAACAAAAATATCCTTAGAGTTTTTAAAGATTTCTTTCTTTTTCTAGTACCCTAGATCCAATCAGTCACAAAATACTTCCAATTTTACCTTGAAAATATATTCAGATTCTGTCTACCTCTTATAACCTCCACTGCCATCACTCTGGTCCAAGCTACCATCATCTCTCTACCTGGATTACAGCTGCAGTCTATCAACTGCTCTCTTTTATCTGCTGCTACCTCACGGTATTCTCTTAAAAGAGCAGTTAGTCAAAACATTGAGATACCATCTCACGCCAGTTAGAATGGCGATCATTAAAAAATCTGGAGACAACAGATGCTGGAGAGGATGTGGAGAAAAAGGAACACTTTTACACTGTTGGTGGGAGTGTAAATTAGTCCAACCATTGTGGAAGACAGTGTGGCGATTCCTCAAGGCCTTAGAAATAGAAATTCCATTTGACCCAGCAAACGCATTACTGGGTATATACCCAAAGGACTATAAATCGTTCTACTATAAGGACACATGCACACGAATGTTCATTGCAGCACTGCTTACAATAGCAAAGACCTGGAATCAACCCAAATGCCCATTGATGATAGACTGGATTGGGAAAATGTGGCACATATACACCATGGAATATTATGCAGCAATCAGAAATGATGAGTTCGTGTTGTTTGTAGGGACATGGATGAATCTGGAGAACATCATTCTCAGCAAACTGACACAAGAACAGAAAATGAAACACCGCATATTCTCACTCATAGGCGGGTGATGAAAGATGAGAACACATGGACACAGAGAGGGGAGTACTAAACACTGGGGTCTATTGGGGGGAAAAGGGGAGGGCCAGTGGGAGGGGGAGGTGGGGAGGGATAGCCTGGGGAGAAATGCCAAATGTGGGTGAAGGGGAGAAAGCAAACAAAACACACTGCCATATGTGTACCTATGCAACTGTATTGCATGCTCTGCACATGTACCCCCAAACCTAAAATGCAATAAAAAAATTAAAAAATTTAAAAAAAAGAGCAGTTAGGTCATTTCTATTATTTTTTATTTTAATTTTTTATTATTATGGGATAGCGAATGGAGTCTTGCTGTCACCCAGGCTGGAGTGTAGTGGGTGCAATCTTGGCTCACTGCAACTTCTACCTCCTGGGTTCAAGCAGTCCTCCTGCCTTAGCCTCCCTAGGGCTTGGGATTACAAATGTTCATCACCACGCCCAGCTAATTTTTGTATTTTTAGTAAAGACAGGGTTTTACTATGTTGGCCAGACTGGTCTTGAACTCTTGGCCTCAAGCAATCCACCTGCCTTAGCTTCCCAAAGTGTTGGGATTACAGGCGTGAGCCACCATGCCCAGCTTCATTTACTTTAAAACCTAAGGCATATCTTGTCACTCTACTGGACAAAACCTTCTCATAGTTTCCCACGTTGGGCAGGGTACAAGCCAGCATCTCTGCAATGGCCTTCAATGTGTGACACCATCTGGCCTCTATCCCCTCTGAACCTGTATCCTGATACTCTCCCCTCCCATTTTTTCACTTTAGACCCATTGGCATTTTTGTTATTTTTCTAAGAAACAAGGTACATACGTATATCAACAACTTTGTGCCTCCTCTTTGTTCCATGTAGAATGTTCATCCCCCAAATAGCTAATTTTGCCTCCTTGAAATCTCCATTCAAATGTTACCTCAGTGATGCCTCACTTAAAACCATGCCTCCAGGGCCCCTGGCACCCTGCTTTCCTTTACTCTTCTCTAGTTTTCTCCAAGTTCTAATTACCTACAGATTGTCTGCATCCTCTACCAAAAATATAGGCTTCACAAATGCAAGGACTTTTTCTGTTTTGTTTTCTACCATATCTCCAGGGCCTAGAGTGGTGTATGGAACATGGTAAAATTTTCAATAAATAGTTGCTGAATGAATGAGGAATGTGTGGGAAAATTCTGTAAAACAGTATTGAGGAGAATTAACTTTACCAAACAAGAGGGATTACAAAACTATGTTATATAAAATATTCTGTACTACACAGGAGTATCAATTTCAATGGAACTGAAGAAAATGAAAAACTAGAACCAAATACAAATAGAAATTTAGTATATGGTAAATGTGGCATTTTAAGCCAATGGGAAAAAGATGTAAAATTCAAGAAAATGTTTGGGAACAAATTGAATGAAAAATCAAGCTGGATCTTTATTTCTCATTCCAAGATAAAATAAACACAAAACTTTAAAAATTTTCTAAAAGAATTTGAAGGCTTTTAAAAGTATGTATTCTGGTGGTGATTCAGGCATAAGCAGGCAGAGAAGCATCGCTAACAGAAAAATAAACAACAACAAAAACAAAAATAAGCCTTCCAGATGTGCAGCAAAGCTTCTAGAGTGGGAATAGAAACACATTCAGAGCTCTCAAAATGGACTGGAGAAATTACCAAGTGTGCAAGAGGGAGAAATTTTGAATTGCCAAGAGGATAAGATAACCAATGAGACCTTATCCATTTCTTTACTCTGTTTCTTACTTTGACAAGGTCTCACTCTGTCACCCAGGCTGAAGTGTAGTGACATTATCTCAGCTCACTACAGCCTCAGCCTCCCAGACCCAAGTGGCCCTCCCACTTCAGCCTCCCAGAGGACTGGGATTACAGGCATGAGCCACCGTGCCTAGCTTTTTCTCAGCTTCATTTAGTTATACTTGACAAGTAAAAAAATTGTATGTACAAGAGGGGTACAATGTGATGTTTTGAGGTATGTATATAGACATTCTGAAATGACTATTGCAATGAAGCTAATTAATATACCATCACATAGTTAACTAGTGTATGTGTATGTGTGGTAAGAATACTTACAATCAAACTTCTTAGCAAATTGCAAGTATACAGTGTGGTATCATTAGTTACAGTCATCATGCTGTACAGTAGATCACCAGATCTGATCCATTTCTAATGTCTGAGTCATTTTTCAGTGAGCCTTTGGTCAATAGTTTCATAAAAGGTGTATGAGGAGAAGGTCTCATTAAACAGGATTTATATGCAAAGTGGATTTTGACTACATTTAGAACTAATGCTTAGAAATAACTAACCTGAATCGGAAAGCAGTCCTTTCTCTGAAAAGAATAACTTTCTTATCTCTGAGCAAAAAAGCTTTGCTAATCAGTATCTTAAGGACTGCAGTTTCCCATTTACTGGTTAGCAAAATGAAGTTAATTTTCCATCATTGAGGATGAAGCCATTCAAGGGAAACCACAAATACGCTGGCCTCTGGCCTTCTTGGGAGAATCAGATGAAAAAACTGGCTTTCTAGAGAAGTGCTAATGTCAGTAACCCGGGGCTACTATGAAAGTGACAAACAAATGAATTAGCCTGGTGTAGAGCATGACCTTGGGCTCTGAAACAGAGAGACTTCTGAGAACTGCCAGATGAGCCTCCTTCTGTGAAAAGCAGTGTTTTTGGAAAGAGCCAGGCAGGCATAGGTTCTAAGGCAAGTGGCTACCTATCCATTGGACTTCTGGAAGTATTAGACAAAATAGAATATTCAATTAACCTCTATTTATTTGGTACCTTCTATGCAGCTGACGTGTTTGGTGCTAGGAACATAGGGATGAGCAACAGAAAAAAAAATAGAAAAGAAATTTGTGGAGAGTTCAGATAATCAGATATTTCACAAGTAAACAAATAAATGGTATAATTGTGGATGGGTCCAAAGTCATGAAATAGAGAATAACTGGTTAGGAATAGTAGGGGCACCACCTGACATAGTATAGCTGTAGCTCTGCTTAGCACATTTCAAGCAGAAAAAGCTGTAAGTGTAAAGATGCCCTGAGGAGACAAGAGCTTGCCACATGGAAGGAAACAAGTGTAGTTGGAACATGGGGAATGAGGCACAGAGTGGTGTAAAATGCAGTTGAGGCTGACACTGACTGACTCCCATTCTGACCTTGTTTGCTCTTTACAATATCTTCGATTACCTTGCATTAGGCTGGCCATGTAACACATCTCTAGCCAATGAGATGAGGCATAATTCCCAGTGTAGAGCCTTTCACTCTGAATTGAAAACAGTATCAAACTCTTACATTTGCCCTTTATACTTCTTCCTGCCTGCCTGGAACAGTGATGTAGTGCCTGGAGATGCAGCCACCTTCTTGTGACCATAAAGATAAAAACTCCATGATCAAGAGAGCATAGAAGAAAGACAGAAGGGGCCTGGCTTCTTGGATGAGTTTCTTGATTATCTGCTTGGACTTCCTACTTTAGAAAAAATGGTTACACAAGAAAAGTTGGCTTCTTCATTTGCTGACCCATTTTATTGAATTTTCTTTTACCCAACACATAACCACTATTCCTAGATATAGAGGTTAACAGAAGACAGACCAAGCATGGCAAGCAGTGTAGAATTTAAGAGTTAGAAGCACATATAAAGCAACCAATTACATTCAATGGCACACTTTAGGTTTTTGATAAATGATTATTGCTACTATTAAAATGGCAATATTTACATATTTGATGCTTATTTAGATAATAAAAATCTTAGGCCAGATTTTCTACTACTACAAATATTTTTTTCCTCCAAAGTCTTCTCTATTCTCTTCTCCAAAGCAAAATTACCCGTAATGTACATTGAGTCAACACTAGTGCATCACGCTACATTAGGTGCCAATGATTAAACTGACACCTTCTGGACTGAAACATGTTGTCTTTGCCTGATGTCAAAAGAGCAAAGACAGCAGAACTCATATTCAGTGTGCTGGAAACTTCTAAGTATCAATCCACAGAAGGCTGCTGAGGTTGAGGAAGTGTAATCCCAATAGTCACAAATAGCTCAGAGTCTTGGAATTGGCCAGTAAGCCTGAAGGAAGAAACAAACACAGCTTACAGTCTCAGGAGGTATCACTTCCCAATAGGTGAGAAGTGAAAAATCGGCATCTCTCTTCTGCTCCCCAGCACAGACAATCCTCAAATGGAATGCCTGAGAAATGGGATAAAGTGGAAATCTGAACCTCCATGGTTGTAATGTGAGGCCCCTAGCAACTTGCATCAGAATTATCATCAGGCTGTGATGTATACAATACAATGTAATATACATATATAATTTGAATGTTTAGATGCAGTGGCATAGGAGAATATCTGCAGAAGATTCTCTTCCATTTCTCATCTGGTCAAGAATAGCTATAAAAATATTGTTTGTAAGTTATAAGATCCATAAAATAAGTTTACAAAAACTGTTTGAAGTTTCTTTATTGGACAGCATAAATATATACATACATATGTATACACATACAGATATGTATGTTTGTATACCTATTTAATGTATGTATGTTACATTTCCATAGATATAGATACATGTGTGTATGTGTTTATATATTCATGCATACGTATATTTACAAGTATCATAAATTCACCTCTGTAAATTACCAAAGATGGTGGCAAATGTTGTTTAATATAAGTTTGAGAATAAAATTCTGCTGAGGTAGAAGTTATCTGTAAAATTAAGTAAAAATCATCATGGCAGTGGGCCCCAAGTCCAAAGAAGGTGAGTAGGGACACCTCAGGGGTAGATAAAGTAAATATGACCCTACCTGGAGTCTAATATCTGGAATTCAAGACTTAGAAAAATCACTTTGTCATCTCACCCATGCCCAAACAAGTGGGTTAAAACTTCAAAAACGCCCCTCTACCTTGAAATTTCACTGGAAACACCCTATAGTCAATTCACCTGCCAATGAGCCTGATGTGCTGCTTGTACTTACCCCATCACAGGGAAAAGATCCTCCATGTGAAAGCTTCAAGGGTGTTGGGGAGAAGGGACAATGGCCACCTGTACAGAAGACACCATGCCTCTTTCTCTGTTCTCCGCCACCTTTAGTTGCCCTGGGGCAAAGCTGTCTAGTGTTGACACATGGTAATTTTGAAAATCAGACTCCAAACAGGCTCCTATGCATTTGTACATAAGGATATATTACACGTGTTTGTACACTTTATGAAATGAATTATTATGAATATGCAGTATGCATAAGAAACTCACCAAAATCTTGCTTCCTGCTGACTTGCTAGCTAGGAAAGCTGAACTTCTTGGAAATTTAAAAAGCAAACTAATTTGCAAAATAGATAACAAGGGCTTCCACATGATTCTCAAGTTTAACTTTCAATTTACAAGTCTTTCATCTGTCCTCACTTTTCATCTGCCCTTCTTATCTTCAACATCATTGGCACCTAAACAGTTCTATCAGCATGAAGATTCTGAAGAATTGCCTAAAGCCTTCCCAAAAGTACAAAACTGTCTATTTGGGTATTTTAAGGTACTTTTAACTGTAAGACAATGGTCTCTGGACACTTGCCATAGATCATATGGGTTAGTGAAATTCATTCAGCTCAGGCATAACCTGAAATATGAATAGTAGCTGTAGTAATGGTAATAGTCATAGTAGTAATAGTCACCATGTCAATCACTTTACATACATTTGCTCACTAAATTATTTTTACATTCTGCAAGATAGTCATTTAAAACCTGATGAAACTGGCTCAGATTTATCGAACCACATAACTAGTACATGTCAGTAACAGAAATGAGCCCAGGTTCCTCTCACTTCACAGTTCATGCTCTTACCTTCCTCTCTATGTTGTTTCTAGAGACACAAATCATGCTAACTTGCAGGTTGCACACAAGCTATTGTGGAAACCACTGGACTAAGATTATTGGTGCCTTTACCTACAGATGCTGAAGCCATGGCTCAGAGGGATCCAAGAGTAGACAGGCAGGTTGAAACACTGATACAGGAGAACCATACACCCTACTTGAAGTACAGTGCAGCTAAGACACTTCTGTGGCAGAAAGACACACTGGCATATGTGGTAATGAGATAGACTGACTCTAAGCAGGAAGAACTGACAACCACTGGGGAAAAAAGCAAAACGAAGTGACAGGTGACATCCAAGTGTAGACAGAGATGCTTATCTGGAATGCAGCACAGAGAGGTCAGGTGCCACATGCATAACCTTGAGCATTATCACCACTCAGATAATTGTAAGTAACAACACACCCACCTAAAGTGTCAACTTCTAGGTGAATTCTTACACACGATGTGTAACAGAGAATGTTGTTCACCAGACCAGGTGGGTTTGTAGAACACAGAATAACCAATATCTTAAAATTACTTTTAACTAAATAATTTCTGCAGATTTTATGTTAGATTCAATGCATTTCAACTATCAGCTTTTGTCTTTGAAAACTACATAATCTTGAGGGAAGATATGCACATGAGCAGCTACTGGGATCTACAATGAAACATGCCACAAGTATTGTCATTCAGTATTCTCCAAGACTTGCACATCAGGCTCATATTGATAAGCTTGGAACTATATCTATTACTGTGTAACACAAGTTGCACAATAGGTTTGCATTCATGCATGCATTCATTTATTCAGCCAATATTTCTTGAGCGTCTATTAAATTTCATCATTGTACATATACTTACAGTCCATCTAGGGTGGAGAAACGTTTTAAAAATACAGAAATATATGTTTAATTGTAAATGTGATTAGTGCTAAAAAGAAGTCCAGGGTGCTACGGGAATTCAATGTAGGGGATCTAAACCAGGCCTGATTGTGTGTAATTTAAATTAAGACTTGAATGGGAGTTTTGCTTTTGGTCTGTAAGGAAAAAGATGAGAATCTTTGAAGGAGAGAAATAAAATATACAAAGTTCCAGAAGAAGAAAGTTGAGACTTCTGATACATGGAAATGTGGCTGGAGTGTGAAGAGAGGGAAAGAAGAGTGGTGTTAGATAGACTGGAGAGATGGATTAAGAGGAAAGCCATCATCAATCACATTTGGCATTTCAGACTAATCTAAGGACACTGAGAGGCCACATGGAGGGTTTTAAGCTCAGATATGACATAGTAATAACAAGCCAGGAATTTTTTTGTATTTGTTAACTTTACAATTTGTTACCTCTACAATCCTCCCTGGTAGGTAAACTGATCACCTCTATCAGATGGGATGTTCAGCCTTAGAAAATTTCAGTAACTGATGTTGGACAACCAGCTAAAAGCTGAACTGGGATTCGCACCAGGCAGTCTGGCTCCAGAACCGAGCTGAACTGTTAACTGACATTGCCTCTAATGAGCAGCTTTGTGCTTCAGAGGGTAGCAGCTTGTTAAACATGTTCCATACATATTTCTTCAGTTGGATGTCAGTGAACGAGCATAGAATAGGATTTCAAGAAGAAATCACTGGACATCTATTTGCCTTGGCTGTGTATAGCTGGTGGAGGCCTTTTGACAGATGTGAACATCATGACCAGAAGAACTTTCTGCACCTATTAGACATTTTGCACTTAAAAGCCTCTGCAAAAAATGGAAGGCAGTCCATATTTCAGCAACTTCCATTAAGCTGTCATGTACTTTTCCCACATTTTCTGCCATATGGCAAACCAGATTAATAAGAACTTCCTTACTCATGAAAGTGCTCCTCTCTCATCTACCCAGCCATCCTGTATTCTACTCCTGATGTCATAGTGCAATAATTTGAAGGTGAGATGTACAAGGTCAAACCCAAATCTTGAGCCCTTGGGTGGTTCTGAATCTTAGCAACTGTAGCCAATGTTTAATAATGGCTAGAAACATACTGAGCTTTTTGCTTTCCTGGAAAACCACCCACTATGGAAAACTCTTCCCTACCAAGCCCCTCGGTGTGAGAAACAAGGAGAACATAATACAAAAAGCTAATTGTTTAGTTGTGTTTTGTGTATTTTTGTGTATTTCAGTATATGGAAAATTCAGAGAATATAGATGTTGAACTCTACAATAAGTCTATTTTAACTAAGCATTTTAAGCTGTTGAAAGTTTTTTTCAAAATCTATTTTTTAAATAATATATTTGCAATACAAATATAATTTTTCAGTCATCCTAAAATTATATGCATATACACACATGTATACATATATGCACATGTATACATATGTGCATATATATGGAGATATAAGTGTACATACATATACACATATACTTGTGTATATAAAAACAGTTTCAATTATTCCTCCTACTCTAAGTCACTTGTTCTCACCAAACCTCTCCAAAATAGGTAAGTTCTGTTAGTTTCTTCTGTATCCATCCAGAGATTGATTTTTTTCCCTCATTCTTACACAAAAGAGCATACTATGCACACTATTCTGAAGTTTTTCATATAAGTATTTAGAAAGCTTCTTCACTTTTCTTTAGACTATTTGTCATGTGTGATTATTGAGCATGTGGCTAGAACAACTTTTTGTCTTTTAATAGCTTTATTGAGATAGTATTCACATCACATAATTCACTCATTTTAATTGTATAATTCAGGCCAGGCACAGTGGTTCAGGTTTTAATCCCAGCACTAGGGGAGACTGAGGCCAGAGGATTGCTTGACCCAGGAGTTCAAGACCAGTCTGGGAAACATACAGAGACTCTTTCTCTACAAAAAATAAAAATAAACAAAATTAGCCAGGCATGATGACATGTACCTATACTCCTAACTATTCTGGAGGCTGAGACAGGAGGATCTCTTGAGCCCAGGAGTTCAAGACTGCAGTGAGCTGTGATCACACCATTACACCCCAGCCTGGCCAACAAAGCAAGATTTCATCTCTAAATTAAAAAAAAAAATCTGTAAAAATAAAAATAAATTGTAAAATTCAGTGTTTTTAGTATATTCACAGAATTAGGTTTAGTCACCACAATCCAATTTTAGAATATTTTCATCACCCCCCAATGCTCATTAGTAGTCAGTTTCCATTCAATCCCTCAAACTCCTCTCTTTTAGTCCTAAGAAATACTAATATATTTTTTTGTCTCTACAGATGTACCTATTCTTTACATTTAACTTAAATGGAATCAACCCATTTGTAGTTTTTTGTGAATAGCTTCTTTCATTTAGTATAATGTTTTCAGGATTCATCCATGTTGTAGCATGTAATAATTCAAACATTTGTGTTTGAGCTTCTGTAGATTTCATTTTTCTTGGGTTTATACAAAGGAGTGGAATTGCTGGGTCATATGGGTAACTCTGTGTTTAACATTTTGAGAAACTGCCAAATTGTTTTCGAAGGAGACTTTACTATTTTACACTTTCACAAGCAATATATGAGGTTTCCAACTTCTCCACATCTTCATCAACAGATGTCTCTTTTTTATTATACCTGTCCTAGTATATGTGGAATGGTATCTCATGGTTTTGATTTTCATTTTCCAAATGACTAATGATTTTGAGTTTCTTTTCATGTACTTATTGGCTTTTTATGTGCTTTTCAAGTAATGTCTATTCAAATCCTTTCTCTATTTTTAAAATGGGTTATTAGTCTTTTTATTATTAAGTTGTAATAATTTTTATATATCCTAAATAAAGTCCCTTATCAAACACATAATTTGCAAACATTTTATCCCATTCTATTGGTTTTTCTTTTCTCTTGATGGTATCTTTTGTGACACAGAAGTTTCTAAATTTGCTGAAGTCAAATTTGTATATTTTTATTTGTTTGTGTTTTTGGTGTTGTATCTAAGAAATCATTTTCTAACCCAGAATCATGAAGATTTACTCCTATGTTTTCGTCTAAGAGTTTTATAGTCTTAACTATAGGTCTTTGATCCATTTTGAGCAAATTTATGTCTTTTATTTATTTTGAGTGAATTTGTGTGTATAGTAAATGAAAGAAGTTCAACATCATTCTTTTATGTACATGGATATTGAGTTGACCCTATATCATATTTTGAAAAGACTCTTTCTCCCTTAAATTGGCACCTTTGTTGAAAGTCAATTAACCATAAATGTAAAGGTTTATTTTTAGATTCCCAATTCTCTCCCACATTGTGTTATATGTCTATTTTTAATGCTAGTTCTACACTGGTTTAATTACTATTTTCCGGTAGTAAGTTTTAAAATTAGAAAGTGAGAGTCTTCTTAAATTTATTTTTCTTTGTCGAGATTGTTTTTGTTATTCTGGGCCCCTTGCACTTTCATATGAATTTGGAATCGGTTTGTCAGTGTCTGGAAAGAAAAATAAGCCAGGTGGGATGTTGTTAGAGATGGCATTGAGTCTGTAAATCAACTATCAGAATAAGCCTTCTTAACAAAAGCAAGTCTTCTGGTCCATTTACTTAGTCTTCTGTCTCTATTTACTTAGATTTTTAATTGCTATCAACAGTGTTTTTATTTTTCACTGCATAAGTCTTACCCCTGTTTTCTTTATTTCTAAATATTTTATTCTTTTTGATGCTATCATAAATAGAATTGTTTCTTAATTTCATTTTTGAATTGTTCATTGCTAGTCATAGAATTACTGTTAACTTTTGTATATTGAGCTTACATACTGTAAACTTATTGAACTCATTAATTAGCTCCAATACATTTTCAGTTAATTTCTTAGGATTTCTATATATGAGAGATCATGCCATTTATAAAGAGAGAGACTTGTAATTCTCCTTTTCTGATCTGTATATCTGGAATTTCTTTTTTGCCTGATTTATTTCCCTGGCTAAAATGCACAGTGAAATATTTATTACAAATGATTAAAGCAAACATTCTTGCCTTGATCCTGATCTTAAGAAGAAAGCATTAAGTCCTTTACCATTAACTATGATGTTAGCTATCGATTTTTCATTAGATATAATTTATCAGGTTGAAGAATTTACCTTCTATTTCTAGTTTGTTTAACATTTTTTTAATCAAGAAAGGGTGTTTGATTTTATGAAATATTTTATCTGTAAATATTTGACAAAATCAAACACTTTCAGGATTAAAAAAAGTTTTTTGAGATAATCATGTGGGTTATGTCCTTAATTGTATTAATATGGTGCATTATACAGATTGACTTTTGGATGTTAAACTAACCTGACATTCTTGGGATAAATTCCACATGATCATGGTTTATATAATTCTTCTCATACATTGCTGGATTCAGTTTGCCCCTCTTCCTATTTTTAGAGCTGTACATCATTCCAGTGTGTGAATAGTTTACTCGTCCACTTCCATATTGATAGACTTTGGAGTTTTTTAATTGGTTACTGTTTACAAATAATGCTGCAATGAGTCAGCCCACATGTATGTCATTTCAGAAGTAGAATTGTTATTATCAAAGAACCATTTTGATATATATTGTTTAAAATACTCTGTAGAGCTGGAATCCATTTACATTCCCACAGGCATGCATGAAATTGATCATTTGATCACAAGTTTGGCAATTGAGTGGTATCAAATTTTTGGATACATTTCTTTTTAATAGCTCCACATTAGTAACCATGAGCATGTTTTCACCTTTTGGGAGCCATTTTCAGGGTCTGCTGTTCTCAGTGTCTATTCCTAGGCTTTGCTTATTTTTTAATGAGGATACTGATGTTTTACAATAGGGTATAGATTTAGTCATAAAAGCTCTTTTTTAAGTTGGAGAAAATGCAACTTGGCTTATTTTTTCACTTATCCTTTTGCTATGCAGGATTTTAAAAAATATTATTAAGTAAAATTTAGAGATTTTTATATATGGTTTCTGATTATTAGCAGTAAATAGAAAGGTCTGTATTATGACAAGGCAATAAGAATTTCCATTGTCTTTTTGTCCTAGAACATTTATGCTTTTATTTATTACATGTAAGTAATTGATCCATTTGAAGTATATACTGAAGTAAGATGTAAAATAGATTTACAATGAACTTTTTCTGATTTTTTTTTGGTCTATCAAAACTTATTGTTTTTATTTATTTGAAAGGTCCTCATTTTACATACCATAGTTGCACATTAATGTGAATTAGTATCTACATAATAAAATCACACATTAATAATTTTAGATTTTTCTTTTCTGTTCCACTGGATTGTCTTCCCATTAATGTCTCAGCACCATGCTGCTTTTCTCATTGACTCCTGAAAATGCATTCTGTTTTTAAATACTATAATAGATTGATTCCTCAAAACCACTTTAAATGTTTTTCCTATTCCTGGATGTATTTATTTGCTTATATTGCTATATGACCCTAAAAATGGTCTATCTGGTTTTTGAAAGTGATACTTTTGTAGGTTAGCATTATATTTATAAATTAGCTTGGGTAATCATGACATTCTTCATAATGTAGACTGTTTTCAAGTCATAGTATCTATGAGATTTTTCAATTATTTTTAATGTTCTATGATGTTGCATCTTCTTCTTCATATATGTCTTGCATATTCCTTACTATTTTTTCTAGGTATTTTATCTCTTTTGTTGCTATTATTTATGTTAATAAGATTTTAAATCATATCTAATAATTTATTCTTGGTTTAATATATAAAAACACTAATCTAATAATTTTTCAGTATGTTTTTCTGAAAAATTGCATTGTTTTCAATAGTTTTAAATTGATTATCTTTGGTTTCCAAAGTATATACATTTTCTTTGGTTTCCAAGGTCTATACATAATCATTATCTTTGGAAATAGTGGTAGTTTTACCTCTTTCTAATTTTAAAAATTATTTGTCTTAAATATTTGGGTTAATTTATATCTACACAAGTCTAAATAATTGTGTATTTCTGTGCTTATATAAAAAGTGAATTTCTTGTAGGTAACAGTTAGTTGGGTCTTTTATATCCAGTGTGATAATTTTTGCCTTCTAAATTGAGTCTTTAGGCCAATTACATTTAATGTGATTTGGATTTGGTCACATTTAAATCCATCATCTTGTTTATTTGTTCTCATTTGTTCTATATGTACTTTGTGCCCTCTTGTTCATTTTTCTGCCTTCATTTGGGTTAAATGAATATTTTTTAATGATTTCATTTCATCACTTGTTAATGTATTAGCTACAACTCTATGTTGTATTACTTTTTTGGTTGTTAGGATTTATGCTATACATCTTTAGCTGATCATAGTCTATCTTCAAGTGATAGTCTTACACATCACATGTAATATAAACATACTGCAACAATTTACTGCTATTCTTTTATTCTGATATTTCAGCTATTGTTGCCTTTTGTTTATGTCTATATATTGTATAAACTCCATATATAACATTTTTTTCAAGAGTCAACCATCCTTCAAAAGGAATTTAATAAGAAATGTCTGCTTTTTATTTTCTAACTACCATTTTTAGTGTGCTTTATTACCTTTTGGCTTTTTGTCTCAAATTATATTTCTCCTGCATGAATAACTTTAAAAAATATATGTCTCATAGTGCAGGTCTACTTGTGATTAATTCTTTCAGCTTTATTATATTTGAAATTTTTTATTTTGTCTTTTTAAAAAGATATTATCACTGGGTAAAGAAGTACAGGCTGACAGAAAACTTTTTTTTATTACTTTAAAAATGTTTTTCTGGCTGGGCACAGTGGCTCATGCCTGTAATCTCAGCACTTTGGGAGACCGAGATAGGCACATTGCCTGAGCTAGGGAGTTTGAGAACAGCCTGGCAAACATGGGAAAACCCCATCTCTACTAAAAATACAAAAAAGTCAACTGGGTGCGGTAGCACATGCCTATAGTCCCAGCTACTCGGGAGGCTGAGGCAAGAAAATCACTTGAACCTGGGAGCTGGAGGTTGCAGTGAGCCAAGATTGTGCTGTTGCACCCCAGCCTAGACAACAAGAGCAAAACTCCACCTCAAAAAAAAAAAAAAAAAAAAAAAAAGTTTTCTAATGTCTTCTAGCTTGCATTGTTTCAAATGAGAAATACAATATTATATTTGTCTTTGTTCCTCTGTGGGCAATGTGTATTTTCTCTTGATACTTTTAAGATTGTTTTTCTTTATCATTGGGTTAAACAATTTGATTGTGATAAGTTCTGATATAATTTTCTTCATATTTTGTGACTGGCATTCGTTGAGCTTCTTGGACCTGGGGAGTTCATTGTTTGAAAAATATTTTGGCTGTTATGTTCACAAATATTCAGTGTGCCTTATCACCCCTATTCTCTCCCTTAAGTACTCTAGTTACACACACGTTTGACCACTTAAAGTTGTCCCACAGTGTAATAGTGCTCCATTTTTTTTTCCAGTCCTTTTTCTCTCTGTTTCATTTTAGATAGTTTCTACTGCTATATCTTCAAATAAACCACTTTTCATTTGCAATGTCTGTTCAGCTGACAATCTCATCCAGTGCATTTTTCATTTTAGACACAGTTTTTACATCTACAAGTTTGATTTTAGTCTTTTAAAAAAATCTCTTGTTTCTGCTTTACATGCCCAATCTAGCTCCTCATAATAGCTGTTTTCTCCTTTACTAATTAGTTTCCTTTAAAAGAATTTTATCCTTTTGGGTCTTGGTTTTTAGCTTTGTTTGGCTGAACACCATTTAGTCTACGGTTGATTTCCTCTGCTATTAAATAAAGACTCATTTTTACTACTCTAAGTAAAGCCTCCTAACTTACAAGGCTTTTCAGTCTGAGTGTTGGGAACAAGTACTATTTCCAGCCTTGTTTGAGTTAGGAACAATTCCCTTTTATTCTCTCAGTTGGTCCTTTCCAGACTTAATTAGTGTTCCCACTCACAGACACTCATCCATCCTCAGCTGAGGACTGGAGGAAGTCTTTTTGCAGAGCTCTGGCTCTCTCTCTCTGTGCATCTCTCTCACCTCTAATACCATGTCCTATGAACTCTACTACCCTGGCATCCTCAGACTCTTAGCTCTATCTCTTCCACTCAGGGAGACTGCCAGACTGTCTGCAGTTCCCTACCCCATGACACAGCATGGGCACTTTTTCAACACAATAAACTAGGGAAATTACTGGGCTCACTATTTTGTTCCCTGACTCCTGGAAATTATTGCCCTTCATTGACTGATGTTCAAGGTCTTGAGGGTCATCCCTTCATTGATTTTGTTCACGTTTTATTTGTTTGACATGATGGTCTCTGTTACTCCGTTTTGGTTAGAAGTAAAAGTCTTAGATCTGCTTTTTGTGTTCTGGTCCTCTCTCTATGCGTCTTCATTTTTTCACATGCATCTTCTGCTCAATACTAGCTAATGTTGAAAACTTTATGCATATAATGGAATCAATGTTACATCCATCTCCTGAAGTGAATGAAATTGGAACATAAAAGTTTTAACTTTCCTAGTCTACTTGTTTTTCCTGATAACCTAAAAGATAATGTGAAAGATGTTGACATTCTCAAAGCCATTTCAGTTTCTATTTCAACAATAGCTAACAGCATGCACAAATCCTAGATTCTCATTCAAGTAGAATAAATTGGGACATATTTAATGCCAATAAGTTTCTTAGGCCATTTAATGCTTCCAGGTCATTGTATTGGGGGTGGCATTTACAATTCTATAGCTAGCAAACCTTGATAATAGTTTGAGTACTGTTCAACAACTGGGAACATTTTCTATGAAGTTTTGTGGCCATTATAATCACCTATTTTTTTTTTTTTTTTTTTTTTTTTTGAGACGGAGTTTCGCTCTTGTTACCCAGGCTGGAGTGCAATGGCGCGATCTCAGCTCACTGCAACCTCCACCTCCTGGGTTCAGGCAATTCTCCTGCCTCAGCCTCCTGAGTAGCTGGGATTACAGGCACACGCCACCATGCCCAGCTAATTTTTTGTGTTTTTAGTAGAGACGGGGTTTCACCATGTTGATGAGGATGGTCTTGATCTCTTGACCTCGTGATCCACCCGCCTCAGCCTCCCAAAGTGCTGGGATTACAGGCTTGAGCCACCGCGCCCAGCCCTATAATCACCATTATTATTGGTATGATTGACCTTCTCTAATGAGGCAAAATGCACTATGCCTTCAGGTAGTGAGTTCAAGAGACAGAATGCAGAAAGCATAATGTGACTTTACCTTCTTTATTATTAGTCTGTTCACTCCAGCCCCAAGTCTTCATCTCAACTTCTATTACTACTTAGGAATTTTGCTCTTTTGGTGCCAAATAAGGGACTTGAAGACCTACTCTTGCATCCAAAGTTATTCATATATTCATGTAGTCACAACAGAAAATGGGCTAGAGGAAGAGTATAGAATAAAGTTTTAAAGCACGTGATTTGGAACAACACAAATCAGAATTTGAATCTTAGTTTTATTACTATTTATTAGATTTAGGCAAGTCACTTAAACTCTCTGAACTATTTTTCATCTGTAACATGGAGGTTATCATACATACATCATTGTTTTGTTGAGGCTTAAATAAGTATGTGAATTTAATTTCTCAGCTCAGTGCCTGACATCTTGCCAAAGACTACTACTATTATTATGTTAATTAATAATATATTGCAATTATAATTATCATTTCTACTATCATTATTATTGACATTATTTTAATAATATATTGCAATTATCATTTATAATGAGAAAAGGTTAGGACTCTATATATACCCTCCAACAGCCAGTGCAGCATTACTTGTCTCCTGTCCAAGACTTCTAAAGGGATATGCCAAGCTCAATATTTATTGCCATTTTGATTATTTAATATTCACTGAGCACTGAGAGAGTGCAGCATTTTTGGGAACACAAAAGGAGGTAGGGGCAGCCTCCCCCACTCTGAGTCGAGAAGGAAACCTGGTGCTGGATGGATGTGTGTGGCTGAGAACAGCACAGCCAAAAAAGACTAACTGGACCAGTGCAACCAGGGCCCCGGAAAATCTGTGGGGCCTCTGACTAAACCTAGTTATTTGGCTTCTAATTAACTTAACATTAAAATTCTCCAAGTCCTCCCATCTAAGACGCTAATTTCTCCTAAAGAGGCATGTGATGTATAGGCACCCACATCAATCAAGCTACTCTTTTCTTCTGCCTCATCTCACTTCTGTCAGCTAGATTAATCCACTGGAAAACAGAGACCTTCCCCTTAAAATAAAGTAAAACTGTAATTTGAATAAACACCACTGCCAAAGCCTCACTTTAATAACTCTGAACACAGTTGGGGACTTAAGGCCTTGCCAGTCGAATAATAATTCTACTGGAAAATGCCAAATTCCCTTTCTTTTAAAAGAAAAAGGCCAAGCACTGTTTCTAGAATTTCCTAGTCCTTGACCTCCTAACCTTCCAAAAATTTCCTGAAGGCCAAGGGTGTTCTGAATTCTGGACATAACATTAGTACAGAGACTGTCTCCTCCAACAGGTTGATGAATTCAGCCCAGACAAATGGTATTCAGGGAAGTCTAAGGGTGTCCACTTTCCCACAGAGAACTGAGGAAGACCTGCTTGTTAAAACTCTATATCATAAATTTGACCCGTTTCACCTACATTGCTGAGGGAGATTTCGGAGCAGATACCCTGCCTCATTTTTCATGGAATTATCTTTACTTTCCCAGATACAGTGCCAGCCACACAGAAGGTGCTTGGTCCAATGTCTGCTAAATTCAGTACAACCAAAAGAACCATTTCTCAGCTTTCATGCATTTTTATTTGCAAATTTAACTCCACTCGTATTTATTTCCAAACCTCATGGTCAGGCAGTATTACAGGAAGGTATCAAGAAGAAATTCTGCACAACCAGACAAGCAAATAGTCAATGTGTGTATGAATGTGTATGTTCTAGATATGATGGAAGATGGAGAGGAAGGAGGAGTATCTGTAGTCCCATGAAAAGAGGTAAATCTATTGTAAAATTTCTACCATATATTACCGGAAGTTCTCAATAAGCAGTTCTGCACAACCAGACAAGCAAATAGTCAATGTGTGTATAAATGTGTGTGTTCTAGATACGTTGGAAGTTGGAGAGGGGAGGAGGGTTATCTGTAGTCCCATGAAAAGATGTAAATGTATTGTAAAATTTGTACAATATATTGCTATATAGGAATCATTTTCATTAATAATGATACTAACTGCTGATTATATGATTGCTGATGGTTCACAAAAGGCTTTTGCCTGTGGTATCTCATCTGATCTTCACAACAATTGAAAGAGGTAGGAAGGATTATGATTCTTATTCCTGTTATATCCATGGGGAAGCAGAGCTCCTAGAGTCAGCTGTGAGCAATTTATAGTGACAGAAATGACCGTGTTGACACCTCTCCTGCTACACTCCCTATCACCTATTCCCAGCTCCTCCTGATGCTTCACTTTCTTAAGGGCTCAATCTGGGATCACTGAGCCCACTCTTGTGGGCATGATTACTTATTAAACAAATTTATCCAGTGATTACTTAGTAGGCTTCATAATGGGCTTTGGGGGAGATAAAACATTAAAAAGATAAAGATCACTGTTTTTGCAGAACTCAGAGTCTACTTGAAGAAGTCAAAATTGTAAATATTTTTTGTGATGCGATAAGTCCCTACAAAGTGTTCAATAAGTGAAGAAGAGAGAAGGATAAACTTTTCTGAGAGTGGAGGTCAGTGAAGCTTCAGAAAGTGTTTATCTTTGTCAGGGCTTTAAAGGATAAATAAGAGTTTCAAGGCAGAGAAGAAAAAGGAAGAGAAGGGAGGGTATTTAAGGAAAGGAAATGAGCACAGGCACAGTCATGAACAAATACAGCCTACTTGTGAAAAGGTGAGCAGCTTAGTGTGTTACATTATAGGCTATTCGTAAACAGTGGTAATAGATGAGACTACAGAATAAAATCAGGCCGGATGGCTCCATACTGAGAAATCTAGTTCCTAAACCTGTGTATTACATATATTTTCAGGATTTAATCTTTTAAAAGACAAGTTTTGTAAATAAGCATTGCACCTAAGTACTTGGTCAATACTAAGTACCAAGTACATCAATATTTGATATGCCTTTTCTGGAGGAAGGCCAAGTTTGTTCTAAGACAGGTATAGATAGGATATAGGCCTGAAGATCAATAATGGAGATTGTCTGGGTGCCGTGGCTATTTCCTGGTGGCTGAATGAAGAAAAGGGACAACTCCTGCAGACCCAGAGAAAGAAGCTATATCTTAAAAGAAAAAAAAAACAAGTATGGGTCTAATTTATTATAATCTTATTTAAATGTTAGTGATGGCAGATAGCAGAAAGACTTCAAGGAAGAAATGTGTCTCAGGAATGTGGAGATGCGATGGACTAATTCTCCAGCCTCCCCCATCTCCACCTGATGATTCTCCTGTATTCACTGTGGGTTATATTTTCCTGTGTAGTGCTTTGCAGTGTGTCTGTGTGTATGGATAATAAATATTAAATACCAAATAAATATGTGAAGCACTTCTTTACAAAGGATTTTGGGGTGCTTGGTAAATCTTTGATGAATTTATTAGAAAATATATTTTGCCAAAATAACACAAACCTAACTAAAGAATTGCAGCATGCCAAGCTTCAGCTATGGTTCTTCTTCTTTTCAGTAGAGAGCTTTGCGCTTACCATAAGATTCTAGCTCCTTCTCATGGCCTACAGGACTTTTGCCCAGTCCAGCCCAGATCACCCCTCTTCCTCCAGCCTTGCTCACTACACTCAGTACATCTCCTTCCTTTCTTTTCCTCAAGGCTGCCAGGTTCTTCCTACCTGGGCCCTCTGTCCAAGCTATCCTTCCTTCTCCTCCTCTACTTTGCACAGCTGGCTCAGTCCAAATGTCACCTCTTCATAAGGGTCATGCAGATGTAGCTGCTTCACTCTAGCCCTCTCCCAATTATTACCACATCCATTGGTTTCATTTCTATCTTACCACTTATCACTATCTGGACATGTCTTATTTTGGTCTTTATTTGTTTTTTGTCCTTATCTCCCACTATAATGTGTCATTATCACCTGGATTCCCATGTTCACCACAAGGCCTGGCACAAAATAGTCATCCATTAAATGCTCATTAAATAAAAAAGTGAATGAAAAAGCAAAGGTAGTTTTGGGGAGAGTTAAATTCTGCCTCCATAGGCATCAATATTTCAAATACCTCAATTTCTACTTGACTTTGCCAGCTATGGAAAGAAACAGCCATATATTATTTCACTTTCATCATATTATTTTAATATCCATCATCCAAGTAACTTGTGAATCAATTTTATTTCTTCACCCCTAACTCCTGATCCTTCACTCCACCCCATTCTCCTCTTCATATTCCTATTCTCCCAATCTATTCTATTTTTGTGCGTGACAGGGAAGGAATTTAAGCTTAGCTCATCATCTGGGATAATGCCCTACCATACCAGGTACCACACTAAGCACTTTCAAAATATCTCTTAACATGATTTATTATAAACACCTTCTAAATATTGCCAGACCCTACACATTTGCATTATAACTGTCCCACCTACGTGCATCCTTTAAAAAAAAAAGCTCCTTTTTGCCTATCTTTTTACCTATTTATTTCTACCAATTCCTTAAAATAGTTGTATATCCAATAGAATGGATCTAATTTTAAAAGTTCTCTGATAGATGCCAGAACAATTTTTATGGCATATTTTGATCACTTGATTCTCCAAATAGTCCATCAATCTTTCTTTTTAAGTTAAGAACGCATGCCTTCTATGGCACCATCAGTGAGGTTTTAAAAGCAGGGATTTATTTCAGAGAAAAAGAAATCTTAATGCTCTCAGTCCACATTATATACCAGCCATTGTGCTAAGAGCAGCACATTAGTTATCTAATGATTACAACAACCTTGTGAAATAGGTGTCGTTTTCCCCATTTTATTGTAAGGAAACTGAATCCTGCTTCACAATGTGGCCAAAACCATGCAGTTAGAAAGAAGATGTACTGGATTAGAAGCATAGGCTGAGTGAATCTAAGGTTAGAGGTTAGACACCGATGTCTAGTGTTTAAAATGAAACATCTGAAAAAATAAAATGCTTCACTATCTTGCTGATAACTTTTTTTTTTTTTTTTTAATGAGATGGAGTTTCGCTCTTGTTACCCAGGCTGGAGTGCAATGGCATGATCTCGGCTCACCGCAACCTCCGCCTCCTGGGAACAGGCAATTCTCCCGCCTCAGCCTCCTGAGTAGCTGGGATTACAGGCATGCGCCACCATGCCTAGCTAATTTTTTGTATTTTTAGTACAGACGGGATTTCACCTTGTTGACCAGGATGGTCTTCTTGATCTCTTGACCTCGTGATCCACCTGCCTCGGCCTCCCAAAGTGCTGGGATTACAGGCTTGAGCTACCGTGCCCGGCCCTTGCTGATAACTATTGAGATCTGCTATATGAAGGTGTGCTACTGCAGAAAATGTAGTAATACTACTCTCTGCTGGGCCCTGTGCTAGGTGTTGTTATTCAAAGAAAAGTAGAAACTAATACTTCAAGGAGGGAAGCATAGAAAAACAGAACAGACAAGACACATAGTGACAAATGCAAGAACACAAAAAGGTGATTGCTTGAAAGGCAGAACTGAAGATGGAATGATCGGCATTGGGTAGAATATTAGGAAAAGCTTTCTTGACTAGGGACCTCTCAGTGGATTCTCAAAAAATGATCACTAGAATTTATTGAGCACTTACTATAAGCAGTGAATTGCATGAAGTGTTTTACATGCAGCTTCTCATTTAATCCTCACAACTGCTCTAAAATGGGTATTTTTATTTCCTTCACTGAGAGAAAGACTGAGACTTAGGTTGACGAGGTGGCTGGTGCTCAGACAGCCACTGTATTAAACAAGGTGCAATGAGATCACATCAATTATTTTATATTTATACTTTATATGTAAAAGTTAGCCAGATATTGAAGAAATGAAAAGCAAAGAGAGAATGAAAAATAACAGAAATAGAATTGCAGAAAGCAGTTAACCCTCCTTGGGCTTAGGGAATTAATAGAACTCAGAAGCTTGAAGAAGTAAACCCCAAGCTAAAACGGTGCTGAAACACTGAAGCCAAAACACTGCCCTCTGAGGAGGAGACGCTGATTAATTGATGCCAATATCTTAGCCTGGGGGCAGACACAATGGAATTGGGATCTAGACCTCTAAGGAAAGAGTACAGTAACCTGGTGCTTTTCTCTGATGGGATGTGATGAGGCTTGTTCTTTGAGTTTGGGGTAAAGTTTTACTGGGTTGACACTGTTGAGAGAGGATCAAGCAGGAAACAAAACAAGAAGAAAGTCCCCTTTTTCTTTCTCTAGGCTTCTGATCTCCTTCTAGGGCCTCCTAACGAGGAGCAGCCAGCAAAGGAGAAATGTAGTTAACACAGTCTCTGCCCCCAGCATCATGAAGCCAAGAATACCAGAGAGAGTTGGGGGTTGAGAGACAGTAACTTAAAAACTGGCACAACCAGGCAATCTTACTCTCATTGTGATCTTTTCACTCTCCTAGATGATGATTTCACTCTTGCTCCTTTTGTTTTACATCACTAATATCTCCTCTTTCATTGTCACAATAAGTTGATAACCTTGCTTCCTACTTGACTTAGAAAAATGAAGCAATCAGAAGAGAATGCCGGATTGCCTCCATCATACCTAGCCAACTACCAGCAGAATTCTGTTATTGTAAAAGCTCTGTGTTGTATATAAATGCCTCCATCTAAAACCAGGTGCACTTCTTGTGCCCTAGATTCCATCATTTCTTGCTTCCTCATGTATACCACTTCAGCAATTGTCCCCTCTCTCTGTGAATTGGTGGTAGTTAATACACGTCAGGAATCCATGTGTTTCTCTATATATCCCAGCTTCCCTTCAGTTAGTTTGGGGCTATGTGACTAGTCTTGGTCAATGGACTCCAAGCAGAAGTGAAAAGCATCCATTTTAAAAGGCACTGTAACAAGTTTAAGATGTGGTTTATCTCCTCTCTCTTTCCTTGCTACCTCACAGGCCAAATGTTCCAGATGGCACAATTACAAGATGGAAGGGACTTCATCACAATAAACACCTGTGTAATTGTGTGGCCTGGACAATGATGACTTTTGTAACTGCAGCCTAGACTTCTCTCCTGGGACGAGAATACTATTTTTGTACCTCTAGCCCACATTCATATAAACAACTGCCTATTTGACATCTTTACTTGCTTGCTTAATAACTCAACTTGCCTAATACCAAACTCCTAATCCTGCCCCATCTTATAGGCATCCTCCCCTCTAACCTTTCCTGGCTCTGCTTCTGAGATCTATTCCAGCACTCCTAACAGTCCAAGCCTAACACAAACACTCACATCATTCCCCAGTATTTACCACTGTACAATGCAGTAAGTGGTACCAAGTTCTGGAATAAACAGGAAAATTTCATCAGGAAATGTAAATTAGTCCATGATTTGATTACACCTGAACAGTATCTTTATGAAATATATTCTTCAAGCGAGAAGAAATGCAGGTGTGTTGACTTCCTAAAGTTAATGCCTACTATATCAGTATTGACTTTTTCAGGACCCTTAGGATTTAGCAATTTGGTAATTTTTTTAATCCCAAATATTAATAAAAGTCTTCTGGACAAATACAAACTTATCTCAGCAATATTGTACTCCCTGATGGTGTTTTGACTTACAGTTGATTGTTGAATAAATTAATTGAATTAACAAACTAAAAGTCTCAGGATATAGGATTTGAGAGGTTTTTTTCTAAAATTTATATACTGCAATATCTCTACTATTGTGCAAATGTTTATTCTCAGATAAAAATATTCTCTTGTTGAAGGATAAGTGGTAAATTCTACAGTGTTTAAAAGCTACCAAGATGAAGGGGGAAGAGAAGGAGGAGGAATAGGAAATGAGGAGGATAAGGAAAAAAGAATAAAAAGAATTATGTGTTCTCATCAGCTATGTTTGATCACAGTGCTCCCCTCAGAACTTTCTTATTAGAACATGAAAAATTATCTAATCTAAGATCTTGAAAGATCCTCTCCACAGCTTTATCTTTATAAAGGATTAGAGATTGAATGGAAAGGGAATGTGATTCTTGTTTATAAATTCAGAGCTTATTGAGCCAGGGAAATCTGAACTCTCCTTTCCTCACCCAAGTTGATACAAGGTGCTGAACTTTATGAGAAGGTGGAAACCAGAAAAAAAGACTTCGTCTTTCTGGGTCATTAATTATTCATAGAAAGTATTGCTGTAAAAAAAAAATGCCAGTACAGAGTATTCTTACTTTTCTGACCATGGACTTTTGCCATGTCAGAGGCAATTTTGGAGAGGAGAATAAGACAGTAACAAATTCTTGTTCATCAATGTATATGCCCAATAAAATTCCCCTTCATCTCCATGAAAATGGAAGAGGAGTTAAGAACAAACCAGGGTATTGGTTCATTAAATCTCTACTGACTCCCATTTGAAGAAGGCAATTTAACTTCAAAGGAGACCCTAAATTCACATCTGATCCTAATTCCATTGTACAGATTAACTCACCATAGTTTACAATATCTTTAGTACAGCTGGTGCCCTTTCTTCTGCAATACCCCAAAACACTCCTAAACTCTACAAATCCAGGGAAATAATGTTTGATAGTACTATTAGACTGTGTATAACAACCATATGGTTTTAAAGTAGGATAATTGTGTTTTTAACAAATGGGCACCCCTTTGAAGAAGGGAAATATATGTCAATTATAGTGATACATTGTCTCCAGGACTTGAATGACACTCCTGAAAGGGCTGCAATTCAGCTTGACATCTCTCATCACTTCCTGGCTTTAAGATTAAAGAAGCACAAGTTTGTTTTTTCAGCTGTAAAGGGCTCCTACCGCCTCTGACCATCATCTTCTTCCCCCTGTTGGGGTTTTATGCCCATGACCAGGATGATTTCAAAAGCACTCCTGATTCTAACACATTATCTTCCATCTCTCTTAGACAAATATGCTCCCCAAATGAGTTATTTCTTCCAATAAACGATTGAGAGTGAAAGAGTGTATTCTCATTACAGTCCTCGCTGGTGTCATGAAAAACATATCCTGCCATGATTTTGGTGATAAAAAGATGATGACTTAACCCAAACTGTCTCTCTTTCTTGATTTTGTTTTAAACGACACACACTAACATTTTAAAATAGAATTTAAACAGGTGCCCAGTAACAGAATGACAAACGTTAAGTGTGAAATCAGAAAGTTAAAAAACTAAACCGCAGATGGTCACCTTTTTATTTTTTTTAACATCCGCCTGCGCTGGACCGTTAAGTGGACTCATCACTGTCAAGCCAAGCAGGGTTTGTAAAACTTGGGATGTGGGTATTCAAAGGTGACATTTGCTTGGTGCCTTTAATGATTTCTGTAATTAGTCATTTAAACAGATTGCCCTGTGATCCAAAACAGGGAATACAGAGACATGAGCTGAGAAAATTATTTCCTGGAGGCACTTTAGAGCTAATTGTGGAAAACGAGGCTTGTCTCTTTTGCAAGGCTCTCTGGATCATATTTCATTGGGTTGAGTTGGAGCTGGAGAACAACTTTCTTTAGCAAGCTATAAAATGCATATGCCCTGGAGGTGTTTTTCTTTTTGACACCACAGTGTTAAAAGACTTTGTAGGGTCACAAAATGTAACAGTTATTAAGTGATCCAAATTTACCTTTGGCAGTTTAGAAACCAGAGAAGGCAATGCACCTGGTCAGAGAAAGTTGAGGCTGCCTGGTAGAGAAAAGCCAAGAACGTAATATTTCACAGGAATAGAGTAAGACTTGGGAGAACTATGACTTTGCCTTCATTGAACTGGACAATTGTACTTTTTGTTAATAAATGTCCTTGGAGTGACAATTCTGCTCTTCAAAGATAAAAGCGGAAGCTTTCAGAGACAGAAAGGAATTCGACTATTTTAATTAATTCATCACTCTCACTAGGTAACAGCCCCTCAGTAAATGCCTTTATCTCAACAAGCCTCCATTGCTTTCTCAGAGAAACAGCTGTTTAATTTTCACCAATAATTTTGCCATGTCATGGAACTGTGTTGATAACTCAAAATTTCTTAAAAGTTGAGAAGATTTAAAATTCTGTGCCCACTCATGTTTGTACATCATAAAAAAAATATGTACTGGATGCTAACTACATGCCATGCACTTTATAAGTGTCCTAATTTATTAAACTCTCACTCATTTGAATAGGGAGGGTTTACTGATCAGAAAATAGAAGTTCAGAGCATTAAAGTAACTAGCTCGAGGTCACAGAGCCAATAAAAGGAAGAGCTAAGATTCAAACTCAGGCAATCTAGCTTCAGAACTGATGCTTAATGTGTAAACATCGTTTCTTCCCTGTCCTTCAGCATTCCCATTTCCCATCTGTAACCAAACATATGGAATGCATAAATTTCTTTTATGGGTCCTAACATCACCATAGAGCCCTAGATAAATCTTAAGTGGGTGCTGGGTGACGGTGAAGTATATTAAAAATGAAAGTTGCTGATAAAATTGACCTGATTTCACTACTCAGAGGAATAGAGTGTTACTGTGAAAGACATAAAAGATCATTAATGTTTTGACGGCTGGAGAGAATACAGTGCCATGAAGTAAAGAATTCAACTACATTATTCCACTAACTTCTGGTGGTCTGGAGCTCTGACCACACCAGGGGAAGAGCAAGGGGAGAGTCAGAACTTCAGAATCGGTGGATGGTGCATAAAGCCCCGTAGTAGCATCTGCTTTTCCATCTCAAAATCCCTAACATCTCCATTGCAGATTGTCTTACATTTTGCCACAAGTCATCTACTGTTCGGATTTTTCAATCTAGCTGACTTAGAAAGCAGAATTTCAGGTAAACAACAGAAACACCCTGGGGCCATGGGACAATTCCTTTGGTTGACATGCAAATCTCCCTCCCAGTGACCTATGACTTTGTGAATTCTTCAGTGAATTTCCGACACAAAATCAAATCTAAACATTATTTTCAAAAGGAAGCAGAAGCAAAGAATTACACTAAAACTTGTGTGTTTGCCAAGTCACCTGATCTTTATGGCCTTGTCCTGTGCAAAATAGGGAAAAGCGAAACCACTCAGTGGTCCTTGAGACAGGAAAAACAATTTGGCATAAACCGTTCTTTCCTTTTTGAGAACCCGATGTGGCAGGAGACGTTGGGAACCTCAGCGGCTCTAATCCTGGTTGCCTAAACATGCTCATGGAGGTGGGGGACAAGTATATTTGTCTCAACGAGCAGGGAAAGCTCAGCAGAATGCTAAGTAGCTATTTCAGTGGTGCTGATTGATTTACAGTGATGGGACAGATGTGACCTCCTCAGTCAAAGTCAATGTTTTCTTGGCTCTCAAATTTCAGAAGAAAATACAAATATAAATGATAAATAATGACAAACCCCAGATATAAGCCTCAGAGTCATTGCCTCCGCAATTATTAATGCCTGCTAGGTTTCTAGCACCCTGCTAGAGACTGACAACAACATAATAATCATCTAAGACCTATCTCCTGTTCTCTATAATATTCATAATCATAAAGTTGCAAGAAGTATGTAGTTTTAAAAAATCACAGCACGGAGAGTTTTCTTTGCACCATGAATTTTGCTTTTCCAACTAAGGGTTAACAGACACACATAAGTGTGCCTTGCACATAGTCTTCCTCTTGTCTGGAATACCCTTCTCTTCTTCATCTGCCTGGAAAGCCTTCATATGTAATTCGAAGTCCAGCATGGCTGTCACCTCAATAACATGAAATCTCACTGGCCATGCCCATCCAGCAATACCCGTCACTTTCCTTTGAACCTGACTACATCACTGCAATTCAAGATACTACTGTAGCTGCCTGTGTATGTGCCTAGCTGTCCCACGCAGTGACCTCCTGTGGTTGACAATCTTCCAGACTATGGCTCATCTTTAGAAGTATTTCTGGGTAACTTAAAAAAAAAATGCAGAAGTCCACGTTCCAATCTAAACCCACTGACATAGGATTTCCAGAATGTTGGCCTGCACATCTTTAGTTTACTAAAGATACATAGATAGTGTTGAGTGGCTACCAGGACATACAAGCACTTGGTGCATCTGATTCCTCTTTATAGTTCTGATGCTAGGCACAATGTCTAGTATGAAGCAGTGCTCAGATCACGCTCATGGACTGAATGAATTTGTTTCATCTGCTTTTTATTCCTTCTTGCAGGTAAATATCTAAATTATCTGCGGCAACAACTTGGTGAGGTCAACTCGAATACTTTTGTCGGCTGTTCCTGAAGATTTCTGGGTCTCTACAACCACATTCTTTGGCTGTTGCTGGTGTTTAAGCACTCCGGTAGGTGAAAATATTTCCTTTTGAACAGTGATTATGTAAAGTTTTGAAGTAAACAGGTTAGAATTTAGAAACAAGAGAGATTTATCGCCAAAATGTGACAAGTAAATAAAAATTAGTTGTACCCACCTCTCTGTTTATTCATACTTATGTCCAATTCAGAGTAGGAAAAAAAATCACATTATAGCTTGGTGCAGAGAACCAAATTCTAATGGGGTGTTAGCATACAGAGTCACTTTTATTCCTGAGTTGACTCTCTTTATTTTTTGTTTTTCGTGTTTTGGGAAATTTTTGTGACTATTTGTCCCTTCCACTGATTTCTGGTAAGACTTTCCTGAGTTCAAATTTACCTATGTGTTCTCAAGAGACAGTATTGGAAGGGAGATGAATTTTGATTTGCCAATAGTTACAAACAGCTGTTAGTTTGGCTCCACTCAGGAATAATCTATATACACATTCCTGTAACTGAACACAGCTACTGATCAGTATATAATCCAATTGATTAATGGATCTCAGTGCCTCTTCCTTCATGGTGGATGGAGCTAAATAAATAGATAAAATGCGCATTGTGCCATAACATGACTTCCTTAAATTTCTTCCTTTGGTTCCTTATTTTCTATGATGTAGAAACTGTATAGCAGAATGTTTGGAGGTGGCGTGTCAAATTTGGAAAGCTGACAGTGTGACTGAGCTAGTCATGGGGATCTTCACAGAAAAGGCAGTCTGGGTCCTGGTCCACTGGAGATTCCAACTGTATGGTGAGTGAGTGTACCGTAAAGCTTTTGCTGAGGGCTCTAGCAATTTCTCTCCGAACCATCTGGCTGTCCCGGCTGGCTGCTGTTGATAAAGAACCACAGGGAGATTAGCACTGATTGCACACGCATGGGTGACTGCTGTGACTCCAACTTCAAGTACTTTGTCTTTGACCTGCCAGGGCAGGGAAGAGGCGGGGCACTCAGAGGAAGCCAGGTGGGCACTCAGAGGAAGCCAGGTTGGCACTGACAATCAGCGATGTTCACACAGACAAGGCAGGGGATACTCTAGTGCAGCAAAGTGCCCTGGCTCTATCGGAACTCTTTCTGTCCACTGTCATCTCTAGAGTGTCATTCCTAGGAGCTTTGGATGAAAAGAGAGACAAGCCCTGGAAAAAGCCAAGACAGAACTATTATTTCTTATACAGCCCTGCTCACCAGCTCCCAGGGATCTCTGGGTTTCAGGTCTTGTATGTAATCAGAATTTATATCAAGGATAGTGACAGGAACCAGGAAGCATTTAGAGCTCCCCACAGACCTTTCTTAGAGCTGCAACCTCACTACCATTTTTTTCCTGTCGCAAATGCTATCAGCAGGCCGTAAAGTCCCCTCCATAGCAACCTGAGTGTTTACTAGATTCTTCCATTTGCAGTGAAATATTGGTATAGTGAATGCTGTAAATTCCCTAAAGTCAGATCTAAGCCCCTTAGAGAAGATGAGGATGTCTGAGAAAGCACAGTTTTCAAATGATTGTCACTGGTGTTCCTGTCCTCTGTCCCTAAGTAACGGCTTGCATCATTTTTTAGCAGCCTAATGTATTATCCTTGGCCTGAGTTTTCTCTTGAGGCAGTAAATGCCCTCCCACTGCCTATCCTCCCAGCTCTAGGACATATCGGAGACAAAATTAACTTCTCAAAGAAGCAATTTTTACTATAAACCTAATATTGTAAGAATTATCTCGGCTGGGTGCCGTGGCTCACGCCTGTAATCCCAGCACTTTGGGAGGCTGAGGCGGGCGGATCACGAGGTCAAGAGATCGAGAGACCATCCAGGTCAACATGGTGAATCCCCGTCTCTACTAAAAATACAAAAAATTAGCTAGGCATGGTGGCGCGTGCCTGTAATCCCAGCTACTCAGGAGGCTGAGGCAGGAGAATTGCCTGAGCCCAGGAGGCAGAGGTTGTGGTGAGCCGAGATCGTGCCATTACACTTCAGCCTGGGTAACGAGTAAAACTCCGTCTCAAAAAAATAAAATAAAATAGAATTATCTCACATGGCTACAGAATTTCTAACTATACAGTGTAGGACCCACCATAATTCCTATTAGCACATCCATTAGCATGTTAGAAATTGAAGAGTGGGGCCTGTGTTTCTTTCATCTTTCTACTTTCACTGCTAGGAAAATCATCTTATATAGGAGATACTCAATTAAGATTAAGTTTTTAATTCATTACTATTTGACTGATAGGGCATCGAGCCAAATGATGAAGTGGAATTTTCAGTCCAAGGCCTTGAGGTTGGGGTCGCATTTTAGCCCTTTGTTCTGTCTGTCCTCTGCCCTCTGCAGTCAGTCCCAAGGCTGTCAGTTGGATATCATTGTTGCTGTGACAACATCAATAAGTGGGTTGGTTTCAAAGGCCCTTGGGAATAGAAAACACTTTATAGTGTTTTGACAGGCAACAGACAGTAAGGGCAGCTCTACAAAAAGGAGGGAAATTACTGACTTTACGAGACAAAGACTGAATTTTTTCCAGGGTGTTTACAAAACTCACTGACCTGTCGCAACATGAGCTGAGAGAATTACTTGATTCATTGTTAGAGACCAGATGTGCAGGCTGTGCACAGACACCACCCCGTCGACTGCTAAAATAAGCTCTTTCACACCATTGTAATTCAGGCTCTTTGGCACACCTGACAAAAGGTAAGAGATGGAGGCTGTAGTTATTCAACTAAATACAGCTCATCGAGTTACCTAAACAAGCGGCAGAGTCCTCACCAAAATTTCCACATGCTCATCTCTGCTGGTTTCTTACTTCAAATGTTTACAAATAAGATTTACCTGAGTTCAAGGCTTACCATCAATCAAAAGTTCCCACTCAGAATATTAGCAGAATTTACTATGCAATAACCAACAACGGTACTTATCCTTAGGTTTTATGGCATATTATTTAACTGTGCCTTTCCCAACTATCTTTATATACACTCTGGAAAGCAAAATGAAGTAATATGAAATTTGGCATCAAATAATCATGAGTTAGCATCCTGATGACAACTATTGTGAGTTTACCCAAATCCCAGAACTTCTCTGGTCATCAGCACATCTGTAGTAAACTAAGGGCGATAAGAACAACACATAGATCACAGAGATCTCTGAGGAGCAATTCAGAAAATATTTAATCATTGTGAACGGCAATGTTGTACAAATGTTAGTTACCCAACAGGTCATTTAGTGAACTGGGCTGATAGAGGATCCTACATTGTATAATACTTATTTGGTTTGTAAGTTTTCCATTATTTTAGCTACATTGGAGGATGCTGTAGCAGAGATATCTAAGTACAGCCCTTTTTTAGCTTCTACTTCAGTTATGTACAAACAGCACAAATACCTGGGGTGTTTATTAAAAATAAATGTACTATGACTCCATTCCAGACCTAAAGGAAATTTCTGTGGATGAAGTTCCAAAATCTAGAGTCTTTCAGAGTGGTTTTCAACCTTGGATGCACATTAGTATTACCAGAGGAGATTTTGGAAATCCTGATGACCAAGTTATACCTAAGACCAATTAAATCAGAATCTCTGTGGATAGGACCAATATCAGTGCTCATTTGGTGATTCAATCAGGCAGCCAAGATTGAGAACCACTGCGCTAACATTCATGAGCCACTGCACAGCTCTGCTTTGCAGTGGTTCTCAAGCCTGACTACATGTTTTTAAAAATACCAAAGCCAGCCGCAAACCCAGACAATTAAATCGGAATCTCTGGGTGATATAATTTGCATGTTGGTCCTTGCCAATGTCTCATGTTGTATTTTAATCCCCAATGCTGGAGATGGGGCCTGGTGGGAGGTGTTTGGGTCATGGGGCAGATCCCTTATACCTTGGTGCTGTCTTTGCGATGAGTGAGTTCTTGTGAGATCTGGTCATTTAAAAATGTGTGGCACTTCCCTGCCCTTGCTCCATTCTCATCATGTGATGTGCCTGCCCCCTCTTTGCCTTCTGTCATTATTGGAAGCTTCTTGAGGCCTCCCCAGAATTCCTATACAGCCTGCAGAACCATGGGCCAATTAAACCTCTTTACAAGATACCCCATCTCAGGTATTTCTTTTTTTCCTTTTTTTAATTTTTATTGCATTTTAGACTTTGGAGTACATGTGCAGAACATGCAAGACAGTTGCATAGGTACACACATGACAGTGTGTTTTGCTTCCTTTCTCCCCTTCACCCACATTTGGCATTTCTCCCCAGGCTATCCCTCCCCAGCTCCTCCCCCCCGCTGCCCCTCCCCTTTTCCCCTCAATGGACCCCAGTGTTTAGTACTCCCCTCCCTGTGTCCATGTGTTCTCATTTTTCATCACCCACCTATGAGTGAGAATATGCGGTATTTCATTTTCTGTTCTTGTGTCAATTTGCTGAGAATGATGTTCTCCAGATTCATCCATGTCCCTACAAACAACACGAACTCATCATTTCTGATTGCTGCATAATATTCCATGGTGTATATGTGCCACATTTTCCCAATCCAGTCTATCATCGATGGGCATTTGGGTTGGTTCCAGGTCTTTGCTATTGTAAACAGTGCTGCAATGAACATTCGTGTGCATGTGTCCTTATAGTAGAACGATTTATAGTCCTTTGGATATATACCTAGTAATGGGATTGCTGGGTCAAATGGAATTTCTATTTCTAAGGCCTTGAGGAATCGCCACACTGTCTTCCACAATGGTTGAACTAATTTACACTCCCACCAACAGTGTAAAAGTGTTCCTTTTTCTCCACATCCTCTCCAGCATCTGTTGTCTCCAGATTTTTTAATGATCGCCATTCTAACTGGCATGAGATGGTATCTCAATGTAGTTTTGATTTGTATCTCTCTAATGACCAGTGATGATGAGCATTTTTTCATATGATTGTTGGCCTCATATATGTCTTCTTTTGTAAAGTGTCTGTTCATATCCTTTGCCCATTTTTGAATGGGCTTGTTTGTTTTTTTCCTGTAAATCTGTTTGAGTTCTTTGTAAATTCTGGATATCAGCCCTTTGTCAGATGGGTAAACTGCAAAATTTTTTCCCCATTCTTTTGGTTGCTGATTCACTCTAGTGACTGTTTCTTTTGCCGTTCAGAAGCTGTGGAGTTTGATTAGGTCCCATTTGTCTATTTTGGCTTTTGTTGCCAATGCTTTTGGTGTTTTGTTCATGAAGTCCTTGCCTACTCCTATGTCCTGAATGGTTTTGCCTAGCTTTTCTTCTAGGGTTTTTATGGTGCCAGGTCTTATGTTTAAGTCTTTAATCCATCTGGAGTTAATTTTAGTGTAAGGTGTCAGGAAGGGGTCCAGTTTCTGCTTTCTGCACATGGCTAGCCAGTTTTTCCAACACCATTTATTAAACAGAGAATCCTTTCCCCCTTGCTTGTTTTTGTCAGGTTTATCAAAGATTGTATGGTTGTAGATATGTTGTGTTGCCTCCAATGCCTCTGTTTTGTTCCATTGTTCTATATCTCTGTTTTGGCGCCAGTACCATGCTGTTTTGATTACTGTAGCCTTGTAGTATAGTTTGAAATCCAGTAGTGTGATGCCCCCCACTGTGTTCTTTTTGCTTAGAATTGACTTGGCTATGCGGGCTCTCTTTTGGTTCTATATGAAGTTCATGGTGGTTTTTTCCAGTTCTGTGAAGAAAGTCAATGGTAGCTTGATGGGGATAGTGTTGATTCTGTAAATTACTTTGGGCAATATAGCCATTTTCATGATATTAATTCTCCTAACCATGAACATGGAATGTTTCTCCATTTGTTTGTGTCCTCTCTTATTTCATTGAGCAGTGGTTTGTAGTTTTCCTTGAATAGGTCCCTTACGTTCCTTGTGAGTTGTATTCCTAGGTATTTTATTCTTTTTGTAGCAATTGTGAATGGCAGTTCATTCTTGAATTGGCTTTCTTTAAGTCTGTTATTGGTGTAGAGGAATGCTTGTGATTTTTGCACATTGATTTTAAGTCCTGAGACTTTGCTGAAGTTGCTTATCAGTTTCAGGAGTTTTTGGGCTGAGGCAATGGGGTCTTCTAGGTATACTATCATATCGTCTGCAAATAGAGACAATTTGGCTTCCACCTTTCCTATTTGAATGCCCTTTATTTCTTTTTCTTGCCTGATTGCTCTGGCTAGAACTTCCAGTACTATATTGAATAGGAGTGGTGAAAGAGGGCATCCTTTTCTAGTGCCGGATTTCAAAGGGAATGCTTCCAGTTTTTGCCCATTCAGTATGATATTGGCTGTTGCTTTGTCATAAATAGCTTTTATTACTTTGAGATATGTTCCATCGATACCGAGTTTATTGAGGGTTTTTAGCATAAAGGGCTGTTGAATTTTGTCGAATGCCTTCTCTGCATCAATTGAGATAATCATGTGGTTTTTGTTTTGGGTTCTGTTTATGTGGTGAATTACGTTTATAGACTTGCATATGTTGAACCAGCCTTGCATCCCCAGGATAAATCCTTCTTGATCATGATGGATAAGTTTTTTGATTTGCTGTTGCAATCGGCTTGCCAATATTTTATTGAAGATTTCTGCATCTATGTTCATCATGGATATTGGCCTGAAGTTTTCTTTTCTTGTTGGGTCTCTGCCGGGTTTTGGTATCAGGATGATGTTGGTCTCATAAAATGATTTGGGAAGGATTCCCTCTTTTTGGATTATTTGGAATAGTTTCAGAAGAAATGGTACCAGCTCCTCTTTGTGTGTCTGGTAGAATTCGGCTGTGAACCCGTCTGGACCTGGGCTTTTTTTGTGTGGTAGGCTCTTAATTCTGCCTTGACTTCTGACCTTGTTATTGGTCTATTCATAGTTTCAGCTTCCTCCTGGTTTAGGCTTGGGAGGACACAGGAGTCCAGGAATTTATCCATTTCTTCCAGGTTTACTAGTTTATGTGCATAGAGTTGTTTGTAATATTCTCTGATGATAGTTTAAATTTCTGTGGTATCTGTGGTGATTTCCCCTTTAGCATTTTTTATTGCATCTATTTGGTTGTTCTCTCTTTTCTTTTTAATCAATCTGGCTAGTGGTTTGTCTATTTTGTTGATCTTTTAAAAAAACCAGCTCTTGGATTTATTGATATTTTGAAGGGTTTTTTGTGTCTCTATCTCCTTCAGTTCAGCTCTGATCTTAGTTATTTCTTGTCTTCTGCTGGGTTTTGAGTTTTTTTGACCTTGCTACTCTAGCTCTTTCAATTTTGATGATAGGGTGTCAATTCTGGATCTCTCCATTCTCCTCATATGGGCACTTATTGCTATATACTTTCCTCTAGAGACTGCTTTAAATGTGTCCCAGAGATTCTGGCATGTTGTGTCTTCGTTCTCATTGGTTTCGAAGAACTTCTTTATTAATGCCTTCATTTCATTGTTTATCCAGTCAACATTCAAGAGCCAGTTGTTCAGTTTCCATGAAGCTGTGCAGTTCTGGGTTGGTTTCTGAATTCTGAGTTCTAACTTGATTGCACGATGGTCTAAGAGACTGTTTGTTATGATTTCAGTTGTTTTGCATTTGCTGAGGAGTGCTTTACTTCCAATTATGTGGTCACTTTTAGAGTAGGAGTGATGTGATGCTGAGAAGAATGTGTATTCTGTGGATTTGGGGTGGAGAGTTCTGTAAATGTCTATCAGGTTTGCTTGTTCCAGGTCTGAGTTCAAGCCCTGGATATCCTTGTTGATTTTCTGTCTGGTTGATCTATTATTGACAGTGGAGTGTTAAAGTCTCCCACTATTATTGTGTGGGAGTCTAAGTCTCTTTGTAAGTTATTAAGAACTTGCCTTATTTATCTGGGTGCTCCTGTATTGGGTCCATATATGTTTAGGATCGTTAGCTCTTCTTGTTGTATCGATCCTTTTACCATTATGTAATGGCCTTCTTTGTCTCTTTTGATCTTTGTTGCTTTAAAGTCTATTTTATCAGAGATTAGAATTGCAACTCCAGCTTTTTTTTGCTCTCCATTTGCTTGGTAAATCTTCCTCCATCCCTTTATTTTAAGCCTTTGTGTATCCTTGCATGTGAGATGGGTTTCCTGGATACAGCACACTGATGGATTTTGGTTTGTTATCGAATTTGCCAGTCTGTGTCTTTTGATTGGTGCATTTAGTCCATTTACATTTAGGGTTAATATTGTTATGTGTGAATTTGATACTGCCATTTTGATGCTAGCTGGTTGTTTTGTCCATTAGTTGATGTAGATTCTTCATTATGTTGATGCTTTTTAGCATTTAGTGTGATTTTGGAATGGCTGGTACTGGCTGTTTCTTTCTATGTGTAGTCCCTCTTTCAGGAGGTCTTGTAAAGCAGGCCTGGTGGTGACAAAATCTCTGAGTACTTGCTTGTTCGCAAAGGATTTTATTTTTCCTTCACTTATGAAGCTTAGTTTGGCTGGATATGAAATTCTGGGTTGAAAGTTCTCTTCTTTAAGGATGTTGAATATTGGCCTCCACTCTCTTCTGGCTTGTAGAGTTTCTGCCGAGAGATCTGCTGTGAGTCTGATGGGCTTCCCTTTGTGGGTGACCCAACCTTTCTCTCTGGCTGCCCTTAGTATTTTCTCCTTCATTTCAACCCTGGTGAATCTGACGATTATGTGCCTTGGGGTTGCTCTTCTTGCAGAATATCTTTGTGGTGTTCTCTGTATTTCCTGCATTTGAGTGTTGGCCTGCCTTGCTAGGTGGGGGAAATTTTCCTGGATAATATCCTGAAGAGTATTTTCCAGCTTGGATTCATTCTCTTCGTCACATTCTGGTACAACTATCAAACGTAGGTTAGGTCTCTTTACATAGTCTCACATTTCTTGGAGACTTTGTTCATTCCTTTTTGTGCTTTTTTCTCTAATCTTGGTTTCTTGTTTTATTTCATTGAGTTGATCCTTGACTTCTGATATTCTTTCTTCTGCTTGGTCAATTCGGCTGTTGAAACTTGTGCATGCTTCACAAAGTTCTCGTATTGTGTTTTTCAGCTCCTTCAATTCATTCATATTCCTCTCTAAGTTATCCATTCTTGTTATCATTTCCTCGAATCTTTTTTCAAATCTTTTTTCAAGGTTCTTAGTTTCTTTGCATTGATTTAAAACATGTTCTTTTAGCTCACAAAAGTTTCTCATTATCCACCTTCTGAAGTCTAATTCCATCGTTTCATCACAGTCATTCTCTGTACAGCTTTGTTCCCTTGCTGGTGAGGAGTTTTGGTCCTTTGTAGGAGTCGCAGTGTTCTGGTTTCGGGTGTTTTCCTCCTTTTTGCACTGGTTTCTTCCCATCTTTGTGGATTTATCCACCTGTCATCTGAGTAGTTGCTGACTTTTCGATTGGGTCTCTGAGTGGATGCCCAGATTGTTGATGATGAAGTATTTCTGTTACTTGGTTTTCCTTCTACCAGTCTAGGCCCTCCACTGTATGACTGCTGAGGTCCACTCCAGGCCCTGTTTGTCTCGGGGGCACCTATAGCAGCTGTGGAACAGTGAGGGATGCTACCAGTTTCTTTTTCTGCTATCTTTGTCCCAGAATGATGCCTGCCAAATGTCAGTCTTCTGGATATAGAGGGGTCAGGGAGCTGCTTGAGGAGACAGTCTGTACTTTATAGGAGCTCAAGTGCTGATCTGTGAGCTCTGTTGTTTATTCAGGGCTGTTAGGCTGCTACATTTAATTCTGCTGCAGCAGAACTCATTAAAAAAAACCCCTTTTTTTCTCAGATGCTCTGTCTTGGGGGGTTGGGGTTTTCTTTATATGTCCGTTGCACTGTCCTGCCCAGCTAGGAGGCAGTCTAGTCATTATTTGCCTGCCGAGGCTCCACCCTGCTGGTGTGAGGTCCGCCATGTTGCTGCAGGCTCTGCCCTGCTGCTGCAGTCTCCGCCCTGCTGCCACGGGCTACGCCCTGTGGCGGAGTCTCTCTGTTGTGGCGGGTTGCCTCAGCAACGGCAGGCTGCGTCAGCAATGGGAGTGTACCTCAGTAGGGGAAGGTTGCCTCGGTAATGTCAAACACCCCTCCCCCACCGAGCTGCACCGTCCTGGGTTCAGCTGTTCCTGCAGTGAAACTCTCCACCCGGAGTGTTTGGAATCACCGTTTTGTTTGTCCCACTGCCCTGGCCCAAATGCCGTTTCCCTGGAATCTCCTGGCCTGGCTCACTGTCCAGGTCCCATTCAATCAGATGGATATGCCAATCTGCCCTCTCAAGTCTCAGATTGCCGATTCAACAGGGCACCCAGACCAGTGCGCTTTGTGTGGAGCGCTGTGGAGCGCCACTGCGCTGCAGCGCCGGCCGCCGGTTGCACCTGCCACCGGCTGCACCAGCCAAAACCACTTTGCTGGCGTCCCACATCTCTTTTATACCTGGGAATTTCCCCGTTCTGTGGGCAAGAAAGATCCGTCTGGAAATGCGGCCCTGACTCAGCCTCCACATGTTCACCGAGAGCTTCAATCCTGGGTTGTTCTCACTGCGCCATCTTGAGTCGGTCTCCTCAGGTATTTCTTTATAGAAATGTGAGAACAGCCTGATACACTGGATATGGAAGGCCTGAGCATAAGTATTTTTTAAAAACTTCCCAGAGGATTGTAATGAGCAGCTAGAGCTGAGAACCATCTACTTAGAGAAATGGGGAATCCTTAACCCTCCTTTTTAAAAAATTAACCCATTTATGCCTGAGATTACTGTAAAAAATTTTTAAAATTTTTACAATCAGACCTTGGCACTGACCTTGAGCAGTAGGATATAAATAACTCCCACATGCTTAGTGTTCCAATAATGGAAAACTAGGCATAAATAAGAACCTTGCTCATGGGGGATTTCCTCCTTGGATTTAACTCAAAATTCTCTACAGTATGAGCTGAGTTTTTACTCCTACCTCATACTGTTTGGGGAAGTAACAAAGAGCTGGTCATCATGCTATTTTATTCTATGAGTGGCAAAAGGCCTAGGCTCCTAGAAGCAGATGAAAGGAGTTCTTGTCTCAAATGAACCATACAATTGGAATAAAGTCATGGGTAAAATTTTTATATTATAGTAATCATAACAAACTTTTATTGAGGACTCACTATGTGTAAGGTTTGTGCTAAGTACTTTACTTATAGCAATTATCTCATTTAATAGTCCTAAAAACTTTAGGAGCTAGCTATTAAGGTTAGGATTCTTATTTAACTATAGGAGAGGAAATTGGGGTTGGTTAGATTAAGGAACATTGTTAAGGCCACCCAGAGAAGTGGCAGAATTAGGGATATCAGATCCCAACATCTGTGCTCTGAGTATAAAGTGTTATGCAAATATTAGGGTCTAGGAATTGCAATCAAAACATTGTTTATTACACCTAATGTGTGTCATCTCCTTGGGTAATTTCTGTTGACCAATTGAAGACCCACTGTCATTCATCTAGGACCTTTGAAATTAAGTCATAATCCTACGACCCTTTTTTCTCTTGTCTCCATGTCATTACTATTACAGAGAATACAGGTCCACCATGACTTATTTTATTATAAAAAATAATGTTGCTGCTGGGTGTGGTGGCTCATGGCTGTAATCCTAGCACTTTGAGAGGCCAAGGCCAGTGGATCAACTGAGGTCAGGAGTTCGAGACCAGCCTGGCCAACATGGAGAAACCCTGTCTCTACTAAAAATAGAAAAATTAGCTGGGTATGGTGGCACATGCCTGTAATCCCAGCTGCTAGGGAGGCTGAGGCAGAAGAATCACTTGAACCCAGGAGGAATAGGTTGCATTGAGTCGAGATTGCGCCATTGCACTTGGGCCTGGGCAACATGAGCAAAACTCCATCTTGAAAAAAAAAAAGAAAGAAAGAAAGAATGTTGCCAGGTAAGAGGCATGGCCCCACTGGCCTCAATACTCCATCACATTCTAGAACTTTCTTTTACTTGGGGGGAGTCTGAAAAAATATTAATGCATCCAAGAAAATATCTAAAATCATGTTTAATAAATAACATCCTAGACTTGTAAATGTATTTTAAAAACCACTGAACACCATTCATAAGTAAACAATTGCATTTGAAATCAATAAGATACAATATTTCACCTATCAGAGTAGAAAAGAATGAAGAGTTTGATAATACTCAGTGGTGGTGATGATGTAAGGAAAGGGGCACTTTTATATGCTGTTGGAGGGAAAGAAATTGATACTAGTAGAAATGGTAATATCTATCAAATTTTGAAATGCATGTGATATGGTTTGGCTGTGTCCCCACCCAAATCTCACCTTTAATTATAATAATCCCCACATGTCAAGATTAGGGCCAGGTGAAGATAATTGAATCATGGGAGCAGTTCCTCCATACTGTTCTCATGGTAGTGAGTAAGTCTCATGAGATCTGATGGTTTTATAAATGGGAGTTCCCCTGCATAAGCTCTCTTGTCTGCTGCCATGTAAGGCATGACATTGCTCCTCCTTTGCCTTCTGCCACGATTGTGACGCCTCCCCAGCCATGTGAAACTGAGTCCATTAAACCTCTTGTTCTTTATAATTACTCAGTCTTAGGTACATCTTTATGAGCAGTACAAAAACAGACAAATACAGTATGTAAGTTTTGAAACAGCAATATCACTTCTAGGAATTATTCCACAGATATATAAGTGCTAAAAATATATATGCACAAGAGTGGTAATTACATCATTGTTTGTAATGTCCATCACAAGCAAGTATTACCATGCTGTGGAGTAACTACAGCTGTGAAGAAGAGTGGGGTATATCTATGTGTGTGTTAGTACAACAGATCTCTAAGTGAAAAATGTCAGGTGTAGAGAAAAATGTGAATCAATATGTAATCTCATTTTTATAAAAGAAAGATACATGTATACATCACATACACATATACATTTATTGCACAAATATCTTTGAAAAGATAAATATCAACTTATTAATAGGTATTACCCCTGAAGAATGGGACTGAGAAATCAAAGGTGAAAATATGAGGAGACTTTTAAAAATTATTTCATGCTTTTTATATTATTTTTAAATTTTACTAAGTATTATACTAATGCAATTTGAAAACCTAATTTAAAAAGTAAGTGTCTTCCAGAAAGGAATTAACTGCCAGTTTCTATAATTAGCTAAGATAACCCAGTCTGTGCACTTTTCCTGAAGTCAAATAAGAAAGATAATCACCAGGGAAAAGCTATAGTGAGACCAAAAAAAAAAAAGTAGAATATAAGTCATTTCCAATTGTACACCAACTTGTCTTTTATCTTCCTCTAAGTCAATAACTTCCATAATAGCAACAACAGCTGCAGCTTAACACTTGGCCCTCAGGAAAGAAAATGGATGCTTCTGTGACTTGACAAACCAAATATTCTCATGTTTAGAGCCAGAAAATTCACTGTTACTCTGTGACATTTGACTCCATTATCCATTTCACTGTTGTCAACATTATCATCTTTCGACAATTATAGTGCCCACTGAGAACAAACCCTTGAATGTATACTTAGCAGTGAATGCTGATGAAGTGTGAGCTGTCACTGAAGGCAATTGCACTCTGAGACCAGATCTACCTTATGTCAAAATGTGCTGGACAAAAAAAAAAAAAAAAAAATCAGCTAATGTCAGGATATTTCAATCATCTGGATGTTTGATGTGATGTAAACCTCTAGCTCTGACTGAATTTACAGGTGCTGTTCCCAGGGCCAGCATGTAGGAATCCCTTCAGTAGTACAAAACGATTAGTCCAGTGGTTCCTGAAGTATTGTACTGGGACCAGTAGCACCAGCATCCAGTTAGAAATTCAAAGTCTTTCCCCTCCTACTCCTCCATAATACTGACTCAAGAACTGTGGGAGTGGGCTCAGATATCTGTGTTTTAATAAACCCTCCAAGAGATTCTGATGCCACTAAAGTTTGAGAACTGTTGGGTTAATCTAGTAAGTATTTTGGGCAAGTTCTTCTTAATACCCATTTTCCTAGTATATAGGATAGAAAATAATATCATTTGTTAATTACAAATGATCAGTGTAGCAATGATAAATCACCTTGTAAATATAATCAAGTACCTTAAATCTATAATATACCTTAGTTTTATATTTTAAACATTTTTAAATTGACATGATAATTGTATGTATGTACGGGACACAGTGCTGTTGCCATACAGATAATGCATAGTGATCAGATTAGGGAAATTAACAAATTCATCATCTCATACATTTATTATTTCATTGTGTTTGGAACATTTAACATCTTCCTTCTGGCTATTTGAAACTATATATTATTGTTAACTATATTCTTGTCTTCCTACAGTGCTGTAGAACACTTGGGTTTATTCCTCCTATCTCACTGTAACTTTGCATCCTTTAACAACTCTCCCTATCCTTCTCTTCTTCTTCCCTTTCCCCTTCCCTGCCTCTGCTTTCTGTTCTACTTTTTACTTCTATGAGAACAATTTTTTTTTAGCTTCCACATGTCAGTCAAAACATGTGGTGTTTAATTTTCATTTCCTGGCTCATTTTCCTTAGCATAATGTCCTCCAGTTCCATCCATGTTGCTGAAAATAACAGGATTTTGTTCATTTTTATCGCTGAATATATACTGTACTTTCCATTGTGGAATATGTTCCATCGTGTATATATATTGTACTTTCTTGATCCATTCATCTATTGTTGGACACCTAGGTTGCACTCCCACACTCTCCCTTTGACACTCCACTCAAATCTTCTTTGGTTATTTGTTGCCATGGTCCTTTCCTATTAGAAGGACTAGTCCCAGGCATCTCTGGTGAGCCATCTTGCTGATGTCACTCTCTGACATACTTTAATATTCTAAGATAATGTCAATGGAAGTCAGTAGTTCTCCCATTCCAAACACCACTGAATAGTCCTTTTGGTAATGAAAATGGATTTATTCTGATCAAGACTCTCTTATCTGGCCTTTCTGAGGCCATCAGCATCAACGGCTGACCAGGGCTATGGCCACAGTCTATAACCAAGAATTGGGAATTTCTTGGGGTGCAGATACATATGCAGAACCATGTTCAATTCTACAATGTAGCTTCATATTTCCTATATTCCAGTCAACCCAAAATACTAGCTGAGAGTTTATATTTACTGAGCTCCTACTGTGTTCTAGACATAATGCCATTTGTCTCATCTAATCCTCCTAACAGCACTGTATTGTGGATGTGATATTCCCATTTGAGTTGAGAAATTGAAGTTCAGAGGAGATTGAGGTCACACAGCTAGAAACCTGCATGACTAGCATTTGAACTGAGGTGGGTCTGATACAAAGACTGCTTTTTCAACTATATGATGTGTCTCTCTGACCTCACTCTTCTAGTAAACATGTAGCCTAGAAAGGGCAGAAGCCAGTAGTTTCTCAACCATTTTCTGCCAAATGAAAAGAAAGCCACCTAACTGCCGAATGGGAGAGAAGAGGCAGGCAGTAAGCTTTAGGCCTAAGTACGACTTTCTTTACAGTGAGGGTTATGTCATCTATTCCTGGAGAGTTGGAAGACTCAAAGAGCCAGACAAATATTTCACAGGCCCAGGAGAGTAGTCAAGGATAATGAGAATGAGACTATAGATGATGAGGTTAATAACATAAGATCCTACTCAGGGCTAAGAGTCAGCCTTAGCAAAGCCTGTGGGATCACCCTGCTTCCAGCCACGTTAAGATCTCTAATAAAAGGCCCACACCTCTTCTTCGTAGTGCTTCCCACTATTGCATGTCTGTGTCATTTTTTGAATAAACTCTTTCTCCCTTTATTAAAGTATTATACCCATGAGGACAGAGCTTTTATTTTATTTATTTTCTTTTCTTGAGGTAGGGTCTTACTCTGTCACCCAGGCTGGAGTACTGTGGGATCATCTCAGCTCACTGTAGCCTTTGCCTCCCAGGCTCAAGCAGTCCTCCCACTTCAGCCTCCTGACTGGCTGGGACTACAGGCATGTGCCATAATGCCCAGCTAATATTTTTGTATTTTTTGTAGAAATGAGATTTTGTCATATTGGCCAGGTTGGCCTCAAACTCTCAGACTAAAGCAATCATCCCGCCTCAGTCTCCCGAACTGTAACTCCTGGAATTACAGTCATGAGCCACTGAGCCCAGCCTATACTTTATTTTACTAGACTTTAAGAGATGGGATCTCACTGTGTTGCCCAGGTTGTCATACAGTGGCTATTCACAGGCACAATCCCACTACTGATCAAGAGCTTTGACCTGCTCTGTTTCTGATCTGTGCCAGTTTACCCTTCCTTAGACAACATAGTGGTACCCTGTTCCCAGGAGGCCATATTGATGTTGAACTTAGTGCAGACACCTGAACCTCATAGCACACTATGGCCCAGAACTTCAGAAGAGAGCTGTGCTCTGCTTTGCTCATCTCTGTGACTCTAGCTCTGAGCACACTATCCAGCACCAAGTTGAGGCCCAATAAACACTTGCTGGGCAAATAAATAAAGGGTGACCCTGGTGTTCTTCCACTCTGAGATACAATTTGATAAAAATGTTTGGCTGTAATGGAGCCTGAGGGGTAAGTTTATGTAGTTTTTCATAGGTCTTTTCCAGGTATACTTAAGAAATATATTTTTCCAGTATCTCCTCATGATGTTTGTACTTATTGTTTTCACATTGTGAGATAGTTCATAATAGATGATAGAGCAAAAATAGAAGCCAGTTCTTTTTATTCGTTCCCATATAAAAAAAAAAAAGAAAATATTTGTTTTCACAAAAATTCCTTATCACTTTAAATTTTTCCCATAATACAAATTAACAGTGAGCATGCCTTTCCTTTTTTCTAGGGAAGAGAAAACATTGACTCTGGGAGTAATAATAAAATCACTCCTACCTTCCATGAGTAAGATGGAGAAGTCCTTTAAGATAGTGATGGTGCTGGCCAAAACCAGGATGGAAAAGATGAATGTGCAGATTGGGTCAGCTATTTTATAGTCTGGCTAGAAAAGACAGGGGTTTTGGTTAACTGAATTCATACCTCTCTTCCAGAAAGTCTGACTAAACTAAGTAAACCTCCCTGTGTCTTTCCTTCTCCATGACTCATTCACCCTTTCAACACGTGCCATCCAGCTCAGAGACAAGACTTGGTTTCTGAAGACTCAATCCTTCCTTTTAGCTTTAACCTACTAGCAAATAAAGAAGTGAGACTACAAGACATGCTCTCCCCATAATTTAAGAACTAACAGGAAGAATATTAAGTTGTCTCTCAGGAGCCCTGATTTAACTTCTTACAAATTAATAAAAGTACGGAGTATGTGATGAAAGTATGTACAAATATGCCCACAAGATCCAATGACTTTTTGGCCTTAATTATAGTGAGCAGAAGAAAGGATGTTATTTGTTCAGAAATTGCATATGGCCAGCATACAGCTGGACTATGCTCTTGGTTGACTGGGGTGAGTTTATTTCTTTGCCTCTCCAGTATTGCACATACTCAAGGCTGGCATCTTTGATGCAGTCTTAAGTGTGTGAACAAAAGTGTCATCCTTGCTCAGTCTCCTCACTGTAACCCTTAGCCTCAGAGTGAAACGTCTGCCTTTCTACCCTTGATGAAATTCTATGCCATAGAAAAGTTTGTACCCTACTATCTTTAAGAAATTCAGCATCAACTCAACTTTTGAAAGTGGACTCTCAAACTCCACTTACCCTTACAATTTTGAACTAGTTTTGCCTTAGACTTAAAGCTGGCAGTGATCATTTTGCTCAGCTGAATTTAGATACGTCTTTGTAATTTTTATTTACATGTTTTCACTTTTTTAGGAAAAGCAGCAAGTCTTTGCAAATTGAACAATTGTGATGCAAATAGGCAGAACTAAATGCTCTTCTCTATTCTCTGCCAGCCAACCGACCTCTGTTATCAGTATTACCAGGTAGAGATCTATAGTGGATATTTATTTGTTTAGTGTCAGAGGCTTACCAGGGATTCATTCCCACCTTTCATTAGCACCTTGGCTTTTGGGGGAGGTTACCTCTCCCCCATTGTGGGCAATATAGGTGGAACAATAAATCACATACTCTAACCTCCCTCCAGTCAAGCAGCAGATATAAGACACAACCTAGGTTGATTGGACTCACATTCACAGAAATATCAATCTTCAGAAGTGATAAAAACAGCAAAAGCATTTGTTGAGACACATATACTTCAGCATGGTGTCTAGGACAAAAGTTGGATCGTTTCTAAACTCTAAATACCAAAATTTGCCCTTATTTCTACTTTGATATCTGTCTAGGAGTACATCCAGTAAATTTTGGCCAATGAATATACTTTTTGCTAGAGTGAGCCAGAGATGTTTCCTATTGCTTATAATCAAAGAACCCTAAGGTATTCAGTTTCATTGCTGTTCATCTTAACACCGTGGTTGAGTGTTGGTTTACTTAGCTTTGCAAAGTAGTTTGTATAGGTAAACATAGGATGTCCATTCTCTTTTAAGTTAAGTACTATGATGGTGGGTAACTCAAACAAACTCACCTTAAAGTAGATAATCAGTGCACTAATGAGCACACTGATACTCTGAAATAGATCTCCGAGGGCATGAACAAAAGCAGCTCTGACGCTGGCGTTGCCTTGCACTTCCTTGTGATTGTGGCCAAGGCATCTCTGGTGCAAAACCACAGTTAGTCTGAAAGAGAGAACAATGTTCTTGGCACACATGAGATCAGTCTAAAAATGTAGGCAGCATATTGAAAGAGCTGGCACTAAGATGCATTGTCCAAAATGATGGATAGTTAAAATATTTATGCTTTAAAAAGAACTATTTTTGACTAATGTTTGAATACACACGTCATAGAATTTTAATACTTTTATACAAAAGAAAACTACAAAGATGCATCCTGTTTACTCATTCATCCACCTAATGTTTCTCTTTTCACATTGAAATTGGAAAGCATCACTTCTTAGATGAAAATCAAGCATTTGACAATGAAGAGAGGAAATCTCCTTTATCGAAGGTCTACTAACTGTCAGGCACTGAGTTGGCTTACAGCCAAGCTTCATCAGGAGCCTAATTAAAAGTACTGGTTTCAAATGCAAAAAAAACCACAGGAAGGAATAAATAAAATAAAATGTAGTGTATTTTATTGAGGTTGTATTTTATTTTACTTTTATTTTACTTAATTTTGTGCATTTTCTTAAGAATTTGAAATTTGAATGATTTCTTAATGTCCAATGATGAGAGTACTGTACTCATGTATATATAGCTATTTAGCCAGAAGTAGAAATATATTAACATATTAAAATGATCTTGGATGCATACATATATATACACAATATATTGCAAAGCTGAGCATCTCTTCTTTGAGTCAAAGTGATCTGTAGTAGACACTACAAATTATGTACCTAATTCTGTTTATCTATAGCTTTAAGAGGTATTAGACCAGAGATAAAATTAGAACATTTTCACTGACAGATAACAGAGTGTTTTGCCTTTCTGAACTTTTCCTAAACATTTTGGAACAAAAGTTTAAAAACAGCAACGTATTGTTCAATACCATGTATCCAATTCTGTTTTCAGGTAGAGTGTCTGTTAAATCTCAGGCCATCACCGCAAAGTGGAATGACCACTAGCCCTCAAGATCTAATCACTACAGAATGTACAGTTTTCAGATATTCAGTGTTTGGGTAGAGATTTACTCTCAACTAGGAGTTACCATTTAAGATTCTTAAGACAGCCTGATACGGCTGACAGATCATAGACCTTCATCTGATCTGCCGTGTGTGTTCATCATATTGTCATTCATTTTTTTACTCATCTTACTGACAAAAAGAGAGAGAGAAAAAACTTCTGTACTCACTCATATGCAGACACTTGTAAAAGCTTGGGCCATAAAGGTCAGTGAAAACAGATGTGGTCACTCCCCAGTGTAGCTTTAAATGTGCTGGAGAAGGTAAAGATTACATACACACACACATACACACGCACACGCACACACACAGATACAAATGGAAAAATCTAATTTCAATAAGTCCACCAAGAACTGGTATTGTGGGTGATACAACAGAGGAGTCTGATTTAGTTAGAGACACAGCAGCTGAGGTGAATTCAAACGCTTAAGCTAGAGTTAAATATGCTGAGGGGAGGAAATGTTTCATGTAGTGAAAACTGAGCAGGCAATAGCCTTAAGGCTCTATTTATAACCTTCATCCTAGAATCTCTTCACAAATTCTATTGGAACTTTCTGTCCTGATTTTGGGTCTCCAAGGGATAGATTTATTCCTGAGTCACAGTTCTGATATCTCTATATTCAAACAATACAGGATCTAGCAGCATTTGAAACCTGTAATCCCAATTCTTGGAGAAAATATTACAGTCACTCAGCATCCTTATCCATAAATAACTATCTACTTGCACAAAGAAGGCAGAGCTTTCCAACTGCTTTGACTTTCTGGGTGTAAAAAGCACTTGCAATGTTAAGGTCAATGTTTAAAAGCAGTTACAAGAAAATTTGGATGATAACCTGTTTAGAAAATCAAACCTGATCATTGAGGCCCCAGATTGATGTGACAGTTGGGTAGGTTTTTAGCCTTCATCTTTGTGTAGCATCAAGACAACCTGTGTGACATATGACTCTCAGGAAATTAATACTTTTATTTTTCCTTTTGCCTCAAGACCATACTGTTCTCTTTATGCAAAGATGACATTATTGACCCGTAGTCAGCGGAATGTGTGCACTGGCATATTTGTCTCCTAGAGGTGATAGATTTACATTGATTTACTCACCCTTTTTCTCCCAGTGCCAATGTGAAACACATTTTCAAGTTAACTGGCAGAAGATGGGGATCTAGTTAGTGACCGCAGATCAAACACCATCCTTCTAATTATTTAGCTCAGATATTTTGCACAATGGTTCACAAATTGAGAAGTGGTTAAGACAGATGTCAAGAGTCAAGGCTATTAGAATGACCTGAGGACTTTTTCTAAAGGGTACATGCTCAGCTATTCTTGAATTCCAGACATTCCACTGTGCCTCCTTTTAAAATCCACTTTTTAAAACTTCATTGTTCAATCAAGATCTTCTTCACCTTCATGTAAAAATCTACCTTCTAGCATGTATCAAGTGTCTATGAATTGCCACATAGACAGCCAGATGATAAATAGATGCTACTGAGTTTCCTATTGCTTCTGTAACAAATTACCATGATGCTTTAGCAACTTAAAGCAACACAAACTTATTATAGTTCTGGAAGTCAGAAGTCTAAGTGGGTCTCTAGACCTGCATCCTTTCTGGAGGTTCTAGAAGGGAATTCATGTTACTGTCTTTTCCAGTTTCTAGAAGCCACCTGGCTCCAGGCAGCTTTCTCCATTTTCAACATCAGAAATACAGCATCTTCTTTCCTCTCTGATCTGTCTCCATCTTATAAGGATGCTTGCCATTATGTGGGCTCACCTGGATAATCCAGGATAATCTCCCATTTTAATATCCTTCATCACATTTGCACAGTTCCTTTTGCCATGTAATTAAACATATTCAGAAGTTCCAGGGTTTCGGATGTTTAAATTCTTTGTAGGGAAGTGGGTCATTATTCTGTCTACCAGCGTAGGTAGATAGATAGATAGATAGATAGATAGATAGATAGATGAGTTTTAAGTAGAATTGCCTAGAATTAGACCCTCAAGTGAGAAGGAGAAATTTGACTCGAGATCAAAGTCCTGGCCTCAAAACCCCATTGCCTGAGCAATCCAGTACTTCATTTTGGGAAAGGTAGATTCATTTCGCAAAGAACATGGGCTCTTCTCCTAAAAGAATGATTTAAGACTGCCTAGATAAAAGAATGGACCAAAAGGTTGAAACTAAAGGGAGAATTTAGCTAACCTGGCACAAGGAAGAATTTTCGTTCAGTCACAATGCTGCAAAGATAAAATAGATTGTTTTTGAGGGAAATAAATTTCCTTTTATAAATTCTATTAAAATATACGAAACCAATAGCCATTTTATGGAAATATTGCAAAAGAGAATGCAAAAGTAAAATGAGGACTGAAATAAATACATTTTACAGTCCCTTCCAACCCAGCTCACTGGGAGCCATCATCTGCTCACCTCACAGAAATGGAATAGTAGTAAGTCACACCCCATGTGGAACCATCAACATGCACAAGAGCAGAATGTAAAGGAGCTCAATTCTGGGTCTGTGAATCTGGATTAAAATCCTGGCTCTGCACTACTTAACAGCACTGTATTTAACCTCACTGAGCTTCAGTTTCCTAATCTATAATGTAGGGGATTTGTGAACATTAACTTGGTAATGTATATCCAAACATCCTAGCCCTGTCTCTGGCACACCAGAAGCTGTCAAAACATGGTAGCTAGCAGAAGCCGATATTAAAACACACTTTAGCTTAAACGAAAGCAGTCAACCTTATTTTCAGTCTTAGAGCCATTCAAACACTCTGTCAGGTCTCTACCATCTTCTCACATACTGAGTTTTTACAAAAAGTCTTTGTCGAGGTAGTTACAGGTGAGCCTCATGGGCACCGTGCAGGGAACAGGAGCTGACTTACACAATGTTGGCTGCCACCGCGCAGCTGGAAACGATGATCATCACAGTCGCCTGGATCTGGTAATCGGGATACAGCAGGCGCTCACATGCCAGGTATACCAGCACACCAGTCACCACCCAGATGCACAGGATGGAGAGCAGGGCACCAAGGATCTCTAGGGATTCAAACACACATAGAAACCCACACATAGATAACTCCATCACATACAACTCCAAGACTCATAAGACTCTTTGTCACTCCCCACAAAAAGAGGCTTCACACTAGTTCACTCAGTGATTCATGAAGTAAAAATGTGGATGGATTTTAAAACTAAGAGAAGGAATTTTAATATTGCATTCATGAAACACCAGCATCTGAGTCATTATGCTCCATCTTACTAAGTAATTTCCAGCAAATTTTTAGAACATATTAATTGCTGCCTGCCCCCACTGTTTTCCATGGGGATCTTAATTTAAACAGGTGCTAAAATGATTGAAACTTATTAGGAGATAAAATAATGAGACACAGAGAGTAAAATGTGTTTAGAAACTCTTAATTTCACCATAAAACATTTACAACCTGCCAGTGCCAGCACCTTCTGTGGAATAAAATAGTGAAAATGGAAAGCTTCAGAGAGCACTTGAAGAAAATGAGTTTTATTTGCCAATGCAACACATTATAAACACAGAGGTGAGCTCAGAGGCTTACTAACACTCTGACTGCATTTTAAGAGCAACAGTAAGAAAAACAAGCATCAGAATGGAAATGTTGACATCAGTATGTAAAGATAAAATGGTGTTCAATCTGCCCACTGAGGAAAGTGTGTTTGCGCGCTCAGAAGTTCTTTAACACCTCACTCTAACCTTTAATTCAAACTCGTACATAGATTCTAAAAGCTCAAAAGGGTCGAGAAACATTCTGTGATTCAGTGATCAGGTACAATCCATCACTTAGTCCTTCCCCACATTAAGCTAATCCCAGAGATTACTTCCTTTTAAAGCAGAGCAGTGTAATATATTATTACCCAGTGTGTGGCAATTATTTCCCAGACTTCAGCCATTTATGGACAACCTTCATAACGTTTTCCATATCCACATGCTACCTGTCTTATTAGCCACTTGATATTTTTTTCAAATAAATTCACTTTTTTCTTCTTCCCAAACAATGTTATCCATGAAATTACAGATTTGATGTGCTAGTTTATTTTGTAATGTGTATCAAGATGTGTAATTGTCTATGTGACACTTAAAATTATCTGACTAACCAACTGTGAAACATTTCCCACTATGGGAAATGCTGATGCAGATACTTAAGGCATGAGCTCAAGTGTCAGACGTACATGGCCTGCCAGTGACTGGCTATGTGACTTCAGACAAGTCACTTAACCTATATGAGCCTGAATTTTCTTATCTATGTGCATTATAACAATAGAATATATGTATAACAAGTTCCCATTTGTTAGGGGTTGAATTATGTTTCCTCAAATTTATGTGTTAAAGTACTAATCTTTGGCAGGGCACGGTGACTCACACCTGTAATCCTAGCACTGAGGCAGGTGGATTGCCTGAGATCCAGAGTGCAAGACAGTCTGGCCAACAAGGTGAAACCTTGTCTTTACTAAAAATACAAAAAAATTAGCTGGGCATGGTGATGTATGCCTGTAATCCCAGCTACTCCAGAGGCTGAGGCAGGGGAATTGCTTGAAACAGGGAAGGGGAGGTTGCAGTGAGCCGAGGTAGTGCCACTGCATGCACTCCAGCCTAGGTGACAGAGCAAGATTCTGTCTCAAGAAAAGAAGGAGAAGGAGAAGGAGAAGGAGGAGAAGGAGAAGGAGAAGGAGAAGAAAAAGAAGAAAGAAGGAAGAAGAGGAATAAGAATAAGGAGGAGGAGGAGGAGGAAGAAGAAAAAGGGGAAGGGGGAGGGGAAGGAAGAAGATGGAGGAGGAGGAAGAAGGAAGGAGAAGGAAGAGAGGGAGGGGGAGGAGGATGGGGAGGAGGGGGAGGAGGATGGGGAGGAGGGGGAGGGCGGAGAACTAATCTTCAGTTCCTCAGATTGTGACCTTCTTTGGAAATAGGGTTATTGCAGATGAAGTTCGTTTAGATGAGATCATACTGGAGTAGGATGGGTCCAATACAGTTGGTGTCCTTATATAAAGTGGAAACCTGGACCCAGACATGCAAATGGGGAAAATGCCATATAAAGATTAAAAGCCAAGGAATAACAAAGTTTGCCAGAAAACCACCAGAAGCTAAGAGAGAGGCCCGGAACTGATTTCCCTCACAGACCTCAGAAGGAACCAATCCTGCTGACTCCCTTATTGCAGACTTCCGTTTTTCATAACTGTGAGACAATGTCTGTTGTTTAAACAAAAATTTATTCAAAGTTGTGTAATGTCATGTATTATTACCCAGTGTGTGGCAATTATTTCCCAGACTTCAGTCATTTATAGACAATCTTCATAATTTGTTATGAAAATAAATAATGTACCCAACAATGTACCCCCCAAAATAATGTACCCAATTTGTAGTACACTATTAAGGCAACCCTAGGAACCTAATACAACATATAGCAAACACTCAAGGAATTGTTATTTAATGAGTCTACTGAGGCTACTTAAACTCACCTTTGCAGAAATTTATGAGGACCAGGCCCAAGAATTTCTGGTTAGCCAGAAATGAAGATTGAGTTGTGGCTGTCAGGTAGTGTGCTTCCTACCCATGAAAATCCAAATCCACTCTCGTAAAATGGAGCATGTCTAACTCAAAACCCATGGTTAGGAAGCACAGTGGAAAGAGAGCTGCGGGGGTAAAGCTCAATACCAAGAGCAAGAGTCAGGGTCAAATCTCAGGACAGAACAAGAGTCAAAAACCCAAAGTAACTAGTTAGAACAGGAGACACGTGAGAATCGTTGGTAAATGCTACCATGATTACTTAAAAAAAATAAAAAACTTTTAGCTAAGCTGGGATCATTGGGTTGGCCAGATTATGGGTAAGTTGGATATGAATGTGTTAGACTCACCTCTATACCTACAGAGGTGCCATTTAATATGGTGGCCACCAATCATGTATGGCTGTTTAAAATGAAATTAAGTAAATTTAAAAATCTCGTTCTTCAGTAGCACTAGCTGCATTTAAAGTGCACAATAGCTACATTATACTGTGTATTAGAGAATATTGCCCTTGCAGCAGAGAGTTGTATTAACAGCTCAGGGTCTGCCATGGCTATGATGCCAAAGTAGAAGCAGTGATGTAAATTCTGCATTCACCCTGTTTCCACACCATCCTACGTTTACAAAACTGCTTTGACAAATGGCATCAGAAAGGGTCAAGTACATATAAAACTTTATACAGACAAATAATGGGTTCTATCCAGAGGTTCATGTTTTCCAAGTGTAACTGTTGAAGGACTGGCAAAAGCGTTCTCAAATCACATTGTCACGAGCTCTCTTTACTGCTGTTTATTGCCTCATCTCCTGAATGTTAAAGGGAAGCAAGTCAAAACACCTGTGATGATCAACTGTTTCGTAGGAAATTAGGACTTCCTGCCATTCTAAACTTGAAAACCCACAGTCCACAGGTGTCAGTCTACAAGCTGTGATCTGTGTCTAGCAGCCCTTTCAGTGAAAGCTGGCTACCCTTGCTCAGCTCTCCGATTTCTTCTACACTGATATTCTCAACCAGTGTGAAAACATTGGAATTGTGGTTATTTGTTCACATGATTTGCACAAAATATTCAGCCAGAAGCCCCAGCTGATAGAATAACACAGAGAGGAAGAATTGAAGTTGCAGAGTGTGGGATTGTGGGGGCGGATAAGGGAGGGATTGTAACAATGAGTCAAAGTAAAAACCCTCATCAATACCTAGGTGATGGGTTGGTAGGTGCGAAAACCAGGATGGCACACACTGACCTAGGTAACAAACCTACACTCCAAAACTTATTAAAATTAAGATAGAAAAAGCATACAGTCAAGTGATTACATACCAAATTTAGAGACCTCCAAGTTGTTTACTACCTGGTTATTTCTGTCTCTTTTAGTGCATACATGTTATTTGAAATCCCCATAATTATTAGTTGAGAAGGCTATAATTTGCACTAGACTTCTCTCCTTCTCTTAATCAGAGTGGATTCATTTGTCCATTGTTGTGAAATTATTTAAGGAAGCACATATGAACCACATTCAATAAATGGCGGGCAAGGCTCAGGCACATGTTTCAGCACATGTTTGCTTTCATCCTTTTACAAGAATCGGTTGAGCAATAAAGAATGAACACACACACACACACACACACACACACACACACACACACACACACATGTTATGGTGACCTTGGCTACTTCCTAGGCAAGAGTAAGCAGCTACTGAGTGAAGAACCCAGCTGCAAGAAAGGAGAAAAAGTAAACTTTTATCCTCTCCCCTTCCTTCTCCTTTTTTGCATTATTATGGATCGAGTGAGTAAGATATTCAGCTGAATCATTCACTGAATGGCTGAATGCAGTGTGTGAGCAGGAAAGCCTATATTCTATTTCTGAATCTCCTATAAGAAGTTCTTCAATCTCTATAACTCTCTTGGGCACTCTGTGCCTCATTTTGCAATATGGCAGAAGCTTTACCCTTATCCTCTCTTCCAGGGGATACAGAGTAATTTAATGAATTGTGTCATGTCTGTCACCATGCACAGAATCCCTGATGCTGGGGTGGTTGCTGAAGTGATATACGTGTTCCTGTTGTCCCAGAGATAGCACCATTAATCTGTCTGTTACCTGAATTCATATTGAAAACACACATTCCCATATACACATTTGTTTTATCCTGTGCATTAGAAATGTGTCTCTAAGGGATTTTACAACAAAGGTTTGCTTTGTGTCTTCCATTTTTCCCCTTCGGTTGACTTTGCAGCACCCTCCTGGTGTTATGCTCACTCTGTGAACTGTACCTGCTCGGTGCCATCCAAACGTCAGTCGCTTAGAGGGAGGCTTCGATGACAACCACAGGGAGAAGAGACTGAGCAGGAAACTGGTCAGGTCAATTAAGAGGTGGGCAGCATCTGTGATGACAGCAAGACTCCCAGCAATGTGCCCACCTAGAGAATGAAAAATAGTACAGTGTTAAGGCCCCAGAATGCAACTAGAATCATAGACATGCTAATCATCGTGGGTGAAAATGCCACAGACTCACAAAACTTTAGAGGAGAAAGAGATCTTAAAGGTGATTTAATTCACTACTTCTGAGACTCAGAAAGTAAATATGATTTGAACACGTAGAAATGAATTTCAAAGGAGAAGTCATTCCTGAGGTAGCAAAGACAGAAATTAGAAAGTATGGGGCAGCACATCTGGAGAACACCTTAGACAGAGGTATAAGGATTCAAAAGAGGAGAATACAAGAGGATCAGGCTGAAGCAGTGTGGGCCAGATTCAGAGTCTCATAATCCAGAATGAGGACATGGACTTTGGTTTACAAACTGGATGATTGCGATCTGGCCCACAGGTGTGTTTTTATTTGACTTATAATTTGATCATCATCTTTACCCTTTCCTTTTTCTCTATTAATTTATATTATCCACCTGAGCTTGGAACCCCTATAATAAATAATAGGAAGCAGAAAGGAGAAAGGGCACATACCTTCCAATGGGCGTCTCGAATGCCACAATCCAATAAAGCATAGGGATGCGATCTGATCCGTGAGAATACTGCCTTGCTTTCCTCTCTATTTGATGTGCCCCCTCTATTTCCCTCTAATTCTCCTTTGAGAAAAGACCTCCAGCCTCCAAAATAGAAGTTAAAGAAAAACCTTGCCCTTTCCTTCCCAGACATGGTTTGTTGTTTGAGAGCAATAACCGTTTTTGCTCTTACTACATCTTCCCAGCAAAGGGCTTTTGCTGACTGATTAGTTCTCCCTGCAGCTGTTTATTGCCTTGTGTACCACAAAATAGCAGAAACTGTCAGCCATCAGCCCCGCCATCATTAGACTCACCTTTTCTCGCCTAATGATTTTTTAAAATTACATAGATGGCTCATAATTGCAATAATCCCCACAGGCCATTGGCTCTAGCTGTAGTTAATAACTGGTTTGTCAAGGTTTAATGGGCTGAAGCAAAGTAATCTTCAAGCTTGTTACTGAACAGTCAGTGCAAAAATCAGAATGATTCATTAGCCAAAAAGCAACATTTTGCTAACAAATTAGCTGTCCTTCCAATTATCCTCTAATGTTGCTCTATCTGCCAAACTTGGTCCTGATGATAAAACTGTGTTAATAAGGCATTATTTCTTGCCTGGAGAATAGTTCCATGCAGATAAGCAGTATGCTGCAATCACAGCAATGAGTATTGGTGATTCTACATGCTGGGCTGAAATACAGTCTAAGTCGAGGAAATGAAATCAGTCTTACAGAGTCTCAGCTGAGGCAGGAGGCACCTGAGAAAGAAAAAGGGCTTGCTTTGAAAGAAGCATGTTACCGTGGAGGCTTAGAAACTGAGAACCATTTTGCAACCATCAGAGTTACTTATGGGAGCCATCCAGAAAACTGTGGGCAATCACTGATGAATAGAGCAAACTGCTTGCAAGAGATAGTTTGTGACTAATCTTGCATTTGCTTCTGAAAGCATGGTACATTATTGACAATTAATTCAATTATCCAGCCAATATTTACGTAGCCCTTACCATGCATGGTACCAGGGATTGGGTATACAAAGATAAACAAATCACAGCCTCTCCTCAGGGATTTTCTTGTTTAACACTCACTGTGCCAGAAACAAGTTAATGGGCTAAGGGATCAGACAGCTGTTCTCACTGGGAGGAGTGAGAAACTTTACACAAAGAGAGGGGTAAGAATTAGCAAAAAGAGAAGGGTTTTTCGGGAAGAAATAAAAGCATGGACAAAAAATAGAGAGGTGAAAGAACATAGCACCTTTCAGGAAAAGCTGAAGGTATGGAGTGCTGGAGGAAAAATGGGAAATGAGACTGGGAAAGCAGGTTGGAAACACCTGTGTGGGGTATTATATGTCAGGTTTGAATGTGATTCTATGACTAAGGGGATTTACTATTTTTAGGCAAGGCTGTGGCATGTTGAGATCTGTATTCAAGAGAGAAGTCTTTGCTAGCAATATGGAGGATGACTTTGGAGAGAGGAGGAGCTAGAGGTTAAGACTCGACAGTTTTAGCCAAGGGAAACTATGATAAAGACATGAACTAAGTCAGTAGCAGTCATAATTCTGGAATGCTTGGCAAGATGTGGAGAGTAGTACACTTATAACAAGATAAGAGACATACAGAAAAGACTCCGTCCTGGAGACTTTACTTAAGGCCTGTGGGGTGAGGTGACAGCAAGAGAACAGAGGAACTATGGGGCATGGGTCTCACAAACCATCTCTGATTGAGATGGTGTTAATTCCCCATGCGGGTTTCCATGGAGAACAGAGACTTACTGGCAGCAGTGAAAGAAGTAACTGTTTATCTGACAATGTTAGCCGTGTGTCCCATTGCTGGGCTACACAGTTGTATGCTATTAATTCACATTTTTAAAATTCTTTAATTACTTTGTGAATAGTATTATGATACTATACCATATGTTGTGTTAAAAACCCATTGAGTTATTTAACAAGTACAACAGGTCCTCAAATAACATCATTTCATTCAACTTCCTTCATTTATAACGTTGATAAGAGAATGAAATTGATTCCTGACCAGGGTCACTGTCTGTGTGGAGTTTGCCTGTTCTCCCCATGTCTGCATGGGCTTTCTCTGAGTACTAGAGTTTTTCTCCCACATGCCAAGGCTGTGCACGTGAGGTTCACTGGCACGTCTACATGGTCCTGGTGGAGTGAGTGTGGGTATGGCTGTGCCCAGTGATGGGAGGCATCCTGTTCAGGCCTGTTGCCCACCTTGAGCCCTGAGTTGCTGGGACAGGCTCCAGCTATGAAACTGGAATAAGTGGGTTCAAAAAAGATGAATGAAAACAAATTATTGTAAAATAAATATGTGTAAGGTAAATGGTCATCATATGGACGCCCACGAAAAGGACACGGCATGAAAGGGCTCAGCAAGCCCAGCTCATTTTATCTTTTGGGGTTTGAACTGTGTGGCGGCGGGAGGCACTCCTGACAATTTCCACTTTGCAAACATTTATTCCTTGACGTAACCACCACCAGTATAACTACCCTCACTCACTGATGAACCCCATATTGCACAATTATCTCACTGGTGTTTATCTTTCTTAGATGGATGTGCACCTCACGTTTATTTCAGTGTTTAATAATTGAAGTGTTTTGGCCTTTATTTAGAAGTTTGGGGGTGTTTTGTGACTAGTATGGCATGGAAACTTGACTTGTTTCTCTCAATTGGCCTATGGTAAAACTGGTTTTTGTTATAGGTCATTTCATTGAGTGTCAGAGTTTCCAAGAATCTCTCCATGATGTTAAGTGAGGACTTACTGTGTTTAAAATACATTACAGTTCTCACAGCCATGTTCTGACGTTTCCTAAAATATCAATACATACCAGGAATGTACAAAAATATAAGGGGCCTAAGTTACTGAAACCCCCTGGCTGTAGAACAAGGTAAGTGCCCTCATCAGTAAGACTTGGATCACACCACCCAGCAATATCTTTCTCTTAGTAAAACAGAAGTTTTTCATTCAGATACCTACCATCTTCCCCAGCCTGCTCCCTGCTCTGAATTCCTGTCTGATAACCTAGTGTTTTCTCTGTTCTTGCTCAACTCTGAATAGTCCTGCTACAGCTATCTCCCCTAACCACTCTCAATTTCTTCCAGCAAAGGCCATACCTGAGGTTATTTTTCTTCTGCATTCTCAGCATCTGAACATGTATCCATTCAAATAAAGATAGATGTTTACATCTGTAACATAACCCCTCTTTTTGGCCCTTCTACAGTTAGGAATTTTCACAAGCAATCAGAAAGAGTCCCAATTCAACAGGTTCAAAGGTCCCTTAAGAGCAGACATATTATGTTTATATCCTTTTTTAGTTCCTTCTCCAAATTGCCCTATACTCTGTTGCAAATTATCTCCCTAAACACAGCTCTATAACCTGCTACTCCCTCCTCCTAAATGTCAGTTACTCCCCAAGGTCTGTGAATGCATCCCTATCCCCCAGCTGTGCCTCAGCTCTTCTTTTTTTTTCTTTTCTTTTTTTTTTTTTTTTTAATTGCATTTTAGGTTTTGGGGTACATGTGCACAGCATGCAATACAGTTGCATAGGTACACACATGGCAGTGTGTTTTGTTTGGTTTCTCCCCTTCACCCACATTTGGTATTTCTCCCCTGGCAATCCCTCCCCACCTCCCCCTCCCACTGGCCCTCCCCTTTCCCCCCATAGACCCCAGAGTTTAGTACTCCCCTCTGTGTCCATGTGTTCTCATTTTTCATCACCCGCCTATGAGTGAGAATATACAGTGTTTCATTTTCTGTTCTTGTGTCAGTTTGCTGAGAATGATGTTCTCCAGATTCATCCATGTCCCTATAAACGACACGAACTCATCATTTCTGATTGCTGCATAATATTCCATGGTGTATATGTGCCACATTTTCCCAAGCCAGTCTATCATTGATGGGCATTTGGGTTGATTCCAGGTCTTTGCTATTGTAAACAGTGCTGCAATGAACATTTGTGTGCATGTGTCCTTGTAGTAGAACGATTTATAGTCCTTTGGATATATACCCAGTAATGGGATTGCTGGGTCAAATGGAATTTCTATTTCTAAGGCCTTGAGGAATCGCCACACCGTCTTCCACATTGGTTGGACTAATTTACACACCCACCAACAGTGTAAAAGTGTTCCTTTTTCTCCACATCCTCTCCAGCATCTGCTGTCTCCAGATTTTTTAATGATCGCCATTCTAACTGGCGTGAGATGGTATCTCAATGTGGTTTTGATTTGCAACTCTCTGATGACCAGTGACGATGAGCATTTTTTCATATGATTGTTGGCCTCATATATGTCTTCTTTTGTAAAGTGTCTGTTCATATCCTTTGACCACTTTTGAATGGGCTTGTTTGTTTTTTTCCTGTAAATCTGTTTGAGTTCTTTGTAAATTCTGGATATCAGCCCTTTGTCAGATGGGTAAACTGCAAAATTTTTTCCCCATTCTTTTGGTTGCTGATTCACTCTAGTGACTGTTTCTTTTGCCGTTCAGAAGCTGTGGAGTTTGATTAGGTCCCATTTGTCTATTTTGGCTTTTGTTGCCAATGCTTTTGGTGTTTTGTTCATGAAGTCCTTGCCTACTCCTATGTCCTGGATGGTTTTGCCTAGATTTCCTTCTAGGGTTTTTATGGTGCCGGGTCTTATGTTTAAGTCTTTAATCCATCTGGAGTTAATTTTGGTGTAAGTTGTCAGGAAGGGGTTCAGTTTCTGCTTTCTACACATCGCTAGCCAGTGTTCCCAACACCATTTGTTGAACAGGGAATCTTTTCCCCATTGCTTGTTTTTGTCAGGTTTATCAAAGATTGTATGGTTATAGCTATGTGTGTTGCCTCTGATGCCTCTGTTCTGTTCCATTGATCTATATCTCTGTTTTGGTACCAGTACCATGCTGTTTTGATTACTGTAGCCTTATAGTATAGTTTGAAATCCGGTAGTGTGATGCCCCCCGCTGTGTTCTTTTTGCTTAGAATTGACTTGGCTATGCGGGCTCTCTTTTGGTTCCATATGAAGTTCAAGGTGGTTTTTTCCAGTTCTGTGAAGAAAGTCAATGGTAGCTTGATGGGGATAGCGTTGATTCTGTAAATTACTTTGGGCAGTATAGCCATTTTCACAATATTGATTCTTCCTAACCATGAACATGGAATGTTTCTCCATCTGTTTGTGTCCTCTCTGATTTCGTTGAGCAGTGGTTTGTAGTTTTCCCTGAAGAGGTCCCTTACGTTCCTTGTGAGTTGTATTCCAAGGTATTTTATTCTTTTTGTAGCAATTGTGAATGGCAGTTCATTCTTGATTTGGCTCTCTTTTAGTCTGTTATTGGTGTAGAGGAAGGCTTGTGATTTTTGCACATTGATTTTATATCCTGAGACTTTGCTGAAGTTGCTTATCAGTTTCAGGAGTTTTTGGGCGGAGGTGATGGGGTCTTCCAGGTATATTATCATGTCGTCTGCAAATAGAGACAATTTGGCTTCCACCTTTCCTATTTGAATACCCTTTATATCTTTTTCTTGCCTGATTGCTCTGGCTAGAATTTCCAGTACTATATTGAATAGGAGTGGTGACAGAGGGCATCCTTGTCTAGTGCTGGATTTCAAAGGGAATGCTTCCAGTTTTTGCCGATTCAGTATGATATTGGCTGTTGGTTTGTCATAAATAGCTTTTATTACTTTGAGATACGTTCCATCGATACCGAGTTTATTGAGGGTTTTTAGCATAAAGGGCTGTTGAATTTTGTCAAATGCCTTCTCTGCATCAATTGAGATAATCATGTGCTTTTTGTTTTTGGTTCTGTTTATGTGGTGAATTACGTTTATAGACTTGCATATGTTGAACCAGCCTTGCATCCCCGGGATGAATCCCACTTGATCATGATGAATAAGTTTTTTGATTTGCTTTTGCAATCGGCTTGCCAATATTTTATTGAAGATTTTTGCATCTATGTTCATCATGGATATTGGCCTGAAGTTTTCTTTTCTTGTTGGGTCTCTGCCAGGTTTTGGTATCAGGATGATATTGGTCTCGTAGAATGATTTGGGTAGGATTCCTTCTTTTTGGATTATTTGGAATAGTTTCAGAAGAAATGGTACCAGCTCCTCTTTGTGTGTCTGGTAGAATTCGGCTGTGAACCCATCTGGACCTGGGCTTTTTTTGTGTGGTAGGCTCTTAATTGCTGCCTCGACTTCTGCCCTTGTTATTGGTCTATTCATAGTTTGAGCTTCCTGCTGGTTTAGGCTTGGAAGGACACAGGAGTCCAGGAATTTATCCATTTCTTCCAGGTTTACTAGTTTATGTGCATAGAGTTGTTTGTAATATTCTCTGATGATGGTTTGAATTTCTGTGGAATCTGTGGTGATTTCCCCTTTATCATTTTTTATTGCATCTATTTGGTTGTTCTCTCTTTTCTTTTTAATCAGTCTGGCTAGCGGTCTGTCTATTTTGTTGATCTTTTAAAAAAACCAGCTCTTGGATTTATTGATTTTTTGGAGGGTTTTTCGTGTCTCAATCTCCTTCAGTTCAGCTCTGATCTTAGTTATTTCTTGTCTTCTGCTGGGTTTTGAGTTTTTTTGATCTTGCTCCTCTAGCTCTTTCAATTTTGACGATAGGGTGTCAATTTTGGATCTCTCCATTCTCCTCATATGGGCACTTATTGCTATATACTTTCCTCTAGGGACTGCTTTAAATGTGTCCCAGAGATTCTGGCATGTTGTGTCTTCGTTCTCATTGGTTTCGAAGAACTTCTTTATTTCTGCCTTCATTTCATTGTTTATCCAGTCGACATTCAAGAGCCAGTTGTTCGGTTTCCATGAAGCTGTGCGGTTCTGGGTTGGTTTCTGAATTCTGAGTTCTAACTTGATTGCACTATGGTCTGAGAGGCTGTTTGTTATGATTTCAGTAGTTTTGCATTTCCTGAGCAGTGCTTTACTTCCAATTATGTGGTCAATTTTTGAGTAGGTATGATGTGGTGCTGAGAAGAATGTATATTCTGTGGATTTGGGGTGGAGAGTTCTGTAAATGTCTATCAGGTTTGCTTGCTCCAGGTCTGAGTTCAAGCCCTGGATATCCTTGTTGATTTTCTGTCTGGTTGATCTGTCTAATATTGACAGTGGAGTGTTGAAGTCTCCCGCTATTATTGTGTGGGAGTCTAAGTCTCTTTGTAAGTCGTTAAGAACTTGCCTTATGTATCTGGGTGCTCCTGTATTGGGTCCATATATGTTTAGGATCGTTAGCTCTTCTTGTTGTATCGATCCTTTTACCATTATGTAATGGCCTTCGTTGTCTGTTTTGATCTTTGTTGCTTTAAAGTCTATTTTATCAGAGATGAGGATTGCAACTCCTGCTTTCTTTTGCTCTCCATTTGCTTGGTAAATCTTCCTCCATCCCTTTATTTTGAGCCTTTGTGTATCCTTGCATGTGAGATGGGTTTCCTGGATACAGCACACTGCTGGGTTTTGACTTTTTATCCAATTTGCCAGTCTGTGTCTTTTGATTGGTGCATTTAGTCCATTTACATTTAGGGTTAATATGGTTATGTGTGAATTTGACACTGCCATTTTGATGCTAGCTGGCTGTTTTGCCCGTTAGTTGTTGTAGATTCTTCATTATGTTGATGCTCTTTAGCATTCAGTGTGATTTTGGAATGGCTGGTACTGGTTGTTCCTTTCTATGTGTAGTGCCTCTTTCAGGAGCTCTTGTAAAGCAGGGCTGGTGGTGACAAAATCTCTGAGTGCTTGCTTGTTTGCAAAGGATTTTATTTTTCCTTCACTTCTGAAGCTCAGTTTGGCTGGCTATGAAATACTGGGTTGAAAGTTCTTTTCTTTAAGGATGTTGAAATATTGGCCCCCACTCTCTTCTGGCTTGTAGAGTTTCTGCCGAGAGATCTGCTGTGAGTCTGATGGGCTTCCCTTTGTGGGTGACCCGACCTTTCTCTCTGGCTGCCCTTAGTATTTTCTCCTTTATTTCAACCTTGTTGAATCTGACGATTATGTGCCTTGGGGTTGCTCTTCTTGCGGAATATCTCTGTGGTGTTCTCTGTATTTCCTGCATTTGAGTGTTGGCCTGTCTTGCTAGGTGGGGTAAATTTTCCTGGATAATATCCTGCAGAGTATTTTCCAGCTTGGATTCATTCTCTTCATCACATTCTGGTACGCCTATCAAACGTAGGTTAGGTCTCTTCACATAGTCCCACATTTCTTGGAGACTTTGTTCATTCCTTTTTGCGCTTTTTTCTCTGATCTTGGCTTCTCGTTTTATTTCATTGAGTTGATCCTCGACTTCAGATATTCTTTCTTCTGCTTGATCAATTCGGCTATTGAAACTTGTGCATGCTTCGCGAAGTTCTCGTATTGTGTTTTTCAGCTCCTTTAATTCATTCATATTCCTCTCTAAGGTATCCATTCTTGTTATCATTTCCTCAAATCTTTTTTCAAGGTTCTTAGTTTCTTTACGTTGATTTAAAACATGTTCTTAAAGCTCACAAAAGTTTCTCATTATCCACCTTCTGAAGTCCAGTTCCGTCATTTCGTCACAGTCATTCTCCGTCCAGCTTTGTTCCCTTGCTGGTGAGGAGTTTTGGTCCTTTCTAGGTGGCGAGGTGTTCTGGTTTCGGGTGTTTTCCTCCTTTTTGCACTGGTTTCTTCCCATCTTTGTGGATTTATCCACCTGTCGTCTGTGTAGTTGCTGACTTTTTGATTGGATCTCTGAGTGGACACCCAGATTGTTGATGATGGAGTATTTCTGTTACTTGGTTTTCCTTCTACCAGTCTAGCCCCTTCGCTGTACGACTGCTGAGGTCCACTCCAGGCCCTGCTTGTCTGGGGTGCACCTGTAGCGGCTGTGGAACAGCGAGGGATGCTACCAGTTTCTTTTTCTGCTATGTTTGTCCCAGGATGATGTCTGCCGATTGTCAGTCTTATGGATATAGAGGGGTCAGGGAGTTGCTTGAGGAGACAGTCTGTAGGAGCTCAAGTGCTGAGCTGTGAGCTCTGTTGTTCATTCAGGGCTGCTAGGCTGCTATGTTTAGTTCTGCTGCAACCTAACTCGTAAGAAAACCCCTTTTTTTTCCTCAGATGCTCTGTCTGGGGTGGGGGGTTGGGGCTTTCCTTGTGAGTGTCCGCCTCACTGTCCTGCCCAGCTAGGAGGCAGTCTAGTCACTTTTTGCCTGCCGAGGCTCCGCCCTGCTGGTGTGAGGTTCACCCTTTTCCTGCAGGCTCCGCCCTTCTGCTGTGGTCTCCGCCCTGTTGCCATGGGCTACGCCCTGCGGCGGAGTCTCTTTGTTGTACCGGGTTGCCTCGGCAGCGGCAGGCTGCCTCAGCAATGGGAGTAGGGGCTGATTGCCTTGGTAATGGCTGACGCCCCTCCCCTGCGGAGCTGCACTTTAAAAAAAAAAAAACCTATTCACCGGGAGCCTTTGGAATCACCGTTTTGTTTGTCGCACTGCGCTCCCCTAAATGCTGAGTCCCTGGGATTTCCTGGGCTGGGTCACAGTTCAAGACCCGTTCAGTCTCAAGTTCAGCCCTCTCGGGTCTTAGTTTGCCGGTTCAACAGGGCACCCGTAACAGTGCGCTTTTGTATGGAGCGCTGTGGAGCGCCTCTGCGCTCCGGCGCGGGCCGGAGCCACACCGGCTGCCGGCTGCGCCAGCGGAGACCTCTGCCTGGCGTCCCGCATCTCTTTTATACCTGGGGATTTCCCCGTTCTGTGGGCAACTAAGATCCGTCTGGAAATGCTTCCCCGACTCACCCTCTCCGTGCGTCCAGTGAGAGCTTCAATCCTGGGTTGTTCTCACAGCGCCATCTTGAGTCCTCCCCGCCTCAGCTCTTCTTGACCCTCCAACCACCATTCTAGTTATATTCTTCATTAATCACATTTTACCCTACACTCCTACCTTGGATAGGCTTTTGCAGTTGTAAGTCATAAATGCCTAACCCAGACTAGCTTAAACAATAACAACAACAATAATATATCAATATATTGGCTCATATAACTAAAAACAAATCTGGGTAGTATTGGATCAGATGCAGCCCTGTCCTAAGGTTCAAAAAATATTCTTGGGGTCCTACTCTGTCTCTTGCTATTGCTATTGATTGTCCAGTTGAAGAAAGACTTTTCCTCCACTTCAGCAATAAAGATAACACTCTAAATGCTCCAGACTGTATCAATTTAGCTCAGTTTTTATAAAGGAAAGAGAGAAACCTTTTTTCCAGCCTCCTTATGTAAAGACCCAAAGACTCTGATCTGTCCAGCTTGATATCTCACATCCATCCCAGCCTAAGACCATGAGGTTCTCAGACCAAGAGGACCAAAATTGCAACCAGAGAAAAAAATATGAAAAAAGCTTGCTGAACAGAAAATGCCAGTCTACTAGACAGTGGTACCCAAATTTCTAAGAACACAGATTTCCTGTCCTGTTTCAGACCCACCCACTCAGAATCTTTCAAAGCAAGCCCTGATAAATATATATCTCCTGGATCATGGCAGTAAGTAGTATGCTGTTCATTCAGGCTACTCCATCTACCTTTGGCCATCTCTCAATTCCTGTCTACTTTTCCAGGCCTTGCTCAAACCCCATCTCCTGTAGGAGGACCTCTTATATTTTCAAAAGTGATCTGAGAATAATAATTGCTTTCTCTAACATAGGTACAAATGGCTTTGGGGAGGAGGTGAGCTGTGGATCAGGGTCTTGACTAATGGCCAATATTTTGATCAGTATGGAGAATGAAGAGAAGGCTTTTCTAGAAAGAAAGAAACATAAGAATCTAAAGTGCAAAGATTATTTTGCAGAGAATGAATAAATAAATTTGGCTGAAACAGGGTAACCAGGGAAATAGCAAGACAAGAATATTGATAGTTTTGCCACCAGATTATGCAATGTCTTGAAAGCCAAAGTAAGAATGTTTTATTTTGTCCAGGATTCTAAAGCTTTTCAATATATTGATCTCTTTTTACTTGAGGCAAGCAATTAGGGCCTAGTACAGTGGGAACTTCTGAAGCAGTCTCTTCCACAAGCACCCTCGTCAGTTTATCCAAGTTCTCAGAAAAATGTACTATGCTTGTCACAAGGGGGAAAAGGTTATAAACACTGAATGAAGCAAAAGGGAGCCAATTTAAAAAAAAGGTTTTTTGGTTTTTTTTTTTTTTTGAGATACCGTCTCACTTTATCTCCCAGGCTGGAGTGCAGTGGCACAATATAGTCTCACTGCAACCTTTGCCTCCTGGGTTCATGCACAATTCTTTTACTTCAGACTCCCAAGTAGATGAGATTACAGGCATGTGCCATCACATGCAGCTAATTTTTATATGTTTAGTAGAGATGGGGTTTTGCCATGCTGGCCATGCTGGTCTCGAGACACTCATCACAGCTTCTAACACGTAGTGAGCATTAAATAAATAATAGCTATTATCATAATGCCAAAAATGCAAAGATCATATTATGTCTGGAAATCTCTTAATATAATACACCTCAACCATGTGTCAAAAGCTTTAAAAAACAATAAATTTAAAAGAAATTTGATTAAAAGTCAACACTCATCCTTGATTCTTTGTTATTACAAAATTGAAACAAAAAGACATTTCATTAACATAATTCAAAACACTTAAACCTTCAAGACGCATTTTGCTTAACAGTCAATTGATCAAACACAGATTTGATTTAGCATAAGGTATTGCTTAACATGATAAAAACATGAAACATACAAAAGAGATACAACTGTTGAAATGAGGAGAAATATGTTTTCTGCACAAGAGAGGGTGATGTCCTGGGATGGGGAAGATGCATGAGAAGGGAAAAAGGAAAATGCACTGAAATATATTTAGAATTGACAATAATTCAAATACTCAGTACATAATTGAGTAAAAAAAATACAAAAATCAAAACTTCAGAATATAAGAAGTAGCTATCTAGAAAACAAAACATGAAAAATGGTGGACTGCACTCACCCCTGCAAAGAATAGGCCAAACACACATAATAATCAGAAATAACTCTTGCAAGAAATAGGCTGTCCATGTATTAAGATGAACACTGTAAAACCTTGATGAAACATGTAAAATATTTGGATAAATGGAGAAACATAACATATTCCTGGAGGGAAAGCTGAATACGTAAAGATATTGTGTTCTCAAATTAACTTAAATATTAATAAAATCATAATTGTATGGGGGAGAACTGAACAGAACAATTCTCATGTTTAATCAGGATAATAAACAGAGATGAATAGCTTTGCCTTTTCTTTGTTAAATTAAAAATCACGAGTAGGAAACAACAGATATTATAACATATAAATCTATATTGATTATGTCCTTGACAGAGACCAGAAACACAGATCAGTGAAACACCTTAGAAACAGACCCTGCTATTTATAAAGTTTTAATAAATTATTAAAGAAATATTAAAAATCAATGGGGAAAATAATTATTTCATAAATTATGCTGAAAACTGTTTTAGCTATTTAGAAAAAAATTCAGTTTTTAGAGCATATGATGTCACATTAATTTAAAAACTAAATGCAAAAATTAACAAACAAGCTATCTTCACAGTAGATGGAAAAGGATTATTAAGCACGAAAATGGTAAAGGAGTAGTAACAGAAATGAGCTCAAAATGAAAAGTTTGAAATAGCTACCTGTGTGAAATTTAAAACTTCTCTAAGTCAAAACAAACATTGAAAGGTTAAACAGCAAACTGGAAAAGCACTTATAACTAATAAAACAAAGGTCTAACGTCCTAATATATAAAGAGCTCCCAGAGATCAATGTAGAGAATTTAAAATTCTTTAAAAAACAAATGAGTAAGACATTAAGAGGCAAGAAGGAAATGCATTAACAGAGGGAAATACAGATCACTGATAAGCATGCAAAACATGGCCTAACAGTAACAATTAGAGAAATAAATATTAAAATAAAAGATTCAATGTTACATTAGCAAAGCTTTTATAGAGATTAAAATAAATTATAGTTAAGTTTTGGAGTCAGAATCATTCTCATGTAGAGCTGGTAGACATGAATTGTTCAGCTTTCTGAGCAGCACTCTGGCAATATGAATCAAGTCATAAAAATATTCATGTCCTTCAACCAATTATTTCCACTTTCAGGAATCTCTTTGAAGGGCTTAACCAGAAAGGCAACCAGAGTTCTCTTTAAGATTTTGCATTGCAGCATTGTCCATAAGCAGGAAGAGACTCCCTAAATTTCTAACAATAGAGAAATGGTTATGTAAATTAAATTGGAGCATATTAGAGAATATTGTTCAGGCATAACAATATTTTTGAAGAGTATTTGATGGTATAGTCAAAAGCATTCAGTATGCTCTCAGTTATGTTTGAAAAATAAAATGTGAGCTATGAATAGAAAATGCCTTGTACAAAATCTCCATAAAATTATTGAAGGCTATTGCTTGAATATGGGATAGTGATTAATTCTATTTCGTTTCCTACTATTTTTCAACTTATCTACAATGAACATATTGTTACCTTATACTTACAGAAAATGTTAAATATTTCTTTAGAAGAACTTAGGTAACCCTCCCATAATGATGCAGCTTTGTTTGTTTGCTTGTTTAATCAAAAAAGTCTGCAGAAAGACTCACCTACAACCTCTGCAATCATGAAAATGAAGCATATTGCTGAAGCAGCACAGAGTTTCCACTTGGCATAGGCGTGCTCATTTGCCCTGTTCTCTGTGGGCCGGGAGTCACTGTGGCAATGGTACATGCCTCCTGACTCCAGCTCCTCTGGTCTCTCTCGGGGAAACTGATCTTTATTCACCGATTTCTGTTGAAGTTCCACACTATGGATGAGTTTGACAGAAGCAAGAAATGAACATAGTTACAAACAAGCAGCTCATTGACCACCCTGCCCATACTTGGAACCACTATTAGGACATTGGCTAACTTGCTAGGAAGTGTTAGTTTGCAACTCCTTCTACAAAGAAATATCAAGTATAAGAAGCAAGCAAGAAATTTCCTTCTAAACCCCAACTACTAAAAGTTTAGTTTTATTCAGTTAATACACCACCAATGATTAAGAGACAGCAAAGGAATAGGAGAAAAGAAGCAGATTGATTTTAAAGGGATTTCTTCCCAGTTATTTCACTTTTAAAAGACATTGGACACTGTGTTACAAAATAAAATATAATAAATCAGGGTACATTGTACAATATGTGTATATGAGCCAGACTGAGGATTGAAATACACATCAACGTCATTGATAGATCATAGCACTTTTTCCTGCTGAGTCTGTATGTACTCTCAGAGACCTTCTTACCACCATTCTGCAGACAGTGGCAACCAGTTAATCAATGTTATCATGAGAGTTGAAACTTACTTATAGTTCCCAAAGCAGGCAGCAAGTATCAGTTCTGCTCAAATATAAAGCAGGATTTAGTCACTCATAGAATTTCACAGATGGAAGGGTAGACATATGTTCTAACCCCGTTTTTTCTTTTTTTTAAACAATTTTTATTGATGCATAATAAATGTACCTAATTTAGGGTACATGTGATAATTTAATACATTCCAATAATTTTAAAGATCAAACCAGTATACTTGAGATGTCCATCACCTTAAATATTTGTATTTTCTTCATTTTAGAAGCATTTCAGTTATTCCTTTCTGGGTATTTTGAAGTATACGATAGATAATTGCAAACTATATAGTCACCTCACAGATGTATCAAACACTAGATCTTTTTCTGCTCTCAAATCATATGTTTGTACCCATCAATCAACCTTCCTTTATACCTTCCTCCTCTCTACGCTTCTCAGCCTCTTGTAACCAGCAATCTACTCTCATCTTCATGAGAGCCACTTTTTTGGCTCCCATATGTAAGTGAAAACGTGATATTTGTCTTTCTGTGCTTGGCTTATTTCACTTAACTGCAACCCCATATTTCTCGGCTGAGGTAACTAAGGTTTGGGGAGTTTAAGTAATTGACTGAGGTCAAATATCCAGGAAATGGTGGAGTGGGAATCCCAAGCCCACTGTTTACTCTGTCATGCCTAAAACCAATTTTAGGTGTCCTGATGGTGGGGCAGGAAGGCAAATGTCAATCTCCATGGATCTTGAACAAATCACATTTTTAAAGTTTTAAAAATAAGCTCATGTACAGAATAAGAGTCTTGGAATTAAGAACTTTGCATTCCTGGCTTTGAAAGGTAACAAACAAACAAACAAAACTAGCAATATATTCACTTTCCCTTTATTTCATTTAGGCTGTCACCATTCAGAATTAAAATTCTGATGGTTTGAGCTGAAATGACAATTATTATTCTGACTCTAATTATTATACTTGATTTTTCTGAATAAAATAATATATATTCATCATAGAAAATCTGAAATAACAAAAAAACACAAAGCATAGGGAAAAATAACTGGTAATCTTATCTCCAAGAGACAATTATTATTGATATTTTATTGTGTAGCTTTGTAATATGTGAATACACTTTTTAAATAATTAGAATCCATATTAATTAGGATGCTTTGGGTTACAAGTGTGGAAAACAAGACTCTTGCTAGGATAATTAATAAGTAAGTATTCTTGGTTTTGCAACTGAAAACACCTGCAGGGGCAAGATTTCAGATACTCTTTGACCAGGTCTCCAGATTCATTTCTCTGTGGTTCTCAGCTATTCTTCAACCTCACCCTGGTCTTCCTCATGGTAGTAGGATGGTTGTCAAAGGTAATCAGTCAGACTGTGTATTTCTTTTTTAATATATATGCAGAGAGCGTATCCCATATCAAACTGCTAATCAAGAGTCTTGATGTGCATATGGATTTGGCTAAATGAGAAACAACCATTATACCCAGGAGAATATGGATGAGCTGATTGACTTCGGCATTGTCACACTCAGAAGACTGGCAAAACCCAGCCATGCTGACTCCTAGAGCTGAGAATAGGGAACATTCTACCTAAACCACGTGGCTGCTCCTCAGTGAGGAAGTGCTAGAATGGATGTGAATAAGGTGATTGTATCACAAGAGGATCCTACCAAAGATACAGCTTCTGAACCTCATTCCTAGCTATAAATATTGTTAATATTTTCTCAATTTATAAAATGTTTATATCATTATGTTTAAAATGTGGAGGGCATTATTTATTTAATATAACTATATCATAGCATAATTAACTGATTTTTTATTGTTGGACAACTCATTCTTTTCCAATTATTTGCTCATATAAGCACTACTATGATTACATCCTTATAGTTAATCTTCACTCAATATATTATCTCCTTAAACTGGAATCTCAAAGGGGAAATTACTTGGTGAAAAGGTACCTACATGTCTAAGGAATTTGATATATGTTGCCAAATTGGCTTTGGAATATACATCAAGGCCAATTTACATCATTGGTTTTTTTACCAATGATGTGAATAGCACTCAGGATTTTGAGTAGTTTTGAATAATCTTCTTAGTTGGAATAAGAACAATTTGGAGAGTAACAAATAAAGTACTTATATTTTAAATGAGTAGATTTTTGCCTTTGTTACATAACAATATTCTAACAATAAATAACCATAGAATTTGGTAGTGTGGATCCCCAGTGGACATCAACTCAGAGGAGCCTGAGTACTAACATGAACACATTGCTGAGATTTACTCTTTCCTTGGACTGAGAAGACAGCGTAAGCAAAGCAGGCTCGCCAGTTGTTCTGGAACTGCCTGATGTGCTGTGGTTATATGAAGCATTGCTTTATTTTATGGTTTTCATGAATCTTATGACCAGGGAAAGCCAAGTAGTCAGTGACCAGGAGAGATAATTTATCCTGGAGCAACTTAGAAACCAGACGAAGACAAGAATCAAACTTGGGGGAAAGGCCCTGGGCAATGCCACAGGAGGAAAGTGTGAAAATGTGGGCAACTTTTACTTTTGTGTGTGCCTCCCTGTCTTGGATTCTAAGATTAGCGAATATGGATATGCTTTTAGCTCAGACTGATCCTTGAAGCACTAAGCCAGAAATCCAAAACTGGGCTTCATAAGGTCCATTGAAATTGTATACATTGTGTTCGTGTGTGTGCATGTGTCTGTGTGTGTTATGTGTGCGTTTATGGGAAAGGCAAGAGTACACAGTCTTCATTTGGCTCCTTAAAGAGTCTGTGACTTCCAAGAAGTTAAAAACCAAAGTTAAGATACATTCCTCATCATCTCATTAAAGCAAAGTTATTTAAGTGTCTCTAGATGCAGAACAGACTCTTGATCTGAACAATGATATGAATTTTAAGTATTATTTTAAGAATAATGTTATAAAAAGCAAATGCTATGATGCAACAAAGAAACCCACTGAAATGTGAATCTGCTGTTAATGTACAAATCCCCAAAAAAGTTTCCCATGCATTCAAATATGGCAACAACTTTAAACATTAGGAATAATTTTTAAAGCCGAAGAAATTTACTGTAGCATCGAAGAGAAGAAAAGATGGAGTAACAGAGATGTAAAAGTATGGAAATATTAGAAAATTTGATGTCAATATTCTAGAACTTTGATTTCATCTCTAAAAATAGGATTTAGAAAATGGGACTTTATTTTTGCAATCTTGGAGAAACTTTGATTTTTTAATTTTATTTTTGTTTAGTGGTAGAAGTTACATTCCTTTGCTTCTATTTCCAAAATAATGTTGGTAAAATTTTTATTTTTTACCCTCTTATTTCAAATGTTGAGTACATAAAATCACTTTACTTTTATACTTTCATATCACTTTTCCCAAGAACCTCAAATCGCTATTCTTCTTAGAAGGGGAGAGAAAAGTCTCAGTTGCACTATGAACTTCTCATATTTCATTCATACATAATTAAATATTTATTGCATACCTACAAAAGTCCTGCATCATCAGAAGTATTAATGATACCATGTTGTATGAGGCAAACAAAGTTCCTTCTCTAAGGAACTTGTATTTTAGTAGAGGGAGACAAAGAATGAATGAATTAATAGTAACAGAGACTATATAGTATGATGGATGGTGAGCAGGAGAGGGAAGATGAACCACCTTAAATGTGGTGGGAAGGGAAGACACTTCTACGGAGGTGATATCTCAGCAGCAAGTTATAGAATTACCAGGGAAAAACCTATGTGAGTGAAGGCTGTCAGAAGTAGAGGGCATTGCTGGAGCAAAAGCCCAAAGGCAAGAAAGATTTTCTTGTTCAAGCGCTTGTCTCAAACAGCAAAAAACTACATAGGTTGACCTGTGGCATAAAGAAGGCATGAGATTAAAAGAGGTCAAAAAAGTAGACAGGGATCAGATTTTGTGGAATACTGCAGGCCATCCTAAAGAGTTTAATTTAATTCAAGGTCTAAAAGGAAAAATGTGGCAGGTTTTGAGCTGACAAGTAATATTACATGGTTCACATTTCTAAAATGATCACTTTGGGTACTGCCTGGAAGACTAGAGTGTAGAGGATCAAAACAGAAACCCTTAGGAGGTGGCTACAGCCAACACGTAGGTGGCTTGGATCCATGTGGTGACAATAAAAATGGAAAGAAGTAGACATATTTGAGGGACATTTGGGAGGTGGAGTCAACAGGACTTGCAAATCAATAGCATTAGTTAAGGGGGAATAATAGAGGCGTGAGAAAGATGACTGGTTTCTGGTTAGAGTAAGGAAGAGAAGGGCATGCCAATTTCTGAGATGGGCTGAGTGGCAGGCAATGCAGTATAAAGGCTGAGAGCTTGGGTTCTGGCAACCCACCACCTCAGTTGAACTCCCAGCCTTACCGCTCGCTAGTCATCTGACTGTAAGAAAGTTACTTAACCTCTCTGTGCCTCAGTTTCCTAATCTGAAAATGGAAATAATGATAGCATCTCTCTCATTGGCTGGTTGAGAGATTTTTAGCTAATTCACATAAACCACTTCAAATTGTGACTGGAACAAGATAAGTGCACAAATTTTTTAATTGTTTTATTATATTCATTAACCACATTACATTATTATTACTGTGCTTTAGGAAGAATAAAGTAGGCTATACTGCAAAACAACTTTCAGGATAAGCATTTTTGTAAAAAGACTTAGATAATAAAAAAGCAAACCATTTTTTTTGTTTCTCTTTTGCCCACATCTGCTATTCCAGATTTTACTCCACTGACATCAGTTTTGTATGAATTGACCCTGGAGATTGACTGTCCATTCCTAAATGGAAGATAAAATCAAAGAGGGAAAGAATGTTCCTGTAATCCCTTAGCAGTTCTTCACTTCTGTTTCCCTGCTTCACCATTCTCCTTGTCTGCCCTAGAAATAGTCCTATATGCTCCATCCCTGAGACTCTGTCTTGAATATAGTAGATGTTCAGTACATGTTTGTTGAGATTAGATTTCGCCAATGTTTATGAAATAGATGAGTGATGTGAAAGTAATAGTTTGAAGGGTGAGAACTGGAAATGTTTACAGAATCAAATGTCATGTTTTGTCCTAGACAAACATTCAATCACCCGCCCTGTTTTAAGCAACTTTATTAAGCTATAATTTGTGTACTTTGGGAGGCCAAGGCAGGCAAATCACTTGAGGTCAGGAATTCAAAACCAGCCTACCCTGCATGGTGAAACCCCATCTCTACCAAAAATATATAAAAATTAGCCAGGCATGGGGTGGGTGCCTGTAATCTTAGCTACTGGGGAGGCCAAGGCAGGAAAATCACTTGAACTCAGGACAAAGGTTGCAGTGAGCTGCGATCATGCCACTGTACTCCAGCCTGGGCAACAGACCAATACTCTGTCTCAGAAAAAAGAAAAAGATATAATTTGTGATATCTTGGAAATGATCTATTTAATCTATATGAATTAATGGTTTTCAGTATAGTCACACAGTTGTGAAATCATTACCAAAATAAATATTCATTAGCAGTAATTCCCCATTCTCCTTACACCCACTCCCAGGCAGCCATTAATCTACTTTCTGTCTTTACAGATTAGCCTGTTCGAGACATTTCCTATAAATAGGATCATATAATATGAGGGCTTTTGTGAATAGCTTCTCTCACTTAGCATCATGCTTTCAGGGTTTATCCATGTTGTAGCAAATATCAGCATGTCATCAGTACTACCTTTTATTTCCAAATGTTATTTCATTGTGTGGATACACACAATTTTACATAGTCAGTTGATGGATATTGGGTGTTTTCTTTTTTGTTGTTGTTGAATATTCTGAATAATGCTACTATGGAAATATGTATAAAAGTGTTTTGTAGCAGTGTTTTCCCTTCTCTTCCAATCTAGCAATGGAATTCCTGAGTCATAAGACAACTTTATGTTTGACTGCTGGACTGTTTTTCAAAGCATATTACAGTGTATGAGAGTTCCTATTTCTCCAAATCCTTGCTAACACTTGTTATTGTTTTTTATTATAACCATCCTACTGGGTATGAAGCAGCATCTCATTGTGGTTTTGATTTGCATTTCCCTAATGACTAATGATATTGAGCACATTTCATGTGCTTATTACACATTTGCATGTTTTCTTGGAGAAATGTCTATCAATATTCTTTACATATTTTAATTGATTTATTTATATATTTTTATTAATTATAACAGTTTATATATTCTTATACACATCCCTTGTAAGATATGTAATTTGTAAATATTTTATCTCAATATGTGCCTTATCTTTTTATTTTCCTGTATTATTTACAGAACAAAATATTTTGATGTTCTCCAATATATATCATTTTTCTTTTATCACTTATACTTTGGGTGTCATGCCAATAAACCATGTCCTAACCTAAGATCACATGTTTTCATTTAAGGGTTGTGTAGTTTTTGCTCTTATATTTAGGTCTATAATCCATTTTTTTAGTGAATTTTTGTAGTATGGTGTCAGAAAGGTATACAAATTAACTCTTCTGCTTATGTACATCCAGTTGTCCTAGCAATCGTTGTTGAAAAGACAATTTTCTTTAACCATTGAATTGTCTCGGATCCCTTGTTGAGAAACAATTGACCACACATATAAGAACTTATTTCTGGACTGTAAATTCCATCCCATTGGTCTATATATCTACTTCTATGCCAGTGCCACGCTCTTGTGATTGCTATAGCTTTGTATTAACTTTTGAAATCAGGAAGTGTGTGTCCTCCAAAGTTATGCTTTTTCAAGATTCTTTTGCCTTTCCTAGGCTCCTACCCATAAATTATGGGACTAGATCAACTTCTTCAAAAAGTCAGTTAGGATTTTAGTAGTAATTACATCAAATTTCCATGTAAATTTTGAGAATAATGTCATCTTAGCAATATTAAGTTTTCTAATCCACAAACATGGGATATCTTTTCATCGATTTATATCTTTTATTCTTTCTTTAATGTTTCTAATTCTTTCATTGTTTTGTACTTTTTAGTGTAAAAGCTTTGGGCTTCATTTATTAAATTTATTCTAAAATATATTATTATTTTTATACTATTGTAAATGAAGTTGATATCTTAATTTCATTTTCAGATTTTTCATTGCTACTGTATAAAAATACAATTACTGTTTATATATTGATCTTTTTTACTGTGACCTTACCAAACTTGTTTATTAGTTCTAAAATTTTTAAATAGATCTTTTGGAACTTTCTACATATAAGATAATGTCATTTGAAAACAATGATAATATTAATTCTTTCTTTCCAATCTGAATGTCTTTTATTTTGTTGTCATTCCTAATTGTTCTGGCTAGAATATATAGTAAGTACCATGTTGAGTAGAACTCATGAGAGTTGATGTTTTTATCATGTACCTGATATTGGGGGAAAGCTTTCAGACTTTCACAATAATTATGGTAAAAGACTACACATTGGTACAGTGTATATACTGCTCAAGTAATGGGTGCACCAAAATCTCAGAAATCACCACTAAAGAGCTTATCCATGTAATCAAACACCACCTATTCCCCAAAAATCTGTTGAAAAGTAAATTATGATATGAGCCACGGGTTTTTCATAGATGCTTTTGAAGAAGTTTTATTCTATTTCTAGTTTAGCAGGTGTTTATATAATTTAAGCGTGTTGAATTTTGTCCATTTCTTTGACTGCATCTGGTAAGTGATCATGTGGGCTTTGTTCTGTATCCTGTTAATATGTTGTATCACTGTGATTGTATTTCAGATGTTAAATTAAGCTTGCATTACTCAGATAAATCCCATTTTATCACTGTTAATAATTAACTTTTATATGTTGCTGGATTCAGTTTACTCGTATTTTTTGAGGATTATTGCATTTATGTTCATAAGGGATATTGTTCTGTAGTTTTATTTTCTTGTGATATTTCCTCCTTTTTTTACTGTCAGCAGAATATTGACCTAGAATGAGTTAGGAAGCGTATTTACGTCTCTTCTATTTTGGGGAAGAATTATGATGAGTTAATATTCATTCTATTTTAAATTTTGGTAGAAATCACCAGGGAAGACATCTAGATTTGGGCTTTTTTGTGTAAGGTTTTTTGAAATTTATTAATAATTCAATATTTTATCAGATATTCTATTTCTTCTTAAGTTCATGTGGTAGTTGGTGTCTTTCTATGAATTTATTCATTTCATCTAAGATTATATAAATTTTATTTTTTGCTGTTTACTATTAAATCTGTTTATAGAAGAAAGGAGAACAAATTGTCTTTTATAATTGCCCACATTATTACCTTTATTGGTGCTATTTTTTTTAGTCTTGATTCAACTTAATATCTGGCATCATTTATTTTCTTTAATATTCCTTCTTTGACCATTTCTTTCTTTACTGTTTTTGTAAAGTAAATCGAGCAACAACTTACCCTAGATTTCCTTTGTCTTTATTTCACCTTTATTTTAGAAAGATAGTTTAGGTGGATATAAGATTATTAGTTAATAGGGATTTCTTTTTCTTTTACTGCTTTAAATGTCAACTCACTTCCTTTGCTTCTGGTAGAAGTTGGCTGTTTCTGATTGGAATGCTCTCATATATAATAAGTCTTCTTTTTCTCTCTTGCTGCTTTTAAGGTTTTTTTATTTGTGTTTTGCTTTTAATAGTTTTACTATAATGTGTGAGGGTGTAAATCTATTTGCTTGATTCTTCTTAGAGTTTGTTGTCCATTATGAATGTGTAGATTAATATTCAACAAACTTCAGAAGTTTGGGGCCATTAATTCTTTGACTATTTTTCTGCTCCTTTTTCTCTCTCCTTCTGGCCCTCTTATTATGCATATATTAATACATTTAACAACCTACCAAATTTCTCTGACGCTCTGTTGATTTTACTTCATTTATTTTCTCTCTGTTCTTCATGCTGCATAATATCTTCCAATCTATTTTCAAGTTCAGTGATTCTTTCTTCTTCCAGCTTCTATGAGTAGAGCTCTACTGTTGAACCCCTCTAGTGAAATTTTAATTTCACATATTGTATTTTTTAGCTTCAGAATTTTTGTTTGGTTCTTTTCAAAAAAAATAATTCTAACTGTTCACTGATATTCTCAATTTTATGAGACATTTTTAATCATACCTATCTTTAATTCTTTGTTCTTTGATTTTCTTTAATTCTTTTAATGTATTTATAATCACTGTTTTGAAATATTTGAACTCTGTGTCCAACACCTGGACTGGTTTTTTTTTTTTTCTTTTTGAGATGGAGTTTTCACTCTTGTTACCCAGACTGGAGTGCAATGGCGCGATCTTGGCTCACCACAACCTCCGCCTCCTGGGTTCAGGCAATTCTCCTGCCTCAGCCTCCTGAGTAGCTGGAATTACAGGCATGCACCACCATGCCCAGCTAATTTTTTGTATTTTTAGTAGAGACGGGGCTTTACTATGTTGACCAGGATGGTCTCGATCTCTTGACCTCATGATCCACCTGCCTTGGCCTCCCAAAGTGCTGGGATTACAGGCGTGAGCCACCATGCCCAGCCCCACCTGGACTGTTTCTACTGACTGCTCTTTTTCATCATGTATAGGTTATTCTTTCATATATATATATATATATATATATATATATATATAATAAATGCTGATGCATTCGGGGAGTTTTATATAATATATTGTAGCAATTCTGGATACTGATCTCCCATGTGTATTTTGTTCTTGTCAACTTACTTGATGTTTTATTTGTTTGGTGACCTGGTTTGCCTAGTGAACATTATTTCCTCTGACTTTCCCTGCATGTGCAGCCTCTGTTGCCATTCCTCACAGGGTTCATCACTGAGTAGATGCACAGTCATTCTTATCCTCTCCCATTTCCAAAGGATAATAATCACTTTAGTTGTGTTCACTTTGACTGTTTCTTTCCACTGTCTCACTGTTAGGTGATTGTTCTGCTTGTGTTGGTATCACACTCAGATTTTGGTCTTCTTAATTGCTTGCTGAACTGTTGCTCTACTGTTTTCAATAATATTCTGAGGTATGAATTGACCAACAATCTGATCCAATTAAATTTGGTTTCTTTATTAATTACTCTGCTTCAGCTACTATAACAATATTTCACAGAATGGGTGGCTTAAACTACAGAGATGTGTTTCCTCACAGTTCTGGAGGATGGAAGTCCATGATCAAGATGCTAGCAAATTCACAGGTGAGGGTTTTCTTTCTGCCTAATAGATGTCTGCCTTTTTATTACTTCCTCACACAGTCTTTCCTTAGAGTATACTCACAAAAAAAAAGAGTGAGCTATCTAGAGTCTCTTCTTATAAAACATTAATTCTGTCAGATCAGGACCCCACTCTTATAACCTCAATTAAACTTAATTACTTTCTAAGAGACCCCATCTCCAAATGCAGCCACACTGGGCATTTGTGCTTCAACATGTAATTGTAGCAGACATAAACATTCAATCTATAACAGGCTTCTTTACAGGGGTAATATTTGAGACCAAATTTTGTGGCTAGTGCCAAATCCAGGAGGGCATTTCTTACCTGTGTTTTTTCTGCCTGTCTCTATTTAACTTCTAGCTGGTCTGCCACTAACTTGTTGCTGTCATGAAGCAACAAGTCTACTCCTAATTGCTCACCAGAAAAATCTTCATTGTTTTCAACAGTGTCCCTATGCTTGAAATGCCCCATGCTCTCTTAGAAATAAAATTTCACTTGTGTATCATCAGTCTTCTAAGGGAAAGATACATAGCCTTCATACTTACAGCCTGCCTCTCCCATGAGTAGTACTGTTGCACCACTGCACCAGAGCTGGCAGCAGAGACAGTGATCTACTTCTCCTAGAGCACTACTCTTGCTCTACAAGTGGAGCACTGAATGTGGATAGTAGTCCCTAGTCTTTTTTGCTTGTGCCTCCTGGAATATATTCTATACACTATGAGTGATCCAGGGTGGGGATATTCAGGACCTTGCTGCTCCTGGGCTAGAGATTATACCCTACGAGAGGAAACTGGGTGGAGGAGGGAATCCATAGTCCACTTGGCCATGTCTACAATGAATAGAATTTCTGCAACCTAAAGTTGGGACAATATGAGATTCCAACAGCCTTTTGCTCCAGAGGTGAACTATGATCTTTAACTAGCAGTTTGGAGGGGAGAAAGCTCTGTGTTTTGACTACACCTACTCAGAGCTGAGCTCCCATTATACTGAGCTTGGGGAAGAGGAGAGGTTAATGGAGCAGATCCTGGCTCAGATGCCATAGACTCTCACTTCTTACTGAGATTTGGATTTTCTTGAATAAATAATTCTTAATTTTCTGCATGCCCTTAAGACAACTTCTAGAGATTTTCATATTTTTAAAAATAATTTTCACCTGTTACATAGTTGTTGAAAAGGTTCTAGCAGTATACCTCTACTGTCTGTCCCTGCCCTTATTTCCTCTGCACTTCTTCAACATGACTTGGGAAAAAGAGAAACTTGATCACTCCCATCTAGAACCAACTTATCTTTTTCTACAATGAACCCAAAGTACAGATAATCCAATCAATAAAACAAGACTGGGAGGGAATACAGAGGGTGAAAAATATGGTTCATGGCACCTACTAAGTCCATATTACTCCTTCCTGTGGTAAAATGTCTGTAAAGATTACCGCCAGCAATTCCTGTCATCCTATATACACATGCAATCAAGAGGTGAAATCTATTTCCTCACCCATGAAATCTGAGACTTGGGACTTGCTTTAACCCATAAATTGTGATAAAAATGATACTGTGCTGGTTCTGGGCTTAAGGTATCTGAGAACAGTCAGCTTCCACTGTTACTCTCCTGCTACTCTGGACTGCCATGTAAGGAATTCCAGGCTAACCAGATAAAGTGAGACACCATACGGAGAGATAAGCCATGGGAAGAAGAATTAAGACCCCTGCCCCAGACAAAAGCCAACACAAAGATCTCAGTCATGTGAGTGAAGCCACATTAAGCCTTCTAGCCTAGCCCAGATACCAGCAGAATGCAGCCTTCCATTCCAGCTAATCCCACACTGAATGCTCCCAAATCCTGACCCAGAGAATCACAATAAAATAGTTGTTGTTTAAGCCATTACCTTTTGGGGTAGTTTGTTGCACAATAGATAAATGAAACGCTCCATTTGTGGAATTCAATAATAAAGTTTTCTTCTGATTAAGTTTCGTAATCGCTGGTAACAATTTAAATAGAAAGCTAATAATACGTGGGGAAAAAAGGAGGAAGAAGGAAAAAAGAGGAGAAATAGCAGGGGACAAAGTTATCTATGATTAATAGGGACAGAACAAAATAAATGAGATAGACTGGGATAGGTGAGGGAAAAAGTGATTAAGTGAGGGGATTCAGGGACATGTGACCTAAGGAGGAAATAGATTAAGGATTCAGGAGCCCACATGGTAGATGTATGTGTACAGGAGATGTAGAGGGAAAAGGGGAACACTAAATTAACAAGCAGGGGACCTGGGTCCATAGCCCAATTCTGTTGTAATTAGCCATCTGCCCTCAAGACGGACATTTATTCTAACCTCAAGAAAAGCTTTTGTTCTATCTGGCATTCAGTGTTTTACATAATAAAATGAGGGATAGAGATAAATAATCTCTTGCAGATTTAATTTCTTTCCCTCGACAAGAAAATACAAATGACTTTGACAATTCTTATAAACACTGTGTCCTGAAAACCATACCCATTTATGGGGTGAATAAGACTTTGTAATTCTAAGTGGCTGGCTTATTTTGCAATAGCCTATGTTAATAGTCTATGTTAATGAGAAGGAAAATATTACTCTTTCAATAATTTAGAGATGCTGTATTGATAGTGTCTGTAGGGTTAACAATTTCTTATCCAAGATTTCTGCCTGACTTGCCATGAGGCTTTGTTTTATATGTTAATAACCTCAATAAATCATATCTAATATTTTCTAAGAAAAATATTCAAATGTGAGACTGCTAGATTCTTTGTTTTAAGCCAAGTCATAAATATCCTTTTTATAAAATCTCTTTGCTGTTGTTAAAATATTTGATGCTATCAAACATAGTATCACTACTCCTTAGAATATTAATGTGGCTTTGTGAAACAAGAACATTACACATATTATTAATGGGTGAGTGTTCTCTTAAATTCTTCTAACATGAATTCTTTTCAAATTTTTATTAGCTTATTTATATTCACTGAATATCCTTCTTTTTTGAACCCCATTCAGATTCAACTCCTCAAACAAACCAAGCTCACATTCTTATATATGTGAAAGTATATTTTCTGTCCAATTATCTCAGTCTGGAAAACTTTCCTTAAACCTACTTCTATGTCGGTTATCCCTAACCCTACTTTAATTTCTTTTATTTTTTCAGCTGTTAGCCTATTACTTCTGAAAAAGCTTCCTTTGATCCCAAAGTCCAGTTATTCTCATTGAACACCCTCAGTATGACACGAATACACTCTGTTATAATTGCCTTGTTCTAATACATATTTCACATTAGACTAAGTTTTAAGAGGACAAAGATCTGAGGCTAGACATTTTTTTCTTTCTCATTATAAGTCCCGCACTTAGCACAGGTGTGTTCAGTCAATAATTGTTAACCAAGTGAAAAATGAATGAACATATTGCATGTGACACTGTGGGAGATATCAAAAAGAAATGGAATACTTTGTAGAACATTAAGATCAGCTGTATTTATTATAGGTATGTATGTTAGTAATGATATTTTATGAGTAAGAAAACAATTCATTATAAGATCAATACAACCACAATTTTGCCATATAGTTGAAGTCTTAATTTTTTCTAAATATAATGTAATAAAATTTACTCTCTATCTTACAATTGAGGAAGGAAAAGTAAACATATTAGGTTAGATAGGTCTGTCTGCTGGAAGAAACACTACAGATGAAAAGCACATCAATAAAATGTGTTCCTTATGCAATTAGGATATTGAAGGAATCAAATCAACTATATAAAGTATTGCATTTTTCAGAATATAAAATACATGTCAGTCAACAACTTACAAAATGTTCCAAAGTGCCCCTAAGTTGCAGAGTAAAAGTTTACAGTTCAGAAAAACAAGGTATAGGAATTAATTGGATATTCAAGAGAGAAAGTTGTGAAGCAGACACAGACATCTATTACCTTTCTAGTGTAAAAGCGTACATCTTGGCGGCTTTATCGTTCACAAGATACGTTCTTTCAAGAAACTCCATGACGGCCAGGATCAGAACTGCTGCTGCTGCTGTTGAACTCACTGCCCAGCTTTGGAAGCAAAGCAGCACTGCAATTATTTATGCACTTTCTAAAGAAAAAAATTAAAAGGCTCCAGAAACTAAAATAATGAGCTTCCTACATCAGTGTTGTTGGTAGGTCTTCTAAAATTATAGCCTCCTTGGAATTTTACCTGGCTTCATTGTTTTCACCTACAAAAACTGCTTTTCTAGGGAGACTTGCTGGTGGAATTATATGAAGTGTGCATGTCTTTCACATGCTGTCTGACTCAATTGTGCTTTCTAAGAGGTAGAGGAGCTCAAGAGTTTGCTACTAATTGCTGATGTAGGGTTTTGACCTTCACAGCACACCTGGGTGAGCTGCAAACAGCTACTGTTCTGTACATTCATCTGTTTTTTTTTTTCTTTTTCTCTCCCTCCTTTTTCTGGACTCTTTATCAGCCTAAAAGCATTTCTTTGGAATTTAGTTCTACGTTGACCTCTAAACAGCTGTCAGAATTTACTTGTCTCTCCTAGGACTATTTTGGGATTTCACTATTGAAACGGAGGACAAGGGTCAATAGTTTCTGAAACCAGTAATCTGAAGACAGTTCTTGGTACAGCAGTTTTGAAATCCTTTTGACCGGCAAGAGGACAGATTCTGTTTCTACACAAATAACAGCCTTCCAAAATACAAGAACCAGAGTGAGCTTTGTTTTCCCTGACCAGGGTACCCTCTCCTAAGGATCAAGGATTCACCCAAGGAAACCCTATCAGGCATGCCAGTTCCAACTCTCAAGAATGAAGCTTCTGAGTTCCTCCTGGAAGACCTCCAACTCCTCAACTCCTAGGAACCAGGATTTTCCTTCATTACAAAGCACTTTCCTTCTAAAATAAGAGAAAGAACTATAGCCTTATGGCAAAAGCCTGGACAAACAGTAGGCATTTGTGTGTGGGCAAAGGTTTCAAGACCTATACACATGTACACAAGGGTGCAGAGGGAGGGGGTTGTATAGACTGGAGAAGGGGAGGAAACCCCAGACCACTAGTTTCTTGTTGCCTTTTCCTTCCATGAGCATTAGGCTTCTAGTGAGAAGTCCCAGAATAACTCAGTGGCCAAGTGTCATAGGAAGTTGCCCATCATGCTGAGCTGAAGTCTCCTGCAATGGCCTAATAAAATAATATTGTCCTCTAAAAGGAGGATGGGCTTCAATGCCAATTTTTGTAGGCAGTGACAGAAGTCACCTTTGGTTCAGAATGAAATATTAGGTCTCCTATCACAGCTGTGGTATAGCCATAGCTCTTAGTATCCTAAGATTTTAAACACCCACCCCCATCTATGGCATAAATTTTAAGGTATTCTCATATGACCCCACTCTTTTACTAATCTGTAACTTTGCTCACACAGTTGGGAGCCCCTAAGAGGCTCTGAGAGAGCCTTTTCCTTGAAAGTGAAGGCATTGACATCCTGGGTCTACTCTTAGCAGAATAAATACCAATGTATTTTTTCTCATATGTTCTTACTCTTAACTTTACAAAGTAATCGGTTATTCTGTGGAGGCAGAAGTAGAAAACCAGAAAAGGATAATTAATCCACCTGTGTAACACAGTCCCATACGTCAGAGCTTGAATCATTTGTGAATAGTTTCTAGCACATATGAGAGAAATAGAATTCAAGTGAATGAATGTTAAAAAATGAGAAAACTACTTTAAATCAGTCTGAAATTCATTAAGGTACAAAAAAGAAGAGATAAGCAATATTTTTAAATCAGGAAGAAGAATATTTGGCTATAGATATCAGCAGGAAATCAACAGTCTGGAAATTTGAGATTCCTCAGTGTGAACTTTGCCCCTAGTACAAATACGGATATACAGATCTATGCGTGTCTATTTATGATTCTATGAGTGTGAAAGATACATGCCAGGTGGTTACTGTGGATTGCCTATGGGACAAGCATCAAGTGAGAGTAGGATGGGGTTGATGTGGGACAGGGAAAAGTGGAGATGGGAAAAGAGAGAATGAGACCCAAGTAAAACAGCAAAAAATACTGCCTACCCCCTGCCAAAAATATATCCTATGATCTCTTCTATTTATCCGTAAGATGAACTATATAGGTCCTATGTGGTCTAATGTCAGCAATTTTATATAGTTCAACTTAAATATATATGTAAGCATATATAGATACCTAAAATATGTGTGTGGATATGTATGTTGCATTTACCAATAAAATGTACATATTTATAAAGTATTGGGAAATTAACGATGATTTTCATCAAAGACTTATGAATTCCAAAAGTTACTCTTGAAGATGATTACCATAAAGCAAATCTTCCGGTGTGAGTAGCATAAGAGTGGGGAACAGTAGATTACAGCAAATGAAATTATGTTTAAAAAGTAGGTTTTGCTGCTATAAATTTAGATGCAGATAAATTATGATCAAAAATTATATGTTATTTTATGTAAAATATGCATCTGCTGATCACCTTATCCTCTTACAGGTTCATTTTAACTGCACTATCATTCCCTCTCTCAAATATTTTATCAACACAATATTTATGAAAAATCTCCCTTCCTCTCTGACTAACCTTCGGTCTACTTTGGCATGTACTGTCCACAAGGGCCAACCACCTAATTAGGCTTCATGAGTGGCAGAGAATATATATTTGAAAAGCAACTTGGATCAAAAAGGAAAATCCCATCCTCTGTTGACATTGGTTTTAGTGGGCATTATGCTGCTCATTTCAGTCTCCTAGGCAACCGGCTTCCAAACCATCCTGAATTACATGTTGTCCTCTCCAACCACTCCCCTTCACGAACTTGGAGTAACTGAATGGGCAACACACAATCTATAACAGCTACCTGTGGAAATAAATATTCTGTCAGCCACAAGAACATCACCAACATAACTGAAGAACTGGCTTGGCTTTTCAGTGCTAGCTATTGTCAGCAACAATTTCCTAATAGTAGGTTACAAACAGTAGCTAATGCTTGTGCAAAAATAATTTCACAAAGGTCTTAAATATTGTTGGGTATTTCACTTGCAGAAAAAATGTACATATTTATACAAAGCTACCATCATTATCCCTAGACACTAGAGTACCAAGTACTTACAATTTGTGTTACCCACATTTAAACTCATTTCAGAAACTCTTCGTATTGCCAATGTTCGCATGCAACCATCTTCTTTAAATCGGACAGAGAAATGAGCATTTTTAAATAATAAATGTGGACTTTCATCATGTTTTGCTTTTTCCTGATTGTGTGCAGAGGTAGTGTGGTGCAGCTGTTTAACACATGGGCTTTCAAGCTGGGTAGACAGTTTGAGTTTCCGTTTGACCACTTCTCAGATGTGTGACCTTGAACACGTTGCCTGACTACTGTGTTTTTTCACTTTCTTACCTGTAAAATGGGACTATTAATTGAATCCATCTTACAGAGTTCTTGTGAAAAGGAAAAGAAATAGTATGTGTAAAAGTTCTTAGCATAGTCTCCAGTTTTATATAATGTGAGTTTCTACACACTGGGCTATGCCTAAGTAAAATGTTTTGGCTGTTGCTGAGAAATTGGCCTCAGCCTTAACAGAAGGCTAAGAATTACCTATGAATGAAGCATCCATCAAGGAAATAAAGGTTATTTAAAAGGAAGATCTGGGGACTTCAGTTATCAGCTCTATGACTTTGAATAGATCTCTCAAACCCTCTGGACTCTGCTTTCTCAAATTAGATTGATGTCTGCCTATACCAACCCCTCACCAGCAGAGTGCCATTCAGAATGATCTTCACTATGAAGCTGTCTTCCACAACAGGGGAGGAAATTCAAACTCAACCAATGTAATCACCCACTAAAGATTCTGGACTTAATAAGACTATAAAGATCTTATTATTTCCAAGTTGGGTAGTATTTCCTTAGCAAGGTAGCTTTATGGTTATTACTACAGTGTGAGTATTTCAGAAGTTTCATCTAGAAATGTGAAACAAAAGCATTAGAAATTTAATTGGATTGTATTTTAGAGAGCATAATGAAAATTTTATTTTAATCTAAAGAAAGCATGTATAAAACACAAACCATTTCCAATATTTTATACATTACTTGAAAATGGACTGAAAGCCATATGACTTTTATTTCCTTCTTGATAAATTAGGACCATATAATTTTTTTACCATTTCTGTTTTAAAAGAGATTGAGCTGTAGAAATGTTCTGGTGAAAATGCAATTTGTACTTGTTAAGAATAGAAAGACTTGATAAAATATTGATACTAAAAGAATAAAAGAAATATTATGTCTCTTAGATGCAAATAAATGATAGATAAATGAACATTATGTTGTTGGGGAGAAATATTGGGGATAGGTGGTTGAAGTGTTTATGAAGTGTATATGTCTTCAATTCTTCTACATATACCACTCTTTTTTTTCCGTGCACTCTGCAAATCTGAACTAATTCACACTTAAAAGTACCCTCTAGGTGAGATATGGCTGATTATGTCTTAATAACTCCAAAACAATGGTCTTTTGGCTTCACAGTCTCACAACTATATGTCTTTTTTATTTTATTTATATAAAAAAGCAAGAGAGGATTACAAAGAACAAATCCATTATTTTCAGGCATTAGAATAGAAAAAGTAGACAAAAAATATACTTTGTAATATTCCAACTCCTTGGTCTACAAATGCACAGAGCATCACTGAAAACTGAAATACCAAATGCTCAGATTTAATAACAATAATAATAGAGCCCTCTTGTCATTTTCTGAAATGCCACTATTTAATTTTCATGAGCACTGTTTATTTTTTTCAGTGATAGGTTTTAGGGACTCATAATTCATCTTTGGGAGATGGATTTTCACAGAGCGTTCCCAGATGAATACCAAGAGAGCAAAGGCAAAGCTCATCGTCTCCTCCAAATCTCCAGACCTGGATTTATTTGACTCCTGGCTGACAATACCCCTCTCAGGAGATAGCCCAGGAGACAAGACAAAGCTGCCTCAGAGCTTTCCCCTGAAAGACTGAACCGTTGCTTTTCACGTTGAATCCAAAATGCATCAAGGGACGGCAGCTGTCTTTCCTGCTTGGAAGCACAACCACAAGGTGTTACAACTAATTCATCTCTTCTTTTGGTATTAGTGAATTTATTCCAGTAAGCCTACAATTTGAAATGCTGCTAATCCAATTGTAGCAAATCTCACTACTATGATCAGGAGATGAGTTATTTGAATCTGCATTCAATGAAGACAAATGAAGCATCACATCACCTTTTGCAACCTTAAATTCTCAACCAAGTGACCCAGATATTGATCACTGAGCCAATAACAGGAGCTTCCGTTTTCTTTGCAGTCAGCTAACTCCAGAAGAGAAAAATATGTTTATTTAATTATAGTAAGCAAACACAAAACATTATTGAAAACATATTTAGCAACAGATTTTTAAAAGCATTATATACCTAGGATAATATTCCTCTATACCATTCAGAATCTAAAACAAAGATCATTATTCTCTGAGTCTTCACCAGAAATGTAATACATTATCATTCATGAAATAAAAATTTCATTTAAACTTTCATATTAAACTGTTAAAAATAATATCATGACACAATTACAATGTTTTCCCATTTTACATATTACATATGTAACAAAAATCAACATGAAAACAATATGAAGTTTTTAATAAGAGTTGTTAGAATGGAATTTGGAATAATCTGCATGTCCTAATCACAAGTTAGTTTCCAAGAAACCTAGTGAATAATGAACTGAGACATGCCTTAAACTTTTCCTATGGAAGGAAGCAAAAGTAGAAATCAATTCTATGACTAACATGATGTCCCAGTGGATACTAATTTTCCATCACTTCTTAGAACCATCATTATATGGATGTTGCTGACAACAAATGAAGAACATTTATTTTTAATCCACTTTATACCATACAGTCATTTCTCCTAATCTTTTAATAAACACCAGACTCCCAGCTAAAGTGAGCTACACTGACTAGTCCTAAAGTTTGAGCACAATGGATTCACTGTCTGCTCAAACACATCCTTTGCAGTGCTAACTGGCCAGAGGAGAAACCCTGGAGCATTCTACTTTTATCCAACGTAGTCGTTAGCCACTAATTGAAACTCCTTGCTGGGTAGATGTGATTATCTAATTGCTACCCAACAGTGTATTAAATTCTGCTCTGAGAATAGTTCTTCTCAGGACTATCACACTTGACACTGAATCTAGCCCAAGCACCCTAAATTTTAACTCATGTGGCTGCTAAAACAAACATATTTTCATGCTGAATACATTCAGTTGGTATACTTAGAGGCTATGAGTTTGAATTCTCTCCCTCTCACTGATTTTCAGTGTATCACTGAATATGTTTGCTTCTTTCTGCCCCAATTTCCTAACCAGAAAAAAAGTGAATGACTCCACTGTGAAATCTCAGAAGGCTCTTGTCAGTAAAAATAATCCCCTTCCTCCTTCAGATTAAAGGAAACACTTTCCAAGTATTTTGTTGTGTACACTATTTACACTAAGGATTGAGAAGTCATTTCTTGCTAAAATAAATAAAATGTGCTACCCATTAAATGCCAGCTAAATAAAACGTTTAACTTTTTTTAATTTTAAAAAGTAACACGTGCTCAGCAAGGTGTTTTAAAATTCAAGGGATTAGGTAATGGACAGCAGTCTTCATCTTACTCTAGGCAACAACGTGGGGAACACATCATTTTCTAAAAGAATATTCTGATTGTCTTTATGAAACTCTTTGTGCATTTATGAGCATGCACACAGACACACACACGTACACACATTAAACCGAATTTGCAGTCTGGTGACTACTCAGGTAGCATCAGTAATGAAGCGTCAATAATGAGACCATTTCCTTTCCTGTGGCTGCTGCTAGGAAACTCCCAGGCCAGTCCCCTGCCTCCTGGACTGGGAAGGTGTGATGCTTGTGGCCGCTGTTCCATAATGCCCCCATGAGTCAGCAAGTGCATTCCCACTTCTCACTCACCTCTTGTTTACTAGCAGACTGAATAGGCTACAGTTCACAAAAGTGGTTTTTCACTGGGAGAATACTGAAAGAAGAAAGCAAGGAGCCCTAGGAGATAACTCAGGTAATTGCTCAACCCAACAATCACCACATCCTCTTCTGCCCATGCCTTAACAAAGTTCCTACTTCTAATGGCTAACCGCTAAGCTGATGCTGTACTCAAGCAATTTAGACAGATGTAACTTCTGCTCTCTGAGAATTTATATAAGAGAGAATAGCCTTTGAAAAGAAATACATTTAGTACCGGGTAATATACATCCCATTGCAAGCTTGCAACACCTCACACAGCATTGCCAACATTTTATCCTTAAAGTGTATAAATTCATTCACAAAACCAAAATAAAGAGTGGGGAAGGAAAAAAGTGAATATCTCCAGGCCAATTACCTTCAGTATCAACACTAAAAATTAGAAACGCCTATCTTAGCCCTTAGGATTATTAGATCTGACTCTGTCAATCAAAAACATCACACATCACACATCATCTGATAATTTCTCATGGCTCTCTAGAGCCTGGAATTACAGAAACAAACTTACAATATTGTGTTGAATAGTTGGACAACTTAAAATGAAACATTTGCCCAGTCACATCAATTCAAATATTTTCCTTTCAGGAAAATGTAACAAGAAGGTGAATCTTCTTCTGCTTAGTCTTCTTGTGAGACAAGGACAGAGCACAAGAAATAATGTCTCTTCCAACACCTTGAGGGCAATGTTATCTTTGTTGCTCTACACTGCAGATCTCTTTCATGAAGAGTTTTAGTTATTGCTCTTCAGCACAGTGTTTACAAACACTCAGCAGCTCATTATTCAGTAGATGAGAGGAAATGGAAAGATTACCAAATAAAAAATAATTTAAAACATTAAGAAATGTGAAAAGACTAATTATAAGTGTAAGCTGCCCATCATTTTTCCCTAAGAACTTCCACATGAGACTCCTTTTTCCTAGGTTTCAAAAATAATTTTGTACGCATACCAATTAGGCTTTAGAGATGCTTAGCTAAAATGAATATATTTATATACCTGTGGATAATCTCATAAATAAAAAAACAAAGACAGGTCCAGTGGTCTGTCTTCTAGAGAGCAGCATGGTGTGTAATTGACTGTAGATAGTTTCCACTGAACTAGCTGCTTTGTTTTTAACATTGGCACTCCAGAGTAAGCTTCAGTTGCCTGGAAATGGTGCTACAGACAACTCCAGTCCTGTCACCTTTGCTTGGAACATGTGCTCTCCCGCTGGCTATGGACATGATTGCTGCATTCTCATTCTGCCAGACATCACCTCCTCAGACAGCCTGTCTCAAATCCCCCTGTGAGAAGCACAGTGAGCTCAGCCATTTCTAGTTTCTTCTTTCCACACTGCGCTCTTCATTCCTTTCAGCGCCCTTATTGCTGTCTCTCTTCCCTCTTTAATTTTGTTTGTTTCTCATCTCATCTACTCCTATGAGAATATAAGCTGTTAGAGACCAGGGGCTTTGGCTGTTTTCACCCTGTTGTTTTGCCAGTTCTTCATAAATGGTATCCAGCATATCATGGGTAAAGGATATATTTGTTATAAATCAATAAATGGATGGATGGATGGATGGATGGATGGATGGATGGATGGATGGATGGGTAATGGATGGAATGTACTGATGAGAAAGTCATTGCATAGTGAGTGATTCAGAGTAAAGGCTTTGAAGTCAGGTAGACTTGGGTCCCATTCACCAACCGGGTTATCAAAATCTTTTAGAACCTGTTTTCTTATGGGGATAAATGATTTTTCTCTAATCCCAATTTCTCTAAAATAGTTATAAAAAATGCAGTAATTTAAAGTGAATTTTATATATGAAGTTCATAGTAATTGCTGAATAAAACAAAGACTATTCATATTAATACTTCATACATAAAACCAGTCTGTTACCATATAGGCAATTCTGCCTCATCAAATAAAAAAGAAAATTACAAAGTACTTTCAGATCTAGTTGTCAAGTCAACTAACATGGAGAAAAAGCTATACTAGACTGGACTTTCCTGCCATAAAAATAATAATATTTGGAGTTGGCAAGAATATTAAGCTTGAAATTGTACTGCTAACTGGCAGGTTTTTGTTTCTTCTGTGCTTTTTTGAGTAGGGGGAACATAGCTAGAGAGAGGAGAAGATCACTGAAGCTGATGCATTCTAGAAGAAAACAAAAAGCTCTGACATTCACTAGATCAATTATTATACACCCAGATCCTATCATTACAGATCCTATTTTAATATTTATTAACTAAAACTTGCAGAATATATTTTATTCTAGTGCTATTTAAAGTACATTTGTACTGTATATATGCATTCTTAAATATATGTGGAGAGAGCCAATTTATTATGAGACATGAGGAGTTCTACATTATTTCTCATTGGTGCAAAACTAATTGGCTTTTCTTAGTCATTGCACAAATATTTATGTTTCCATTTTATCATTCTTGTAATTGCAGCTGAAATTAGTAAAGGGCACAACCACCTGGCGAAATCTGGAGCAGGAAGATTTTCATTTCCAAGCATCCTAGCCACATTGATTTTCCAACCTCAAGCAATGCTGCTGATGGAGGTCCTGACAGTGCCACTCATGCTAGCAGCACAAGTTTCACATACACATATCCATTCACAAAAATATTTGGTGAATTTTTCTCTTGAGCTAAAAAGACATTCCTAATATGTTACTGCTGTGTGAGGCTCCAGAAGTAGGACTGGAAGTTAGTAGCATAAACTACTGTGTCCTCCATTGACCACATTAAAGTCACACAATCCTGGACTGGTGTGAAATGGAGAACAATAAAAACTCTAAAAGAATGGAGTAAATGAAAATAACCCAAATCCATAAGACAAAACTACATTTCCAGATTTGGAGACTAGATCCAAGAATCTCAAATGCAATAATGGCAACACCAAAACTTATTCTGATAAAAATCCCGTGTATATTCTGATTAAACTCTCTGGAGATCGCTTGCTCAGTTTGTTAGTTCTTAACCCTCATCCCGAGATGCCTATCAAGTTATTTTCCCAAATGAAAAGAGTTTTTTCACTAAAAAGAAACTCTGATGTTAGAATTTTGGCATCTCAATCTTTTTTTATTGTTGATGTTTTCCCTCATTTCATTAGATGCTATGTATGTAACAATCTTTACTGATTTTTTTTTATTTCAACTTTTATTTTAGATACAAGTGGTATATGTGCAGGTAGGTTCTGGACACAGGGAGGACTTCTCTGCCCTTTTTTGATTTTTTTTTTCCTGGGCACAAGGGAGGATTTTTCTGTCCTTTTGAGATTGGAAATTGAATATGGTCATGTTGCTAATGCTGCCCAGTGGGTTGAGAGTGAAAGTCACATGAACTACTTTCTGGTTGAGGTATTTACATGCCAATGTGAGATCCCACAGCACTGATTTTGTCTGCTGTGGCAAATGTGAAAGCCTGTGTAGAAACTGAGCCTGCATGAGCCCGGGTGCCAGAATGGTAACAATAATCAGCAGAGCCCATCTACTGACCTGCATTGGGCTTGTAACATGAGGGGAAGCAAATCTTTGTAGCTGTAAACACCTGAGATCTGTTGCTCATTGGGCAGCATCAACTAGCCTCTGATTAATACAATATTCTTATTGTGAAAGCGTGGCACAATCCTTTACTCCCCTCTCCCTGTAAGTAAAGATTCATCTCTCTAGACCAATTGTTACAGTCACAGGAATGAGCACATAAAACAGATTCTATCCTTTCACTGTATTATGTCTGAGTCTTAATGCATGAAAAGGCATTACTTTTGGAGAATGCGCTCCTGGGAATCAGTTGGTTGTTACTCGCATCCGCAGCCTTCCCTAGCTTTGCTGCTCCTTGAACATCTCCTGTCAAGAGCCTATCATGTTGAAATTAACCAGGCACTTCCTTCTCAAAGATATAATAAGAATGTGCACACACAGGGTGAGAAATAAGAGGTTTCCCCACAGCATGTTAACATACCGACTGCACTAGCCACTACCCAATGTGAGCTCTTTGATCAGTTTCCAAAATCGTCAGTGTCCTTTCAAGTCATTTAAAAATGAATTGAGAAATTAAAATAAGCAACCATAACTATGTTGTATAGCAGATCTTAATGTGAAGTACATTAAGAATGACATATTGTGTTATAAAATTAAAATGTGGTGATATTGCATAACTGTGTCAATTTACTAAAAGTCATTGAATTATTCACTTAAGTGAACTTTATTGTAGGTGAATTATACTGCAAAAAAAGCTGTTGAAAATGACAAAGTAAAATATGTAATTGCTATAAACTACAATTTTAAAAATTAAATATTGCTTTATGTTATGAAACTTTTATATTACTCTTCACACAAAAGATATCTCATAAACTTTTATTTCAGCATTTCAAGAAGTGTGATCATTTTCCCAGAGTATCAATGCCTAATCATGAAATTAGTTCAGGTTTCTAATTAATGCTACATTTAAAGATTCCTTCATGCTATTTTAATATTGATAGCTTGTTTATGTAAATGTCATTCATTAGTCTCATTCTGTTGTCTGTTTGTGCATTACATAAGATCAGCTAGATTACATTTTTAAAACATGAAGGCATCTGGTCAGGGAGTAGACCTTTAATCTCTGTGTCATCTGAGTAAATGAGAAGATTTAAATGTAGACACATTCTGTCTGTCTGTTGCCATTATTAAAACTTAGGCCCAGAAGAAGATGGTTAGTTTCCCAATGTCAAGGAGCAAATGATGAAAGTAAAGGAGATAAGCCTGACCTGCAGTCTGCCCTCTAAGATGATACAGAAGATGGAGAAACTTCCCATTAATTCATTCAACTAATATTCATTACATGCCTGGTCCATGCCAAGCAATGGGCTCAGTGATAAAGGTGCAACAGTGAGTAAGTCCAACAGGTTCCTCTCCAATGGAGTGAATATCCTAATAATATAAAGGAGTGCCCAGTGCATTTTAAAAACAAGCTCCATCATGATTTGGGAAGCAATTAACTCAAGGATTTCTAAACAGAGGAGCAGAGTCCATGGAGAGGAAAGGAGACTGTGGTCCTCTGTGGAAGAAAGGCAGAGTTTGGCCTTCAACAAGGACGCCAAAGACACAACAAAGCCTGTGATGTTTGCCAGAAAAGAGACGTAGACTTCAATAAGGGAGGTCTTCACCAAAACACCCAGAACTCGAGTATGGCATGGGGCCTATAACCAGGTCCTACTGAAAGAGAATAAGACAATGTTTAAAATTGCCTGCTTCGACTATGGATTCATCTGGGGCCACAACAGATGTCAGAGCCCAGAAGAGTGCTTGTAGATGGTAAGCCCAGCTCTTGGAAGCAGTGAAGATAACAGAGAAGGAGAGGGAGAGACTGAATGATTAAGAATACAAGCCCTGGAGGTGGAAGGCCTGGGTTTGAATCCCAGTTCTGCCATTCATGAGCTAGATAACTTTGGGAAAGTGATTTAATCAGTTTTCTTATGTGTAAAACATGGACAATTATAATGGTATCTAACTTACTGGATTGTTGTAATTATTAAGTGAGATAATGTACGAATAGTGCTTAGAATAGTGCCTAACACTTCACAAGCTCTCAAGACATGTCACCTATTATTAAACATTCCAGCGGTAAGCAGGTCTTTTAATATCAGTTTCTCACATACGATCCTACTATAAAGCAATTAGAAAAAAGTCTGCAGGTCATACAAAGGCCAGTCTTATCACTTTTTCTAAGCTTCAGTTACTAATTAGTAATTAGCTTATGTATCAACACCCAATAAAACAATATTTCATAAAAATGACCACTCTAATATCCTGGTTTGCATTTTAGTTCAACTCTACATATTACAGAGGATACTGACACACTACATTTTATATGTTTTTTTATTTTTACAATACTATACACTTAGAAAAATTTAACAGACCTACTCTGATAAATTTTTCTAAGTGTATAGTATTGTTAACTATAAGCACAATGTTTAGATCTTCAGAACTTTTCCGTGTTGCTGAACTGAAACTGCATACCCACTCCACAGCAACTCACCATTTCCCCCTAACCCCCAATCCCTGGCAACTATCATTCTACTTTTTGCTTCTGAGTTTGACTGTTTTAGACACCTCGTACAAATGGAATCATGCAGTATTTGTCCTTCTGTGACTGGCTTTCGTCACTTAGAACATCTTCAAGGTTCATTCATGTTGCAGTGTAGGTAGGTGCTACAGTCTAAATGTTTGTGTGCCCCTCCAATTCATGTTTAAATCTAATCACAATGTGATAGTATTAGGAGGCGGCATCTTTGGGAGCTGATTTAGTTCATAAGGGCAGAGTCCCCTTGAATGAGATTAGCGTCCTTATAAAAGAGGCACCAGAGAGAATCATGTGAGGATGCAGCAAGAAGGCACCATCTGGGAACCAGAAAGTGGGCCCTCCCCAGACGCTGAATTTGCCAGGGTCATGATCTTGGATTCCCACCCTCTAGAATTGTGAGAAATAGATGTCCATTGTGTATAAGCATCCTGGTTTATGGTGTTTTGTTATACTAGTCAGAATGGACTAAGAGAGCAGGATACCCTTCCTTTTTAAGATTGAGTAATAATCCATTATATGTATACGTCATGTTTTTATTATCCATTCATCCATTAAGGAATGTTTAGGCTACTTCCATATCATGGCTATTGTGAAAAATGCTTCAGTAAACACGGGAATGCAAGTATCTCTTTGAGATGCTGATTTCTATTATTTGGGATAAATACTTAGAAGTATAATTGCTGGATCACCATAGTTCTATTTGTAATTTATTAAGGAACCTTCATATTACTAGTTTCCATAGTGGCTGCACCACACTGTACATTCCCACTGACTGTGAGTAAGGGTTTCAATTTCTCCACAACCTCAGTGACACCTACTTATTGTTTGTGTATGTGTTTGTTTTTGATGGCCATTCTAACAGGTATGAGGTGATATCTCATTGTGGTTTTTTTAAAAAGGCAAAAGATTTATTCGTTATGAAGAGAAACCAGAGCATTCATTGTGGTTTTTTGATGCGTTTTCTGATGAGTAGTGATATTAGGCATCTTTTCATATACCTATTGGCCATTTGAATGTATTTTTTTAGAGAAATGCCTATTCAAATCCTTTGCCCATTTTTTAACCAAGTTATTTTGGCGTCAGGGTTTTAGTTTTTTGTTGATTTTTGTGTAGAAGTTCCCTACATATTTTTTATATTAACCCCATATCAGATAGATGGTTTGCAAACACTTTCCTTGATTATGTAGGTAGGCTTTTTCATTCTGTTGATTGTGTCCCTTGTTGTGCAGAAGATTTTTAATTTGAGGTAGTCTCACCTGCCCATTGTAGCTTCTGTTGCCTATGCTTTTGGTGTAATATCAAACAAATCATTGCCAAGACCAATACTGTGAAATTTTCCCCTGTGGTTTCTTCCAGCAGCTCTACCATTTCAGATCTTTTGTTTAAATTTTTAAGCCATTTTGAGTTGATTTTTGTGTATAGTTTAAAATAAGGGTGCAGTTTCATTCTTTTGCATGTTGTAATTGAATTTTCTCAACATCATTTGTTGAAAAGACTATCCCTTCCCCATCATGTTTTTTTGGCAACCTTGTCAAAGATCATTTCACTATATATGTGTGAGTTTACTTCTTGGATCTCTATTCTTTTCCATCGGTTTATATAGCTATATTTATGTAAGTACTATACTGTTTTAATTACTACAGATACAAAATATGTTTTAAAAGTGGAACGTGTGATACCTTCATTTTTATTCTTTCTCAAGATTACTTTTTTGGGGGTAATTTATGTTTCCATACAAATTATAGTTTTGTTTTTGCTATTTCTGCAAAAAAATGCCATTGTAATCTTGACAGAAATTGCACTGAATTTGTAGTCATTTTGGGTAGTATGCACATTTGAACAATATTAAATCTTCCAATTGATGAACACAAGATGTCTTTTTGTTTACTCGTGTCTTTTCTTTCATCTGTGTTTTGTTGTTTTCAACACGTCTTTTGCCTCATTGGTTTATTCCGAAGAATTTTATTCTTGATGCTGTTGTACATGTGATTGTTTTCTTAATTTCTTTTTCTGATAATTCATTGTCAGTGTATAGATGTATAGAAATGCAACTGATTTTTATATGTTGATTTTATATCCCATAATTTTACTGAATTTATTTTTTAAAACACCTTATATTTTACCTTAATATAGCACTGCTATACTATAGCTTCTACCATCTCCAAAAACTATCTCCTGCAAGGGTTTTAAGGATAAGACGTTATATGATATTAGCCATGCAGAATAAAACTTAAGCTTGATGATCATGCATACAGCCAGATGATATGATATGGGAGTATGGTTGGCAGGGGAGGTTGTGGCACAAAAGAAGAGTAACTGAAACAGTGATCATGTAGAATAATTCCTAGGAGAACGTAGTCTCTCATTCCCCTTGACTTCCTCTTGGACTAATGTGGGTGTGGCAAATGGGGAGGATACTTCAGCAGCCAGAACCCTGAATTGGCCAGCAGTCTTCTTTTCTCTTTCCTTTAGAAACTATAACTAAATTATGAAGATGGTGGGGGGGAAAGCAATATGACCTGCTTTCCCCAAAAATTTTAGCCCAAGGTAGGTTTCCAGTATTTCCCTAACACAAAATAGATGAACTAAGGGGATTCTAGACAACAGCCAAAGCTAGGAGTTGCTTTGTGAAGCAAATAATGGATAATGGATCTCTGAGATGATTGTTTACTGCTGCCCTCACAGTATCTCAGTATCACATTTAAGTTTCTCTTAGCCTACAAGTACAGCCTATCTGGAACCTTTTCCAGAACACTATTTCTAATATAGGTAATCAAAAGCTGTATTGTCCTTTTCAAATTAGGACTCTATATTTCTTACCATGGGAGCCAAACAGAAGGGGGCTGACTTAGTTGACTTCTACCCAGTCCAAATCCCCACAGATATTAGGCCTGTCTCAGAAGCCCGTAGGAATTTGCCTTATTTCCAACACCACATCTGTGAGTGAGTTTCGATGTTAACTGAATTATTTTCACTACTTTCTTTCTATAATTTTGCCAGAATTTTACCATCACCAGACAGCAATACAGATGAATGACTCAAATTGTTGTTCAGTTAATAAAAGACCAGATTGATAAGTAACTTTTCACATAAAAAGACAATAATTATATCTTTCAAGTGAGGAGGTATCCTTCGAAAAGGAACTAGATGTGTTTAGAAACACACTTGGAATGGCTATTTTTAATATATTTGTGCAAAAAATAAAAGAAGCCTGCTATAAAATGTGCTAACAAATACACATTAGGCTGCTGTAGATTTTCAAGGTCTGAAAATATGACTTATCGGGGTTGGCAATGCATTAAGAACGCTCCGTGGTTTAAAAAAAATGAGCTATTGATCTTAGAAGATTTTAATTTAGATTAGTTCACTTAAAAGCGTAATAAACGGCAGAGCTCACATGTTGAATCAGTAAGGCAGCAATTATTTTAAGAGTATCAGTCATCTGTGGTTCCAATTTAATCAAATCTCTTTAAAGAGTTTTTAGACAGTGTTTGAAATAACCATATAACCTGTCTGTGAAAAGGTGTTTTGAGTTGTATGTCAAAAGTTGAAGAGAAATTAGAAAGACAACTTGCAGTTTTAAAAGACCAATGATGAAAGATGGGCAGTTGCTTTTATTTTATCAGTAAGCATCTGTTATTTTGCAAGGCTTTTGTTTTTCTTCTTCTTCTTTTTTTTTTTTTTTTTTTTTTTTGAGACAGAGAGAAGGTATTTCATCTGAACTGGAAAAGTAACCCAAAATGTTTCTGAGTTAAATTTGCAATAGCTAAGTCTTTAAGAAGTTAGGACAAGAGTAATCACATAATTCTGGTGACCTCTAACAAACGAATTCTTGGTCATGTCCATAAGGAAAAGCCAAATATAATTTAAAAAAAAAAGAAGAAGAGACAGACCTTGCTGTTAGCCTTAACTTGCAATTTTACCTTAGAAGTCAAATATTTAGTCCAAAGCGCTTTTTATCTCTGACCTTTTCAGGTTTTAAAGAAGATTTCATCATATTGGTTTGTGAGATGCTCATAGCTCCCTGCTGAGATGAAGACAGGCCTTCATCCCTAGAGCTAGAACTGCAATCCCTCCCTTAAGTCCTATAAAATTCATTTAGAGCTATCTTTCCTGACATCTGTACATAAAGCAGTGTAAATTATTATAATATAAATTACATCTGGGGGATTCATCTGAAATTCTATTTCACTGTTCAATAATTAAAAGTTGAAAACCTCTCCATAGCTTTATTGAACTCTCTAAAAAGACTAAAATTTTGTTATAAAGCATATTCCTTCCCAACAGTGGAAGCCTTTGGTGCATTCTGCAGAAATAAGTTTAGTAATTAATAAATCGCATCCTCTGGGATCTGACTCTGTGGCTGAAGCTCTTAATGAGGTGATGTTACATATTCAGAACTCCCAAATTATCCACATATTTAGAGTATATGAATTTGCCGTAACTGCCTTTGCTTTTTTTGTCCATAAAATGGGGATGACAATAATACCTGTTACACAGGGTCGTTGCAAGGATTAAATAAGTTAATAGAAGTAAGTGCTCAGAAAAGAGCCTGGCACACAGAAAATACTACAGTATCAGCTATTGTTTTAACTGTTACTGGTTTTGCATTATTCAAAAGACCCCTTTTGCTTCATATAATGAGAAAATATTCTAAAGATGGGCTTTTCCGAGGAAAGGTAAAAATGCTGATAGCTACCAATTATTTTTCATTACTTTTTGAGTCTCAGGCATTTCTGGAGGGCTACAGCATTCATTTTTAAGAATGTAGAAGCCACAATGTGGTAGGAAGAAGAAACAGTACTCTGAAACATTAAGACTGTATAGGTGGAGTAGTTGTAGGACTTCTATGAAGGGCTCTTGCCCAAATATACTGGCCTAACATAACCCAGACTCGTGCTTCCACTCACTTACATGAAACCATTGCTCCTATTCAAATGCACATTCTTGGAGAATAAACAAAACAAATCACTGTCTCCTATGGACACTTGAGTGTAAGTGTCCATAGGACCATCATAACTTACCTGAGAAGAGATTTTGATGGTAGCAAGAAGAAGCAGAGTAACTTCAAAAACAGACAGGTTACCTACCAGTTTGGGAGGCGTGCTGGAGTAATGTGTAATGAATAGTTCTAATTCTAATTCTTTATATGCCTAATTCCAGGCAGACCTGAAAGTAGTACCCATAATTCCACCACTCATGCATTCTGATATGTTTTTTGGAGCAGAATAGAAAGAATACACTTACAGCTAAGATACTTAGAATTGCCTTTATTCTATCTTGCATTTCATCTGAGCCATTGCCTTATGAACAGGAGTCACACAATATGCCATTCCGAGCTTCAGTAATGATAAATGATAATTATACAGAATTTCAGTTGTCCATGACATTAGTATTGGTTTTAGTATTTTAGTTTAATCATATTCTGAACCTTCCTGTGAATTGGGTATTTTTTTAAATCAAAACATGAAAATCACCATTCTTTCACTTCTAATCAATGCCCTCCAGTGCCATGCCATCACGCTCATAACAAAATTTAAACGCCTTGCCATCACTGCCTACCTATAAGGCCTGATGGACTTGTCAGGCCTCAGGTCATCCTACCTTGCCCAGACACAACAAACTCCAACCACACTGGTCCTGTTGACATTTCTTGTTTTTATCTGAGTCTTTGCCAAAGTCTTCAAGAAAGGGCTTACAGAAGTTTGGTATGGGAGCTCTTCTGCTCTCCACAAAATATCTGTGAACCTTCCTTAAGCCACTCATAATATAAGCACACAACCAACACACAATATAAGCAAAAACAATATGCTTGTTCTGCAAATGCAGCTTCCAGTCCCAAACTCCCAAAACTCCCCTTCCTGCCAGCCCACCTTCAAGCACCTCCTGTATGAAAAATCTGGAATGACCAATGCCTTTCCATCTGCGCTTCCTCTCTATGGAATGAGCCACCCAGATCTCAGAACAGCTGGCCCCTCCTCATTGATTAGGTCTCAGTTCATATGCCACAGCCTCAATGAGCCCTTATCCACCCACTCTGTAGAAAGCAGCTCCTAATTCTTCACCCTCATCTTCAGGCCTTCAACTTTTGAACTGTTTTGAATTTATTGCTAACTGAAATTCACCTACTTCACTAATTTGCTTGACTGGTATATGACTTTCTCACCCAAAAGGAATATCACTGAGGAAAAAAATGTGTTTGTCTTCTGAAGGCACTCAATGCTTATTTGTGGAGAGAAATAAAATTATGAAAATGAAAGAATAATTCTAAAGAGAATACTTACTCCTGCTAATCAAATGCAAAATTGGTGAAGAACTTGGGGCTGTGACCAAGGGAGTTCAAAATGGCAGTAAGGCAACAGAAGAAGTACCCCAAAAAGGAGCAAAGAAAGTTGGAACAGAAGATTGATGGGAGAAAAGAGGATCAGAATGGCAGACAGGGATCATGCTTGGCAAAGACAACCTTTTGCTGTTTTCACAACATTACATCACATACCAACTAGAGCAGTTCCTCCTGCCGGTTTTATGTTTAAGGAAACAAAGAAGATTGTATGAAAACTGTGGCTCACACCTGTAATCCTGATAGTTTGGAAGACCAAGGCAGAAGGAGAGCTTGAGGCCAGGAGTTCAAGAGCAGCCTGGTCAATAGAGTGAGACCCTCATCTCTATAAAAAAATAAATAAAAACTAAAATTATAAAAAATTAAATAAAGTTTAAAAACTAGCCACACATGGTGGTGCAAGCTTGCAGTCCCAGCTATTCAGGAGACTGAGATAGGAGGATCACTTGAGCACAGGTGTTTGAGCCTATAGTGAGCTATGATCACTGTAGCCACCATGCTCGAGCTTGTGTGACAGAGCAAGATCTTGTCTCTGAGAAAGAGAGAGAGAGAGGAGAAAGACAAAGAAGTGATTATCTTATAGAGCCTAAAGTATAATTCAGATCTCTACATTCCCATTTTTGAGGCCGCTCCCAGCCTCTGTGATTCTGGAGGCTGAAATTGGTCATATGCTATTGCTGGGGAAGCATAACCTACAAAAGAGTGGCTTTCTGAACACCTTCACTTTTTCTCTCAGTAGACCCCCCCAGTCTCTCTCTTTTCTTTTTTTTTGGAGACAGAATCTTTCTCTGTCACCTAGGCTGGAGTACAGTGGCACAATCTCGGCTCACTGCAACCTCCACCTCCTGGATTCAAGCAATTCTTCTGCCTCAGCCTCCTGAGTAGCTGGGATTACAGGTGCATGCCACCACGACCAGCTAATTTTTGTATTTTTAATAGAGAGGGGTTTTCTCCATGTTGGTCAGGCTGCTCCTGAACTCCTGACCTCATGATCCACCCACCTTGGCCTCCGAAAGTGCTGGGATTACAAGCATGAGCCACCTAGCCTGGCCTCCAGTCTCTTAAGTCTCACTTAGCTGAAAATCTGCTGAATGAGCAGAAGTAGGAAATCCAGAGTCTTTGGCTTACTAAATAGCCAATTAATTCACTTTATCATATGAAACAGTTTTAATAGGGGGGCTAGGGATTTAAAGCCGATGGGGTCAGCTTAACCTTTGAGGGGGGCATTCACTCTGGTGATTACCCCAGGGCTTAAGTGTTCAGTAGGAAAACTTAATTTCTCCAGATTGATTTTCTGCTCTCTATCATCACCAAATTGTTGCTATTCACCAAGTTTACTCCGTGGGTGTTCAAATTCTGTGTTGTGGAATCTGAATAGCAGTCAGGGGGCAAGATGGAAGGGGATATATAGACAGGAAGGTAAGGGTTCAGTGATGGTCCTTGTCAATTGAGCATGTGTATTTTTTTTCATTAAATTCCTAATCTCATTTCATCTAATAATTATTCCTAAACGTAGGACTAATTCTCCAGCCCTTACCTGGAGAAACAATATAAATGTTTGGAGTAAAAAGGAGCTTCTGTTTTAAGTGCTGCATGTCTGGATTCTCTATCTTGATGGCTAAGACAAAGCGTTTGTTTGTCCCCGGGGCCAGGTCATCATTTTCCGGTAATCTAGTGATACTCATCTCCAACACCTGGGAGGTCTCATGACCCAACTGCCCTGTGAGTTTGCTAAAGAAGCAGATGATAAAAATATAATCTTTAAGGAATCTGCTGTGTTCTTGTTTCACAAATCTTCTGGTTGGTTTTTTTTTTTGAGACAGAGTCTTGCTCTGTTGGCAGGCACTAGGCTGGAGTGCAGTGGTGTGATCTTGGCTGGCTGCAGCTGCTGCCTCCTGGGTTCAAGAAATTCTCCAGCCTCAGCTTTCCAAGTAGCTGGGACGACAGGTGTGTGCCACCACACCCAGATAATTTTTGTAATTTTAGTAGAGATGGGGTTTCACCATGTTGGCAAGGATGGTCTCGATCTCCTCACCTCATGATCCACCCGCCTTGGCCTCCCAGAGTGCTGGGATTATAGGCATGAGCCACCGCGCCTGGCCTCTTCTGTGTTTTATAAATCTACCCATGTCTTCTATTGTCTGAACCACACTCAGCGCATCTACAATATTGTATCATGAATTACAATTATTTTGTGTATTACCTCACCATCTTAAACACTACTTGAGGGCAGGAACCAAGCCTGCCATACCCCAAAGCTTTTCCAAGTAGACTAGCCCTCATTAAGTTTTATTGAAATTAGTTAAATACATAAAATGTCTACCACAACAACTTCTCTATAACTAGAGATAACAAGCACTGGAACCTCTCTGCATGCTGGTGCCTTTGCAAGCCTGTTACTCACATCTCTTAGCGGTAGAGGTGAGAATGCCTTAACACAGAATCACAAATGCAGGCGACTGTTAAATCAGAATAAAATTCCAGTTCCTGGGCAATGCAGCCAGGCTTAGTATACAGAAACTTCTTCAAAACTTAAATGTTACAATAGCAATACCTTGCTTTTGGATGACACTAACACTTCTGCAACTATTTTCTCATCTGATCTTCCTAATAGCACATGAGGGAGGATGGGCAGATATTATTATATCTATTTTGAAGATAATACATTGAGTTATAACATAGAAAAATGACTCGATCCATTCTGTTACAAGCATCAGAGCAGAAAGCTGGCAACCAATATCAGTCAGGTGTCTAAACCACTAATTTGTTATTTTCCCACTAAACTCACCATGACATAAATCTTCTTAGAGCTGTCCTTCTCAGACTTTCATGTACATACAGATTGCTTAGGGATCTTGTTAATATGCTGCTTAAAAGTTGATTCCATTTGTCTGCATTTTTCTAACAAACTCCTAGGAGATACTTACTGAAGCTGTTGGTCCCCAGACCACAATTTGAGTAGCAAGATATAGAAGGCAGTGACTATGGCTACCATCTTCATATCCCAGTGCTTGGCACACAGTAGGTGCTCAATAAATAGATGTTGACTGAATAAAAGAACTGTCATGCTTGACCCACTTTTTGTATCTGCAATGCTGAGCAAATAGTAAAATAGTCAAGAAATAAGTAGTGAATTAATGAAGCAATCAGCAGTCAATGAAACAAAGGAAGTGCTGACTCCACAGAACTGTATGTAATCACTCTTGAAGGAGAAACAGAATTTGCAGAGCAGGAGAGTCATTGGGATACATCCCAGCATTGGCCCTGGGCTAGCTATTGAGTCTGTAATAACAATTTTTCTTATGCAATTGCATCCATCAGAGAATATTCATGGCCCTACGGAGTAATACGATAACTTTTTTCCAAATACTTTTTATGCTTTGAAGACATTGTCTTCCTAATACTTCCTGCCAATGCTCAATGAAGTAAACCAATTTCAGCGTTCTCATTTTTGCTCTGGAAAAAGAAGGCCGAGTTGTCCCAGTGTCTCTGGCAGAGCTGAAATTAGAGCAGGGACTTTCTGCCTCCCATCTCAGACCTTGACACTCAACTGAATCTCAAGGGGTTTTTCATTTACACCAACTCCTTTATCTGTACACCCCTCCTGTGTGGTGAATTGGTGCGGGCTGTACTTCAAACAAAATATGTAACTATTCTGAACTGAGTTATGAAATAAAGGGCTTTATTAAGGGTAAGGGATGAATACAACAGAGCTTAATTAAAATTCTCTGAATGGTTAGTGAGATAGAACAATTCAACCCACATGAAACCATTTTCCAAGAATCTCGTCTTTCAAGGTCTGGAGCACAAGACACTCCAGCACTTTGAACCTATCTCAGGAAAGCACAAAAGCACCTGTCATTTATAAATGAACCCATGAAGTGGGATCTTCACAAACTCCGAGTAGCAATTAAAGTTTTCAGAAAATGGGGTTGGAGGAGAGAAAACAATAACTGAAATAGAGAGAGAAGAAATGTCAATCCTCTTTTGTACAGAGGGACATAGTTCAGATGCTGCTGCTTGTCTCCCAGTCCCTGCAGCCTTCTTCTTATATGACCTGGGGCACAGTTTGGCCCTGTTTTCTGGGCATTTCAAGCAAACAGGGAGTTGAAAATCAACTCTCCAATTATAAAAAGGAAGAAGAAAATGCCTCCACCAGGAGCAGAGCTGGTTTTATGCACAAACCATGTAATCAGGGACTTAGCTTCCCTCCATCTCTCAGCTCTGCATTCCTCCAGGTTGACTTCATGACATCAAGAATGCGTTCCCTTTGAGGTAGCAAGATGGCCTGCAGCCCCTCAGACGTACACTGTAGTAGCTTAGCAGCCCCAGTGGAAAAACAGTGCCTCTTTTTTTTTTTTTCTTTTTTTTGAGACGGAGTTTCGCTCTTGTTACCCAGGCTGGAGTGCAATGGCGAGATCTTGGCTCACCGCAACCTCCGCCTCCTGGGTTCAAGTAATTCTCCTGCCTCAGTGTCCCTAGTAGCTGGGATTACAGGCATGCACCACCACACCTGGCCAATTTTGCATTTTTTTAGTAGAGACAGAGTTTCTCCATATTGGTCAGGCTGGTCTCGAACTCCTGACCTCAGGTGATCCGCCCACCTCTGCCTCCCAAAATGCTGAGATTATAGGCATGAGCCACCATTCCCGGACTGGGTGCTTTTACTAAAAGAAGAAAGAAGGGATGGTGATAAGGCAAATAAGAGTGGTCTACTGCTAAAGTCTGATCTTACCTTTTGTCTAAATTCTGGTAACTAGTTTCTCCTTGCTTCCAAAACACAGTTGCTAACCTGAACACCATTTTTGACAACTAGCTCCCTATCTTCTTATCTCTGGATCCTATCTTGGGAACATGCCAGAAAATGACAATAAATATAGCTACCAGTGTTTGTTAAATATTTAGCTTGTGCCAGGATTTGTGCTAATTGTGTTACCTATTTTTTCTAATTGTACTATTACAAATACCTACAAAGATGTGTTTTATCATAATTTCATTTGTAGTCGAGACACCTGAGGCTCAAAGTTAGGTAGCTTTCCTAAGAGAACATGACAGTTATGGAAGAACCAGGATATAAAAGTCTGTTTGATTTCAGATTCTAAACCATTAATCACTATGCCATGTTGCCCGGCTACCTTTTCATGGACTTGCCTACAATTAATGCTGGCATGTTTTAAGGCTAATCACCTGATGGCTTCTAACCTTGGTGTCCTCCTCTGTAAAGCAAGAAAGAGGATGCCTTCCTCATTTACCTATCTCATCCCTCGGGCTATTGTGAGGATTCAATGAATCAGTATGCATTTAGCATTATGATTAGGATTATTCCTTATAAATCAAGCAAAATGACAGATGTGAATGTGAATTTGGATATACACATATGCATACACCACACCAGTTCCCACTGTCACTCACTTCTAGCTCTGCTGAGGGCAGACCCTTCTCAGCCTATTCCTTGATCCCCTCGGAGACTCTGGGGCTCAAGACACTTTATCCCCCTAAAAAGAGAAGCTCCATCGTGTGCCCCTGTGTGCCCTGGCATCCAGCCAGCTCCTGCAGATCCTTTGCTCTCAGCGTGTCACAGTCCTGCCCTACAAGTTTGACAGCCAGCCCTGGGAGGACATCTTGCCCTTCCACTTCTCTGGGCCACCATTCCCTACTCACGACATCATGACACATGGTGACCTGACATCATTTCCCTGGCTCTTTTTATCTTCTTGGCACTTACACCCACAGGGCTGGAAGGAAGTCCTCAGCTCTGTCAATCAGAATGACCAAGTGACATAAAGCATGATGTTAGACTACCATTCAACCGATTTGATGGCTTTTTTTAAAAAGTAATGTTGCTGAGTCCCTATAAAATTCAGAAAAGTGGAAAGAATTTGAACAAGCCTCAATACCACTCTCTGGGGTCCATGCCAAACATCAATAGCAGCCACAGCTTCTGTCATCTTCTCATAGAGGTATTTTTTGAATTAACATGTTTTTATTCTAATACTCTTTCCAGATATATCTATCTTACAAGGTGTAAAGAAGATAAAAACAAGTCAGAAATTCTTAATTAAGTTAACAAAATACTTTTCACTTGAGTTTAGTTTTTCAAAACAGAGAGGGCTTGGAAAAGTCAATAAAGAAAGCGTAATTCTAAGCACCTTAATCACTATAAATGCTGAGCCGGCTCTTCTGTGAAGCTAGCCATTTCCTGATTGGTATCCAGGGTGGTAATTCCTCTTAGATCATCCTCTCAAAAGAAGGTCTTCTTTGAATTCTCAGCATTTGTCCTTAACAACACTAAGGCTCTTTGTTAAAGAGTTTTTACTTGGGAGACAAAGTTGAAAAGCCTATGAGTCTGTTGAGATAGCAATTTTTCAACTTAATGATAACATGTCTTCAACAGACCTAAATACAGATGTTGCAGTTTAAATGGGTGTTTCAGTGTTGTCTGATAAGGGGCCATCCATTAAATACAAGTGAACAAACAACTTTCTAGCCAAAATATATGCAGAGCTCTTCAGAATTTATAAAATCTGATTAGTGCCTTCTCTTGTTTTTTTTACTATTGGCAGTGGATGGATTTAAAAGGTGACTGGAACACTTCTTCCTGACCTCAGTGATCAGAGATGTGATGGATGTCTAGGAAGATTTTCTCAGGGGCTGGAAGTTAAGAACTTTGTTCCTACTGTTCATCATTGTCCCTTTCATATTCAAGCCACTTAATCTCACTGAGCCTCAACTTTTTCATTTATAAAATGGAGATCATTTTAACTTTTCTCTGGAAGGCAGCTGTTGCCTGCTCATCACTATTTCCTCCTTATCTGGTGACATCTTACTTTTCTTCGAAGAATCATGCCAGTCCCATTCCAATAACTTTTACATGGGGCATTTGATTTTTAATCTATCCACGTAAATATTGGCTGCCTCTATTGACTTCCCAACCAGCAGTCCTTGTGCAGGCAAAACTCATGCTGTCTTCAAGGCTAGGTGCGTGACACAGGCTTGGCCCATCAGTGTGTTCAATTTCTGGCCAGTGTAATTGGTCCAGTTATGAGTATACGATGCAGATCAATCCAGTAAAACTCAACCTCATGACTTTTACTGGAACCATCAGTCAAAAAACCTTCTTTTTCTGTGGGGTTTCCAGGCTAGAAGGAAAGTTAGAACCCTGGGATGCCAGCTCATGAGAAAAGCCTGCCAGAGAGCAAAACTAGCACAAAGGAAAGAAAGTATTCCAATAAAAGGGTGACACTTAAACCTGAAATGTGAGTTTGTTGAATCCTCAAATAGCCAAGAGCTTCTAGGACAAGATCCTACACAGTTAGGTCCTCAATAACAATTTGTTAGTGGAATAGGTAAGGACATTTTAGAAACCGTGTTGCTCAACTCTGAAATTCTGCTCTGCATCATGAAAATTGGTTAACTTTCTTTGTAGAGTGGAGCCATTAGGACTAGAGCTCCAGGCTTCTTTATCCATCTCCAAGGGTTCCCAGCAACATGTGAAGTTCTATCTGCCACTAAGAAGCCATGTGAGTGAAGCAAGCTATATACCTTGGCTTCTTCATCCGTGTACAAGGTGTAATGATGGTTTTCTCATCTTTTTTTAGGAGGGTTATAAGAGTCTGAGACAGTGAGAAGGAAAAGATTGTTTTGCATTTATTAGTTCAGGTTGGGAACTGGAGTCATCTCTGAGTACTTGCTAAGCCAGCACTGGAAAGGCACTCTGTGGAGCCGCTTCTGGAAAGAGGTTCTGGAGAAATAAAATTAGAAAAGTCTGAATTAAGCATATGAGAAATGTTATGGCCATTGGTATATGTCACTCTGAACACCATTCTGCTTATTGTCCTGTAGGGGCATTTGATTTTTAATCTAGCCACGTAAATATTGGCTGTTTCTATTGACTTCCCAACCAGCAGTCCTTGTGCAGGCAAAACTCCCATTTAACTTAATAAAAGTATTGGGAGGAGACTGATATTGTATTCATCCCGCTGATAATTACCTTACATTTTAAAATTTTCCCCACTTGTGCCCCACAGCTTGTTAAAGGAAAAACATAATTTACTCATTGAAATAAAATATTATACAAGTATCAAATGATATTGATAAATATTAAACAATAAACTTTCCCAGAATTCTTTCCCTAAAAAATTGGGGACCATATAACAGAATGAAAAAGGTGATTAGAATGAAAGAGAGGCCATTTGGATTGATTCAGTTTTGCTACATTTATTATAATTTGTGATGCTTTGCCTTAAAAATAAAACAATTACCCAAACTCAAATTACTGTCTTTATACTGTGGCTGATTTTATAATGGCTGACCTTTATCCCATAGATTTTTCAGTGTTAGTTATTACTGTTTTTTACCTGAGAGAGTTGGGGGAGATATGTTAATGGCTCAAATATCCAATCTAAATGTGGTTCTCTAGTATCAATGGATGGATGACTCACCTCTCATAGGAATGTTGGAACTTGGATCATCTTGTCAATCACAGACAGTGTATTGGATGTCCGCCCCAAATAATAAAGCTCTGCACCACGAGATAGTATCATCTTCTTCCCTTAAATAACAATCCTCATTTCTATCTGGTATAAGAATTTCATCTTCAGTAATTGATCAGTGTGACAAAAAAATCTGTTGTTGGCAAAGCATGTTTACAATTATATTATTCAATCATTCTCATCTCAGAGATACTTTCCATCTGCTCCTCAAATTCAATGCCCATTGCAAAGCACAGGTCCATTTTATGCAGCAACTGATTGACATTATTTTTAAATTTTACTTAGTCTAAAAAGAACAGAAGCAAACTTTCCTCTGAGTACTTCATGGGCTATATTTAATACTTTGATAGTATATTAAATGCAGAGTCAATATGACATTCTGTTTTGGGTATAGTGCAATATATTTTCAAGCTTATTTTAATAAGGACAATATGCTGACAAAGGCACACTGTCAGTATAAATGTGTTTATTTTACACAGTGGAAATGAACAAAGGAAGTTCACTCAAACAAGAAAGTAGTTAAATGGTCCTGTGAGAAACTCTTAGGATGCTCTTCTCAATCTGTTTTTGTCCACTAGAGATTTACTGAGAAAGGTGCTATGGCAAAAATTGCATCATGGGACCAAGTGACATTTTTCTCCAAAGAAAATACTGATGACTCATTTTATGCAGATGGAATGGTTTTCTCTCTCCAATAAAGCATAAGGGGTTCAGGCAAGACTAGAGCGAACATCCTTTTAGCATCACTGCAGAAGTGATAGGTGTTTCATAAGCCAGCTAGCTACTGATAGAAAATGCCAGATCATTCTGCCATGGTGCAGGCAAGATGTAATCATTCTGAAACCATGTGAAAGGTTGAGTTCTATTTTCAGAGGCATTTGTTAATTAGAGTCAAAGTGGGCTGGGGATTCCAGGTGGAAAATCAAATGGTCTAATTGTATGGGGACGTATAACAGGGCAGGGAAGTAAACACTGAATTGACAGGCAGCCAATCGAAGTTCTGGATCCTGCACTACTTCTAACAAGCTCTAATCCTCAGCAGCTCATTTGACCTCTGAGTCCTCATCCACGAAAAAAGAACAACTCTAAAATCCTTTCTTGCTCAAAGTTCCTTCTTATTCTAACAATCTCTGAAACAATAATCAAAATCTAATTTATCCCCATATCTTAGTAAAAGAAACTCAATAATTTATTAGGTTGATGCAAACATAATTGTGGTTTTTGCCATTACTTTTAATGATAAAAACCACAATTACTTTTGCACCACAATTGCATATGGGAAATATAATTTCCCAATACAGTAGTCTCATTTAGATATTTAAATGTAAACCTAAATTAATTATAATTAAACAAAAATAAAAATTTGCTTCCTCAATCAGACTAAGTATACTCCTAGTATTCGATAAACACATGTGGCTAGTGGCTACTGTTAAGTCATGTAGATTATAAACATTATCCCAGAAAGCACTAATTTATAAAACCATTTTCTTTTCCCTAGAGCTTGGTGGCCTTCTACAAATGTTTGTGGAATGAGTAAGTTAGAGAATGAGAGATTGATAAAGCCAATATTATTACCAGTCCAATGAAGAACTGCAACTGAAAAACAAAATCTGACAAAGTATGATGTATATTGAAAATGAAAAGACACTCTATTCTATTCTTGGTGAAGATAGACCTGGACAGCTATGTATAGATCTGCTCTCTGCAATTTAAGTGAAATAAACTAGAAATGGAGAAGAAATAGGGACAAGCACCTGTAATGTGCAGTTTTATGTGTCAATTGGGTAGGCTATAATATCCAGTTATTTAATCAGACACTACGTGCTGCTCTGAAGGCATTTTGTAGACATGTATGACATCTAAAATAAGCTTACATTAAGTAAGAGATTACCCTCAATAATGTGTATGGGCCTCACTGAATCAATTGAAAGTCCTGAGAGCAAAAACTAAGGTTGGCCAGGGAAGAAGAAATTTGACCTCAAAACTGCACCACAGAAATCCTGACTGAGTTTCCAGTCTGCTGGCTTACCTTAAAAATTTCAGATATACCAGGCTCCAATCATATGAATCAATTCCTTAAAATAAATCATATACATGTATACATTAATATGCACACTCATATAAGAACACACATATTTGTACATATGTGTGTGTGTCTGTATATGTTCTATTGGTTTTGTTTCTCTTGAGAACCCTCGCTGATAGAGATTTTAGTACCAAGAAGTAGGGTGCTATTGTGATAAAGAAAAACATAAAAATATGGAAGTGGCCTTGGAACTAAATAATGGATAGAGGCTGGAAGAGTTTTTAGGTGCATGATAGAAAAATCTTAGATTGCTTTGAAGATACTCTTGTAGAAATGTCAGAGGTGTTTGAACTAGAGCAACTCCATCTTTAATAGGGGCTGGATAAATTGAGACTGAGACCTACTTGGCTGCATTCCCAGGAGGTTAGACATTCTAAGTCATAGAATGAGATAGGAGTTAGCACAAGGTACAGGTCACAAAGACCTTGCTGATGAAACAGCCTGCACTAAAGAAGCCAGACAAAACCCACCAAAACCAAGATGGTGACAAAAGCGATCTCTGGTTGTCCTCACTGCTCATTATACACTAATTATAATACATTAACATGCTAAAAGACACTCCCACCAGTGCCATGATGGTTTACAGATACCATGACCACATCAGGAAGTTACTCTATTTGGCCTAAAAATGGAAGGAACCCCCAGTTCCAGGAATTCCCCACTCCTTTCCTAGAAAAGTCATGAGTAATCCACACATTGTATAGCATATAATCAAGAAATAACCATAAAAATAGCCAACCAACAGTTCTTGGGGCTGCTCTGCCAATGGAGTAGCCATTCTTTTTCCTATACTTTCTTACTAAACTTGCTTTCACTTTACTCTGTGGATGTGCCTCAAATTCTGTCTTTTATGAAATCCAATAACCCTCTCTTGGGGTCTGGATCAGGACCCCTTTCCAGTAACAGAAATAGGGAAACTGATGGCAATTCTGCTGAGATCTCAGAAGAAGTAGAGAGGGAGGACTTTAGAGAAATTTGTATTGTTTTAGAGAACACATATTGTCATGAACAGAATATTGCTAGAAGTATGAATATTAACGATGCTTTGTTGAGGTTTCAGATGGAAATGAGGAACTGGAGGAAAGGTGATCCTTGTTAGAAAGTAGAATAAATTTGACTGAAATGTAGTCTGTTGTTGAGTAGAGAGCAGAACCTATGAGCAATAAACCTGGATATTTAACTGAGGTTCCCAAGCAGAGTGTGGCCTTGTTGCTCCTTGCTGCCTATAATAAAATGTGAAAGGAAAGAAATAGAGAAAGAAACTGTTAAGCAAAACATAAACCAGAACCAAATGATCTGGAAAATTGTCAGCCTCATCACTTTGCAAAAATATGAGAAAGCAAGCTCTAGAAGAGAACCCCATGGGTATAGTTGGACACTTCTTTGCTGAAGAGATTAGGCATATGACTTATGCATTCAATCAGCCATGTCAGCAAAAGCCAGGAATAGAGACGGGATATCCAGGAGGAATGTGTGAAGAAACTTTTTGTCTAATGGCATAGATCCCCATAATGTCCACAGAATACTGTTAAGGGTTTTCAGAATGTTATGTGACTAAAAGATATAGCTTTGAGTAAAGGGGACAGAGATGGGGTGAAGTGAAAGACAGGACTAAAAGCTATACCTTAGAGTAAAGGGGACAGAGAAGGGGTGAAGTGAAAGAAAGCTGTTGGACTTCTGGGTTTCTACAGGAAGAAAACTGGCTGATAGAGCAATTCAGCTGAAAAAACATGTTACCCTTGTCTGGGTGTGGTGGCCCACACCTGTAATCCTAGCAGTTTGAGAGGCTGAGGCTGGCAGATTTCTTGAGGCCAGGAGTTTGAGACCAGTCTCTAGCCACCATGGCAAAACCCTCTACTAGAAACACAAAAAATTAGTCAGCCATGGAGGTTCACGCCTATAGTCTCAGCTAATCAGAAAGGTGAGGCAAGAGGATCGCTTGAACCTGGGAGGTGAAGGTTGCAGTGAGCCAAGATTCCATCATTGCATTCCAGCCTGGGCAACAGCGTGAGACCCTGTTTCAAACAAGCAAACAAACAAAAAAGTATGTTATTCTTAAAGCAAAAGGAAAAATGACTCTGAAGGCACTGAGGATAGAGTGACAGGCTGAAAGGACAGAGCTTACACTCATGTGGGCCAAGAAGAGAGGGCCAGACCTCAGGCCCTTGGAGCATCAAGACACAGAGAATTTTCTTCAGTCTTTGAAACTCTGCTTGTCTTGCTGGGTTGCAAACTTCCTTGGGACTCATCACCCCTTTTTACTTCCCAGTTTCTCCCTTTTATTATAAAAATTTTCTACCCTGTGTCTGTCCCATCATTGTATTCTAGACATAGATAACTTGTTTTCTAGTTTGGCAGGTGCACTACTAGAGAGGAATTTTACTTTGAGATGGACCCTACTCGGAGTCTCACCCACACCTGATTTAAATCATTTAGAAGAGGAGATTTGGACTTTTCTGGTTAATTATATTTAATGAGATTTGAGACTTAGAGTTGATGCTGGAATGACTCAAGACTTTTGGGGATGTTAGGATGGAGGGAATGTATTTTGCATGTAGGAAAGACATGAACTTTTGGGAGCCAGAGAGTGGATTACACTGAGTTAAGTAGTGTCTCCCCAAAATTCTTGTCCACTTGGAATCTAGAACTGTTTCCTATTTGGAAATAAGGTCTTTGAATCTGTAATCAAGCTGAGTTGAATTATGTACTGTATTGGGATGAGCTGTAAGTCTAATGATTGGTGTGCTTATGAGAGGACAGAAATTTAGAGACAGAGACCCACAGATACCCAGGGAAGAAAGCCATGTGAGGATGAAGAAGCAATTGGGATTATGCTGTCAAAACCAAAGGAATGCCCAGGATTGCCAGAAACTAGAAGTCTAGAGCCTTTGGAGTGAGCCTGTCTCCGTTGATGGCTTGACTTCAGACTTCTAGAATCCAGAACAGGGAGATAATAGAGTTTGGTTTCTTTGGGCTACCCAGTTTGTAGTGATTTATTATGGGTAGCTCTGTAAACTAATAAATACAACACCCAAGGTAACCAGGGTGATGAGAGATAAAATGCTAAATAAAACTTGACTAGCAACATTAGATCTTTTTAAAGTCAGAAGGATGAATGGTAACTAATAAAAGAATTATGTAATATAAATTTATAGAATAATAAATTATTTATGTAACTCATTCATTTAATTTAAAAGACATCTCTTAGAGCATGAAATAGGTATATTGAAGACAAATGAATTAAAGCAGAGAACCACTTCCTACCACAAAATGCTAAACTTACGGAAAACTTTGTATCAAAAGGAAGCACAAGTTAAAATTCACGTAAATTGAAGGGGTTTTCATGAATTTATTGGAGAAAGATCTTCTAAAAAGATTAGAAGAATGTTTTTAAAAGCATCAGTATGATTTTTAAAAAACTGAACAAGTTGAAATCCAGCCTGAAATCCTACAGGTCAACAGTGACATTACACCTGTGTAGGACTTAGTATAGAATGTCTGTGTTCTCAGATACCATATGTATTACTCAGGGTTCTCTAGAGGGACAGAAATAATAGGATAGGTGTATATATAAATGAGAGTTTATTAAGCAGTATTGACTTGTGCGATCACAAGGTGAGCTCCCACAATAGGCCATCTACAAGCCAAGAAGCAAGGAAGTCAGTCCAAGTCCCAAATATGAAGAATGTGGAGTCCGATGTTCAAGGGTCGGAAGCATCCAGAAGGGGAGAAAGATGTGGGCCAGAAGGCTAAACCAGTCTAGACTTTCCACATTCTAGTGCTTGCTTTCATTCTGGCTGTTCTGGCAGCTGATTAGATGGTGCCCACCCAGATTGACGGTGAGTCTGCCTTTCCCAGGCCACTAACTCAAATGTTAATCTCCTTTGTAACACCCTCACAGGCACACAATACTTTTCATTATTCAATCCAATCAAGTTGACATGCACTATTAACTATCACACCATGTATCCAAATGAAAGAAAATGTTCCTTTCAAACTCTATTATTCTGAAATTGCATTTTTCCAGTGTGTTCAGTGACTGATCATAGGCAGTAGGTAAATACATCTGAGCCAATCTGAGTTAAATAGGTTTCCTGACTATGGGGCTTTACTATTGGTCTTAAATATGCTATTACACTAAGGCACTCTAAGAGGGAGATGGTGTGTCCAAATGACCCCAAAATTATTTATCCAATGAATCCCTTTTAATTGAGCATGCTTTTGGTGTGCAAGATAAAAACTCAGATATGAGGCCCTGGAAAGATGCACTGGTCTTTACTTTGGAGGTCCCCACCAAAGTCAGTCAACACTTTATCTTATCTTTCTATCCTGGGGGCCATATGGCTTCATGGGTAGGGGAAGGGGTAGAAGAATATTTGTTTTTAATTGAAAAGAGAGTGTAATACAGAGTGTAAGGTTAAAACTTACCTGGTAGTTTATAGTATTCATTCGTCATCCATCCATCCACTCTGATTTATCCATCCCTTAAATCCTGCTGTACATAGAAAATCAGGTTTGAACTTGTTTATGCTCCAAAATAGTGGTGTGCTTAGTTCTGGTAAAGGACACTACCAAGCTTAGAAACATTAAGAAAGGTTCAGAGAAGAGTTACATTCATGCATTAGAAGACTGGAAAATGGGGGCTCCGTGTAACAGTTTTATATAATTAAGTGAATTATTCCAATTGGAGAAACAAGAAAAAAAAAGCCTCAATGAATATAGGTTTCTTCAACCATTCCCTGAACAAATATTGATAATATCTACTCTAAAAAGGCAGTGAGCTATTTTAGATCTTAGAGATTGAACTGAAGTCTGAAGCAGAAGAAATGAGCTTAACAATTATAAGAGTAGAAGCAATTATTATTATTTTGTATTCATATAAAACGGTTGCCAATATGGGTTGGAGGGTAGGGGAAGGGGTGAAAGGTACAGTGCATTTTTACAGATGTGGTACCTTTTGACCACCTGGCTCATCTCTTGTTCTCATTACTCTCTAGCACTGTGACCTTCAGAAAGTCATTGAACCTCTAGACCTCACTTCCCTTATCTGTAAAATGGTTATATAACAAGATTAAATGAAATACAGTATATAAAGCATTTAGTTCAATGTATGGCTCCAAAACAAATAATAAATGCCATCGCATTTCATGGTACAGTACTCGGAGTTTATTTTATCAATAAACACTTCCACTGGTTAGTGTATGTTTATTCTTCTAAAAGAGACATGATGTTTAGCGAGCAGAAATTGTATTTATAATTATTTAGGTAAAAGCCCAACCATTGAATATTCTATAAGCTGGTGGTTCTCCTACAGGCACCTGTCTATTTTTGCCATAAAGCTTTCTTTCAGATGCCCTAATTGGCTTGTGGTCACCAGATATTTTCTTTCTTTTTGGTTGAATTTTCCTAGACTTCAAATGAGAAGCTGCTACCTCTAGATCTCCTATCGTATAAGCTAAACTATATTTTCTCTAACTAAAATGTCTATTTCTTATTAAGTAAGGCAGCATTGAGACTGGAGGGCTTGGGTTCTGGAGTGTGAGTGATATTTGTCAGTTGCTAACCACTCACAGCCTCATTTTAAAACAAGGAAAGGTGACATTGTAGCTAAGACATGAGACTCGAATAACAATAAGAAGCCAGCCATTCAGAGATCTTGGGTGGGAGGGAGAAAAGGTGGACAATGATAAATCCAGAAACAGTAGGTGCAAATACCCTCAGGAAAGAACAAGATTGTTCACAAAAAAGTGAGAGAGAGAGAGAGAGAGAGAGAGAGAGAGAGAGAGAGAATAGTTTGGCTGTAGGCATTCCACAGCTGAAAGTTTATGAGGAAAGATACATATCTTATACTTTGTATTAAGCTGCTCCAACTTCTAGCATGCTAACTTAATTTGCTGAAAAATTGATTCTGTCTCTGCTAGAATTCATCCCTGCATTTAACCTATTTTCTTGTATTCTTAATCATATGCAATCATTTTCCACTAAACCTCTGTGTACCCAAGTAATCTCACTCCCCACTTGGTGTCTCTGGTTTCTAGCATTGTAACAGAAAACTATCATGACAGTCCCTCAATAGCATTATATGTTAGCACCTTTTTCCCCAGAAGCTAACTGTTCACCCCATTCACTGCTCTGCTGAACTTCCTCCAATTCATCTCTGTCTTTCTGCTGCTCAGCTAACAAAATGGAATAACCTTTTCTCTAAGAACGATATTACCAAAGAACAGAGGGAGAATCTCCCCTGCATGTTTTACTTGGCATTTTTTGTGCCCTATCCCAAACAGTCTATTTTCTGTTGCCTGATCCCATCACACAATCAAGTCTGCTTTTCTGCTCACTGCTCCTATGCCATTCTTGCAGCCAGCTTTCCAGGATTTGTCTTTCTCACTTAGTGTCTGTTTCCGAAATTCTCTCTCCAGGTGGTGGTGCACTTTTTTGAGTTGAATCTCAATTTTATCTCTACCCATATTTTCTATCATGTTATGTCTCGAAGTGTTTCTCAATTATTTTTGTCTTTAGCAGTGTTTTAGGGAATCCAACCAACCATGAACACCTAATCCTAAATGAACAGAATCTGAAATTCTTAACTGTGAGCTTCCTAGAGCAAAAATCGACTGTCTTGGACCAGATGAGTCTGTAAGCCCCTTTCCACTCTCTGGATCTGTAAGTAATAGGCGGTAGCTGGGAAAAAGAATTGTGCATAAATGAATACAAGAAAGGAATTAAAAGAAAGAGGAGGAAGAGGCAAACTAGCATGAGTTGAGTGTCTGCTACATCTAGGCATTGATAAGATTGAGAGGGGTAGACAAGCCTTCACCAACAGCACATTCATGTATATCCCCAACAGAAGTGTCTACCATCAGCGTGTATCTCTACCTACAGATAAACCAAACATTTATGACATGAAACCAGAATTATATCTTAAATATAATTCAGTATTCATATCTTTTCTTCTTTTATTACCACAGGCATTCATCTTTCCCCACAGAGCATTACTGAGCATTCATTGTGGATGCAGCATATTCAGTAGCAGTTTATCCCAGACATGCATCCGTGGAGAGGTGGAAGCCACACGCTTTTCTGAGAATCGGGTTTCATATGAAGACAAAAGTTAAAGTAGGACAGATGAATGATACTCTACCAAAGATTTTGAGTAGAGTGTTCTTAACGTTCCCATTCTTTCACTAACAGCAGGACAAAGGCAGGGGAGTTTTCTGATTTATCCCGATAGATCAGGATGCATGTTCTTGACCTTATATGTATGATACACTATTGAAACAACTGGAGAAACCCTCATCCCACCAAGCATATATTCATAGAAAAAGGAGACCACCATCAGCTTAAATTCTGCTTTCTCAGAGAGGTCTTGATTGACTAGATGCTCCAATTTTAAGTTAGCTCTTCCTGTTTTTCCCTCTTTTTTACCCAGTTACTTAGCTTCACAGAACTTATATAATTTTTAAATTATATGTTTATTGATTTAATATCTCTGTACCTCTTCCAGTCTGCATGCTCCATGAAGGCAAAAATGGGGGTGACTTTATTCATTTATTTTCTGCCTCCCCACTAGAATATAAGCCTCTTAAAGATAGGGGCTATGGTCACTATTCTTAGCATCTCTAGCTCCAGTGGCAGTAATAAGACAAAGAGTGCCAGGTGACCCAGTACTCCTTGATTTTGTGTGTGAGTGGGAAGTAGGGAGAGGTGCAGGCTTCAAGGACAAATAGAATTTGGAGTTAAAATGTTGCCAAGAAAAATCTGACAGTGCTCACATGACAATATTTCATTTCCTTACTCTTTGCTCCATCTTTGCAGGTAGATCCACTCTTCCTAAGAGAAATTACTTTTCCCTTATAATAATATTAATAATGATGACGGTTTAAACTGGTGTCTGTTATTTATTTACCAAATACCAAGTGTCAAATATTATCCTAAGCATTTACACCATTAATTTAATAACTTTTCTGCATGCTCCCAGGAGGCCAGAACAGTATCTGAGTCTGATTTGCAAATGTAGAAGAGGAGATTTCCTTGACCCAAATGTTAGATGAATCTTAAGTCAGAGGCAGACTCAAGCCATTACATGCATCTACTTTCTCCTAGCCCATATAGAACCAACTGTGTTCCATTTATCAAGCAAGGCGGGCATGTGAGACTTGGAACAGCAAGTAGACTCCATGCTTCACTGCAGCTCCAATCATCTGGAAGCAAATATCTAGACATTTTGTGAGAATTGTTCCTCTAAGCTCAGCAAGAACAAGTGCCTCTATTGATTAGCAGTGTTTACCACATACATGGGTGAGTAGTGGCAGGGGTCATTCAATGTACTCATCAAACCTAGCCCTTCTGCAGAGAAAATGAGTTCTTCTTAATGCCCCTGGAAAGAGCAAAGTTCAAACCCCATCAGTGCATAAGAGAGACTATAATATCAAGACTGTCTTTCTCCTTTCCAGAATTCCTGGCCAGAACTACAGCCATAGAACTACAGCTGGTGTGAGAGAAAGACAACGAAAAGGTGAGACCAAGAATGTGCAAATGAGGAGTTGAGAGCTCTCTCAACGCAGCTCAGTTCTTCAGCCCATTATACTCCGGGAAATATTTCTCTGAACTCTTACCTAACAGGTCTCACTTCCTGTTCTGTGACATTACAGGTTTTTATACATCTACTCCATAGTACTAAACACAGTTTGTAATGATGTAAGTTTATGAACAGTTGAAACACTTATGTGCCTCCAACTAAACTCTAGGCTGAGCTCCACAGAGGCTGAAACTATCTGTTTTGCTTCATTCACATCCAGTTCCCCACTCACTGCCTAGCAATTAGGAGCCCCCAATAAATGTTGCATACCTGACTAAAGGAATAAACAAGGCAATGGATTTTGGGGAAGCTTCATCAAGAGGTTTTGACCATCTCCCTATTCCTAAAGATGTTATTTGTACAGGGTTGTTCTTGCTTTTTGTTTAATTCACTTTGTGATTAACTCAGTTTGGGAGATGAGCAAAGCAGAATGAATGACAACTTTGTTTATGTGAAGACAATCCCATTTTAAGAAAAAAAATTTTTGAAATATGATTTTTTTTGCAAAAAACTCTGTCCTCAAGTTTTAGTTCCTAGAGTTACTAAAAGTAACATTAACTACTAACACTAGTTACTAACTAGTAATATGTTACTATTATTACTAACTGGTAATACTATTAACACTAACAGAACAAAGAGTTGAGTGAATAAAACTAACTAGTAATGATGACAGCGGTGGCCCATCTAGAGCAGCTGCTGCAGGACACCAGCCAGGAAAGGGCAGCCAGGGCGTGTGCCACACAGAGCCAGCTGGGGCTGGGAGCAGGCAGGAACCCGCCCTCCCCGGAGCAGCTGCAGCCACCTAAGCCACGGCTACGGACCACGACCTGGGCATCTGTGCACTCTTAGGGAGCCTGGGAAGGCCCGCCTGCCCCCGAAGGCTCGGAAGTGTCTGCTTCTGCTGCCTGGCCTGCCCCAGCACCCCTTCAATCTCAGAGCAAGGTTGGGGCCACGCCCAGGTGCTGTCGCAGCCCGGTCCAGTATGCGCACACTCAGAGCAGCACTGCCACACCAGCCCCCTGCCACCTCTGCCACCTCTGGATTTTTGGGTGCCAGAAAGCACAGGAGGGAGACAGGTGGGGCTGAGCACAGCTTGGCACTGGCCTGCAGGTGCCCCACCTCATGAACAGCAGCAGGAGGCAGACAGCCTCCTGGGTGGAAGGGACAGGTGCCAGGTGAAACCCCACCTTCAAGCCAGGGAGGACCTGAAGCCTGGGGGTCAGGCTACTAGTCCCACAAACCAGAGTGGGAACTTGTGGTGCCTTATCTGGGCCCCATCCATGGTCGCTTATAGACCAGTCAGCACAATGGGATTCTTGGGGTGTCGTTCACCAGGCCAACTTGGCAAAATGAGTCCAGAGGGTTCAAGCAAAACTCGGGCAAAGGCACCATGGGCCACAGAGGTTTCTGGCTGGCGAAGTGACACCCCAAGAATCACATGACAGTAACTCTAGTTAGTAGTGTTACTAAAAAGTTAGTGTTACTAATTAGCATTACTAGTTAGTTTTATTCACTAGTAACACTAGTAATTTTGAGTGAATAATAAAAATAGGCCCTCACTAGCAATGACCAGGCCTCAAAAGTATACAAACCAATATAAGTTTCTGCATCTGATGAAGTGATTTTGGTGTGGAGTAGGGGTAGGGGGAAAAGGACTAATGAGGAGACATGGGAGAGAAATACTTAGAAGAACCAACCCAGTAAGATGAATGCATACCCATTCTTACTAAGTCTTATCTTAGATTTGGCTTAAGTAAGGTAAGATTTAGTTGAGTGGGTACACATTCATCAACAGGCCATCCATGGAGTTGAGTGGAGTTGTGTGGAGTTGTGTACCCACTCAACTCCATGGATTTTCTTTTTTTAAAGGTTGCTGAAGTTGTGGGTCCAGAAACTGTCAAGCCTTGGTCTGAAAGAAGTCACAGACATGGTTATCACCAGCTACTTTCATTCTAAGAGAAGGATACCTGGACCCTGAGAACATCTTACCTCATGGCCAAGGGTGGAAGATTAGGGAGGAGAGGCAGTTGACTATTTCAAGAAAGCAAGATCCTGTCCTTTTTTTAAGACCCTAGTATTAAGGGCTAAATTCTATCAGCCCCAGTAAGGCTAGACTAGGAAGTAGTGAGACAGGCTAATAGCCCATATCTTAGATCCTTAGCTGACACAGGAGGTATCTGACATTCCTCCTAGTGGAATACAAGCTATACTATGAGCAGAGAAGAACCCAGAATAAGTCATGCAGCCTATGAAAGACACTGATTGCTCAAGTAAGTTGACTCTCACTCCAGTCTCAAGCAAGGAGGCTCAGGACAGCTTTCACTTGCACAAAGTGGACATTTGCTCAGGCAGCATCTCTGTGAGCCTTAGCTCAGTGTCTCCCTGGGCCAAACAAGACAAGGAGCCTCCCAAGTCTGTACCAAGTCTCTGTAAAGTCTCTTGCCTGTGTCTCCCGGTCTCTGCTTCTTACATTCTACTTTGTAGTGTCAGCTGGCTTTCTCTGCCTATCTCTTTAGGTATTTCTCTAATCTATCTCTTTAAGTCTAGGCACTAGTGGGCACTCAGAAAATCTTTGTGGGATGAATGTTCACATCATTAGTCTAGTAATTAGGGCTAGCTAAAAAATGTGCCAGGCCCAGTCCAAAGTGAAAATATGGAATCTTTCCTTCACAAGACAGGAAAAGAGGGCTGTTGACGGCAGTAAGAGCAAATGGGTTTTCTTTTTCTTCCACAACTTCTCTCTTACCTCATCATAGTGTTTTTTAATTTGCTGTTCAATTTGTTCTAAGAAAAAATAAAAATTTAAATTTTATTAGCATTAATTTTGCTATTTATCTTTATAATATGCAATGACAATTTGAAATGCGAATATAAGAACATTTTGCTCATATGAGGAGTCACTGAAATTACTGAAAATTATTTTGCTCTTATGAGGAGTCACTAAAAATACAATTTATATTTCATAACTCATATAAGCATTTGTATTTTGTTTTTTACTGGAATAGTTGAAATGCTGCACAAAACTAACTCAACAGTTTTTATGTCACTCCTTGTTATAATTCTACCAACACTCTCTCTCTTCTTCTTACTGATGATTAACGATGAGTAAAGAAAAAGGGGGATGCATTTTCCTGTCTTTTCATTCCTTCCATATCATCATTTTCAGCTTAATACAGGGAAGTACGTGAGTAAGAAAAGACATAATGGGATTCGTTGGTCTTTTATGTTTATTTGAACACCATTGCCTGTCCCTAAGAATCACAGTGAGGACTCTGTGTGCATTTTCTCTAATGCTGTGTTTGTGCACAGTGTATTAGCAATTGGATCAGCCCTGAAACTGACATAAAAGTCTAGGCCAACTGAATTGTTTTCACATAGCCCACAGAAATGCCTTCATTTTCTTAGCTTATAAGATTGTGTCTTATAAGGTAAGCCACATGTATATTGTGGCTAGAGATAAACTGAAGAAAGACAAAGAGGGAAACACACAGCAAGGGATTTCTGAGGCCAGATTTTATTCATCTATTTCTAGTCCCAAGGGTTTAAAGCAGATTAAACACAAAGCTCCTGACCATTGTGGCTCTATGGAGTCCACAGGGTTCATTTCCCTTACCACCAAGATAATTCAATTCAACAAATATTATTGAATCTTACCATATGCTTGTTGTGACAATGCCAAGACCAGCTACAGAGGCAGGGCAGATACTGAAAGCTGCCTGGAGATCAAATTTTATTCCTGGGAAACACAGATATTTAGCAAAATGGAATAAAGGGCTTCTGAAAGATGAAAAAACAGATTCTGGACAGGAAACTAGAGAGATTCTGTATAGAAAACTATGTCCCCATCTTCAGTGTGTGCACAATTACACAGTTCCTCACCCTGAAACTGGTTGTGTTCATGCCCCTTGCAAGATAAGTTACAGCAAGAAAGGGAACCTAGGGGCAGATTAAGAGAGCCTTGGCTTTCTGCTTCTTGCACTCGTTGAAGTTAGGGATGTTGTATCAGGAAGAGCTGGCAAGAGATTCTAGAAGGATTTCTACGATTTTGCTTCAGGAGCAGGTGCTGAGATGAAGTGGCTCTGCCAATCTAAGTGCAAAAAAAAAAGATGTTTTTAGATGAATGGCAAACCTAATCTTGATGTGTCTATGTTCTAAGAGTGAATAAAAAAATTAAAAAATGGTTTATTCATCTGCTTATTTCAGACATATTTTATGAACACCTATTTTATATGTCAGGCACTGAACTGGGTGTTGCAAAAACAAAAAATCCAATAAGACACTGGTTTTTCCCAGGAGGTACTCTTAGTCTAGTAGGAGAGACATTTACATAAAAAGCAAATAAAATGCAGTGTGACAAATGTAGAGAGCTAGGTACGGCTGCTATGGGACATCTTAAGGGCTGGCAACAAACCCAGGGCTCAGGAATTTAATAGCTCTGCTATGAAATGAATGTGCTTTCCTTAAATTCATATGCTCGAATCCCAATCCCCAATGTCATGGGATTAGGGGTTGAAGTCTTTGGTATGTGCTTAGATCATAAGGGCAGAACCCTTATTAATGGGATTAGTGTCCTTATTAAGAAACCCTAAGTAGCTTTCTTTCCCTTTCTTCCATGTGAGGACCCAGCAAGAATATGGCCACCTAGGAGCCAGGTAAAACTTGTATTACCTAAAGGTGTTGAAAGCTTTCTGGCATTAATTTAAGCACATTTTTTAAAAATTATGCTCACTAGATAATAAATCCACCAGTGCTTTGATCCAGGACTTTCAGTCTCCTGAACTGTAAGAAATAAACTTCTTTTTTTATGTTCCCCAGTCTGTGATAGTTTTTACAGCAGCCCAAACTGACAAAGACAAGCTCCTTGCACAGACAGGCTCCCTAAAAAATATTTAGTAAATGCACGAATGAATGAGTAAATGAAAATGAGACATCCTAGAGGAGCTAGTAGATAAAGCTAGTCCTAAAAATTTATTAGGCATTATCAAGATTGTTTCAGGAGGAAAGAAAATGTGCAAAATCTCAAGTGCAGAATGCAGCAAGGCATGTCCAGGAAAATCCAAAGAGATAAGTGTGGCCAGACTGTAGGGTGTGCAAAAGGGAGCAGTGAGCAATGTGCATGAGAAAGTAAGCAAGAATCAGTTATGGAGGAGCTTCCTAAGTCATGCTGGCATATGAGACTTTACAGAAAGGGCAATGTGGAGCCCCTAAAAAGTAGAAGGAGGAAAAGGGTGTGATTGGTTTATGTATTAGGAAGCTCATTCTGGCTGCAGTGTTAAGTATAGATTGCAGACAGCTAGTCTATGAATACAGTGATGCTAGCTGATCCTTGCCATAATCCTCATCAGCAATAATGACCACTCATCAGAGGTGGTAGTGGAGATGGAGAGAAGTGAAAATGCTCAAGGGATATTAAAAAGTACAAACATAAGGTTTCTGATGATTGGATATTGGAATGTGAACAAAGCAAGAGTCAGATTTCAGATTTGGGCAGGTAGTCAATGGTGGCACCATTTTCTGAAATAAGAATTCGCCATCGCCACCCAAAAAAGAATCTGGTTTGAGGAGATGGGAGATGCTGGGAATATGGTGAATTTGACGTTGCTAAGGAAAACCCATGCTGATCTACTGAGCATTTTGACTATGGAATTTGGGGCTAGAAAATATTTAGATAATTTCATGTATATTTAAAGTTGTGTAATTAGAAAAGCCCACCTAGGCAGATTGGACAGCAAAAACTTAAGAGGCTAGCAAATGGAATGCCAACACAAATACAGTGGAGCAAATGAAAAGCTGAAAGGAAATACAGAGGAAGTTTACCCAAAGAGTGTAATGTCACAGAAACCAAGGAAGAGAGTATTTCAAGGAGGAAGACAACCACAGGGTGAAATATGCAGTGAGGACAAGTAGGATAAGAATGTATACATGCTCAAGTGGATTTGGGAGAAAGAAGATCACACATCACCTTGGTCAGAGGACCTTTAGCTCATTACCTGGAATGGCATGCATGGATACACCCATGTGCTACCTCCAGCATGGGTGCAATATCAGGATCCACCTACCAACCAGCATCATCTAATAGCCAAATATGAGCACTGCCTCCAATATCTGGACTCGGCAGGATCCCACCACCATCTGTAAAATCATAGGGTCTCTGTGCACACTGGGCACTTGGAAAAACATGTGTATTGCCTAAAGGTGTTGAAAGCTTTCTGGGGTTTCCTTAAGCATAATCTTTTAATTGTCTTTTCAGTAGCTAGCAGACAGGAAAACAAATTTGTCTTAAACATCCTGAGTTTATAGGCTTCTCACTCCTCGGCAGCTGCAACTGGCAAATGTAGTTTCTAGAAATGGGAGATGAGGGAGATTGCATGCTTTTCGCTGTTGGAAGTTGAGAGGCAGTGATGGAAAACTTACAAAGTGGCAGCTCTCAGCAGATATTTGGGTTGTTAATATGCATGGTTGGAAGGTTGCAGCTTTCTAATTTGAGAGAGGTCTGTCAATAGTAATACCAGACTCCAGGAATAAGCGGGAAACCTCAGCATCTGTGTTATACTGAATGTTCACACACTTTCAGAGTTTCTTCTAATTTATAAGATCAGTTTTCTATGTTTCTTTAGCACTTTCCTTTACATTTATATAGTAGGGGCAAATGTTGCACATGAAACAATCATAGGGTCAAGGGATCTTCACAGCAAAGCCTTTAGGTATGAGCTACCCATGCAATTTTTCTCACCTTCCCAACTTCTTTCTTTGCTTTCTGGATCTCTGCCTTATGCTATCTCTCTGTTCATTTCTCTTTCTCTCTCCATCCATTCTCTCTCTCTCCTTCCCTTATTCCTCCTCCCTTTCTCCTTCCCTCCCTGCATTCAATCTTCCCTTTTTTCCTCCCATTCTTTCCCGTTTAACACATTTACCTTTCTTCCTCTCTGTTCATCTCTCTCTCTCCCCAGCCCCCACTTTCCTCCTTTCCTCCCTGTCTCCCCGTCTCTCCTTCAGGGTAAGATAGCTACACAGGAAGAAGTGGAAGACAAAGTCATACTTAACACTGTTTATATAAGTCTAAAATGCATATAAAAAACTTCTTAGACCTGGAACCAGGAAACATTAAAAAGAAACAATAGATCTGCCTAAGAAATGTGGAACAATAAACCATCTCTGTTATGAGACAGTGTGGCTGACATTGAGCCAGAGAAAAGTATAATCAATTGCTAAGAGTGGCATATAATGATGTAGAAATGTCAGAAGTCCCTGAATCAAAAAAAAAAATTCTAAGATCGGAGTTCCCGAAACTCATAGAGAGTACCAAAAACAGCAATACAAATAAGATCTGTGAATAATGCAGGGAAAATATAGAAGATGAGAAAAGAAAAAGATGAAACCAGCTTGAAAGGTAATATGATGTCATACAGGCTTAGCTAGAGTTGCTTGAACAGAACAAAAAAAGAAAGATGAGCCAAGGAATTAAAAATGATGAGCCACCTCAAATGAAGGCCGAGAGAGGAAATCATAACCCAAGACAGACATTTTTGTGCTCACTGGCGTCTACACTAGTTAATAAAATACCTAACTGTCATCGGCTTCATAATTTAACCTCATCCTTAGGCAGAAAGTTCTGGCTATAAAATGGGTTCTTGTTTCCTACTAATGTAAATTACACTGTGACCACAGCACAGCTTCTAAGATCCCAGACAAAGCTGAATGCCCAATCACGTGCTTTTTTTTTTTCTTCAAAGCTACCATATCCATGGATTCCATTTCAGTGAAATCCCATTATGGCCCCAGATTTTCTATGTTAGAATATGTTTTCCATAGAGTTTACCTCTAAATGCTGAACCTGAAGGAGATAGCCATGTGAAATTCCTATATACATACAGCCCACAGCAAAGAAATATAAAATATTGGTGGGGACAATCAATTTGTGTCTAAGATGGTTTGCAGTGACAGCTCTTGGCACTCATTTTGATACTTTATTTTCTCCATATCTATCTATGAAGGTTAGATTTTATTGGAGTGATTCTAATTCCTCACAATTTGCCCATGCCATCTTGGTGAGTAGAGTGTACTTTCCAGCCACTTGACTTTAAGCCTAGTCATGTGACTTGTGTTGGCCAACACAATGTTAGTATATGTGGCATAAATAAAAATGTGAACAGTGCTTACACAGTTGAACTTCCTGTCTTGTGTTTCTGTCCTTATAGATAAAAATACACCTTGGTAGCTGCTGGATCGAGGCAAATGAGAGACAGATGGAGCTCATCTAGATCCAACTCTACAGCTTGAAGCTAAGCCTAACTTAGCCAAGTCTAGACCAATTTGACTCTGGCCAATTCATAGATGTTTGAGCCAGAGGTAATGTGCTTGTTGCTGGAATCCAGTTAAACTTTGAAGTCTTTTTGAAAAATATGTTGTCATTGCAGACATAGCTGCACATAATTTTCCACACTGTGGGAGGTCAAGTTAAGCATGCTTAGACTTTAGAGTAGAATCCCCTTATTAGTGTGGTGGCAAAAATGTTACAAGTGGCATAGCCCTCCAGTTTCCTTCTCCTAGCCCTCTGCCTAAGAACTAGAGTACTTAGTTTTGAAGTGGAGCCCTAATGGGAGTGTTCATCTCTCACCAGGGTTAAGCCTCTTGGCCCTTACTGAGCACTCAGAGTTATTAGTTCCCTGGAAGATATGAAAGAGCTTCTCTGGCTCTGGAGTTCTCAGTCAATAACCAACTGTAACAGACCTACCCTTCCAACAAAATCTTGATTCAGGAAATTGACTGTCTGCTTATAGTTAATGCTCTATTTTTTTATATCTAATAGGAGAAACATTTTCAAAAGAGCCATGACCTGACTCAGTTAATGTGCAAGGAAAAGCAAGCAGTTCCAGACTTGTCAGTTTATCCATTATCCCTTATCCAAAATCTTCCAACTCTCTTGGAATTATTTTGTTCTTCATAGTTACCCAACAAATATCTTACTCTTGTTTTGGACCTTCTTTTGTAGTTATTTCACATAAGCTCCTTTTGACTAAGGGCACATATTTGGAATCAGACTACCCAAGTTCAACTCTTGAGTCTACCATTTATTAGCTTGTATTATTTTGGGCAAGATAATTAAATTCTCCAGGTCTAAGTTCCCCCATTATAACATAATAATAGTTATTATCTGCTAGGGTTGTCTTAAGAATTAAATGAGATAATTCATAAGAACCCTTTAACACAGTGCCAGCCACCTAATGAAGGCATAGTAAGGGAAAAGTATTATGCTGTTGATAATACTTGTCTAGGCAGGGCTCTTGTATTTTTCTCTGTATCCCTTACTGTGCAATTCTTCTGTCCCATAACATTCTAAGATTGTTTTAGAGTGAGTTGCTTCAGAGTTGAATAGTTATAATGGTATATTCTCATGTTTAGAAATAACTTCGAATTCCATTTAGGGTAGACATTGACAATGAAATCTCTATGAGTAATTTCTGCAATTTTTTATTCGTTATGGAGAGACAAAATGGGTATAATGGTGAGAATTGTTGGGTAGGAGGTCAGGAAAGAGATCGAGTATAAATGCTCACTATGCTGAGTAATAATGGTAATGAATAATGGTATGATCTTAAGAAATCTAATATTTAGTTTTTCCCACCTTAAAGACAAAGTTGTTATAAGTATTTAATAATGGAGGGTAGTATATAAACTTCCTGGCATATAGCAGCTGCTCAATAAATAGAAGTTACAGTTTTTTCTAAACTTGCTAAAGAGCCAAGGGAAAAATAAAGATTTTGCAGGCAAAGCCATTTCTTTTTCTCTGTTATGTGCCTATCTGTTTCAGAAACAGAATTAATTCCCTAAACTTCATCAAAGGAAGGATTTGAACATTAAAAAAAAATCAATCTCTTTGGGTTTGTTATTGCTTGTTTCACATACCTCAGAGGCATTAATACAAACCTTTATAATGTCATCAGAAAGAAGATAAGTCAAACACTACTTAACTCAATAATTGCAAGGTTATTATTTTGCAAGGAATAGAGTTAAAATTCCATTGACATGAGGACTGTAACTTTTTCATTACTCCTTAAGGCAAAATGTCCTTGATGTCAGTAGCTCATGTAGAAACCAGTTACAAGTCCTTAGCAGAGACACTGTACTGGAAATACTGGATCTACTAAAGGGTTTGAGCTTCCCCACCCACTTCCTTTAGAGTGACAATTCACACCTATAAAAACACAGAAGTACAGGGGTTTGTTAAACACTAAAAGACCCAAAGAGCCAAGACTTCTGCCTGTAAAAGTGGTGCTTCCTAAGGGGAAGACGTGGAATTTCTCAGAGAATACAGCCTTTCTTGACCAAGGGACTGTACAATGAAGATTAGGAGGTAACTACTGGGGTAAAAGAGGGATGGTTGCATCTTTCTGGAACACTCTAATAAAACTGTAAGTTTTACTAACTTCTTCTTTCATATGATAAAAGCATCAAATTGTATACTTAAAGTCATAATATCCTGCATGTACTGCTCAGGAACACCTATTTAGTCCCACTACAAAACTTGAAGAAAAGGTCTCCTCTCCTAATGCTGTACCAGTCCTCTCCTCGTGGATGACTTGGGAAAGAAATTCCACAAGTATAAGACGGTAAGAGGCCAATTTCTTTATTCCTCTCCTCTTCATTTGTCCTCCCACCTCAATTGCTTTGGGAGAATAACACAGTCTGGAACAGAAAAAAAGGAGCCTTGTTGTACTTCATTTGCCTGAAGAGGTCTCTTCTATTAAATAGATCCATTACGTTACTCTCAGAAAATTATAGTCATAATTATTTCAAGTTTTAGCCCTGAATATATAAGGGCTCTATTGCTTGATCTCTGTGCGCTTATCTTGGTGTGGCAAAGCTCAGTAAGGCTATCTTGAAAGTAGCCTGAAATCAACTGGTCAGATGCTACTGGCAGGAGGAGGCCACCAGGGGGATCAAGGACATGGGTGACACAGTGAGTGTAATTATTAGTCAAGATAGGCTAGGTTAGGCGTTAGTGGCAAATTATCTCAGTGGCTTAGTACAATAAAGGCTTATTGCTTATTCATGTGGCATGTCTACTGCAGGTCCACAAGCCCTCTGTTCTACTCACAGATCCAGATTTTAACATTCTTTGCCATCTCACAGCTAATGATCTAAACATCAGCAGAAGGAAGGTGTCTTGGGTCAGGCTCACTAGAAAACAGGTCAAGATAAAGATTTCTGTGCAGAAAAGTTTTTAGAGAGGGAACTCTGATTGACATCTGCCAGGGAGAGAGCAAAAATGACTGAGCAGACAACTGTTGAACTGTTATTACTAGTAACAACAAAGGTCTCGGCCAACCCAACAGGGAGTGCTGGAGTTAAAAATGGTTCTCCACAGGTGTCTCACCTTAAGGCAAGGGACTGGGCCTTTATTATCCCTTATCAACCAGTCCTTTGATTGGCTTGACCCCAGAGAGAGGTTATAACCTTGAGTAAAGTGTGTCTGTCTACTGAGGATAATTCCAGGAGAGCAACTAAGCTGAGAGCTGTCACCAATGGGAGGAATCAGAGGCTCAGTCCTGAAGAGCAGGTCTGGGCAGCATGAAATAGCATCCACTACAAGGGGGAAAGTGCATGCACTTTTCACTGCCTCCTCTTGGGAGAGAGACATGCCATTTTCTGCTCTCATTTCAATGACCAAAAGGAGTCACATGATTCTATCTAATTAAAAGGAATCTGGGAAGTGTGGGAAAGTAACTGGAATATTTGGGAAGGATCATTATTTCTGCCACAATGGAGAAGAGATGTCCCTTTGGAGCTACTCATTTCTGTTTCAGTGGCGTAATGTCTTTTAGTCATGGTCATGATACAGGTTCTATTTTGCACTTGGCATCCAATGAGTCTGGTTTCTGCCTGCTTTTCCTGAAGACTGCTTAGCCTCCTTTCCTTCCATCCACAAGATCAGATCCTTCTCCCAAGCTCTTGTCCTAGTCTTGTCTAGGCATCAAGTCAAACTTCCTAGTGCTTTTTTTTCTCTGCTGGAGGTCCAGTTCAAACAAAACCAAAACCAAAAGTAAAACAGGCCGGTTCTCTAGTCCTGACTACACTTCTTATACCATAGTTTCTCCCACACTAAGGCTTTTCTCCATCAGTCCTCTCTGTTAAGCAGAGTACTGAACTCTACATTATTCTAGTAGGTCCTGTTACATGACATTCACTTCTTTTCAAATTGTCTACTCTTATCCTTCACGTTATCATGATCAATATCCTTATCTGGACAACCGCCAGCTGCCTTTTGTTCGATCTTCTAGACTGTTCTCTCTAACCACCCAGCTGGTTGAATTTCTGGTACCTGAAAACCCTGAGGCACTGGGACTAAGCCAAGACCACTAAACTGAGATAAAAAGAAAGAAATACCTTCTCAACCTTAAAATTCTTTGAAAGTACATTTTCTGTGATCAGCTATATTTTTTCTCTTTTAATCATTTGGTTCTTTCTTGCTGTCAGTGTACATACACATTACTTTTCATCATTAGGGAGTCATCACATTCTTCATCTAGACAGTACTCTGTGTTTTAAAGACCTAGACCAATTATAATTAAAGCAAGGTATGGATCACTGCATACATGGTATTAGTCTTTGGACACTCAGTAGCTATTGACCTACTTTAATAATTGACTGAGACTATTGATTCTTTAAATATAACTATATGTTTCTATCTTAGTGGAACCAATTACAGTTTATAAGTCTATTGAAGAATAGCTGACTTCTCAAAATTTGACTTATTCTATCTCAGGGACTCAGAAGATAACTAATGACAGCTAAATGACTTCTGACCCATGTCTGACTGAGGCTGGGCTGCTACCTGAGTCCAGCTCCAACATTCTGTGACAATTTGCAGTGAAATAGTACCTAGAGGAGGAGAGAGAGCTTGAGAAAAGCAGAAAATAATGATGAACCAAGCCATTGTTGTGAATTGGCAATTACTGCCTATTTAATCCAGACTTCACAGACACATATTTTTATTATTAGGTGACAATTTTTGAAATTGGAAGATTTTACTTAAAAATTTGTATTCCAAGTGTGAACTGAAAAGGCAGACCTGACAAGGCCAAGTCCTCCTTCCTTGTGGCAGTAATTTATGGGGGCCAAATAGTGGAGGGTCCCCTTCAAAAGGACAAGAGGATGCTCATTCTCCAGATCACCAAAGCCCCGCTATTTCCCTTTGTTAGAGACGGAATTGCATTCCTCCAAAATTCATATGTTGAAGTCCTAACCCCAACATAACTGTATTTGGAAATGGAGATTTTAAAGAGGCAATTAAGGTTAGATGAGGCCATTAGGGTAGGGGCATAATACAATCTGACTAATGCCCTCACAAAAAAAGGAGGAAGAGACAGTAAGGGTGCTCGCACACAGAGAAAGTCATGGGAGAACATAGTGAGAAGACAGCCAGCTGCAAGCCAAGGAGAGGGGCTGCAGGAAAAACCAAACCTGCCCACACTTTGATCTTGGGCTTCTGACTTCCAGAACTGTCATATTTCTATTGAAGCTCCCCAGTCTGTGGTATTTTGTCATGGCAGCCTTGGCAGACTAATACATCCACTGTGTCCTCAACATCTATCACCATGCCTGTGCTTTAGGGTTTTTCTCCTATTCCCTGATCCTTTCACTCATTACCTTCCTGAGTGAGTACAGAATGAATTTGAGTTTGTCACCCATGATATCACTTTCACCAACAATAAGCTGCAGATGACTGCAGTTTAAAAAAAATGACTTTGAAGGAGTATATTAAGGTAGATAAAATGAAACCAGATTAAATATTAAGGTGGAAACAGTTTCTACTAAGGTAGATATTTTTTACACTAAAGAGAACACCATGAACAAAATTTTAGCAGTAAATTAGTCCAGTCACTGTGGGGAACAGTTTGTAGATTTCTCAAAGTACTAAGTATTGAACTACCATTTGACCCAGCAATCCCATTACTGGGTATAAACCCAAAGGAAAAGAAATTATCCTAGCAAGAGGATGCGTGTACCCCTGTGTTCACTGCAACACTATTCACAACAGCAAAACTATGGAATCAACCCAGGTGCCCAACAATGGTGGATTAGATGTAAAAAATGTAATGCATCTATACCATGGCGTACTATGCAGCCATAAAAAAGAATGAAATCATAGTCTTTGCAGCAACATGGATGCAGCCGGAGGCCATTATCCTAAGCAAATAAATGCAGAAACAGAAAAATAAATCCCATATGTTCTCACGATTGGGAGCTAAACACTGGGTACACATGGACATAAAGACAAGGACAATAGACACTGGGGCCTCCTAGAGGAGGGAGAGAAGGAGGGGCAAGGGCTGCTCACTACATGGATGACAGGATTAGTCATACTCCAAACCACACCATTACATGTTATACCTTTGTAACAAACCTACACATATACCCCCAGTCTAAAAAATAATTGAAAAATAAAAGTTATGTACCAAATGTTACCAAGAGTTATTTCAAGAAAGTGTAAATCTACATTGTTTTAATATTCAGTTTTGCTTCTATATGTTCTACTTTTTTCTATAATGACCATGCATTATTTGTAAAATAGGAGTAAAAATTAACCTTAAAAAAACAGATTTAAAAAAAAAAATTGTACCAAATGTCGGGTTAAGAAGAATACAGTGGTTAAGATCACTGATTGTGAAGCAAAAAGAAAAGAACATTCTGAGTTCGCTCCTTGTCTGTGCTCCAGTTTCTTACTCTAAAATGAAGACAGTGATGTAAGGATGCATACAACAGACACCAAGTGCAGAGTGCAGGGCCTGGAACAAACACAACCAAAGTAATGAGACATATTTGTTCCGCTGGGATTCTAGGATACTTTTCGCTACACATAACAAAAATCTCAATTCAAGTTATCCTAAACAATAAATAATTGACTCAATTTAACAACTGGGAATGCAAAATTATGGTGTGTTTTGCAGTTGACTTGCCCTGGTAGCCCCAGTTGTCTGTTTTACTGTAGCTGTTTTAGATCTGTTTCTTACTGTAGAGCCACTCCATCCTCAGGCGGGTAGCTAAATGGCTGTTGCAGTGCTGGGCTTCACAATGTGGAAACACATATATTTTCCTATACCTGCATCGTTTTCCAGAAGTACCCACCAACTTATCTTTATACCCCATTGAGTCAAATGTCCATGCCATTTCCTTGTTGTTAGGGAAATGTCATGATCTGACTGGCTTAGCCATGTGTTCCTAAACCCATCATTATAAAGGAGAATAGTACAATGAAGATTAAAATAATCAAATGTCACTTCTAGAGTTCTGATTGGTTAGGTTACCCTGAGACACATGGGCTACTTGGTGGAAGTGTGAGATATGTGAACAAAATAAAGATCCTTTTACGGCATATGAGAAAAGCTGTGTAGACAACCAACAGTGACTACTATATGAATATTTTCATTAGTAAAAGAAAGAGAATTCAGCCTGGGTGCAGTGGCTCATGCCTGTAATACCTGCACTTTGGTAGGCTGAGGCGGGCAGATCACCTGAGGTCAGGAGTTTGAGACCAGCCTGGCCAACATGATGAAACTCCATCTCTACTAAAAATACAAAAATTAGCCAGGCATGGTGGCACGTGCCTGTAACCCCAGCTACTCAGGAGACTGAGGCAGGAGAATAACTTGAACCCAGGAGGTGAATGTTGTAGTGAGCTGAGATCATACCACTGCACTCCAGCCTGGGAGACAGAGCCAGACCCTTTATCAAAAAAAAAAGAAAGGAAGGAAGGAATTGTCTTACTTAAACTTTTTGATGTGCTAAGTGACATAACATAATATAAATATATTAGCTAATTTAATCTTCACCACAGTCCTATGAAATGAATGTTATGATGCCCATTTTGCAGATGAGGAACTGAGTGTCAGAGAAGAATCTCTTGGTTTTAAAATGTATAAAGTAGCCACATGCATGGACTCAGCAACATAGAGGAAAATAAGAAAAAAAAAATCTAGAAAATAGTCAAAAGTCAGAATCACGTCTCTGTGACTTCATTCCTTTTATGTCAAATGAGAACAGCAATAGCACCTATCTCACAGGGTGTCACAAAAACTAAATGAGTTGATACATGTGGCATGCTTGGAAGAGTGTCTGGCCCTTAGGAAGCAAGCAGTAGGCACTAGCAATTTCATTACTTCATTTCACGGAATCTACCTATCCATTAATGGGAAGAAATTTCATTATTTGGGAACCACTAAGAAAGAAAGAAAAAAAAATGCTGCCAATTAAACTATAACCTAAGACTGTCTTATCACTTAGAATTTTTATACTATATTTATTGGAAGAACGGTTTTGGCTTCATTAATCATGGATTTTTATCATAAATTACTTTTGTGCATACATAAAAAGGAAAATGTAAGAGAAATAAATTGGTTAAGGTACTCCTGAAATTTCTCTAAAATTCAGTCTGAATCTTCATCCCTTTTTTTTGTTTTTTGAGACGGAGTTTCGCTCTTGTTACCCAGGCTGGAGTGCAATGGAGCGATCTCGGCTCACCACAACCTCCGCCTCCTGGGTTCAGGCAATTCTCCCACCTCAGCCTCCTGAGTAGCTGGGATTACAGGCATGCGCCACCGTGCCCAGCTAATTTTTTGTATTTTTAGTAGAGACGGGGTTTCACCATGTTGACCAGGATGGTCTCAATCTCTTGACCTCGTGATCCACCCGCCTCGGCCTCCCAAAGTGCTGGGATTACAGGCGTGAGCCACCGCACCCGGCCTCTTCATCACTTTTTCACTGAGTCCCTAATATCCAGCTTCTACACAAAAACAATCTCCGTGCCATGAAAAGTGCTAATGATTTTGATAATATTTTATAAAATTCATCATATCAAAAACCAACTTTACTTTGGGTCTTCTTAACATCGTTCTGCAATTATGTATAGTTAGTCTTCTTTGACTCACTCTAAAAAGAGTGCCAACAATCTGAACAACTGGTTTCTCGTGGTTAAAAAGCATAATCCACTTCTGTCTCTAGGATTTTCTTCCAAGCTGTTGACATCCATTCAACAAGTTTTGATGCTGACATCTTGAATGCATGTACCGGTCATGCCAATCACTTCACAACTGCTGCCTCTTTGAGAGTTAATATAAAATGCCATCAATTAAAAGATGCATCCCAGTTTCAGAGATTTGAAGATATGAGAGTTGTGCACCTTACAGATGATGAAATAAAGTAGTCATACTCTTCATATGAGTTGTTCTCTTACTCTTATAGGTTTGTCTCCAAAGACCATGGCCTTAGAGTAAAACCAACAGCCGATGCCAGTAGCACAGAGTATTGATCAAATAGACGAGAACTGAATACAAATTGAGATACACTTCACTCTTACTGAGAAATTTACAAAGTTAAAGGAAAGAGACATCAAAAAGTTCCATTGGAAAAGCACCTTGTTTTATCGATTAGAGAAAATAAACACAGAGGTGCCTATGCAAGCAGCCATAAGATATTTTTTTCTTCTTTTTAGAATGAATCAGAAGCTTGCAGTGCAAAAACATTGAAATTTCCACGACCTTCCCTTTCCCACTATAAGCAAGAGCCCTGATGTTGGTATTTTTAACAAGCTCCTCCAGGGATTCTGAGGCATAACCTTTATAGGGTGAATAGACTGCCAGTAGAGTCTATATTCAGTTAGCAGAGTTCAGACAGGAGGAACCTGGGGGGATATCACAGGATGCATGAGTGTAAACAGGTGGTCTATCAAATGCTACATTTGCCAGTAACTTTGCAGAATTCAAAAACATCTCAGTAGGTCTTCAAAAGTTTTATAATTACCTATGTCAGCCAAGAAGATTTAAAGAACTAGAACATACCCTACCAAGAGTTGTCATAAGAGATCTTGTCTTCTTTTAATCCTGAAATAGCTCTTCTAAAGACATTTTCCAAACGTCAAGACACCTTTGTTAATTGCTGCTACACTTTATTAATTTAGTTCATCAATCAGTTAATCAGTCAACAAATATAATTAATTCCTTCTCTTTGCCAGGCACTTTAATAAGTGCTGCCAAAAAAAAAAAAAAATGACTATTTGACCCTTCTCTTCCAAGAAATCAGAGTCCAGTGGAGGCAGATAAATAAGGTAATGATTTAAAAAAGAGTGTGACATGTAGTTTAGTTTAAAGAAACAGAAGAAAGAGTAGCTGGACCCCAACTTAAAAACCGGAATAGGTGTGTCTTGGAGAAAATAATACTTCCTGTAGTTAATAACAGCCACGTTCTTCCTGGAAGTTCCCCGTCCACTTTTTCTCCCTCTTTCTTTAGGTAATCAGAGTACAAGACAAGGGGGTATGATGTCTGTGGCAGAGACCTCTGTCATTTTCTTCATTCATCTTGATGAGTAACTATTATTCAAAATTCACTGCAGTTTAAATTTCTGAAGCCAAGGAAAGTCAGAAGGAACCAATATCTGGTTACCTTTGGTTATCTTGCCTTCCCAAAGGGAAAAACTCTAGCTCTTCAATTTCAGTAAATATAGAAAGAAAAATAGACTTCTCCTCTTGAGACATTTATTTAACCAAAAATATTTGGAAGATGGTGTTACCTTGCTGCTTTGAGAGGAAATGCTTGGAATAAATTTTATTGTCGTATCTGGCATGATATAATAAAATTGAACAGCAGCTAGAAAGCTAAGGAACTCTAGTTGAAGGGGGTACAGAAAATTTTTCTACGATTTTATAACTTTTTAAAGCCTGAAATTATTTCAGAATTAAATTTTTTTTAATGCCAAAGAAAGAGATAAAAGAAGATAGAGGAAGAAGGAAGCAGGATTTCACCAGGGTAGGAAGAGCAAAAGAAAGTAATGGAAGAGGAAATGTTAGGTAAAGGTACAGGGAGACACAAACCCATATGGTATATCTGAGTAACTACAAGTAGTCCAAAAGGCTGGAATATGAGATATCTGAGTCAGAGGGGACAGGAAAGAGACTAGACAAATGTGGAACAAAGGAGGCCATATCATAAAGGAACTTGTACACCATATCAAGGTTTTTTGCTTGCATGTTATAGGGTTTCCAGCCCCACTGAAGGGTTTGGAACATGAAAGTGACTTGATTACATTTGCATTTTACAAAGGTCATAGGTGTCAATATGAAGAATGGACTAGAGAAAGGTGAAGCCAAAGATGAGAAAACCAATAAAAAGGCAATTTAAACAGTCCAATAAAAGACTATATAGAAAGAGAAAATCATAAACCCACCCAAACTTTGATTTGAACTTGATTAAAATTGCAGTTGAAGCCACAAAGCACGTAACAGAATGACATTTTATGAGAACTCTCAACAGGAGGTAAAGTTGTTGGGATGAGAGTCTTTGAGACTGCAAAGCATGAGGCTGGATATCTATGCTCCATTATAAGAATATGGACGAAGCTAAGAAATATTTGCAAGCTCATTTCCAAAACAGAATGATGAACAAAGAATTAGTCAGGCATATTGACAAGTTAAACCTATAGTACTTCATATATTATTGTTATAAACTTGAGACACTTCCCAGTTAGCTGAAAGAGGGACAAAGATTTCCTGTAATATTTTGCTTTCTAACCAGAAAGATACTGTTTTATCCTATGAAATGTAATTCTTAATTTTAAGGTTACTGCAAGCTTCTTTACATTTATGATCATATGTTTTTGATCACTATTTTTTGTTATAGGAAGTTGTGTTTCCTAGATTGTATTTGTTATAGAAAACAAGTTTATTCACTAAAATTGAACATTCACTTATTTCTGTAACTTTTCCACTACATACATAATAGGCATGAATTCACTTGCTGGTAGGAGAGTATTGACTGTTTCTGTTGGTTTTCTCCCTGTAGACCTATTTAAGAAAAATACCAATGCATAATTCCAAGACATGCATTCTAAAACATGTACTGTTTGTTTCTCCCACAGTGACAAGAGCCCTAACCTAGAACACAGATGATAATGGAGAGAAACAAATAGAACCAAGCAATGTTATAGAGGCAGATAAACGGATCTTACTCATTTAATGAGCTATGAAGATGGAAAAGAGTAAAGCAGAACTATTTGTAGAGCAGAAAGATAGGCGCAGTGGCTCACGCCTGTAATCCCAGCACTTTGGGAGGCCGAAGCAGGTGGATCACTAGGTCAAGAGATCCAGACCATCCTGGTCAACATGGTGAAACCCCATCTCTACTAAAAATACAAAAAATTAGCTGGGCATGGTGGCGCGTGCCTGTAATCCCAGCTACTCAGGAGGCTGAGGCAGGAGAATTGCCTGAACCCAGGAGGCGGAGGTTGCGGTGAGCCGAGATGGTGCCATTGCACTCCAGCCTGGGTAACAAGAGCGAAACTCCGTCTCAAAAAAAAAAAAAAAAAGAAAATATGGGTCTGAGGTCAAGTGGGAGACTGGGGTTAGTGATAAAGATTTAAATATTATCAATGTGTTAGTGATGGTGGTGGCTATGACATCAGTGCCCCCTGAAATAAGGATTCTATAAATCTGTATAGTGTGTAGCAATTTTCAAAGCACACTTGCCATATAATAATATCTCATCTGAGCTAAGTAAGTCCAAAGTAGTTATTTCCATTTTATAGATGAAAACACTAAGAACTAGACAAGATAAAACTTGCCCAAATTCACAAGCCTACGCTAGTTTGGACTCTTAGGTTTCAGTACTGGTGTTCTTTTTTTTTTGTTTTCCATGTTGACTCAAAAATGTAACCATTGTATACAAAGTCCACAGGAAGGGCCATGAGGCTTATAATACTATCCCTTCCAAATTGAGTAAATCTAATCACTTATAAACAAATACCAGATTCTCCAGTGCACTAAAATTATAACAACTTAAACACACGCAAACGTGCACACATTTCATTCTAAAAGATCTTTATGTAGTTATTACCTTCTTCTCACAGTTGGCGTCTGTCTCCTTCTGGTACATTTAGAAGTCTTCCACCTTCTGTCACAGGAAAAGAGGAACCCCCACCCCACCACCACCACTAACCAAGTATGATACTGCCTTTTACTTACTCTCCAGTGGAAAGAAAGATTAATTTTCCCTATGCCATCTACCTTAGATCATAAACAAGTAGAAAGGACAGAATGAGTAGACTGTCAGATCCCACCTATCAACGCTGTGGACTATTTGTGGAGGGCTGATGGTGAACTTAGGCAGGCACCACATCACAGAAAAGCAATGTCATCACTGTGCCATTGGGTTTTATGATCCAGGCGACTCCAACAACAATATTCTCTAGCCTAAAATATATCTCTTATGAAAAACTGGTTTCAACTTATAAGTAAGAGGGTATTTATTTTCCAAAGGGAAAGAGTTTTGAATAGTTGAGGTGAAAATGGTACTGAATGAGACAGACTGGATTGCAGAGGAAATTTTTTTTAAAAAATAGTGGCCTATTTTAAGTCAAAAAGCTAGAACACATTAGCCAGGCACGGTGACTCATGCCTGTAATCCCAAGCACTTTGGGAGGCCGAGGCAAGTGGATCACTTGAGATCAGGAGTTCAAGACCTGGCCAACATGGTGAAACCACATCTCTACTAAAAATACAAAAGTTAGCTGGGTGTGGTGGCACATGCCTGCAATTCCAAATACTCAGGAGGCTGAGGCATGAGAATTGCTTGAACCCAGGTGGAAGTTCCAGTGAGCCGTGATCATGCCACAGCACTCCAGCCTGGGTGACAGAGGGAGACTCAGTCTAAAAAAAAAAAAAAGAAGTATTAAATGAACGAGAGAAGGAAACAAAAGCAATGTTACTAACAAAAAGCTCTAGTGTTAGAGGTAGTGTGCATTGAACCATGTACAATTGCATCTACTTTACAAAGTGGAAAATGAACATTTTTCAACTAGAATCACAATGGTGGCTACAGAAATGCAGCAAAATTATCCAAAAATCCAATGATATAAAGCAATCTCAGCAACTGAAATAAAGTTTCAGACACAACACTACTCTCACATCACACATAAATGTCAGACAAGTATATTTTATACCAAATATGCCATTAAATTTAATGTAAATTTTACCTGCACAAGGACTCTGGCATTTGGACACATGAAATAAATATTTGAATTTCGAATCCTAAAAAATCGCCAAAAAGTCTCTTGTATTTGAAAAAAAAGCAGGATTTGGGGAACAGTTTTTTTCTTTGGTGGAAGTTGAAATTGCTATTGGTTTATTAAGATGTTCTCAGCTGGGCTTCATTTTTTATGTCCCTTTATTGTAGAGACTGACAAAATAGCTCACATAGATGGATCTATAAAACATCTGGGAATGAATGAGGAAAATAAAATCAAAGGTAGGTGATGACAATAAAATAACATACTGTGGAGAAAAAAGTAGGACATTGTGAATGAAAGTCAGAAAAAGGACTTAAAGTAAGAAAGAAATATAAAGAACTGGATAATCTTATTATTGTGGTCTGATGAATGTTATCCTTGATTAGATATATACTAGGTATTAAGGATGAAATATCATCTTTTACAAGATACAGAAAGAAACACAAGCATATTCCAATAGTGCCATTAGGAATAGTCCTTTAAAAACATATTCACTATATATGCATTTTTCAAATAAGCAGTCAAAGAGACAACTAATACACTTATTTTATGGATATATACTTAAATTCACTCTAGATGGCTAAATAAAGAGACTGCTTTCAGAAAAGTGGGGTGGGTGCACAAGGGCTTAAACAATGGATAGTGAGGCACAGAAAGAATAATAAAAGTGGAAAGCTGTCACCAACCCTTAGCCAAAGTCAAGGGAAGAAAATACAGCCACTTCACAGGCACTGTAATCATGGAAAGCCTTAGATTTGGTGCCAAAGCGGTAAGAAATCAATCACCAGATCATTTTCTTCTCCAGCTCTGCAAGCATATGGTAATGCCTCTGGTAAGCCAAAACCAACTGGAAGGAAGTTCCTGATGAGGAAACCTGCAAAACTCAGTCTGAAGGAGTCAGCCTCTTAGAACGCAGAGCAAAACAAGGCAGAGAAGGGTTGTCTAATGGGAGATGAACAGAGAAAAGCTAGCATGTTTATTAAAATGGCTAATCTAACATACAGTTAATTTTGGATATTAAACTCTCATTTAGCATGAGAGCAATGAGTATTTGAGGAATAAATAAAATTAGATTCTTATCTTACACCACATACAAAATCAACTCAAAATCAATTACAGGCTTAAATATAAGATCTGACACTGTAAAACTGTGAGAAGAAAACAGGGCAGAAAAGCTTCAAGACATGAGTTGCAGCAAATATTTTTAGACATGACCCAAAAGCACAGGAAACCAAAGCAAAAATAGACAAAATGGCATCAAACTAAAAATCTTTGGCACTGCAAAGAAAACAACACAGTGAAGAGACAATCCACAAAATGGGAGAATGTATTTGCAACCCACACTTCTGATAAGGGGTCAATATCCAAAATATATAAAGAAGTCAATCAACTCAATAGCAAGAAAATAACCAAATTAAAACATTGGCAAAGAATCTGAACAGAAATACTTCAAAAGATATAAAAATGGACAATAGGCACATTAAAAAAAAAGCTCAGCATCACTAATTATTAGGAAACCGCAAATTAAAAGTACAATAAGATATCACCTCAGACTCGTTAGAATGGCTTTGATTAAAAAGAAATATTGTAGTGTTGAAGATGATATGGAGAAAAGGGAACTCTTGTATGTTGTTGGTGGGAATGTAAATTAGTACAGCCATTTGGAAACAGTATGGAGGCTCCTCAAATAATTAAAACTAGAACTATCCTATGATCCAGTAATTCCATTTTAGAATATATAGCCAAAGAAACTGACATGAATATGGGGAAGGAGTGTCTGCACTCCCATGTTCATTGCAGCATCCTTCACAGTAGCCAAGATATGAAAACAACCTAAGTGTCCATCAACAGATGAAATGATAAAGAAAGAGTGGTGTATATACGCAATGGAATAATACTCAGCCTTAAAAAAAGAAGACTTATGCTAAGTAAAATAAGGCAGCCACAGAAAGACAAATACTGCATGATCTCACTTATATGTGGAATCTAACAAAGTTGAATTCTTAGAAGTAGAAAGTAGAATGATGGTTTCCAGAGGCCAGGGAAGTGAGGGAGAGGGAATGTAAAGTTGTTGATCAAAAAGTACAAAGTTTTGGATAAACAGGGCAATAGATTTTGAGATGCATTGCACAACAGGATGACTAAAGTCAATAACAACATATTACATATTTCAAAATAACTGAGAGGATAAATGTCAAATGTCTAACCAAACAAATGATAGGTAAGCAAGGTAATGGATATGTCTTTCTTGCTTTAACCAATAAATAGAATGTGACAGAAGTGATGTCATGGGAATATCAGAGTCTGGGTTTCTGGAGATGCAGCTTCTGCTTTTGTGCTATTGGAATGCTGCCCTGACCAGCCAACTAAAGAAGCTGGTCTAGCCTACTGGAGGCTGTGAGGTAATTTAGGGGAACCAGTGTCTTAGTGGGTGGTCAGCACCAACAGCCAAGCATGGGAATGAGCCATATTAGATCAGCCCAGTCCACCCTCCCGCTGAATGCAACCCCATGTACAAGCTCAGACAAAATCAGCAGTGGAATCTCACAGCCAACCTACAAAACCATGAAAAAAAAATCAGTTATTATTTGATTCATTAGATTTTGGTGCTGTTTGTTTCTCAGCAATCACTAACAGATACAGACTCCATAAGAGGCACTGGACATGTCTCTGAATCACTGATTGATTTCAGTTTCATCCTATAATAGAAATGTAGAAAACTATAGATCATGAAAATTTCCTCCAGGAAAATTAAGTCATTTGAATTTGAATGTGAAAGAGTCACATATAAATTGATTAAAAATAAAGTTGTATGTGTTTTTGAGGGGGAAAAGTGATAAAAGTCAAATTATATGTGAAAACCACACCAAAACTAATGATCAAACCTACTTCCAGGATGTGTGTGGGCCTGTTTGGGCCATCTTCCCATGGGCAGACTGTACTTCCAGTGTGCCCGCCCACCCCTGGGCAAACAAGGTGCCTCAGCACACAGGACACAACCCCTGTGGGGAGACAAGGCAAGGACCTGTGCATTTGCCCAACACCATCATATTCTAGAGCAGAAATCTGAAAATCCAAGAACACTTTGGAGTCATGATAGAGGTAGATTTGCCGAGAGATGAAGATAATACAATGTGTTTAAGTTTGTTAACTTGATTCAAAACTTCAAAATATTTAGACTTATATTATCCAGACCTCCATTATACTCTTCATTGGAACCCCACAAAAGTTGGAAGTAGTTGCTAACCCTCATAATTGGTGTCCTCTGACCTTTGAGGATCCACAGATACATTCTCTCCCATCACACATTCACTTTCAATGAAAACATAAAACTCATCATTTGAGTTTCAGTTGAACAAAATACTACGTACTTGAAATATGCTAAGTACTCTGTAAGGTGATGCTTGATAATTACTGAAATAACTCTGGTTGAAAATAAATATCCCCAAGATTTTTAATTTTGGAATTTCATGAGATGGTTTTGCAAAACCTGATGTAACTTTAAGCAGTTTTGTTTTCTTTTTGTACTCTGATTTCTAATTCCTTTTTAATAAGGAACTGAAATGTAGATGGAATTATAGCTATTCTTTATCATTTTCTTGTGTTTTTAATAGTGAGTTTGCATTGCTCTGTAATAAAATTGATAAAGTAAAAAGTCACTCAAAGATTATACAAAACTGTGAAAGTCATCTATGACTAATTCCCTGAGCCAGGAAAGTAGCAAAATGGCAAATAAAGGGGAAATTCAAGGTATATTTGGGAGCAATTTGGGTGAATCTTGGAGGTACAGTGAGAGTTGAGAGTTAAATGTGAGAGAGGTGGAACCAATAGAAAAGACCAGGTTGTTGGCTTCAGCAGCTGGTTAGAAAATGGTGGCCCCACGCAATGGCTCACACCTGTAATCCCAACATTTTGGGAAGCCAAGCTGGGTGGATCACTTGAGGTCAGGAGTTTGAGACCAGCCTGTCCAACATGGCAAAACCCTGTTTCTACTAAAAATACAAAAATTAGCCAGGCATGGTGGAGGGCACCTGTAATCCCAGCTACTTGGGCAGCTGAGGCAGGAGAATCATTTGAAACCGCGAGGTGGATATTTCAGTGAGCAGAGATCACTGAACTCCAGCCTGGATAACAGAGTGAGACACTGCCTCAAAAACCAAACCAAAGAAAATAAAATTAAAAAGTGGTGTTGCTCACCGAGATGGGCAACACATGTGGAGGGAAGCGGTTGAGAGGATGGTGATGATAATTATGTGCAAAACTGATGCATGTGGAGAACAGATGAGATGGCAGAGCACACCGTGCCAATTTGACTCTTCTGCCAATTAACTGAAGTCCCGATCATCCTTGTTTTAGAAAATTTGCCCTATTTGTTCACTTTCAGCATGTCTATCTGAATCTAAAGCTGTTTCTTGCTTTTATTTTGCCTGACATTACATTTCGCTAGTGAAACACCCTTCTTCCACAGCAGGCAGGCTCAGAGGAGTTGGCTCCCAGAACCCCTGATGGAAACACTACAGGGAGTGAAAACTGGGTTCGAGTCTGGCTTGCTGCAGAGCCTCCTCTTAATGGGTAGGAATGTAATATTCATTAAAAAGAATTCAGACTTCAATCACTCTAATGATCATGAAACTTCTTTCATCAATGCATAATAGAACAAAAAGATTGATTTTCATTAGGCCTGACTTTCAACATTTTTTACTCCTTATATAAAAAATGAATCTGTTCAAAGTCTTACAAGGTCCAAAATATTTCTGATCTTCTTGGAAATTGTAGGTAAGTTTTTATACAGTTTGCTGCCCTTCACCACCATATTCAATTTAGAATACTCCATTATCTGGTGAAATTTTGCAGCTTAAATTGCCTTCAATTTAGGAGTCCCCCCCACCACTTCTCAGCAAAATGTTATTTTTGAAAAGGACATTTAGTGTGAGTAGGACACTGTGCCGGGTGTTTTTTTCTTACTGTAGGCTACAGAAGAAAGGAGGAACAGGAGATAGTTATTAATAATATTATTACACTGAATTTGTAGTCCCTAAAAGTTAAAAATGATCACTTAGTATTTCCTAAGTATCAACAAAGAAATGAACAGCTTCATCAGAATGAGATCTCATTCACGGACATCTGCACTTACAACATGTTAAATACATGTGACTCTTCCAGATTGTGTAGCCACTTTAGATTGTATGACTTACCTTGCGTTGTTAAGATGGATTCTTGTTAAACTTGAAAGTCAATCTGTTTGCAGACTTTGAAGAGTTGAATTAGAAGGGCCCACAGAAGTCACAAAATCTGACTTGGTCAATTAGAGCATCATGGTCTCCTGGCTATAGTGATTAAACCAAAATCACAGAAGAATGGTGACTTGGCAATAAGAAATCTTTTTTTTTTTTTTTTTTTTTTTTGATACAGAGTCTCACTCTGTTGCCAGGCTGGAGTGCAATGATGTGATCTTGGCTCACTGCAAATTCTGCCTCCCAGGTTCAAGCAATTCTCCTGCCTCAGCCTCCCGAGTAGCTAGGACTACAGGCACATGCTAACACGCCCAGCAAATTTTTGTATTTTAGTAGAGATGAGATTTTCACCATGTTGACCTGGATGGTCTCGATCTCTTAACCTCATGATCTGCCCACCTCGCCCTCCCAAAGTGCTGGGGTTACAAGTGTGAGCCACCACACCTGGCCAAGAAATCTTTCAAAGAGATATTAAAAAAAAAATCCAGCCCTCCAAGTGGCTCAAGAACGAAAAACTTCTATTGATTTATATTATTCAAATCCAGTAGAGTCGGTGTTATGGTTTGGCTCTGTGTCCCCACCCAAATCTCACCTCGAATTGTGGTTCCCATAATCCCCACATGTAGTGAGAGGGACCTGGTGTGAGGTAATTTAATCATGGGGCTGGTTACCCTCAGGCTGTTCTTGTGATAGTGACAGTTCTCACGAGATCTGATTGTTTTATAAAGGGCATTTCCCCCTTTACTCAGCACTTTTTGCTGCCACCATGTGACGAAGGAAGTGTTTGCTTGACCTTCCACCATGACTGTAAGTTTCCTGAGGCCTCCCAGCCATGTTGAATTGTGAGTCAATTAAACCTCTTTCCTTTATAAATTACCCAGTCTCTATTAGTAGTGTGCGAATGACTAACACAGGAGGCTCTCAGGCATAACTGGATTCAGGAGCTCAGAACATGTCATCAAGGCTGAGTTTCTCTTTATTTCTCAGTTTTGTCTTTCCAAATTATTGACTTCACTTTCAGGCTCCAGGAGATGATGCCTAGAAGTCTAGGCCAACCTATCCCTTATTGCCAAAAGTCCCAGAGAAGGGAAACCATCTTTTCCAGGAGTCCCAGCACTATGAAATGATTGGATCTCACAAACCCTAAATGAGTCATATGACCAGTCTTCAACCAATCGCAACAATGAGAAGATCGTAATGTTCTGATTGGCCCAATCTGTGTCACCATCTCACCCAAACCAGTGGGAGTCAATTCCACCTGAAACAGGATAAGTGAGTGTGAGGTCAGGGCGATACCTCAAGAGAAAAAAAAACACTCTTCTGTTACTAGAAGAGGTTGGGTGGTATAAACAACAGATGCCTATAACAGCAGCCAAGCAGCATCCAGATGACCAGGGCCCTGACATCAAGAAAGAAGCTGTTTCCATTACTTCTTTCTTTTGTGATTTATAATCTCTGAACAAATTACTAGGAAGAAAGGACAGCAGATGTACAAGCAATGGGTAGAGTGACAGTCTCCTTGGACTGAACACAAAACAACAGAACTTGAGCCAGCTTGTTTGCTGCCCAGGACTATTAAAGCAGCAGGACGGTGGAAAGAAGGGGCTTGCCTACTTCAGCTCACTGCCCAGTCTTGGTCTGACTGGGGTCTCTTGCTTCACATTGTCGTTTTGCCCCATCGGAGGTTGACAGTTTGGCACCCCAGGGGTCAGCAAGTGATAGAAAGAGGATGATCTCCTTATTGCCAAGATAAAACCTTCCTGTGTGTTCCATTAACACATGAGAGGCCAATTGAAGTGTTGAGGGAGGGAGTAATACAGAATGGAACAATGGGATCCATCCGTGGCAAATTTCCCAGTTTTCTCAGTTTTGCCTAGGGGCAGCCAGCCCAGGCTCCACCAGCCCAGGCTCCACCAGCCCTAGTCTTATAATGTCCACAGCACGTCTTCTGAAAACTCTACATCTGATCGTGCATGTAGACCTAGACGCATCTACTAACATACTTTTCAAGGCCTGTATTAACTGTGCAGACAAGACTGAGCTCTCTTTTTCTTTTTAGATTGAGAATTCCTTGAGAAGCAACCAATTGCCCCAGCTTGCATCATTTGTCCAATTCAAGTTATCCTGTGACCAAGAGAGTGGGACATGAGAAACAAAATGTCTGCTTCCGTGGACACTGTGTAAAGTCACCATGAGAGGAGATAGTTCCAAAAAATTAGGGTGAGGGAAAAGCAGATTATAGAACATGTGCCCAGGTCAGAGCAAGTCAACGGCCTCTGGCTAGATGCTCCTACTGCTGCTGCTGCCGGGGAAAATGCTGATTTTTTTTCCAAAAAAAGTGGCTTGCCCGGTGGTGAGTCATCCTCCTGGCATCGAATGATAAAATCTGTGACAGGTTCTCTTACTTTGATCAGTAACCTGTGATCACTCCTGTTGAACTTGCCCCTCTGCAGCGAGCAGGGGCCAGGGATTTACCAAGGTCTGCAGGGACCCCAAAGGCTACAGTTTCATCTTCATTCATTTCTTTCATAAATAAGGGGGAAAAGTTTTCTACTAATATAAATAATATCCTTCCTTCTTTATGTTCTAAATAAGGAATTGATTATGTAATTTTTAACTCATTTCACCAATTTTTCTATCAGCAAAACAACTCACAAATGTTGTCTGACCCAATCTCACACCCAATCTCACTAAGCATAGGGAAAAGCTATATACTTGTATATTTATAAGGCTTTAAATTTTGTTTCCAGGTTTAATGTTCACAGGTCATCTTTCTCACTTTTTCATAGTTTATGGTCGCCAGGTTTCTGTTGCAATCTCTCTGACCCAGATAACTTTCTAGGAGACGTATTAAAGTATTTAAAATGTATATAACAAAATAAAATATAAAAGCAAAACATAAAACATGAGTAACACAGTGAAGTCCAAGTTAAACACATATTTGAATGTGTAAAGACATTGAGTTTATTTCCAAGACTGAATCTGATCTTTCTCACACGACTTCACTTTATTGGATCGTACAGGGAAAGCCTCAATTAATTTTATCTGTCAAACTTAGTCCAGTTCAATAAATTAAAACAGTGCCATTGCAATGATCCACACCTGTTCAGATAAATTTCCTGCCCTTGCCTATTTCTCTCCCCTCCTCTTGCTCCTCTCCCAGATGAGGCTGGGTGAGGAGGGGCTTCAGAAGGATGACTTACATAGCCTCCCGGTGGCAGAGAAAGTCTCATTTTCCCACACATAGGTCCTCTTGTTCTCCTCTGGCTCGCCTGATCACTGAGATAATGCTCTTTGGCTGCCCGGTAGTGAGTCATCCTCCTGACATCAAATGATAAAAGAATCTGTGACAGGTTCTCTTATTTTAATCAGTAACCTGTGATCACTCCTATAGAACTTGTCCCTCTTCAGCAGTTGCTGGTGTTGTGTATACACTGAGATCTGGCTGTAGTATCTTGTTAATCCCTAGGCAGAATGGTGTGGTCAGTTATCATCAACTACACAATCACTTCACAACCCTGAGACATCCTTCCTGGTGAGTTCACCAACAAGCACCATCAGCTACTTCCAACATGTCTCTGCAGAACATGTGAGAATGTCTTGATACCTTTCTTTCACCCTTACAGAGATGGAGTCTTCTTGCATAAAAAACACTACATCAAGGATTCTAGGCTAGGCACAGTGGCTCATGCCTGTAATCCCAGCACTTTGGGAGGCCAAATCGGTTGGATCACCTGAGGTCAGGAGTTTGAGAACAACTTGGCCAACATGGTGAAAGTCTGTCTCCACTAAAAATACAAAAATTAGCCAGGCATTGTGGCAGGTGCCTGTCATCCCAACTATTTGGGAGGCTGAGGCTGGAGAATCACTTGAACTCAGGATGTGAAGGTTGCAGTGGGCAGAGATGGGGCCATTGTACTCCAGTCTGGGCAACAAGAGCAAAATTCCATCTCCAAAATAATAATAATAATAATTTTTTAAAAAAAGGTTTTATTCTAAGGTAGCCACCACAGGTTGCTGTGAGAGTGAGAGGAGCCACCATGAAAGGTGGCTCAGACCTTTTAATAGAAAAGTAATACAAAATAGCCTCTTCTTTTAGACCTTCCCTCACTTCATCTAATACAACTTTGGTATTGGACTTCCTACCTAGAAGAGAAAAATCAGGTCAAATGTGTCTCAATTCCTGTTTTCTCTTACTCTCATTCCATTCTCCTTTTGACAGTCAACTGAGAAGCAGAAGAGATAAGATTTCTCTACCTCTTCCTTTTAAACCAGGACTTTCTCAATATTATGTGCTTCTCCTTCTCAAGGTAGAATTTTCTGTCTCACTTTCTCTGATTCTATTTGGATGGCTGCCAGGGAACAAGCCATAAAAGGAAGTGGAATAAAAACCCAAGATACAATATTTCCAATATATTTTCCCATTTGCATGTGTATGTTGCATCAAAGAATGGTCAGTGCTACCAAAGATGCCTTTTGCTTTTCATTTGAAATTGTTGTCTGCTTTGGAAAAACATTGGCCTGATTTATATTTTGCCTGTTTTATAAGAAGTCACAGTTGGAGTCCTGAATAAAAGAGGCACTTCAGACATTTCTGATTTATTCCTGTGGTGTTTTCACATTCCTACATAAGTGGACACGAGAGGAAAACCCTTTGGCTGACCCACCCATAACCCCGCTCTGCCTGAACCATAATTTCCCTGATAAAAGAGAGATTTAGCAACTGCTAAAGAAACAAAAATGAGACTATCTTCCTAATGTAATTAAATGAGCTGAGAAAAGGAAGCATTTTGGAAAGAAGGTGAGCAGCCATCCAAAGCAGTTCTGCCCAGAATAAATATTTATGGATTTGTCTGCTGATGGGAAGTCCTAGCCGCTGATTACATTCTGGCTTGTGTGGTCTCTGAATACTTCCCATGAACTCACATTGTCGGACAAGAAGCCATTAAGCATTATGTCATCAGCAGCTGTTGCCTGAAGTCCTCTCATGGTGTTACATATGAAAGGTCCTGCACTGTACAAACGAAGGGAATCTGTTTTAAGTGAGGATTCCAATCAGGAAAAAATGGTTTCTGCCAAAGGGGCTTTACACTCCCTCTCACAAGACCACTGTGGACCAAAACCATAGGTAAAGCCCAAAATGAAGTCCCAGCCATCAAAGAGACTCAGCCCTGCAGTAAGAGAAAGGAAGACAATCATCCAGCCACTCCTAAGGTCTAACCAGACTCTGAAGGTCACAGGCATGCTGCTTCACCTCCCTCTAAGGTTTCCTAGTTCTGACCCCAATGCTATGGCCACACTTGTGTGCCATTCTGAACACAGACTCCTCCCTTCCCATGTAATGTGAAATATCTGTCTCCTCCAAATCTCATGTTGAATTGTAATCCCCAATATTCGAGGTGGGGCCTGGTGGGAGGTATATGGATCGGGGTGTATCTCTCATGAATGGCTTAGCGCCTTCCCCTTGGTGGTGAGTGAGTTCACACAAGGTCTGATTATTTAAAAACACCTTTCCTGCTCTCTCTCTCGCCCCCACTTTTGCCATGTGACGTGCCTGCTCCTGCTTCACCTTCCACCATGAGTGAAAGTTCCTTGAGGCCTCCCCAGAAGCTGAGCAGATGCTTTTACCATACATGTACAACCTGCGGAACCATGAGCCAATCAAACTTCTTTTCTTCATAAATTACCCAGTCTCAGATATTTCTTTATAGCAACACAAGAACAACCCACATCCATGCCATTCTTGACGCCATCTGCTAACTCCACACCCTGCCCTGGATTAAGACTTCATCTGTCCCTAAGCTTATTAAACAGACCCAGTGGCTTCATCTCAACATCTACCTCCCTGGATCCTATGTGGGTACCTGTGTGGAATTTCTACTTTTTTCTAAGTCTATCCCCTGCTTTATGACTGCTATTTCTAGGGCACATATGAATGGTTTCAAACGTGTGAGGCAAAGCATGAAAGCAGATGAGGGCAAGGCCAGAAAAGAGGTTGGTCCTATTCTCAATAATATAACTCTCACCACAGTAACCTGCCCCTTCCTCTCTGTGACATTCAACTGTTCTTTCTGGTCCACTTGCAGACTTTGTCCCTCATTTGGGTCTCTTCTTTTCCCTGTTACTTGGCTATCTCACATGCTTTCCTGCTCAGCCCTGCTAAGATGACTCTCAGGGACTCCATAAGTGAAATGCCATTTGCTGATACTGCTTTCCAGATCACAGACAAAGCTGATAGCTGAACACACACTCAGCTCTCTGCCAAGCCTCTTCATGCCCCAGCACAGCGCACAGCTTGAGCAGCCCAGATTTGGCTTATGAGTAATAAAGGATTGTGCTGGGCATTGCAAACTAGAACATTATTGTCCAAACAGCATTTTTAATATTTTGGTATTAGTTAAAGATGGAAAAAAGTATTATTTCCATGTTTAAATGGAAACAGCCTAAGATATATTTTATGAACTTCTTGACTGCTTCTTCTCAGATGATCTTTATTTCACATGTTCATATTTATAGGACTCATTTTCAGGGTAAAGACAAGCAAAAACCTTTGTGTGTGAATTTTCTCTAATGCGCTATTCATCAGTTATAGGAAAGGTATGAGAAAGTTTATCTGGCTGGGTTTGCACACATTCTGCCAGTGTTGTATGCACACATGCATGTGCACATGCACTGTGTGTGTATGTATGCATGCATCCTAATACAGCAAATGCATGCAAATGATTGATGGGTAGGTAGATGGTTTTATGTTTTGCTGTTTGGAATTTTATCACTGAAAACCCAAACTAGAGTCATAGTGAGAATCACTGAAAAAGGACTTCAATTATGGAAAACATGATCCGATGTATTGGCCAGAAAGCTCATTAATTAATTTCTACCGTTCCATCTGTTAAGAACAAAACAATACTACTTTTCTGTCTGAGCAAATGAGCAGGCTGGCTGAATAATACTATGGTAAGTAGCAATACTAAAGTCTTCTAATTCTTTACAGACCCAGAAACCCCAATTATTGCTCAAAAATAGGAAAAGAAAAAGAAAACAGAAGACAAGCATAGAGAGAGAAATATGTCCACAAAATTCATTGAAATATTTTGATTCCCAAAATACATTTTAAACTAAAAAAAACAAAAATAAAGTGATGAGAGGCAAAGTTATCTGGGGAAAATGAAACCCGCAATAAACCACCTGGTGGTTTAATAGAAGAAAGAGAATAATTTTCCTTTAGAACATTTCCTTCCCCAGTTTTTGGCAGCTAGAAAACATATGTGATAAAACAAAGACATAACTGAATCAACAGGGGATTTAAGTCTAATCAGATTTAGGAAAAGCTAAATTGTCTCTGGAGTGGGGAAATGGAAGGCAGAAGCTTTATAGAGCACATTGGGAGAACATTATTTACTTCTCTCTAGAACATTGATAAGCTAGCAGGTAATAAAATTTTTATTGCAATATTTACTACAAATTGGCTTTGTTTCCTGCACCTATATTTTGGCTGTGCCCAGCCCTTTGCTGAGCTATCTTGTTGGGCAGTGGGGTTTTTACTGCCACTCTCATGCCGTCCTCTCCTCCTTTATTTCTCTTTCTGACCAGCACGAATATCACTCACTTGTTCTTCCCCTTGTTCATCAAAGTTCTTAAGATGAAACTCTGAAATCTTTCTCTGGCTATGTAGATGCTCCCACCCTCCTTCTTCCTTTCTTGCTGTTGGCATCTGATCTCTGTGCAGACCCCTATTCTGTGTCAGAGGAGAACTACTTCTCCTCTCCCATCCCATATTCTACCACTATTTTTTGGACTCCCAAAAAAAAGGATCTCCATTTTCTCTATTTCTATATTTTTCACTACTCAGCCTGCATATCCTGCTGACACTTTCACTCAACATGTCTAAAACCAAACTCATTATCTCTATCCCAAACCAGCTCCTCGCCTTAACTTCCCTGCTTCCATTAGTGTCATCTTGAGCTCAAAACTATTCTTTTTCTTCAACTCCCACATCCAGTTGATTGCTTCTGCTCTAACTTTCGTGTCTTTTCCCTCCTTTTCATCCCTTCCCTTCTGCCTCCACACTAGCTCAGAACCTCGTTCCTTTTCCCTAGCCTACTGGGAAAATGACCCTATTGATCTCTGTCTTCACCCACTCTAGTCCATCCTACTCACAGCTACCAAACTAATCATCCCGAAACATGCCCCAATCTTCATGTCCACCCCCAGCAATAAAACTTTAAAAGTTTACTGTCTTTGAAAGTAAGTGCAAACATTTTATCCTACCACTCGAGTAACTTTACAAATGAATACAACCCATCTTTTGAGATTTATCCAGCACTACAATCTATCATCCAACTAAACCAACAGATGGAGTAGAAACTCAGAAAGGTCAGGTCCAAAGTTGGGCTTTTGCCTGGAAGTGCAGGTCTGCATATTATTCATGAGTAGGGGTGTAGGAAGGTCAAGGTGTGGCCCGAGGCAAGGAGGGTTGCCTAAGATAAGACAACTGTGCCTAAGATAACAGTTGCACAGTTCTTTCCACAGCTCATTACTCTATACATAGTAGATGTTATATGAATTTTTGCTCAGCAACTTGCTTTCACTGCATATTAAGCTAGGGTTTTACGTTTGGACAAATACCAGCAAAAGAGCAGATGTTTTCTTATGCTTTTTTTAATCAATGTGGCTTATTATTCTGGTACCTGCTTATATACACACTGTTACAAATGCATTCCCCAGGCGAGGACTTGGCTATATTTTTGATGAAGAGAAAGAAACAACTTTCACCAAAGTCATATTCATAACAGCAGTCCCTTTTCTCTTTCATCTTTCAACTAACAATGCATCCATCTGATCAATGAAATGTCTGCAAATTCAAATTATTTAGGAATAAGATAGACCTACTGTTGGATATTCAGGCTGCCATAAATGTGACTTCAATGTAAAAATAACAATAACAATAATTCCCCAACATTATAATGTTTCCGTATGAAAATATCTGTCACAGACTTTGTGAACTTTCATCCTTATAATCTTTTAAAGGTATGGTGGAGGGGTGAGAACATTTTTTAAGAAAAGGTTAAATAATAAGTATTTTAGGCTTGTGTGCCATTCAGTCTTTGTTTCAACCTCTCGTCTCTAGCTTTGTAGCATGAAATCAGCCATAGACGATATGCAAAAAATGAGTGAGTGGGTGTGTCTGGATTCCAATAAAAAAGTTGTTTGTGGACACCAAAATTTAATTTCATACAAATTTGTGTGTCACAAAATCTTCTTCTGACTATTTTTTTCACCATTTAAGCCATTTGAAAAAGCATTCTTTGTTCACAGGCCATGCAGAAACAGACGGCAGTCCAGATTTGGCTCACTGATCATAGTTTGCTAACTCCCGTTATGGTGTCATTATGGTCTGAATGTTTGTCTCTTATACCCTCAAAAAAATTCTATGTTGAAATATGAGCATCCAATGTCATGGTATTAGGAGGTGAAGTTTTTGGGGAGGTGATTAGGTCATGAGGGTGGAGCCCTCATGAATGAGATTAGCTCACGTTGGCATTGGCAATGATTTTTTGGATATGACACCAAAAGCACAGGCAATAAAAGGAAAATCAAACAAGTGAGACTACATCAAACCAAAATTCTTCTGCATAACAAAGAAAACAATCTGCAAAATAAAAAGGCAACCCACAGAATGGGAGAAAATGTTTGCATATATATGATCAAGGGTTAATAAGCAAACTATATAAGGAACTAATGTAACTCAACAGGAAAAGAACAAATAACCCAATTAAAAATGGACAAAGGACATGAATAGATACTTTTTCAAAGGAGACATACAAATGGCCAACAGACATATGAAAAAGTGTTCAACATCACTAATCATTAGAACTATAAATCAAAACCACAATGAGATATCATCTGTTACCTGTTAGGGTCGCTGGTGTCAAAAAGACATGAGATACAAGTGTTGTGGAAGGTGTGGAGAAAAGAAAACCCTTGCAGACTGTTGGTGGAGCATACATTGGCATAGCCATTATGAAAAACAGTATGGACATTCCTCAAAAAATTAGAAGTAGTACTGTCATATGATCCAGCAATTCCACTTCTAGGTATATATCCAAAGGAATGAAATCAGTATCTCAAAGAGCTGTCTGCACTCCCATGTTTATTACAACATTATTCACAATAGCCAAAATATGAAAACAAACCAACTGTCTATCAACAGATGAGTGGACTTTTTTAAAACATGATATATATGTATAGCTAAATATAAAATAGAATATCATTCAGCCCTTAAAATAAAGAAATCCTACCATTTTTGGCAACATGGATAAACCTGGAGGACATACATTACATTCTGTGAAATAAGTCAGACATAGAAATATAAATACTGTATGTTATTTCATTTATACATGGAATCTAAAAAAAGTTGAACTCATAAAAACAGAGAATAATATGGTGGTTTCCAGAGGGTAGGGATTGGAGGAAATGAGAAAATGTTGATCAAAGGGTATACATTTTAATTATAAGATGAATAAATTCTTGGGGCCTCTTGTACAGCATAGGCCCCAAGAATTTATTCATCTTATAGGTAATGGATATGTTAATTCAATTGTGGTAAGAATTACACAATGTATATGTATACCGAATCATCACACTGTACACCTTGAACATGTATAATCTTTTTCAATTAAATATTTTAAAATAAGTAATAAATAAATCTTTTTAAGTCGTCTTGGGGAGCCTGTTTGCCCTTTCCACTCTGTGAGGATGCAGTGAGAATATGCCATCTCCGAATCAGAAACAGGTCCTTACTTGACATCAAATTTGCTGGCTCCTTGATCTTAGACTTCTCAGCCTCCAGAACTGTGGCAGATAAACTTCTGTTGTTGATAAGCTACATGGTTTATGGTATTTTGTTATAATAGCCCTAGTGGACTAAGGCAAGTGCCATCCTCATGCTACAGGTGAGATTCTGTGGCTCAAAGGTTAATATGACTTGTGTCTGAAATCATACAGAGTGGTGTTAGGATTATTAGTGAAACTCTAGTCCACATAATGTGACCAGAATTCCAGTCCCATCACTGTATAGCAATGCCTTCCTACATTTGGAAACATCTAAGAGTGGCACCCATTTCTCCAAGCAGTGAACACTGCATCTAACATGGAGAAGAGTATCTGAATAAGACCAAGAAAGCATAAAATTTTATTTTCCCCAAAGGGTTTATGGGTGGTCTGTCACCCTCTGTCCCCAAACACTAAATGCAAACATATGTGAGAATTTGCATGGGCAAGCACACGCTCCTTGACCAAGCTTTAGTTAGACTTCTCTGGTTCCCCTTCTCCACTAGGCCTCACCCTGGGACTGCAGTCCTTAGCCTTCTGAGCTCAGTTTTAGCCGAAAGAAAAGAGAAAGCTATGCTTGTGCTAATCCTGGAACCTACCCAGCCTTTTGGTATCAGGATGGTGGCTGCTTAGGGAGGATATACACAGAACTCTACCCTACAATAGGGATGAGGAGTGGTAAAGGCCCCCACAGCACAGAGTCCTGACTTTGGCCAGAAGCCTTTCCTCCTTAAAGCTACTGCTGTGGTGATGGAAAGTGAGCAGGTAAGGGGAAGCACAGGAGAGATAAGGAGAGTCCCCACTGATTACATCCTGTTGGACAACAATAGTAGGTGGCAATCATGGAGGTGGAGAGAACTGTGAGTCTAGAAATGCTGTGAACTTGAAGGATTGCTCTGGACATTATTAATCATATTGCCCTTGGTCAGATGTTACACTGTAATATGAAGACATGCTTTGGTAGCATGGGGAAATCACCGACCCTCTTCACTGGAAGTGTTAAGCCAACAGAAATAAGCTACCTAGAGACACTTCTCTGTTATAAGGAGGGCAAATGGACTGCACAGACAGTGGACGTTTCACACACAGAGAATTCATTGCTTAAAACATTTGCTGCTTGTTTTCCAAATTAACACCATTTATGGGCACGGAATTATTGCAAAAGTTAGAATTAGTCAGATCACCAAGAAAAGCACCTGGATTAGCCAAGTCTGCAGATCCGTCTTCATTTGTTTCTGTCTTAATTTTGGTCTTTTTCTTGACTCCAGCTAAGAATGCTGGAGCTGCTGCACTGACTCATTTTATTATCCAGGCCTTGCACGTGGGTCTGTAGCTCTTTAGGATCACCTAGGACCACCTCCGTCACTAGGATTACCCCTGTCCAGCAGCTTTCTAAGAAGTGCGCTATTTTCCTTCTTAGGACTTAGCTGCACCTGCTTGACATTTCCAGAGCTTTTGTTGAAGATCTGATCTTCTAAAAAAATGTTCAAATATGAAGATAGTTTTCCTTTTGGAAAACTTCCCAAAGCCATACTTCCACCTTGTATGTTGTAGGGAATTTACCCTATTAATGGCAAGTTTGTGCCAAGTAGCATGGATATAAATTTTAAAGGTCAGGAAATGAGTTTTTTTGATTAATTAAGATTTCCTCTTTTTTTTTTTTTTTTTTTTTTTTTTTTTTGAGACAGGTTCTCACTCTGTCTCCCAGGCTGGAGTACAGTGGGCACAATTACAGCTCTCTGCAGCCTCAACCGGCCAGGCCCAAATGATCTTCCCATCTCAACCTCCCTAATAGCTGGGACCACAGGCACAAACCAACATATCTAATTTTTTTATTTTTGTAGAGACAGAGTGTCCTTGTGTTGCCCGGGCTGGTTTTGAACTCCTGGACTCAAGCCATCCTCCTACCTCAGCCTCCCAAACTGCTGGAATTACAGGTGTGTGCCACCACACCCAGCCAGGAATGAATCTAACCAAGAACTGGATGTCATCTTAGTGACATCCAGTGACCTATTAGGACAGTGCACCATTAGCCCATAAAGCCTGATAATATTATTTTAATAACTAAAAATGTTTGAACATGTTTAGAGAAACTGAATCAGTAGATTTCATTGTCAGGCATGTGTGTGTGCACATGTGTTTGGGAGTGAGATGACTGGAGAGGTGTGATCTTCTCTCAGGCCCGGGATTCTCTAATTAGCCTTGGACTTTCTGTAATCGATGTCTAGACCTGACTGCTATCAACACATTGAGAAAACTGAGGCAGTTTCTTGAATGTCCTGGTCCTCTGTGTTTGGCTGCTACGTGACAAAAGAGTGGTTTCCCTGTTTTAACCATTTATCTTTTTTCTTGGTCAGAGTTCTGTACTTAACCTTCATGTGTCTCTGGACAGACTTAGACTCAGAGCCTGTTTTCCTGCAGTCCCACCTTCACCCTTAGCTACAGAAAGGGCTGCAGAGACTTCCCTTCCCTTCATGCCACTCACTGTCTCCCACGCACCTCAAATTTAACACCTTCTCCTTTCAGGCAACTTATGTTTGAATGTTCTTGCCCATCTAAGTTAAACTACATAAGGCCAATAAGGGCAAGCACCAGCATTTTTAGACGGATGTCAGTACTATAAATATTCAATAAATAAAAATAAAAACAAGCCTCAATTGTATTGTGTTTATATTGCCCAGTCTGTTTGGTACGTTTCCGGTGATGTGTACAGGAAAAAGGAATTTCTAGCATTCTACCTGTCCAAAGGAAAATTTAAGTTACAACTAGGAAGTCAACATGAGAGGACGTTAGAGTTTATATATGTGAATTCTATCACAAATTAGCTCAACTACAGTTTAATAGCCAACAAATATATGTAGAATTCCTCTGCTCTCCTTCCTAATACCTTATCATATGTCCTTACTGAAGGACATACATGCATATATTCTCTATACACAGATTCATTATATTAGTGGTCATCTAAATTGTTTCCATTATTTCATTACTTCATGTGAAATGCTCAAATGACCACGAGTTCTACTGAAATGGAAATATAATGATGATCACATTCGGGTAAGAATACACAGAATACAGAAAAAGAAATGCTCATTAAAGAAAGAGCAACAAGAAATGTAGACTTTAAGTGACATTTGGAATCTAAATCAAAATGACATTCTCCAAGGAGCTGGAGAAGGGCCCCTGCTGGTCCTGGGATTGCTGTTGCTGATATCTGAAGTCATGCTAGGCAGCCAGGCAACTGCTGCTGTCTCTAGGGGAGCCAATTTGAGATTTGCTTCAGTAGCTGTAATTTAAGAGTAAGGGCATTGGGAGTTGAAACCGAGCACTCCACAAGCATATAACCAAGGCGATTTCCATCCATATTGCAGAACCTTTGGGCTCACGCCACAGCTTTTCTATTCCCTGTCATCTTTTTCCAATTAGAGAGCAGACCAAGTAGAAGGAAATGATCACCCACCAGCTCAATCTGAAAATTATCAGCGTTGAGAACCTGTGTTAGCTTTCTGAGCTTTGCTTCCTGGAAAGGGACTGGTAACCCCGCACTCATTATCATCAGAATGCTTTGGTAGTTCAATTTTATCCACCCCATTTCACAGATGGCCAAATTAAGGTCCAGTGAGGTTAAAAAGCTAGTGGAGTCTCACAGCTACTGAGTTGCAGTTCTTTTAGCTGGAGACCAAGGGCTGCCCTTTTTACACCAGAAACCATTTCTCTCCCTTATCAAAATATTTTCAGAGAATCAGAGAGTTAAGTTTAAACATGTCATATGAGTTTTTAGGGCTCCGTGGAATCCACCTGAGACTTTGGTAGCTCATGCTTTTTGTCAAGCTATTGAAAACAGATTTTTCTGACTCTGGTTAGCTCTGGGACAAAACTTTATTTTCCTTATCCTCTGCAATCCTTTACTATTTTTCCGGAAGACCTCACATCAAAATGATATTCTATATACCTCTGACAATTTCAACCCTCCACCATCATGATTCTAATCTAACCATGTCAGGGAGGTTGGGGGCGAGGGGTAGGCTTCTTACTAGTCACAGCTAGAAACTTGTTTAGTGCTAATTAGCCCAAAAAGGCAGGGATTTCAGTGTTTTCTGTCTATTTTCACATTGATGGTGACAAAATGAATACCATTGAGACTTGCATACCGTTTGCTTTGATCAGTTACTTCACCCACAAGATGAGGTTCCAACCCCCCACAGGGTTAAATCACATAGTAAATGTAAAGAATTTAGGCTGGGCACAGGGCTCATGCCTGTAATCCCAGCACTTTGAGAAGCTAAGGGATTTCTTGAGCCCAGCAGTCTAAGACCACCCCAGGCAACATGGCAAGACTCTGTTTATACAAAAATTTTTTTTAAAATAGCCAGGTGCAGTGGAACACACCTGTAGTCCCAGCTACTCAGGAGGCCAAGATGGGAAGATTGCTTGAGTCCAGAAGGTCAAGGCTGCAGTCAGCCATATTTGCACCAGTGCACTCCAGCCTGGGAGACAGAGTGAGGCCCTGTCCAAAAAAAAAAAAAAAAAAAATTGCAGCACATTTATCGTATGCTCAGTGCCTGTTAGCTATTATTTCTTATGAAATATTCTCACATATCTATAATGAATCATGAATGCAACATAATGGAAAGAACTTAGGTTAGAGTTAATTCAAAGGCTTGGGTTCTAGTTGTGAATCTACCACTGAGTGCTGACTTTCATAACTCTAAAAACACCTCCTCCTTCTCTCTAGTGTGAGTATGAATACTTGTTTGGCCTTCTCCAAGTTATAGGAAGGATCAAATATGCTCGTAGTTTTCAAGTTCATTTCAAAAAAAAAATTAAAAATCCATGCATGCAGGTGTCAGTAATTACTTCAGTTGCTCTTATCATTAAGTTGCTGCTGTATGAAGCACTATGCATGCATTGCCTTCCCATGGGAGGGTGGGGGTTGTGGTAGAGAGAATGTAGCAAATTTGGCTTCAGATAGAATAGAGTTCAATCTCAGTTTACCATGATTTGCTTGTCAGAGCCTCACTGTTCCCATTTGTTCAGTGGGGCTAATAGAGACTATTGTATTAGAGGTTCCTGTAATAGCTGGGCTGGGGCTTGGGCTCAGACATCCCAGGATATGTAGTTCCCTCCAGACAGATCCATCCCAGGTTATGTTCTGAGCTACACAGCCTCTCTTTTCTGTCTGTGTCATCTATTTGCATAAGACACAGAGAAAACTTGAACCTAAGTCTTTAATAGGGGTTTAAATATGTGTACATGCAGACATGATTCTCTGAATCAATCTGAGAATGGGTGGAAGCCAGATTATAGGAAAAAAATAAGGATCCCTGAAGGGAGAAAAATCTTAGTAAATGAGGAAGACCACTACTAAGCACAACTGACCACTAAGAAAAGAGACTTTACAAACTTACATTACCCTGAAATGAAATTCAGAGACAATAAAATCTCATGTTTTTAAGAATAAAAATGGCTTAACTATGAAGGAGAAATTTTAAAAAGTAATTTGTAATAAAATCATTTGCAATTCAGAATGTATGAGTTGGAGGTGATAACACTGGGAGATTAAATGAAATAAGCATAAGTTTGTGCCTCTATGTAGAATCCCAAGGTTACAATCCAGCTGACCCGCGACTCTATAATATTAGCAGCTAATGTACCAGGAGTGGTGTTGCTATTGGTAATATAATGGTCTGAAATGAACAATGATGTTGTTGATGATGTTCCGAGTAAGATAAAAATGTGAAAATGTGATGTTCTCTCCATGTATGCAGTGGTTGGATTCTTAGAAAATTCAATTAATAGCCTACCAACAAAAAAAAAATTCCAGGTCCAGATGGGTTCACAGCTGAATTCTACCAGACATACAAAGAAGAGCTGGTACCACTCCTTCTGAAACTATTTCAAACAATCCAAAAAGAGGGAGTCCTTCCCAAATCATTTTATGAGACTAACATCATCCTGATACCAAAACCCGGCAGAGACTCAACAAGAAAACTTTAGGCCAATATCCATGATGAACATAGATGCAAAAATCTTCAATAAAATACTGGCAAACCAATTACAACAGAACATCAAAAAGCTTATCCATCACAATCAATTAGACTTCATCCCAGGGATGCAAGGCTGGTTCAACATATGCAAGTCTATAAATGTAATTCACCACATAAACAGGACCAAAGACAAAAACCACATGATTATCTCAATAGACACAGAGAAGGCCTTCGACAAAATTCAACAGTCATTTATGCTAAAAACCCTCAATAAACTAGGTATCAACAGAACATATCTCAAAATAATAAATGCTATTTATGACAAACTCACAGCCAATATCATACTGAATGGGCAAAAACTGGAAGCATTCCCTTTGAAATCCAGCACTAGACAAGGATGCCCTCTCTCACCACTCCTATTCAATATAGTATTGGAAGTTCTAGCCAGAGCAATCAGGTAAGAAAAAGAAATAAACGGTATTCAGTTAGGAAAGGAAGAAGTCAAATTGTCTCTATTTGCAGATGACATGATTGCATATTTAGAAGACCCCATCGTCTCAGCCCAAAATCTCCTTAAGCTGATAAGCAACTTCAGCAAAGTCTCAGGATACAAAATCAATGTGCAAAAATCACAAGCATTCCTATACAACAATAACAGACTTAAAGAGAGCCAAATCAAGAACTAACTGCCATTCACAATTGCTGCAAAGAGAATAAAATACCTAGGAATACAACTAACAAAGATGTAAAGGACCTCTTCAAGGAGAACTACAAACCACTGCTCAGTGAAATAAGAGAGGACACAAACAGATGGAGAAATATTCCATGCTTATGGTTAGGATGAATCAATATTGTGTAAATGTCCATACTTCCCAAAGTAATTTGTAGTTTCAACACTATCCCCATCAAGCTACATGTGACCCTCTTCACAGAACTGGAAAAAACCACCTTAAACTTCATATAGAACCAAAAGAGAGCCCACATAGCCGAGTCAATTCTAAGCAAAAGCAACAAAGTTGGAGGCATCATGCTACCTGACCTCAAACTATACAAGGCTACAGTAATCAAAACAGCATGGTACTGGTACCTAAACAGAGATATAGACCAATGGAACAGAACAGAAGCCTCAGAAGTAATGCCACACATCTACGACCATCTGATCTTTGACAACCCTGACAAAAACAGGCAATGGGGAAAGGATTCCCCGTTTAATAAATGGTGTTGGGAATATTGTTATGTGCAGAAAGCAGAAACTGGACCCTTCCTGACACCTTACACTAAAATTAACTCCAGATGGATTAAAGATTTAAACATAAGACCTAACACCATAAAAACCCTAGAAGAAAACCTAGCCAAAACTATTCAGGACATAGGCATAGGCAAGACTTCATGACTAAAACACCAAAAGCATTGGCAACAAAAGCCAAAATAGACTAATGGGCTCTAATTAAACTCCACAGCTTCTGCACAGCAAAATAAACAATCATTAGAGTGAACCAGTAACCAATAGAATGGGAAAAAATTTTGCAATCCACCCATCTGACAGAGGGCTAATATCCAGAATCTACAAAGAACTAAAACAGATTTACAAGAAAAAAACAAACCCATTCAAAAGTGGGTGAAGAACATGAACAGACACTTTTCAAAAGAAGACATATATGAGGCCAACAAATGTATGAAAAAATGCTCATCATCACTGGTCATTAGAGAAATGCAAATCAAAACCACATTGAGATACCATTTCATGCCAGTTAGAATGGCGATTATTAAAAAATCTGGAGACAACAGATGCTGGAGAGGATGTGGAGAAATAGGAACACTTTTACACTGTTGGTGGGAGTGTAAATTAATTCAACCATTGTGGAAGACAGTGTGGTGATTCCTCAAGGACCTAGAAATAGAAATTCCATTTGACTCAGCAATCCCATTACTGGGCATATATCCAAAGGATTATAAATCATTCTATTATAAAGACACATGCACTGTTTACAATAGCAAAGACCTGGAACCAACCCAAACAGGCATCGATTAGAGACTGGACAGGGTAAATGTGGCACACATACACCATGGAATACTATGCAGCCATAAAAAATGATGAATTCGTGTCCTTTATAGTGACATGGATGAATCTGGAAACCATCATTCTCAGCAAACTGACACAAGAACATAAAAATCAAACACCACATGTTCTCACTCATAGGTGGGTGTTGAATAATGAGAACACATGGTCACAGGGAGGGGAGCATCACATACTGGGGTCTGTTGAGGGGGACTAGGAGAGGGACAGCAGGAGGTAGGGAGTTGGGGAGATATAACATTGGGAGAAATGTCAGATATAGGTGAAGGGATGGAAGCAGCAAACCTCATTGCCATGTATGTACCTATGTAACAGTCCTGCATGTTCTGCACATGTACCCCAGAACCTAAAATGCCATAAAATATATTTTTTTAAAAAGGGGAGGGTAGGAAGACTGGTGTAGAGACAAGGATGTGCTGAAGTACAGAGAAGGTTTTGGAAAATTGTCATAGCCAACCAAATTTTGGAATAAATGATACTAAAATATCTGGATGATTTATAGTAAAAAAAACAAAACAAAAACAAAAACAAAAAAAGAAAAATTCAGTATACTATGTTAAAACTGTACCCAAAAAATATATCATACTGATATAAAACAGTTCATTCCCAGATCTAGATAATGATAAATGTGCTTTTTCATCTAATAAATGCATACATGCAGATTGTGTTAGTCCATTTGCATTGCTGAAGAATAAAGGAATACCTGAGGTTAGGTAACTTACTAAGAAAAGAGGCTTGCCCAGGTATGGTGACTCACGCCTGTAATCCCAGCATTTTGGGAGGCCAAGGCAGGTGGATCACCTGAGGTCAGGATTCAAGATCAGCCTGGCCAACATGGTGAAACCCAGTCTCTACTAATAATACAAATATTAGCCAGGTGTGGTGGCGCACACCTGTAATCCTAGCTACTTGGGAGGCTGAGGCAGGAGAATTGCTTAAACCCAGGAGGTGGAGGTTGCAGTGAGGCGAGATTGCGCCATTGCACTCCAGCCTGGGCCAAATAAGCGACTTATTTGGCTCTGCAGACTGTACACAAACCATAGTGCTGGTATGTGCTTCTGGTGAGGCTTTAGCAGGCTTACAATCACGGCCAAAGGGAGCCAGTGTGTCACATGGCAAGAGAGGGAGCAAGACAGAGTGGGGAGATGCCAGGCTCTTTAAACAACCAGCTTTCACGTGACTTACCACAGCAAGAATCTACACCTCATCATGAGATGGACACCAAGCTACTCCTGAGGGATCTGACCCAAGCACCTCCCATGAGGCCCCGCCTCCAACATGGATAATCACATTTCAACAGGAGTTTTAGAGGGGACACATATGCTGTCTCACACATCAAAGGGTTTCTAGCATCTCTGTTCTAATCCTCATCATTGTAATAACCAAAATGGCCCCATAAATTTCAAACACACTCCCTAGAGGACAACTGGCCAATGAGTCTGTACAATCTTAACAAAATAATAAAACTATAGGAATCAAGTAACTTCCTAATCTGAACCTTTCTCTTGGCCCCATTTTCATTCCAGAACTCCTAGCCCATTTTTTCTCTTTCTCTCTCTACTTTTAAACCAATTATCTTTTTAGATTATACTCTGACCACTTCGAGATTTATATTTGTCCAGAATATGACATCTCTTCTCAAAATCTTTCATCCACCACAAGTGGTTATCAGAAAACAATTTATCAGTGACATTAGCTCTGTTTCACAGAGGAGAGACTGAGGAATTAATGTAGCTGGCTCATTCAAGGGCATGCCACAACCTGTCTGCAAGGGTTGACCAGAACCTGTATCTCTCAGTGACCCCTCAACCCCTTTCCTCTTCTCCAGTGTTTTTTCTACTTCTCTCTTGGATCTGTGACTTCATTTGCATTTTTAAGAGTGAGTGGGAAAGCAGATAAAAACTCAAATCACTGTTCTGTTCCTTGTTAATTCCTCTAGTAAGAAATCAGTAGGCAGCCAGGCACGGTGACTAATGCCTGTGATCCCAGCACTTTCGGAGGCCGAGCAGGGCAGATCACCTGAGGTCAGGAGTTTGACACCAGCCTGGACAACATGGTGAAACCCATCTCTACTAAAAATACGAAAATAAGCTGAGCATGGTGGCACTCACCTGTAATCCCAGCTACTCCAGAAGCTGTGGCAGGATAATCACTTGAATTCAGGAGGCAGAGGTTGCAGTGAGCTGAGATCGTGCCACTGCTCTCCAGCCTGGGCAACAGAGTGAAACTGTCTCAAAAAAAAAAAAAAAAAGAAAGAAAAGAAAAGAAATCAATAGTGAATAAGAACCCTGAAATTGGTTTCCATTAATCCAAGCTCTTACTCCCCCTCATTTACATGATTGATTGCAATGCAGCGCTTAGAGGACTGCAAGCCACCACCAAGGCTGCTGCTCTGTGGAGAGCAAATCCATCACTGAACCTGCTCGAGTGTTTGAGGGGATGATGAACACAGCAGACATGATCAAGCACGGCCAGGCCACAAACTCGTTCAGTCAGGGGACAAGTCATGCACCATGCCTCCCGTCTCCCTCCTTTGCAGAGATGTGGCAGAGAGTGTAATAAAAAGTAATGATGTGGAAGAGATCATGCTGTTGCCTTCCAAGGGCCGAGTCAGTACAATTTGTGCAAGGTCTTGACATTTTCACTCTTTTTCAATTCAGAAATACTGAATGAAAAAAAATACAGTGCCAAAAAGAAAGACACATACCCAGGTCACTTTCAACACTTTAAAATAGATCCCAGATGAGGCATCCCTATATATCAGGAAGATTGTTTTTCAGAGCGGAGAGGCAGCTTGTGGGGACTGCCACTCTGTGCCACCTCTGTGACTGACAATGGACTCACTCTTCTTAATCACTGTGGGCCATTCTCATGAGCAGCTATATATCAGCTCTCACTTTTGGAAAAGCCATTTTCTAATAGGGCTCTTGGCTATTCTGATAAAGAGACCTATCATTTCAGAAAGTGATTCAAAGGATTTATTTGGTGTTTTCAGAAGGAGAAGGGCACAGTGCCCACTTGGGAGCACACATCAGGTGGTAGGTAAAGAAGATGGCAGTTTGTAAAAACATTTTCAAAGCTTCCAAATGACTGATATATTCCTGAGGGCTCTGAAAGTGATGAGGGGAACTTTGCAGCCTCTAAATTGCAATGATTGCAGCTGAGATCTCCTTGGATTGAAAAAGGAGCCTTTTCAAGGCTTGACTACAGAGTGTATTCAAATCGTGTCATCACCCAGATGGTTGCCTAGCATTGGAGAGGCAATAGAACATACCATTTGCTACCTTAGTAAAGTTAAATAATCGCTTCATATGTTTCTCTAACTATGTATACACCTAATTCATAGGGTTATTGGGGGAATTATGTAAGTTACTAGTGGTTGGCATGTGGGCAACATTACGTAGTGACCACAGGGGTAACTAGAACACCATTAAAGGCCAATGCAGGGTAGACAGAATAAAAATACAGCTCTCTGTAGTTTAACTTGAGGAGCACAAAGTCCCACATACCCCCCAGTCTCCCTCCTTGAAGTTGTCCTTATCATTGACATTGTTAATACCTTACATTCTCTTAGTGACTTCTAGTTTCCAAAGCCCTGATTTTAATATTATTTAACAAACTCTAAAATGCTATGACGTTACCATGTATGATACTAGAAATCCTCAGTCTTTTAAATTAAGATATATGCTTCTGAAAACTCCCTTTCTGAATTTTCATTAATGCCAACATTGGTAGAAACTGAACTATCATCAGTGAAGACAGCTCATTGTAAATCAAGACACATTTCTCTTTCTGCTATGCTCATACTCACCCTGTAAAAAGAAATAGAACTGAGATTTTTTTTTTCAATCCAGTCGGGAATGTTGCAAGGGTAATGATCTTAGAATAACACAAAGTCTTATTTTTGGCAATGAATGTTATGTTTTTAGGCCTAAGACACTGCATTCATTCCTTCAACAAACACCTGTTGAACACTCATGTCAGGCACTTCTCCAGGCTATGGGACCACAACAGTCAGCATTCTTGTTCAAATATCTACAATATTTTGAGCCATCCTGTTAAATTAGACACAGAAAGAAAATTAGGAAAAATAGAGCCAGGCTGTTTTAAAGACAGTGAAAATGATTGTAATCAGCAATCTAGTGATAAATGAAGCAATTCAACCAAAGGATGGGAAGCATAAATTGCTTATCATGATAGGTACATAAGATGCATTTTGGAACAATTATGGCAATTAAATCCCTTGAAATAAAATGTGAGGGATATACAAGGGGAGTATATAAGGAGATAACATATCTCGATGTTATTCTAGGCCTCTTTCCTGCCCCATCATCTGCTACCTGCCAGCCCATCAATCCTTCTTCCAACAATCATTGGACCACTGGCCTCCCGAGCTCAAATATGATGAACACATTCAACTCTTTCCAGCCTGGCTGGTCCCATATGACCGTCCTTGGCACAAAATGCTACAATGGTCAAATTGTTACTGGAAAGGGGTCTCTATCCAGACCCCAAGAGAAAGTTCTTGGATCTCATGCAAGAAAGAATTCAAGGCAAATCTGTAAAGTGAAAGCAAGAAGTATCGGAAAGTAAAGGAAAAAAAGAATGGCTACTCCATAAACAGAGCAGCCCCAAGGGCTGCTGGTTGCCCATTTTTATGGTTATTTCGTGATTACGTGCTAAACAAGGGGTAGATTATTCATGCTTTCTCTTTTTAGGTCCTGCAGGATAACTTCCTGATGTTGCCATGGCATTTGTAAACTGTCAAAGCACTGGAGGGAGTGCAGCAGTGAGGATGACTGGAGGTCACTCACATAACCATCTTGGTTTGGGTGGGTTTTGGCAGGCTTCTTTACTGCAACCTGTTTTATCAGCAAGGTCATTTTGACCTATGTCTTGTGCCGACCTCCTGTCTCATCCTGTGACTTGGAATGCCTGTCTGGGAATGCAGCCCAGTAGGTTTCAGCCTTATTTTAACCAGCTCCTATTTAAGATGAAGTTGCTGTGGTTCAAACGCCTCTGACAAAATGATCCCTAAAGATAGGTGGCCAAAAGATTCACTCTCCTGTCCTGACCTTTTTTATGTCTCAGCTGTAAAGGTAACAAAGGACTATACAGAGTCCTTTCCAAGGTCACCTCACATGTTGGACTTGGGAGTTGATGTCAGTCACCTCGAAACTGTATTCAATAATAATCCTCAGAGGAGTTCTCAGCCCCTGAACCTCCTGACCAGGTCAGACCCAAAAGCATTTTTGCAAATATTATGTAGATTCCATTTCTTCTAGTTTGGAGGAAGAGTTAGGGATAGAGCTTGGGCTTTAAATCAAATCCAGGACCTGTCAGGCAATGGCCTTGTAGTCTCAAGCATGTTTTTCCAACTAGCTGAGCCTTGGTTTCTCCATCTACAAAACAAAAACAATGCTGCCACTCTCACCATATCATTTGGGGATTATGTAAGAGAATATGTGGGAGAATACTTTCAGCAGGGTTGCCAGATGTGATTACAGTAGCCTTCAACCCACACTTCTTCCAAAGGAAAACTTCCTCTGTAGTCCCCGCTAATGCTTTTTAGCCTGTCTAGTTGCCATTCCCATTTTCTGAGATCCCGCCTCCCACTCATCCACAGTGACTGGACCAAGATGGTCACCTGAGCCAAAAGCAGACAATCCGCAGACCAGTCAGCAACCATGACAGGCTGGTCTGGGTCAAAATCAAACAAACAAATTAGCAAGCGGAGCCAATCGAATACTTCTCTTCGGAATGTATTATAAAGTTAGAAACAGGAGAGGCTGAAATAGTTAATAACAAAGAGAAAAGTAAAAGGAAACTGAAGTCGTGGGCAGGCGTAACTTATGAGCAGGCAGGAAATGCGTAGAGTGAAATTAAGAAAGACAGCTATAGAAAGAGGCAGACAAAGCAGACATGCTGAGAAAGAGAAGGACCTTGAGAGAAGGACACAGCTTTCTCCTAGTTCCTGAGCCTTCCCTTCCAATTCTGTCTCTGAGGAGATTCTTAGAATAGCCCCAATTTGATTGAGATAACTTGGGTTGAACAAAAGAGGTCTGATCAGGCATTCGATAAATCTTAGTCCCCTTGCCTTATTTACTTATTTAGTTAATTATTTGTCTCATCACTCATTCATGCATCTATTCTTTATTTACTAAGTTAAATGATTCCTGACCACCTACTCTGCGTCAGGTATATCCTATCTGTCACATTTGTACTGAGGGCTTAACTTGTATCCTTCCCAAATAACATGTTTGGAATTATCTGGGCGTCGGAGAAGGCGATGAGAAGTACACAGGAGTGACCCTAATGATAAAGCTGTTCGGGGAATTCGTGGAAGACTTATCAAATTGTCTGTGGCAGTGGGGGGGGTCCAACCCTCTAATTCTGAGCTAGCTCCAGCATCAGCCCCAAAGCCAACAGTAAACTGCCAGGCTTAGGTCTAAAATTACATCTTCTTGTATGTCTCTCTCAACATACCCAGCCTCAAGCGGGATTTGGGGAGAAACCTTCATAACCTCTCCCTCTGATCCTGCCTTTTGTGACTCCAGAAAATGTGTTTCTTTTCCCTCTGCTCCTTCCTAAGACTTTCTCATATACCATCATCTGTCACAGGGATGTTGACAGCTCAGCATAAGCCAGCTTTAATTCTATGGATTATTTTCTTCTGTCAGCTTTAAAAAAAAAAAAGAAAAGAAAGAAAGAAAAAAAAATCAGTCTGCCCAGGCTCTCCTTGAAAAAGGATAAAGAACCAGAGGCAGAAAGAGATCATGCCAGAGTTCTGAGGAGCCATCGGCTGGTCTGAAGAGGCCGGTAAGTTCAGTTTCACGTGAGTGTCCAAATGTTAAACAGACAGATGGCTTGTCACACAGATGTTTACTAGTCTACAGCTCTGCATTGGCCATGCTTTTAAAGGACTGCTGCTGTGAGCAGAGTCTATGTCAGGTTTTTACCCTGCAGTCACCTGGAGTCAGCCCATGTAGGTCAGGGACTCCAAGTTGGCTCTCCAATTATGGGAGTGGGAGCCACGGCCTCTGTTCGGTATTTCCAAAGCCTAATAGACACTGCCTGTTTATCCACCATAAGGCAGCACAAGCTGCCAAAACATCTAACTTCTTTGCTTTGGGCTGGAATGATATTAACCCAGGCTGGCTGTGTTTGTCATTTCTTAGTTTCCAGAAACCGAAATTGACAGTTAGGGGTCTCTTTGATGAATACCAAATAAACAATAAATTCAGTGGTTTTTTTTTTAAGGTAATTTGTTGGATCATAAAAAAAATCTTTCAAATATAGGAGGGGACAATGAAATGGAAGCCTGGTGAGGAGAAAGATGGAAATATTCTTCCCTGATGTCAGAGAGCACCTCAGCATTTCCTCCATCCAGATTGTAAAAACTACCCTCAGAAGCCTCCTCCACTAGAAAAACCAGAACCTTTCTTTAGAAGAATAAGGCTAATGGTCCATACTATCACCCTCCAACGTGCTTTAAAAGGTCAAATCGTGGTTCCATCAAAGCTGAGCTGGTTCTCAGGTAGGCCGCTGAAAGGATGAAATTTTGCCTTTTGCAAAAGAAGGAGGATAGAGAAGGCAATGCTGTCAGTAGAGAAATTAGTTTCTGGCAGGCCACGTTGTTAAAGCCCGTATTGGATTTTCTGGCTCGCATTTGTTTAATGCACTTGAGGATGGAGCCGTGAGAGAGGCACAGCAGCTTGGAATTTGCAGCTAGTTCTGAGGCGGAGGGGCGCCTTCCCGCCACAAGATGGCAGCACGAGCCTGCGTTTGAAGCCAGGGCCCCGCGTACGTGCAGCAGTATCTCCCCCGCCGCCCAGGAGGATCTGATTCCCCTTGAATTTTAACCAATTGAGTTACATCCTTTGTCTCCAAAAGGATAGAAACAGGTTTTTCTCTTTCTCTCTAATTTATTTTAAGTTTCCTTTTGTTCAAGCTCTGCTAAAAAGAAGACAGAGCCCTATTTTTCAAGGCTTGACCTGCTTCAGACGTCTATTAAGAAGGCCAAATAATTATACCCCAAAGATAAACCTTTTCTCTGAAAACTACGCTCAGTATATGCTCTGGAAGCAATGCTTGTGCTCTGTTAACCCGCTGACACGCGTCAGGGAAGCAGTCGACCCCCGTGGGGATGTTTTGGCTTTCTCTCCCAAACCAGATTGTTGGCTGATTGAACAAGAATCATCTGCTGTGACACGTCCTCTGGGGACTGGTGGACACATCTAAAAAGGTGATGAATTTGGCCTCTGGTTTCCAGGCCTCATTACTGGATTCTCCATCACCCTTTTGCAGAGAATAACATCACCTAATAAGGACAAACAGCCTCCGGTGTGTACTCAGCCATTTGCCCAATGAATAAACCATGTTACCGATTTTCCTAGGCTTACTTCCAGACTGACTTTCTGCTGCTTACCACAGCAGCCCCCAAAGCAGTGGTGAATTCTTGGCCTTTGTGTACACGAATACCCTCTGCCTGAAGCACTCCTAGACCAGGCTCTTCACTCGGGTAAGACCACGACCTCCCTCACTCCTCTATCTAAATATCACCTCCTTTGGATAGATTTGTCAGTTGTCAAGGCCAGTCCTAATGAGAGTCCCCTCACAAAGCTCACAGCACATCCTAAACTTTCATCATTACAGTTCTTCCAACACTATATGCTACCCACTAGTTGATGAGTCAGATCTCCCCAAAGAATGTAAGCTTCTCGAGGGTAATATCTCCATCTGACTTAGTTTACCCTATAGCCTGTAGTCTAAAGTAACCTCATCCATACTTACTAAAATAATTGCAGAACTAAAAAACTTACTGAAAATGTTTGAGCTTACCTTTTCATATAATGTAACTACGGATTCTATCTACTGTTTTTTGAGATATCTCATTTACTTGGATTTCAATCCACCATTTGCAACCCAGGGTGGTGGGGGGGGCAGGGCAGGGTGAGGAGAATTACAAATGAAAGATGTGGAGAATTGCGCAAATCTCTGAGTAGCTCACAGGCACGCATCACAGTCTTATCTGTATTATCTTTTCCTCTAGGAGAAAATTGTCTGGGTGTCAGAGCTTATAGGATTGAGCTAAAATACCCCTGTTTTATAGTCAAGTGATTCTGAAATCTGACCCTACCTTTAGCCATCACCGCTATCACCTGTGTGGTATTCCCAGTCAGGAGTATCTCTCACTTTTCCAGACATGCCAGGCTTCTCTCACATTTGTGAGTATTCTGACTGCCTGGTGTCGGATGACTTCCTCGGTGTCTCTCTAGTCACGCACCTGCCAGTCATCTTCAGAAACCCGCTCAAGTTCTCTTTCTGCTTGGAAGCTTCTTCTGACCAATGAAGCCCATGCTGATTTCCTATCTCTGAAAGTCAACAGGTTTGAGGGTCTGGATCCAGTATCCTTGGTTTCTGTGATTAAAATCACAACTAGATAAGCTGTAGTATGCTAGGATCCCCCAAAACAGGCTCTGTGCTAACTGAGAGTATAAACTCTACATTTTTGCTTTTTTTCTAATTACATCCTGTCTTAAAACTTATTCTCCCCAACCAAAAAATATATATAAGCTCCTCAAAGAAAGCTTTGTGTTATTTATCTTTGATATCCTGCAGGGTTTCTGATACGATCCTAAGCATAAACCCTCCATGAATGTTGATTCACAGAAGCAACCCTGTAAACTGACTGATTAATAGTACTAAATTCAGCTGGGCGCGGTGGCTCACACCTGTAATCCCAACACTTTGGGAGGCTGAGGCAAGAGGATCACCTGAGGTCAGTAGAACAAGACCAGCCTGCCTAACATGGCGAAACCTCATCTCTACTAAAAACACAAATTAGCCGGGCATGGTGGCGGGCACCTGTAATCCCACTGCACTCCAGCTTGGGTGACAAGAGGGAAACTCTGTCTCAAAAAAGAAAAAAAAATAGTACTAAATTCATAGCCCCCAAATCTATTATTTAGCCTATTCCAAGCCTCAGCAGGCTATTTCCCAGAGGATGACTCCCAAAGCAAGTCTTTAAAAGTGAGGAATGAGCAGCCGCGGCTTCCCCAGGTCCAGGCCAGATAGCACCTGAGGATATATTTCCCAACCGCTGCCCCACCACAAGTACACGAAAGTCTGCAAAATCCAGTCTGATTTAGGCATTATCCAAATAACCCTGACTATTTCCAGGATAGTCACTCAATTATGGTCCATTTCCTGAGCATTCATCCAGAGGAAGATATAAAATGCTGGGACCGCTTCTGCAGAGTTCACAAATCAAAAACCTTGAGGTTTTCTGCAGTTTCCAAAGCAAAGCCAGAAAAGCTGAAAGATGACTGATATGGTTAATACGTTTATTGGCATTAGGACATTGTTATTTTATTGCTCGTATCAGGGTGACATCATTTTTCATAAAGACACCATAATTGTCTTTGAATGTCATAAAAGGTGAAATTCATTCTTATGAAAATTAAAGAGAATATTGCAATGCTTCAGTCAAAAGGGGACTAAATGATACAGATGATAAAATGTACTGGCTTTAAATTTCTGTCCATAAACCAGGAGTGAGAGTAAAGATAATTAGGCTCGAGATGGAGACTGTAATGACCTGGAATTCGTTTAGGCATCCCTCTAATCTCATTTATTCATGGCATAGAACTATTCATTGGGAAATCTGTTTTCCTTCATTGGCCAATATTTTAGCTGTCTACTGCCCAAACGAAATACTGAATGGTGGGATGAAGATGATAACTGAAATGTATCCTACTGGAGATGCAAGACACAACTCACTTCTCACTAAAGCACACAAGACCTAGGGCCTAAAGCAACCACTGTGTAAAGTCCCTCTCATCCCCTCAGCCATCAGAAACTTCTTTTTTTTTTTTTTTTGAGATGGAGTTTCACTCTTTCTGTACAGGCTGGAGTACAATAGCGTGATCTTGGCTCACTGCAACCTCCGCCTCTTTGGTTCAAGCGATTCTCCTGCCTCAGCCTACCAAGTAGCTGGGATTACAGGCATGCACCACCACAGCCCAGCTAATTCTTTGTGTTTTTTGTAGAGACAGGGTTTCATTATGTTGGGCAGGCTGGTCTCAAACTTCTGACCTCAGGCAATCCACCTGCCTCAGCCTCCCAAAGTGCTGGGATTACAGGAATGAGCGACTGCGCCCAGCCCACCACCAGAAATTGTTAAGGGCAAATTCTAAAATCCATCACATGCAAATTCCTTTTTCAACCCGCTGAGGTGATTAAATTTGGAAAGTGTTTAGGAATTGTCCAAATTCCGTTTCTTCCTCCCTCCACCCCCACCTCAACCTGAGCCCCACTAAAAATTCCTTCTTCTGCCAAGTGCCTTAGAAAACCTTTACATTATTTATTTTTCTGTGGATTCATTGTGTGTTGGAAACCTCACAAGAAGCTGAGTGCATAGTTTCAGGGCAATAAAACAGTCAGAGCAAATAGCAAACTGTTCAGTTTGGCACCGTGGAATCCTGCATGCATCTGTGCATTCCTCCCTGTGTGGCTGGAAACTTCTCAAATCGGGTCCTCAGTTTATGCCCTTTGGGTGACTGGTTCTTTGGTTACTCTATGGGAGAAAACTCTAACAGAACTGTAACATCAAGGGCCAGCAATTCCCAATTTTCACATGCACAGATGTCTCTTGGGGGTCTTGCTAAATGTAGATTTGAATTCAGGAGATCCATGTACAGGGGTTAAAATTCAGCATTGCTAAGAAGCTTCCAGATGATGCTATGAAGCTGATTCATGGGTCACACTTTGAAATTAAAGGCATTAGCTCACTTTCAATACTAGATTGGGCTTCCTGCAATTCAGTCAGTGCTTACACTTGCCTTCATTAAAACAAATTTGAAATTAGTCCAATTCACAATGTTTGCGAAAATGAATTCACTTCACTACCATTTTGATCCAGTATTTACTTGGAGACAAAAGTAAGTATTAATCTATCCAAGGGAATGAGGTGGGTGAACAAAAACAAATTATTTGATCTTTTTACTTAAGCATTTTTCATGTTCACTTTTCAACTATATGTTTTGCTTTTTTGTTAAAGTAGCAAATGCCAATTTCATCTTGCAGTTTATTAAAGAGTGCATCTTGGCTAAGTACAAATCAGTTCCAGAAATGTCACTGAAGCCTGTGTGCATCCGGCGCAAGGATTAGACAGAGAAGAGCTTTGCATGGCCTGTTTTATTTTGCTCACTCATAAGGAATCTCATGTTCATTCCAACCCAGATGTCATTTGGGGTGATATTATATAGAAATTCCAGTAATTAAATTCACTAAACTATGACCAGCTGACATTAACCCTGTGGTTAGGTCACAAATTGCTTCCTTCTCTTGTATGAGAAGATATCTAAGAGCTCCTCTGTATTCTGAATTAGTCACAAGTTCTCAGGAAAATGACCTCTGAAGACATGAGCCCAGAAAGTCACAGTGATCAAAAAGAAATTTGTCTGTGTCTGTAAGTGTAATGTCCATGGGCATATGTACATAGACAGGCTACATGAGATGGGAGAAAAAAAACAGTGAACTTGAATTTCAGAAGTTAGCACAGACATATTAGCATCATAACCGAAAGGAAGTATCCTCTCCTTGAGGGGAAGGCTGGGGCGGGGGAGGAGAAGATAATTTATCAAAAGGCTAGAAAGGCTAGACCAGAGGTCAGAAAAAATTCAAAAGCTATAAAAAATGGCATTGGAGACTCTGTCCTGCATCTCAAATAACAGTCAAAGAAATGTATCTACTTTCTATGGTGTAAATAGAGAAAAGCTAAAAACATAGTAAACGCAAGATATTATTCAGCTAATATTTACTGATGCCTCCCACTGGGAGTACAAACCATTACCATCAAGCATCTGCTTGGGTAAACAATATTGTGAAGGCCTCAACAGTGTCCTCTTCTGTCCCCAAAGAGGTTAAAGCTCAGTTGGGACGCACAAGTGAAAGACAATCACATTACAAGACTGTCTATAAGGTATGGGGCAGAGCCTATCGTGACTACAGGTATCAAAAAGGATTCATGAGTAGAATGGTATTTGAACTCCATAGAATGTGTAGCAGAAAAAAAAGCACCAGAGCTGAGCAGAAATATTTGCTCATAAGGACATTTTTATCTGTTAAGAAAGACTTAAGTCTTTAGACATATTATCAGAAAAGAAAAACAAGTAAAACAAAATTTTAATGAAAATTAAAGAAAAAAATTAACAGTGCATGCTACTGAATTTACACATATTGATCTCCATCTCACACACACAGAGTAAATATAGATATACCTAGGCACTGTGCTGTTGTCAGGAAGACGAGTCTTCTCTCCTGTAAGAGAAGTAAAAGATGAGCAGCTAAGGGAAATACATCTGCTTCCCCCCTTGAGCTTCAGTATTCAGCATGGGGTCTGGTTTGCAGTAGGGGCACAAGACTGTCTGCATGATAAACAATAAATCATCATTTGTTATTTGAGTTCCAGGCCAGAAATGAGTCTCCACTAGCATCTCTGTATCACTGTCCCGGATCTCTGCTGTTTCAGCTGGCACTGCCTGCTCCTCATCCTTGGCAGTTTCACACCCTTGACAGCTGCACTTAGGCACCCTAAAAACAAGAAACGATTTGTGATGCATCTTCAGAGACCCTTTGAAAACACAAGGCAAAGTGCTTGATAAACACTTGTGGGGTGGTCGTAATGGCCTAACAGCAAGCCATGTTTCAGTTTAGAATTGTCTTATTGGTTACCCAGGAAAATTGTGAAGAATGCAGAAAATGCTTCAGGTTGGCAAAAGTGTGGAGCATCGAACATGCTCAAGCGTGGTTGATAGAATAGCTTCACTTTTCTAGAGTGTAATTTTACTCCACCCATGGCAAGTTTGCATTCATATACCTTTTAGCACTTCCACCTCTAGGAATGTTTTTCTGTAATTACACCCACATGCACAGTGATTTATGGACAAACATATTTACTGCAGCATTGTTTCAGTAGCGGAGTACTGAAAACCAAGTAAATATACATTAGTACAGGAATGACCAAATGAATTCCAGTGTGTTCATCTAATAAAGACTATACAATCAAGAAAAAAAACCATCTCCAAGATCCACTATTAAATTGAAAAGAAATCAAGATATGCAGCAATAGATATCATCAGTGATTTCAAAGGAATGCATACACACATAAAGTATTGTAAGTACATAGAACTTCTTTTAAAAGATACACATATCGATCTCTGGTGTTTTGAAAAAATTTAAAAAATTTTTTAAAAGAAGTACAATAAGCTAGAAATAATAATTGCCTCTAGGGAAGGGATTTGGGGGCTAAAAGAGAGTGTTAACTTATCATGTAAACTTTCCTGTATCATTTGCATTGCTTTTACCAAGTATCCACATTAGTTTTGAAGAACAATTCTATAAAATTACTGTTTAGAGAAATAGAAAAGCTTGAGGATATTTAGATACCACAGTAGGTACCATATTGGACTACGAAAGTCCTGTAACTTTCCAGTCACAATTTCCTAGCATTTGGCCTCAGGATGGCAGTCTAGTTCTTCCAGTTTTCATTACCACAGCCAGAACTTAATTTGGATTTCCTCTGAGTGTTCTCTGACTTCACCTGCAACGTCTGAATCTGCAGTGAATTCAATTATTAAGGAGCTACTTCCCCAGAAGGAAGACTTCGGTTTTATTCTGTTTAATCCACCTAATCATTTTCTTTTCTAACTTTCTCTCTCTTAAATGCTTACTGGCCCAATCTTGCCTCCCTTACCACAGAATGCACATGCTACAGTGAAGTTTTCCCATGACTAGCTTGATGGGTGGTCAGTTTCCAGAATCTTTCCTTGTCTAAAGAATCTCATTTAGACACCTTAGATGTATATACCTTGTTTTCTCATTATTCTAAGTGGTATTTTTGATTTACTCCCTTTTTAACTGCTATTCCTCCAGCTCTATCCACAATATAGTGAGTATATAATTCTGTACCCACTATATGGGAGGGGGAGCTTCTCACTGGTGCATTGTGTCTTAAAAAAAATTGTAGAAATATCCCTAGTGTCAAAGTTGGCTCCTGTGACTTAAGCGGTGGGTGAAGGGGCTATGGTGACCCACCTGCTCACTTATTCATCCCATTGCTTACCTACCTTTCCTCTCCATTTTTCCCCAACCCTATGGACAGTTTTGCAGGACCACCAAAGGATGCTAAGATTCCAGTTGGCATTTGAAAATCTCTAATCTAGAACAAGAAAAACTGGCAGTATGGGAAATATGCTTAAGTCAATACTTTCAGAAAGAGGCAGCTATTATGGTGAAATGAGGTGAATGTAGATCTAGAATTTAGCTCTTCTAATCTGAGCTACAGAGAATGCCTAAAACATGTTCTGCAGCAGCCTTTCAAAAAAAATCACAGCACATTAGTTAAATGGCAGCTAAACAAATTCCTGCCTGCCCCCTCCCCCAGAAAAATCTACTATTTTTTTAAAGGTGAGAATAGAAAAGATTTTAATTTTTTATGACACCAAGAAAATGTTATAAAGGTTATACCTACAAAGCCTGTCTTCCTAACATGAAAAAACATTTTTTAAAAATTGATGTGCTTGAAAACTTGATTACTCACATCTCTCTTCCTCTTTCTTTCATCCCAGGCAGGGTTAAGACAGCCACAGTTCCAATGGGCAGCTGCCTTCTAAGGCATAAAGATTTATCAGAAAATATCATGGTCTTGGAGCCCGATTAGGCTTGAATTCCAGCCTTTCTGTTAACTTGGGCATGTTACTTGACCACATTGAGTCTCAGTGATATGGTTTGGCTGTGTCCCCACCCAAATGTCATCTCACACTGTAATGCCCACATGTTAAGAGAGGGACCAGATGGGAGGTGATTGGATCATGGGGGTGGTTTCTACCACGCTATTCTCATGTTAGTGAGTTCTCATGAGATCTGATGGTTTTATACGTGTTCGACAGTTCCTCCTTCACACACTTCCTCTCTTGCCTGTCACCAGGTAAGATATGCCTGCTTCCCCTTCCGCCATGATTGTCAGTTTTCCAGCCATGTGAGACCTCCCCAGCCATGTGGAACTGTGAGTCAATTAAACCTCTTTTCTTTATAAATTACCCAGTCTTTGGTAGCTCGTTATAGCAGTATGACAACAGACTAATACAGGAAATTGGTACCAGGAGTTTGGGGCACTGTTATAAAGATACTTGAAAATGTGGAAGCGGTTTTTGAACTGGGTAATGGGCAGTCCCTGGAAAAGTTTGAAGGGATCAGAAGAAGACAGAAAGACGAGGGAAAATTTGGAACTTCCTAGAGACTTATTGAATTGTTTTGACCAAAATGCTGATAGTGATATGGACAATTAAGTTCAGGCTGAGGTGGTCTCAGATGGAGGTGAGACACTTGTATTTAAAAGGGAAGCAGAACATAAAAGTTTGGAAATGTTGTAGCCTGACCATGTGGTAGAAGAGAAAAACCCATTTTCTGGGGAAGAATTTAAGCCAGCTGGAGAAAGTTGCATAAGTAAAGAGGAGCCAAATGTTAATAGCCAAGATAATGGAAAATGCCCCCAGGGTATTTCCAAGAACTTCACAGGAGACCCTCCCATTATAGCCCTGGAAGACTAGGAGGGAAAAATGGTTTCATGGGCCAGGCCAAGGGACACACTGCTCTGTGCAGGCTTGAGACAGAGTGCCCTGTGTCCAAGCCACTCCAGCTCCAGTTGTGGCTACAGGGGTCTGAGGTACAGTGTCAGAGGTGTAAGCTCCAAGCCTTGGTAGCTTCCACGTAGTGCTGGGCCTGCCAGTACACAGAATTCAAGAACCGAGGTTTGGAAACCTCTACCTAGATTTCAGAGGATGTATGGAAACATCTGGATGTCCAGGCAGAAGTCTGCTGCAGGGTTGGAACCCTCATGGAGAACCTCTGCTAGGGCAGTGTGAAAGGGAAGTGTGTGGTTTGAGCCCCCATACAGAGTCCCCACTGGGGTACTGCCTAGTAGAACTGTGACAAGAAGACCACCATCCTTCACACCCAAGAATGGTAGCTCCACTGACAGCTTGCATCCTGCACCTGAAAAAGCCTCAGGCTCTCAATGCCAGACTGTGAAGGAGCTGTCCAAGGCCGTGGGAGCCCACCCCTTGCATCAGCATGCCCTGGATGTGAGATATGGAATCAAAGGAGATTGTTTTGGAGCTTTAAGATTTAATGACTGCCCTGCTGGGTTTCAGACTTGCATGGGGCCTATAGCCCCTTTGTTTTGACCAATTTCACCTATTTGGAATGGGAGCATTTATATAATACCTGTACCCCCACTGTATCTTGGAACTAGCTAACTTACTTTTGATTTTATAGGCTCCTAAGTGGAAGAAACTTGCCTTGTCTCAGATGAGACTTTGGACTTGAACTTTTGGGTTAATGCTGAAATAAGTTAAGACTTTGGGATACTATTGGGAAGGCATGATTGTGTTTTGAAATGTGAAAGTGACATGAGATTTGGGAGGGGCCAGGAGTGGAATGATATCATTTGGCTCTGTGTCCCCACCCAAATCTCATCTAGAACTGTAATCCCCACGTGTTGAGAGAGGGATTTGGTGGGAGGTGACTGGATCATGGGGTGGTTTCCCCCAGGCTGTTCTCATGATAGTGAGTGAACTTTCATGAAATCTGATGGTTTTATAAGTGTTTGACAGTTCTTCCTACTCACTCTCTCTCTCTCACCTGCTGCCATGTAAGATGTGCGTGTTTCCCCTTCTGCCATGATTGTAAGTTTCCTGAGGACTTTTCAGCCTTGCAGAACTGTAAGTCAATTAAACCTCATTTCTTTATAAATTACCCAGTCTCAGGCAGTTCTTTATAGCAATATGACAACAGACTAACACACTCAGTTAACTCTCTCATGAAACAAAGCTAACGTCTGTAAACAGTGTGGTGTAGTAGTAACGAGCCTGTAATCTGAAATTAGAATGCCTGGGTTCAAACTCGAGCTCTAGCAGCTTCTAATTGTGCTATGTTGGGTAAGTCTTACCACTCCATGCTTCAGAACTTCCTTAACCATAAAGTAGGGCAAATGTGAGTACCTATCTTACAGAGTTGTTACGAAGATTCAATAAGCTGCCTTTGGAAACTCCTTAATAAGTACTATGTAAGTATTTGTTAGGTATTAACACATAGTAGCATTATGTAGTAAATTTCAAATTATGGGCCGGGCACAGTGGCTCAAGCCTGTAATCCCAGCACTTTGGGAGGCTGAGGCAGGTGGATCACGAGGTCAACAAATCGAGACCATCCTGGTCAACATGGTGAAACCCTGTCTCTACTAAAAATATACAAAAAATTAGCTGGGCATGGTGGTGCATGCCTGTAATCCCAGCCACTCAGGAGGCTGAGGCAGGGGAATTGCCTGAACCCAGGAGGCAGAGGTTGCGGTGAGCCCAGATCGTATCATTGCACTGCAGCCTGGGTAGCAGGAGCGAAACTCTGTCTCAAAAAAAAAATTTTTTTTTCAAATTACAACAGAGAGTTAAAAGAGGAAGTGGTAAGCACAATGAAGCAGGACTGGCTATAGGACTATTGGGAATTGATGGTTTCCATCATTAGCCCTTACAATGGCTATGATGTGATTGTTTTATTATTGTCCATGTACATGCATTACTTTGATTTTAAAAAAACTAAAAAATAAAACCCACAGTACTAACTGTTACATGTTAGTCACATTATTTAATCTCACTGACTCTGTTCCCATTCTCATAAACTAGAACAATAACCTCACTCATTGTTTATTCTCCTCCTATCTTTTTATTTTCAGGAGGAAACACTGTTTCTGAGTATATAGGACAACTAGCTATGTGACCTTGGAAAGTAATATAATCTTCCACAGCCCTATTTTCATCAGAATTGGGCTGACCTCTGAAGTTCTTTTCAGCAATGAGGCCAATGCATGATATTTTGTCACCTTTTTTTAGCTTAGAAAAATACAAATGTATTACCTTATAGTTCAGTGATACTTGCTCTCACTAGGCCAGAATCAAGGTGATTGCAGGACCATGTTGTTTTTTTGAAGGCTCCAGGGAAAGTTTTGTTGCTTCTCTTCCCATTTCTCAAGGCTGCCCTCGTTGCTTGGTTCTGACCTCCCCACATCTTCAAAGTCAGAACCAACTGATAGAATCCTTTTCCCAAGTATCACTCTGACCTCCTCTTTCACTTTTTATTCCTTCAACATTCGCTCTCCTTGATTTCTTTTAATTGAGGTGAAATTCACATAACATAAAACTAACCATTCTGAAGTGAACAAGGACATTTAGTACATTCATGATGCTGTGTAATCACCACCTGTATCTAGTTCCAGAACATTTTATCATCCCTAAAGGGGTCCCCATTTCCTGCTGTCCCTACTCCCTGGCAACTATTAGTCCGCTTTCTGCTTTTGTGGAGTTACCTACAGTGGGCATGTCTTATACATGAAATAATACAGTATGATTCCACACATCATACTGAGGTTCACCCATGTTGGGGCATATGCCAGCACTCACTTCCTTGTTCTGGCTAATAAATATTCCATTGCGTGGATATACCACAATTCGTTTACCCATTCATCCACCGATTAACATTTGGGCTTTTTCCACCTTTTGGCTATTTAGAATAGTGCTGATATGAACATGCTTATGCATGTATTTATTTGAATACCTGCTTTCTATTCTTTTGGATATATACCTAGGAGTGGAATTCTCAGTCCCGGGGTCATTCTAAGTACCACCAAACTGTTTTCCACAGTGGTTGGACCAAATTACCTTTAATTTTAATACATCTGCATAGAACTCCACTCCCTTCCTTCATGTGGCTGCCAGTGATGCCCAGGGGTTCCTCTGACATTAGCTATAACAGGAAGCCCATATTCAGAATGTTCCACACAAGCAAGACTGCTAGAAATATCTAGAAGGCTGACTAGTCTTTCTAAAGAGTTTTATAATTTTGAAAACTTGGATGAAGCTGCTTTTTCACAGGAACATGCTCAAAATATGTTGAGTGTTCAGTAAACGTGAGAAATAGCATAAGGTCAAATAAGTCAACTGGCTTTTAGAAGTTGAAAAGTAAAACAACTACAACCCCACAGTCTCGATAAAGTACTTTTTACATCGTTTTCACAACTTTTTATTCATTTAACAAAAACTTATTAACTGCCTGCTGTGTGCCTGGCATGGCACACTGATTATAGAACATGATTCTTCATTTCAGAGTCCTCATGACCTAGCTAAGAAAACAAGATGATAAGCCAACAATCATGCTGAACTTTGACAAGTACTGAGAAAGGGGTGTGTAAAGCATTATGAAGGTGCAGTAGTAGATAAAGAAGCTTAATGTGCCTGGGAAGCCGAAAAAAAAAAGCATGGCAGGAAAAGAGATTTTCAGCTAGATCACAAAGCATGCATAGGAATGTATTCCTCAGAGATGGGCTGAGGCTTAAGGTGCTGTTATCAAAGGCTTGGGAGTATAGAACTGCAGGATATATTTGGGAAATCCTTAAATAATCAAGTTTAGAAATAATAGAGTATGTGAAGGTAAATGTGAGGAGTGAAACTGGGAAGGAAATATGTATCTCCCCAGCCAGAAATAAAGGGACTCGTGCCAGCATGTGACCATCTCCTTGAAGAGCAGCCCGCTCCCCAATAATGAGAGTCCCTGGAGTCTCAGCAGCCTACACTGGCTTAGCATTGACGCCAAGCACAGGCTGGAATGTATGACTTACTTCTGGGGGCATCATTAAGAAGATTTCAAGACTTTAGAACAGCATTTCTCTGAATTTCCAAGTGCATTTCTCAAAATTCTAGAAAGCCCTAGTATAGTATATAAGCATATAAGCTTTGGAATTGAATAGCCCAGAGTGACTGCTGTTTCTCTCTAAACAACAGTTTTCTTGCCAGTAAAATGGCATAATGGCAACATCTATCATGTAGGATTTTGAGATGATTAAATGACCAAAATGTCCCCACATTTATTAATATAGTATCAAATACGCAATAAGCATTTATAAATGTAGCTTAATATTATTCTTGATAAGAGGCTTTATGAAGTCAAACTGATCTGGTACTTGGGAAAAATTATTTAGTTCAGCTTTCTCTTGTGAAACATTTGGGTCAGTGGGGTTAGTTATGGCCTCAAAATCTTTATCACAAATATTCTGAAAAGATTCGCATTTTTTTGTTAGTAAGCTTAGAAAGAAAAGCTTCAATGATTTCTAGTTCTTTGTGGAATATTAAATAGATTATTTCTATTGAGAATTTTCCAAGATGTGCTCTCAGCTGAGAAAGCACACATCTCTGTGATATATTCCCATACTTCTTGGACATACTCCTAAAAAAAGGTCAAGTGTGACTAGGAGAGAGAACTCAAGCTTCAAATAATGGTAGTCTTTTATTGGTTAATATCATTTTGAGTGCCTTACATTAGTGTTTGCTATTCAAGTCATTTTAACTTTTCAAAGATTTACATTCCAGGCTATCCAAATAACTCAGCAAAAGCTAAACCTACCTTGACTAAACTCTACCCTCAGGTAAATTTAAGTTTAGAAAAATGGAGATGATTCTGACACGGCTTTAAGATTTTTCTTCAAAATCTGTCCTATTTAACCACTGCAGCCAGGCAGAAATTTATTCCCTCCAATGTAACAATGAGGAAGACAGACCAAAGAGATCAAGTTCAGACATCGAACATGCCTTAGCTTCACTCAGAAAAGAACTGGTAAGAACATTGGAAATATTATTAAATTTACACAGAGAAAGATGGGAGGCAGTGTTAACTGGATCGGGGAACCATGACTGGGAAGTAGGTAACATGCCTGGTAAATAACTAAAAATAAGTTAAGACAGCGGAAAACACTGCATATATTTTCACATCCAGAGCAGCTTTTCCTAGTAAAAGTTGTTTTGGTTGCCCTTTTTTTTTTTAACAAAAGCAAGAAATGCCCACAATAATGGCAATGTATGGCTCTGATTTGCCTAACCTCTGAAAACTTATAACACCATCAGCAATTTGTTGATAATATAGTTGCATTTCCCCATGAACGATTGAGGGTTACTTCATTTGTTCTACTGCTGCTTCTAGGCTATTCTTAGAACTGTAATCTGCAGGGAATTTCCTATGCTCTGAAAATATCTAAGATCTGCCCTTATTAAATGCTGCATTTTCATCAAACTTAAAAATGAGGGGCAGGTTCTTTAGTTTTAAAAAACAAACAAATGAACCTTGCACCATAAGGAACTTCTGTACCTTAAATATTGCCGTTGTGTTTGGAAAAGCATCTGCTTTGTCTTGTCTGATAATTGGTTTCCAAGTGACTGCACAAAGAGTGAATTTTTCTTCAATGTCAAATACTCTGACATTGGACTCAATCATTTTTAATTTTTTTTTTCAGTCTTAGATGACTCCAAACAACACAGAAACTCTGTACAGGAGAAAAACTGTCTTGACATCAGTTTTCTGTTCAATTCCTGTAATTTACTTGTTTATAATTATTTTTCCATTACATTAGCTGTTTGTGTGAGAGACAGACATAGGTTCATTAGCAATCATAGTGAGCCGGGGAAAGGCAGGACTATCGATCGACTTCCAAAGCACCTCAGCAATGCAGGGGTTATGATTATGCGCTGATGAACTTAAAAGCTTTCATTTTAATTTTTGAAGCAAGTCAAAATGATTCAAATAGTTTCTATGGTTGTCTTTTTTGAAGATCTGTTTTAATGTTCTAACCTCGAAGATCTGGCTCCGAAACTAAATTTCTGATCTCACTGAAATTCTCTTAAAACAAAACAAATAATCTATGTGCTAGAAGCACGAATCCCCCACAACTAGAAGGTGACTAGGTTGCCAGAATTGAGTGCTGAATTTCTTATGACACTTACAAGGACCTGAGTATTAAAAGTGGGTAGTTAGTCCACCTTTTAGCCAATATAAAAGTTGCCAATAATTAAGATAATGAAGTCACCGACTGATACTGCCTGTGAATGAATGGAGAAATTATTGAGTATCCTGGCAGTCAAAATAGCCCATCTTAGAAAAATAGATAACACAGCACTGAGGCAAAAGATACCATTTCCATTTAGATAATGTTGGAAATAGAAGTTTTACCTTTACTTAGCCTTGTTAGTGGTGTCTCTTTAAATGATGCATATTTTCATGAATACTTACTTCTTTTCCAGTTGGTTATATGGATAAAATAAAATATTGTTGACATTATTTGCTCACTAAGAAGTAATATGTCACTAAGGCAAATGAAAACTAGTCCTGATTTCTTTCTGGTAAATTGAGGCTACCTCAATTTGTCCTTAACACTGTCCTTTTCTGTTACCCTAGACAAAGGTGTCAATTGTTTGATAACCTTTATCTATTGATCATATTTGCTTCATTATTTATAGACATGTTTTTCTTTTGATATATATGACTATATATATATATATATATACATATATTTTTTTCATATATATAGCATATGTAATCCTTCTACCTGCTCATTTCAGCTAAGGGAAAAAGATTCAGAGGCTCAGAAACTTTATATTTTAGAAGAATTATTTTCCTACTTCAATAAAAAGAACATCCCTCTTTGAACTACTCTTCCTAATTTAGTACTCCTTACGATTAAAAAAACAACTGTGTTGGGACTTATACATGCAGAGATTTATACATGTCAGAAAACCAAGGAAAACGTCAAGGCTAGCTCATGTTTCTAATTCCAGAATGTTCAGACACTATCCAGCAACTATCTATACCTCAGGGGTGAGTTTGAGAGACTGTCCCCAGAAACCAGGGGGAACAGTTCCATGTTTGCACTTATTACTCTTTTTGTTTTTAAACATTTCATAAAATATTTGTTGTATTCATATTTCAGGAAAGTGGTCTGAGGGGTTCACTATGTAAAAGACTTGAATTTTTATGCTGCAATTTTTAAAAAAAACGCGATTTACATTTCCATCTTAGTTTTATTTTTCACACTTATTAACAGCCTAGCAAGCATAAGTGATTGTGATATTAGATCAGACAAAAATCTTTGCCTCCAAGGAAATCACAATCTCATTTAAAACAGCTTTCTTCCTCTCTTTCTCCACTTTTTTCCCTCCAGCATCAACAAATCAAATGTTAGTCAACCAACACTCAGCATCCTTCAAAACCAAAACATATTTCCAAGAAAGTTAAAGTCCTTGGGAAAGAGGGGGAAAATATAGTCTGCCAGACGTTGTTTTAAATTCTTTGTAAATATCTTAATTAAGCTCAGGATAATCCTATGAAATATTTTATACACGAGGCAGCTTAGGCTTAGAGAGCTTGAATGACACACCCAAGGTTACATTGTAAATGTTAGAATTAGGATTTAACCCAAGTCCTGAGTGACTCCAAAGGCTCTCCTTTTTCCCATAACTTACACTTTCTCCAAAGGTGACAGCCAGCAGGGTGGCAGGTGAACATAAAAACAAAAGGAAAAACCTATTCAGAAATGAAGAAATGACAATTTTGTTATCTTGTTCTTAAACTAGAAATGATCCTTGAGAATCATAGTGAGACTGGAGAACAGGTTAGCATCCAACTCAGGGTCCTGCCTGGGTTCCACTGGTCTCCTCTAAAACAGTGGCACTCATTTCTTCATTCAACACCAACTTACTGGGTACCTAGTAAGAGCTTAGGACTTCAAGAGTCAACAGTACACCACAGTGAACTAGAGTCTTTATTCAGAAGAGCCAGACAATTAACAAGTATTTTTTTCTTGTAAATCTGTTTTAGTTCTTTGTAGATTCTGGATATTAGCCCTTTGTCAGATGGAACAATTAATAAGTAAATAAACAAAAATATAAGCAAAATAATTGGGAGGCCTGGGTTTTCCTGACATATTGACATTTGAATTTAGACCAGAAGAATGGATAGAAAACAGCTGTAGGAAGAATTTTCTAAGCGGAGAGAATACCAAATGCAAAGAATCTAGGGCAAGAAAGAATTTGACTTGGAAGAACCTGCAAACAGCGTAATGTAGCTTCATGAGCCCTTCATGGGTGACAGGAAATAGTGTTGAGAGGTAGATAGGGCCTTGAGGCCAAAGTGAGCCTGTCCTTTTTCTCCCTATATTCAGCTTCCTACCCCTGTTGACAAATACAAGCCCTTTTTAGTTTGGATGATGCCCCAGACAGAAAATACACCCTATTTTCATTCTCAGTACACTTCCTGCAGGACCTAGCTCTCAGTAACCACCCTGAGTGCTACTCAGGGATAATACTTCACATTTATATGGGGATTTACAAATTACAATGGGCTTTCAGGCATCTCTTTTATTCCTTATAACCAGAGTGTCAAGATAATTCAGTGGTACCCTGACAGTGGAATCAGTCACACCTAGACACACATCAAAGTTCTGCTACCCCACCAGCTATGTGACCTCAGATTAGTCACCTAATCTCTATAGATCCCAGGTTTTTGGTTTTAAAATAGGAATACCTCTCTCAATGCATTCATTCGGTGAGTATTAAACAAGATAAAATATCCAGATTGCGTAGCATAGGGCCTGGCAGCTAGCAAGAGTGCAAAATACATGTACGTGCTGTAAAACCATTCCTCCCCTGTTCTGCAGATAAGGGAACCAGGAATCAGAGAGATAAAGTGGCTTGTCTAACAGTGGACATTTAGGAGGGGCGAGCGCCAAACTTTGGATACTTCATCTAAGAGCTTTTCTTCTTCTACTGCAGTGAATCACTGCAAAATAAAAGGAGGTTAATAAACCTGCTTCTGCCCTACGGGAGAGGGTATCATGTACAGCGAGAGGGAGGTCAGTTCCTGGGAGCGTGAGATTAGTTTGAGCATTGATCTAAAACCTCTTACACAAGAATTTCTTAAGGGCATACTTGCTTTCCACTAAACATTTCTCTTTGCCGTTTCTGCTGAGCAAAAGAAGAAAAAAATATATATATACATTCTGCCTTGTGCTTTCTTAAAAGAAAAAAACAAATGGAAGTTTCATGAAATTGTGCTCTTGACTTATCTTTATCTATCACCCTAAAATGTGCCTGTATGAAAGACAAATAGTGTTATTACATCCAATGCTTAGTACTACTTTCCAAAAATGCTGACAAGTCACTAATCCCATAAAATATATGAAAGTTAATTATAACTGAAGCACACCAAAGTCAGCCAGGGGATTGCAATCAACAAGATTCACTAAAGGAACACTTTGTTCTTTGCTGTGAAGGGACACACAGTTCTCTCTCCTTTTCTGCCCACCCCCCTGCATCTCACTTCCTCCTTTCCTTCATAACTCCTGAAGTGCTGCTCCATGCTATGAAAAAATGTGCCATCATCCTGAAAAGGAAAGGAAACATTCGCATTGGCTCATGCCCAGGAAATGCTTTAAAAGCCTTGAGGCTGCAGATAGCCTGGTGCTGTCTCTGTAACTTTAATCCTGAGAAGATTAAATGCCATTTTTGTCTCCCAAGAAGAGCATCCATCAGGTATTCAGCATAGTAGCATCTTTCCCTGAAATATGATTAGCTACAAGGCCACCAGAAGTTCAGGCAGGTACTGATTGCTATTAAAGCTTTATTAGGAAGCTTAGGTAAGATTTCAAGAGCTGTGGTTCCTATGAAAAGGCAATCAGATTTTCTACCCCAGAGATATAGGATCAATCAGCCCTGGATCAAAGAAAAGCATGGAAAAAGAGAATATGAATGGGACTGGAAATGAGGATTTGGGCTTCTGTTGCTCATTTCCTTTGGCTGTCAGAGGGAGAATAGTGCTGTCATTGTTCTTAACTCACCAGGAGTTCAATCATTCATTCATTCAAAATATTTTTTATTACATGCTTAACTGTGCAAGGGACACAATCTTTCCAATATGTATCCCAGAGAACATTAATTATTCAAGAAATTCATTGAGGAATATACTTTTGTAATTTAAAAAATAAGTCTAGAAATGCTGACTACTCTCCTTCAGAAGGCTCAAAATGCATAAAAGTTCTGAGAAGTCTTGCATGAAAAAAATTTTTATTTAATCCAGCATTTCTCAATTTCTAGGCTTAAGACCCATTTCCCATTTTTCAACCAAACCTATTGACAACTTATGGAGCTAGTTTTTCATGAAAAACGTATTAGTAAAGGCTACAATTCTGTAGCTAATCAGCTCAAAATTTATTTTTTAAACTCCAAATTTCACATGTGCCAAAATAATCTTTTTACATTTCTGACAAGTTGTTTTCCTACTTAAGCTAAGTTCAGAATGAATACTTCATTTATTTGGGCTTCAGTAGAAAAATACAAATCTTATCCTTCTATGACTGAGTTTAAGAATAATAACGGTGCACACTGGGGCCTGTAGGGAGTGAGAGAGAGCGTCAGGAAGAATAGCTAATGGATACTGGGCTTAATACCTAGGTGATGGGTTGATTTGTGCAGCAAACCACCATGGCACACACTTACTTATGTAACAAACCTGAAAATTTTGCACAGGTACCCCAGAACTTAAAGTTTGAAAAAAATATTCAAAATAATAATGATAATGATGGGCAGACACTGTTAGTGGAGAAAAACAACATAAATATCTATGGAGTCTTGCTACCCCCCTTTGTGCATCACCAAAACAAACCATTACAGGCAAAGGAGTCTGGTGTGTTCACTGGCCTCTCGGTGAAGTGTTCAATGCTATCGGTGTACGCTTATGGGTATGCTAGGGTTCGTGAAATTGAGCCATATGCCCATGGATCTGCCCTCAGGGCAGTTACAGTCTAGCAGAGGGGTGATACTGGCACAACAAAGATTATATCACATGATGTCAAATGTAATTGCCATAAGGAAGGTGCAGATTAAATGCAATGAATTAGAGAAGGAAGAGATTATGTCCAAATTGAGTGGAAAGAGACCATGGAGGGCTTTATGGAAGAAACAGAATTTGCAATAGGACCTTTTTTCAAAGCATATTCAAAGCATGAGGCTCTTGATTTGTAATAGATCAAAGAATTAGCTGAAAACTCCAAAAGGAAAGTAGTTTTTTTTCATTCATCAGAATAGAAAAAACACCTAAAGATACTATTTCTCAATTTTTTTTTTACCATTTAGAAAACATATTTTGATTTTTGCAGACTGTGGGAGAAAATAACATTACATGAAAGTCGTTCTTTCAAAATAGGTAGTTTTATCAGATAAACAATGTCTATCCAATAACAAAGCAACTGATTATTTTCAAAACATTAATACTGGACTTTCAACCACAAGAAAGGATTTTGTGACTGCATTATTACATAATTCCAAGTTTAATTATGGTTGTGCTTTTACCTTATGCCAAGTATAAACAGAAAATAAAAAGCAAATATTTTAAAATATGCCATCAATGGAATGGAACTGGTAGTCTCTGTCAAAAGGAAAAACCCAGAGCCATATGGAAGCACTTCGAGACTCTTCCAAGTTAGTTAGGATGATAATGTTCTGTTTCAATGGTGTATGAGATCAACTCTTTGTAATTTATCATCACATCCAATAGTGATCTCTGGTTTATAAGAGGGACATCAAAGGTCATTTATACCAGACCTCTTGATTTTGCCTGTTCTGCCATTTGAATCCTGCATGTATCATCCCTAACTCATCATCATGTACCTAACATAGAAAAAAGGAAGGTCCTAATGTAAATGCAGTTCAATCATCAATCTTTCCCTTATGGTTAGCATTTTTTGACCTGTTTTTAAACAATTTACCCCTCCCAAGATCATACATCTATTTTCTTATAGGAACGTAACTTTTTAAAGTTTTACATTTGAGCAACAATTTATCTAGTATCAAGATTCATTTTTTTTCTCCCATATGACTATCCAGTTGACCCAATATCGTTCTTTAAAAAGGTCATCTTTCCCCATTACTATGCAGCAGCCCTTCTGTCATAAATCCATTGCCTACATCTGTGTGGGTTTATTTCTGGGCTCTCCTATTCTGTTCTGTTAATTAACTTGTGTGTCTTTGGACCAATACCACACTGTTTTGATTATTATTGTTGTATTATAAATGTCATGACAAATGATTGTATAAACCCCGCAGCTTTGTTCTTCCTTGAGATTGCCTTGGATTTTCTTGATCTTTTGCAAATCTGTGCAGATTTTAGAATCAGCTTGTAAATTTTCACATACACACAAATACCAATTTTATAAACCTGCTTTGGTTTTTGCGGACATTGCATTGAAAATATAGATGAATGTGCTGAGAAAAAACATATGTACCTTATAGAATCCTCTAATCCATGAGCATGGTATGCCTCTACATATTAGGGTATTCTTTCATCTCTCTCAATAAAATCTTGAAGTTTTTGTTTTTGTAGGGAACACTGGCTAGTGAGAGGATTCTACAGCAGATCCTCTAAAAGCACGTTTTAAGAAAACAAGATGCATTTAGAAGAAAAGAACAAAAACATTAAAATGCAATTGAGGTGACCTCAAACAAAGTCATTAAATAATAGAGAAAAGTTGTATTATCTATTTATTTCAAATTGTTTTCAAAGTACAAGTAGGGATCCTCAAAGTTTTAACAGATCAGAGGGCAGCAAGCTTTTTTTGAAAAGTTCTACATGGTAACAATTGTAGGCTTTGAGGACTAAGAGGAAAAAAATTAAGGTTTTTACACTTGGTACCTATATAACCATTTAAAAGGTAACTGTTTAAAAATATGACAATCATTATTAGCTCTTGGACCATAAAAAAACAGGCAACTAAAATTTCACCACCCAGGAATGACACCGTTAAACACTCTACTTTTTCTCATTGACCCAATTTTTAAAGTCTGTCTAAAATTTTGCTTCTCTCCCTTTTCTCCATCTTCTTTTCCATTCTCAAAAATACCACCATAGTCCAGATTTAAGGATCTATTAAGTCTATCACCTATTATTCCACTCTTTTCTTTACGTTTATAGTCATATAAAAACATCTATAGACATTTGTAAAGGGAGAAGGGTTATAACATTGTTTGATATTCAAGAATGAGATAATTTGATACCTTCTATCAGTGTCTTGCTTTTCTCACAAAATAATACAATACTAATATCTCTCCAAATCAAAAATAAAGATACTGTTCATTCTTTTTTAAATAGCTGCGTGTTATCCAATTTTTTAGTTGTGCCAGAATTTATTCAACTATTCCTCATTCACCATTTTCATGTTCTTTTATTCGCAACAATGATACACTAGATATTCTGGTGCATATGTACTTAATTGCTTGGGTTTTTATTTGTAAGAGCTAGGTTCTCCTGAATGAGATTGCTAGGCCAAGAACTATGTATATGTTTAACTTTAATGATTAGTACCAGACTGCTTTCCAAACAGTTTGTAATAATTCACATTTCCGCCAATACAGTAAGATGTAATCTTTTCCTCCTACCCTTGACAATATTTGACATTATCATAATTTTAATGTTTGCCAATTTCATGAATAAAATGATGGCTTGTTAATTTATATTTGACTTTCTATTATTTATCATTTTATTGGCTTTTCACTGGAGAATGGGCCTATACAAATTCCATTAATTTTAAAAATTATTTTAAGAAATTTTCTTTGTAGCCAATTGTACAGCTAATTTTACACAAGCTCCATATATTGAAGGAGCATTTTTCCCCTCTACTGAAAGCTTAAGTTGCAACAACTGGCTGCAAACCCTCTGCCTTTCATCAGAGTCCTCTCCACCCATGACAGCCCTGCACTGAGGCAGACAGGCAATTGCTTTCTGTCATCTTGTGCCCAGCTGTGCCTTTTCTTACCTGCCTGGCTCCTGTAAGTACTTAAACTCTTAGCCTTCAGAATAAAATCGGAAAGTGTTGATGTCCCACACGTTCTTTGAAGATGTGTGCTGGACCTATTGCAATCGAAGGCCTCACTTGCTGCACTCTCCCCTGCCATGCCCTCAGCATTCCAGACATACCAACTGTTTGCAGTTCTCAGAACAACTCTTGATTTTCCTGTATCACTGCTCCTCAAGGCCTTTGCTTGCACTGTTCACTCTGTCTAGAACATTCTTCCAACACACCACCCCAAAGCCCATTTCATAGATTTTAGCATGTGTTCAAACACTCTTTTCAACACAGTACACCCTCCCTGTTCCAGTCCCTGAGCTAGGTGCTGGGATTATTGCTTCAACCAAAATAGGCCCCGTTCTTGCCCTCAAGAAGGAAAGAAAAAGGAACATTAAACAACAGATGATGCAATCATTGCTTAAGACAAATGTGTGTTTAAAGAATAGGGAGTTTTGAAACTGAAATCTGTTGCCCTCTTGTAATAGGACAAATGAAACAATAGAGGGAGCATTGAGGAATGATACTTAATTAGGCAATGAAAAATCAGTGTGTGAAATTTGAGGCAGGGGAAATCCGGAAAGCACTCAAAATTAGAAACTGCCTTTATTTTTATATGAAATTGTCACAAAATGATCACCAGGAGTAAATATCTATTAGTCTAAAATTAATTCCATAACCGTGAGCACTAGTTTACATTTTTACATAAATTGATTCCGTTTTTTAAAATGCATTGAGCTTCGGCTATTGCCAGGCCTTGTGCTGAATACTCAGGATGTAAAATGGAGTAAGCTGGGTCCTGTTCCTGGGACCTCACAGTCTTTGTGGGGATTGTTATGATAATCTCAGTACAGAGTCTGAAAACTTTTTCTTAAAGGGTCAGAGACTAAATATTTTTAGTGTTAAGATAAAACCAAGACTACTTTCGGTGCTTATATGACCATTTAAAATTTAACCATGTTAAAATGTTTTTTAAAAAATGCTTAGCTGGTAGTTCATATAAAACAACAGGTGTGGCCAGGCTCAGTGACTCACGCCTGTAATCCCAGCAGTTTGGGAGGCCGAGGAGGGTGGATCACCTAAAGTCAGGAGTTTGAGACAAGCCTGGCCAACATGGTAAAACCTCATCTCTACTAAAAATACAAAAATTAGCCAGGCGTGGTGGGAGCCTGTAGTCCCAACTACTTGGGGAGGCTGAGGCAAGAGAATCACTTGAACCCAGGAGGCGGAGATTGCAGTGAGCTTAGATTGTGTCACTGCATTCCAGCCTAGGCAACAGAACAAGACTCTGTCTCAAGAAAAGAAAAGAAAAAAAAGCAGGTGGCTAGCCAGATTTGGCCCAAGAGCCACAGTTGTCAACCTGTGGTCTAGACCAGCACTATCCAAAGCAATAGTGCTACCAAGCACAGGGACACTATCCAACACAATGGCACTATCCAATGCAGGGGTGCAGCCAAGGCAGGGGTGCTACCAAGGCAGGGTGGCTGCTGAGCACTTGAAATGTGGCAAGTCCAATTGAGATGTGCTAAATAAGCATCAAAGACATACTGGATTTTGAAGACTTAGGAAAAAAAGAAAGAATATAAAATATCTCAATGATTTTTCATATGATTACAGGTTGAAATCATATTTTTGGTATGTTAAAATATGTTATTAAGAGTAATTACAACTAATTCTTACTTTTTACATTTTTATGTAAATATTTACTTATTTGTAAGAGATGAGGTCTTATTATGTTGCTCAGGCTGGAATGCAGTGGCTATACACAGGTGCAATCCCACTGCTGTTCAGTATGGGAGTTTTGACCTGCTCTGTTTCTGAACTGGGACTGTTCACCCCTCTTTAGACAACCCGGTGGTTTTCTATTCCCAGGGAGGTCACCATATTGATACCAAACTTAGTGTGGACCCAAATCAGCATAGTGCACTATAGCCCAGAATGCCTGGTCTAGAATGATCCTTCTGCTTTAGCCTCCCCAGTAAGTGGCTGGGACTACAGGCATGCCACCATGCTCAGCTCTTCTAACTTTTAAAATATGGTTATAAGAGACCTCCAAATTTTATAAGTGGCTCACATTATATTTCTATGGGACAGTACTAGTGTAGACAACTTCCCTGTTGGGCAGAAAACCATAATCCAAAATGAACTCAGTAATAAAAAGAAATTCATCTCTTCTGAATCTTCTCCAACCTAGAATCTTCTCAGCAAGGTCTTCCATGGCCTGGGCAGCCAATCAAAGTTAGATTTCTCTGCCTTATTTAGTCACTCTCATATAATGCTTTGTTTTCTTCACAGGTATCCTGAAATTGTTGTTATTTGCTTGTTTACTTGCTTGTTCTCTACCTGCCTGAACTAGAATGTCAATTCCACAAGTGCAGGGTGCTTTCCCATCCTCTTCCCTGTGGCTCCAGGTCAATTGGACTTTGGTGTTGGCTTTTGCCTTGCTTCTATTGGGCCAAAAGCTATGTCAGACAGAGAGTAAGTGTTTAGTAAGTATTTTGATTGAGTGAAAGCACTATAAACATAGAAAATACAGAAATAAAAGGCTGTTGCAACTGAGATAAAATTTAAGTACAGGAGTAAAAAAACCTTGTATTCTAGCATTATTTGGCAACTTCAGAAACTGAAGCAAAGAATTTGAGAGCAGATCGATATAAGAACATTAGAGAAAACCACAAAACCACCCTCAGCCACTGGCTCCTACAACTATGATCTTTAATAACAATATTAATAACAATAGCAATAGCAAGAGTTAGTCCTCTATTGCATTTACTTCCCCAGGTGTAGTACCTCACATATATTAACTAATTTAATCTCTAACTAACCCTATAAATGAGATACTATTTCCCTTCTTTTACAGATTAAGTAACTGGGGCACAGAGAGTAAAGTGACTTATCGAAGGTTATACAGTGTGAATTAGCAAAGCCAGGATACAAACCCAGGCGCTCTAACTCTTTTAACCACCTTACCATAATAACCACCGTAAATCCCGGTGATCTTCCCTGATTTTAGTAGCTTTATCGTGTTGTGAATGTGCTAGATGAATATTACACAACATGGACTAGAAATAGAGATCTTTTTAAAACTCTGTTTAAAATGTGAATGGCAATATCAACATAACAATGAACAAAGCTTCAGAATAAATGCAGGAAGAATAGCTTTTTTTCATGCCATCTTAAGTATCTACTCTCACAACAGGAAGAAAATGTAAATGTTTTCTCTTAAGCACTAAGCATATTTGTACATTTTAATCTCTCCTTGTATATTCATCAGAGCAATCTTTTGTTGGCTGTAAACTTGCTATGTAAATATATATGAAACATGTGCTATCTACAGATATTCTCTGCTGAAAAGATGACAGTATCTGTTTTCAGTGACTAAACAGAACCCAAAGTGGATACTAAACTAGCAGCTGTTGGGGTGCATTTCAACAGGAGAAATGAGAGACTTGAGAGGGATGTATTTGTTTGGTACCTCAACCTGGAGTTAGTAACTGCCTTGTCTTCTGCCCGTTTTTCCTGCTCAGTTTCGGTTGATTTTCCTCCTCCTGCAGCACCCAGCCCAGCCATAGTCTGTCATTATATCTGATCCTCAGCAGAAAGAATGTTTGAAACCATCTAACTCAAAAACCCTTTGATTAAATATCAACTTGTTTTATCCACTGGTGTCCATTCTTCAAAGGCTATTTACTGAGCATTTTCTGTGCACAAAGCTAGAGCAACACCTAGCTTCCACGAACTATTTTCCTGGACACCTATCCCTTTTTCCCTTCAATATCCCAGCTTTTGGGGTTTCTGGATTTCTTGTTTCTTCTGCCCGGTCTAAACAGACAGCCTAGGTGACCTCCTCAGGACTGATTCCCCTGATTGAAAGTAATCTTTACCCCTGGCATTATCTCCCTTCTCTTTAATAATGTTTGCTCTTGTTTCATTTTTTTTAACTCCTTCTTATTCAAGCGTATTCCATCTCTGCTTCTCCTTCCCCTTCTCCCAAACAGTTAGACACCTATCATTTGTGTTAGATGTTAACCTATACACAACAAATACTTCTGCCCATTGTTCTGCATTTTCAGCAAATGACCCTGTGGCTCTCCCAAGTGTACCAGGTTGTAAGACACCAGCGAAATAAAGCAGAACACCGATTAGGATCATTTGAAGAGAAAAATATATGGCTTAGAGTCATCTGCTATATTTAGTATTTTCTGCTTACTACAAAGTTTTCTACTTTAGGCCTGTGTGAACCCCAGAAAACACTGATCCTAAGACAAATATCATGAGAAAAAATGCTTCCTTCCAGAAAAAAAAAGGTGGACAGGGAAGCGTTCTGTGCAGGAAACACTGTATTCTATGTTCCCTTCTTGTTTCACAAACAGATTTGACACAGAGCCTTCCCCCACCCTCTTTTTTGGGGGGAGTGTGTTATTGCATCTAATTTATTATTGCAATGTTTCCCACTGGACTCACTTTAGAAATGCAGCTTTAAGAAGACAAAGATGAACCAGATATTTTTTCCACCTTCAAAGGAGCTTTATCTCAGAATGGACCATGGTGAAAAATTAACAGCACAAAATAAGAATAAACAGAGCACAGGTGTATGTGCTTTTGTGTCTGAGCAGAGGGAAAAAATAAGTATGAGCTGTTTGCTAAGTTTCATTGTAAGGTGATTGGCCTTGTTTTTTGTCCTAAATTCTATGTGATGTAGAACATATAAAGAAACTCAGGTAGCAGGGAACTTTTAGGAAGTTTTATGGTTGATAGAAAGATGTTTAATCCTCTTGTTTGTGCCACTCAGTTTCCTATAAGCTCCCATCACCAACATCCTTTTAACAACCCCTAAAAAGAATTTCTACCTTCATCCCAAATTCTGGTTCCTGCTCTCAGTATCTATATATATTTGTAATACAGAGAGATATATAGTTGTGATGTTACCAAATGCCAGGGGTTCAGTCTAGGTCCCCTTGCTTGCCGCACAGAAAGCCAATCACTAGAAAACAGATATTAGCAGGAAAAGAGGTTTTTATTCATGTGACATTAGCCAGAGAGATAGGAGACAAACCTGAAATCCATCCCTCTACCACCAACTAAAGTTAGGGGTTTATATAGCAGGGAATTGAGGAAGGGTAAGGAAAAGAAGATGGACAGCAGGTATCAGGTGCATCTCATTTCCCAGGGGCAGTCCTCTATCAATAGAAAGCCTTAGCTCCCTGATATTTGCCAGAAGATCTGACGATCAGTTTCCTGAGAAAGGAACTCAGATAAGACACCAGTAAGTTAAAACTGGGTCCACTTCAGTAACACTGTGTATTTTTTTGCAACCCATCCTCTCACAGACACTTGTTTTACTTTAAGTCCAAAAGGGACCTAAAAAGACCATCCTATATTCTTCAGATCTACATATGTTCAGCATATTTTCATGACTAGCATCATCTTTAAACAGCTAAATTGTGGCAGTTGAAGGAATAGAATCAAGGTATTGGGTCTCACCACCACAGAGCTCATTGGTCATTCTGTTTCCTTAGCAAACCCACTGAGGATTTCCTCAAAGCTGATGGGTTAATTCTTTGTAAAGACTTCCTTTATTACAGCCTTGTTACTCTCAGCTACATTCTGGAAACTGGAAGGACTGGCCAGGAGCCAAAGGCTGATATAAAAACACTTGAAAAAGAAACCCCACTGAGTTATTAATGGGAATATTGATTTGTGAGTAAGGATCTGACTACCTTTTCAGAATCATTACTGATTCCCTCCTGTTCAGCACTCATATTCCTCTGTATTAAGTTGGTGCAAAAGTAATTGCAGTTTTGCCATTAAAAGCAATGGCAAAAATTGCAAACACTTTTGCACCAACCAAATGAAACAGCAATGCCAAAGGTCACCAAGAGGTAAATGAAAACATATTGATAGTCTGTTTTATACTTTTTTCAAAAATATTCTAAGTTAAAGATTCTGTAGCTATTACAAATGAAGGATTTTATGAATTTAGTGGCTAACAATTTATCCTTAAATGTGATATCATTGAAAAAAAAGACTGATAATGATTAATACATTCTCACATGATCAACAGTGAGGCTTTGTTTTTAAATAATTCTATGTAAAACTAAAATCTTTAAGGAAAAAATGAAGATAAAGCAGGAAAGAAAAATTAAAAAGAGGGATCAAAAGGGACATGAAAGAAAACACCCTTAATTCCCTGACCTCTGTTCCTCCTAGACAATTCTTAGGCCCCTTTAGGCTCCACTATGAAGGATTTCCATCTTCATCCCAAAGCTTGACACTGAATCGAGGTATATATATGATTGTCATTTTTAAGCTGTAAGGTGCTAATATACCTAACACACTGTGGCAAAACAATTTACTGAGAAAAAATGAATATTAATATTTTATTTCTCTTTTTGAGTTCCATATTTTCTTATTTTATCTACCCGAGAACAAGGCTGGGTCCCGCTTAAATGGGGTGCCTAGATTATCTGATAATATTTCCCACTGAACGTCTTTCTGGCTCAGTCCTTGTATTCCCAGTCTTTTGTTATTAAATACTTGTTACCTTCTACAAGTCTTTAAAATGTGGGGATGAGAAGGAATTATGCAGTAGAGACAGATACAGAGAAAGATGAGCTGTATACAGAAAGCAAAATTCACCAAAAGATAAATGCTAAATGGCAAAGAAACATTCTTATGCTTTTCCTCGTGCCTCATTGTCCATGCCTCTACTTCCTCCTATCTTCCAAATTCCTTGACATTTCTATCCTTGAGCTGAAGGAACACAAACCCATTTTGCTAACATTCTTCACACAATTGAATTCTCAAAGCTAAACCTCTCCTGACCCAGGTAGTAAGGAATTTCCAAGAAGGTATAAGAAATATTAATAGTTGCAGAGAAAACCAGAGGAAATGCCAGGTCATCTTGCTCTCTCATCAAAAGTAGCCCCATTAGAATGAGGCAGTCATGTCAATAATGAATTATTAGATTTTTTCCTTAGATCTGTGAGATGATACACTGTTGTCATGACCACTATAATTAACACGCTGCTTATTGAGTTTCTCTGAAGTACAAAGCATTATGATTGGCACTAAAGTATCAAAAGGTTATAAGAAATATATGCTGACTGCCTTCAGAGGCCTACAATCTATTTGAGGATCCACTGTGTATGTGTGTGTATATGTATGTGTGTGTATATACATATGTCTACATGCATACTCAACACACACACTTATATACAATCATCTTCTGTATCTTTGGGGTTGGCTCCAGGAACTCCCGAGGACACCCCGATATAAAATGGCACAGTATTTGCATATAACCTACACATATCTTCCCATAATCTTTAAGTCATCTCTAGATTATTTGCAATATCTAATACGATGTAAATGCTAGGTAAATAGCTGTCAAACTGTATTAGATGAGTAATAATGACATGACAAAAGTCTGTACTGTTTAGTACAGACACATTTTTTTCTGAATATTTTCAATCCACAACTGGTTGACTTCACTGGGAAGTATGGAATTAGAAAATTAAATTAGGAAGGTTAAATTGTAAAATATTATAATAGCTATCCTTAAAATACCATAATATTAACTGAAAACATTGAACAAAAGAAAATGTACAAATTAAAAATAAGAAATAAAAGGACTTCACAGGAAAGGAACTCTGTATTGTTTGCCTATCTTTAATTTTGTATACCCTTCAGATTTAAAAAAAAAAAACATTAAAATTCAAGACAGCATATGCTAAATACAAAATGGGTTTTATGTGAGCGACTAATTAGTTTCTCGACTTTTATGTGAGCAACTAATACATAAGTTCAGAGGAGAAAGCAATCTGGAATTATTCTGGGTTCTTTTCAAGGTAAGCTAAGTACACAAAATTTCTGTCCTCAGGGAGCTCAAAATCAGTATGAATTATTATGTGGCAAACAGTAAAACTTAGCCACTCTGAAATAAGTGCATGGAATGAGAAAACTTTCCGAATTAATAAAATCGGCATTATACACGCTCTTTTGAAATAACGGTCTTAACACTTTCATAAACTAGAAGCTTTCAAAATACTTATCAAGTAGTAGCCCTGCTTATGTTTTATTGAGTAATTAAAAGTTATTTGCCATTAGATGATTATTAATATGTAACGAAATGCCATTAAACTTTAGGAGGCCTTGGAGGATTGAGTATTTTCCTTTTCCCAAATAGGTTCAACATCATCCCTGGCTTCTTTTCACATAATAAAATTGAATGCTATATTTTTGGCAGTGCCCAAGGATAGTGCAAAATTACAGAGAATCCACCGTGAACTCTAAATTAACAAGTCTAGAGCCTGAGGCTGGCAAGAAGTGACTTGTGCTGTCAGCTCTCTCCAGGCTTCTTTCTGCCTGAGGCGCAGGAGTGGAGTATAGAGCAGTATAGTCCAAGTGTTTCATTTGGAAACTATCTACTCCATTGCAAGATTACCTTAGGAGTTTCACAAACACTGACCTATTTGGCATTTCAAGGAACTTTGCAATAAGAGGGCAGACTAAAATGATTAGTTTCGTTCAGGCAAAGAGGACACAACGTGAAACATGAAACATTGGTCAAGACTTCTAATTACAAGTGACATGAATCCAGTTAAAACTACTTAGTCAAGCACTTTGGGAGGCTGAGGCAGGTGGATCACGAGGTCAAGAGATCGAGACCATCCTGGTCAACATGGTGAAACCCTGTCTCTACCAAAAATACAAAAAATTAGCTGGGAACGGTGGTGTGTGCCTGTAATCCCAGCTACTCAGGAGGCTGAGGCAGGAGAATTGCCTGAACCCAGGAGGCAGAGGTTGCAGTGAGCCGAGATTGCGCCATTGCACTCCAGCCTGGGTAACAACAGTGAAACTCTGTCTCAAAAAAAAAAAAACTACTTAGTCAAAAAGAGAGTTGGTTTACATTACGGCAAAGTCCAGGGGAGGATCTCTGGCTTCAGGACCTCCTCCATGTAATCAAAAATCTGCACCCCTCCTTCTCCACTGCCCCTCTCATTCTTGCTTCTGTTCTTATGGCTATTTCTCCCTATGAGTTGCTCTCATTCTTTCGGGCTGTAGCATGAGGATGAAGTAGGTAGGAGTTTAGTGTGGGAGAGTGGAATTTGAAGAATCTGTGGCCCACACAGGTATACAACTGATATGGTTAGGATCTGTGTCCCTGCACAAATCTCATGTCAAATGGTAATCCCCAATGCTGGAGGTGAGCCTGGTGGTAGGTGGATCATGGGAGCAGTTTCTAATGGTTTAGCACCATCCTCCTAGTGGTGTTCTCTCGGTAGAGTTCTCACACTTGCTGGTTGTTTAAAAGTGTAAGCACCTCCCCTGATCTCTCTTTTGCTCTTGCTCTGCCATCTAAGATGTACCTGCTTCCCTTCCACTTTCCACCACGATTGGAAGATTCCTGGGGCCTCCCCAGAAGCAGAAGCCATTATGCTTCCTGTACAACCCACAGAAATGTGAGCCAATGAACCCTCTTTGTAAATTATCCAGTCTCAGGCATTTCATGATAGCAGTGTGAGAACAAATTAATACAATAATCAGTCAGCAATTACCTCTATGAATGTAGAACTCAGGAGAAAGAGATGAACTAATAATTTTCATAAAGCAGCATGTAATAATAATAAGGCTTTTCCAGCATGACCTGAATTCTAGGCACTTTACTAAGCAGTAAAACTCACTGAACTTCCAACATCCTGTGAGGTAATGTCAGAAATTTAAATGAACTGCTTAAATTCTCACAACTACTAGGCCATGGAGCTGCCAGATTCTAACCCTAGGGTATGACCCCTGTTCTGGACACTGTGGGAGCTAGTGAAGCCTTGTCTACTGAGACTCACAACTGACCTTTCCTGGAAATTCCCTCCACAAAGGGAGCTCCGTCACCCAAAGTCAGGCCCCATTGATAAGAAGTGGTTCCAGCGCCTAACCACCTTGCCTCCATCTGGAAGAGTACCACGAAATGGGGCACTTCTCATGAGGTCTTCTGAGGCCTCTGTTCCAACTCCATCCCAGTTAAATATCTTCTCCTGCCCAATTCTACTTCCTCCAACGTTTTTACGTGTGCTGTCCCTAAGCTTACCCTCTGATAACACTCACGTACACAAAACTCCATCTCAGAGTCTGTTTCCACGGAATCAGCATGGACAAGTTGAGAGCCTGTGCTGTTCAAACCTTTCTCATAAACCACCTCTTCAAGTCAAGTGCGTTGGCTTTGCCTGCTTCACTCCAAAAAAATATTGCGAAATGAATCATGAAGTTTGAAACATGAGCAATTTCCAAAGAGAGGACAAAAAATGTTCCCATGACATATTCAGAAAGTCTGCATAGTTTTATGTGAATTGTGGACCCAGTCAAAAATTTTTCCCAGTAAATACTGTATATTCTCTGTTACAAAGCTGAGAAGGCCTTCATCATATTGGTTTACTCTCTTCTGTCTTCCCAGCAAATTAAACTGTTTGATAAACAGCCTGAATTTATCAGCTTCTACTTTACAAAGTTTTACAACATCCAGCTTGCCTGCACATCAGCAACTGTTTAGATACAAACTGTTTCCTTGAGGAGTAACTATGGAGTCCTGCAATCTCAGGTCACTGGGAATTTGTTAATATTTATCGAGTTCCCATGATTTGCCACAAGGTTACAAAACTGCGAATCCCCAGTCTTAATCTGAATTGCAACAGAAGTCACAAAAAGAATGACAAGAAACAAAGAGCATTTTGTTCATCTAGTCCTTCAAGGGCAATTAGTCTTTTTATTTGTTTTTTTATTGTACTTCAGGTTCTGGGATACATGTGCAAATCATGCAGGATTGTTGCCTAAGTACATACATGGCAAAGTGGTTTGCTGCCTTCATCCCCCCATCTCCTCTATCTGGTACTTCTCTCCTCGTTATCCTTCCCCACCCTCGCCACCCCTGTTGTCCTTCCCCTAGCCCCCACAAACTCCCCTCCCTGTGTCCACATGTTCTAATTGTTCAACACCCGCCTATGAGTGATAACATGTGGTGTTTGGTTTTCTGTTCTTGTGTCAGTTTGCTAAGAATGATGGTTTTCAGATTCATCTATGTCCCTATGAAGGACATGAACTCTTTGTTTTTTATGGCTGTATAGTAGTTCATGGTATGTATGTGCTACATTTTCTTTATCCAGTCTATCATTGATGGACATTTGAGTTGGTTCCAGGTCTTTGCTATTGTAAACAGTGCCATATTGAACATACGTGTGAATGTGTCTTTATAATAGAACAATTTATAATTCTTTGGGTATATACCCAGTAATGTGATTGCTGGGCCAAATGGAATTTCTATTTCTAGGTCCTTGAGGAATCGCCACACTGTCTTCCACAATGGTTACACTAATTTGCACTCCCACCAACAGTGTAAAAGTGTTCCTATTTCTTCACATCTCCTCCAGCATCTGTTGTCTCCAGATATTTTAATGATCGCCATTCTAACTGGTGTGAGATGGTATCTCAATGTGGTTTTGATTTGCATTTCTCTGATGACCAGTGATGATGAGAATTTTTTTCATATATTTGTTGGCCTCATATATGTCTTCTTTTGTAAAGTGTCTGTTCATATCCTTCTCCCACTTTTGAATGGGTTTGTTTTTTTCTTATAAATCTGTTTTAGTTCTTTGTAGCTTCTGGATATTAGCCTTGTGTCAGATGGGTAATTTTTTCCCATTCTGTTGGTTGATGGTTCACTCTAATGATTGTTTCCTTTGCAGTACAGAAGTTCTGGAGTTTAATTAGAGCCCATTTGTCTATTTTGGCTTTTGTTGCCATTGCTTTTGGTGTTTTAGCCATGAAGTCCTTGCCTATGCCTGTGTCCTGAATGGTTTTGGCTAGGTTTTCTTCTGAGGTTTTTATGGTGTTAGGTCTTATGTTTAGATCTTTAATCCATCTGGAGTTAATTTAGTGTAAGGTGTCAGAAAGGGGTCCAGTTTCTGCTTTCTGCGCATTGCTAGCCAGTTTTCCCAACACCATTTATTAAACAGGGAATCCTTTCTCCATTGCTTGTTTTTGTCAGGTTTGTTAAAGATAAGATGATTGCAGGTGTGTGGTGTTGCTTCTGAGGCCTCTGTTCCATTCCATTGGTCTATGTCTCTGTTTTGGTACCAGCACCATGCTGTTTTGATTACTGTGGCCTTGTAGTGTAGTTTGAAGTCAGGCAGCATGATGCCTTCAGCTTTGTTCTTTTTGCTTAGGATCATTTTGGCTATGCAAGCTCTCTTTTGGTTCCATATGAAGTTTGAAGTGTTTTTTCTAGTTCTGTGAAGAGGGTCATTGGTAGCTTGATGGGGATAGCATTGAATCTATAAATTACTTTGGGCAGTATGGCCATTTTCACAATGTTGATTCTTCCCAAACATGAGCATGAAACATTTTTTCATCTGTTTGTGTTCTGTCTTATTTCACTGAGCAGTGGTTTGTAGTTCTCCTTGAAGAGGTCCTTTACATCCTTTGTTAGTTGTATTTCTAGGTATTTTATTCTCTTTGTAGCAATGTGAATGGGAGTTTACTTTTGATTTGGCTTCCTGTTTATCTGTTATTGGTGTATAGAAATGCTTGTGATTTCTGCACATTGATTTTATATCCTGAGCCTTTGCTGAAATTGCTTATCAGCTTAAGGAGATTTTGGGCTGAGATGATGGGGTCTTCTAAATATACAATCATATCATCTGCAAATAGAGACAATTTGGCTTCCTATTTTCCTAATTGAATACCTTTTATTTCTTTTTCTTGCCTGATTGCTCTGGCTAGAAATTCCAATACTATATTGAATAGGAGTGATGAGAGAGGGCATCCTTGTCTTGTGCCAGATTTCAAAGGGAATGCTTCTAGTTTTTGCCCATTCAGTATGATGTTGGCTGTGGGTTTGTCATAAATAGCTTTTGTTATTTTGTGATACGAACCATTGATGCCTAGTTTATTGAGAGTTTTTTGCATAAAGTGCTGTTGAATATTGTCAAAGGCCTTTTCTGCATCTATTGAGATAATCATGTGGTTTTTGTCTTTGGTTCTGTTTATGTGGTGGATTACATTTATGGACTTGCATGTAGAATTAGGCTGTAAACCTGCCTGGACCTGGGCTTTTTTTAGTTAGTAGGCTATTAATTGCTGCCTCAACTTCAGCCGTTGTTATTGATAGGGATTCAATTTCTTCCTGGTTTAGTCTTGGGATAGTGCAAGTGTCCAGGAATTTATCCATTTCTTCCAGATTTACTGGTTTGTGTGCATAGAGTTGTTTGTAGTAATCTCTGATAGTAGTTTGTATTTCTGTGGAATTGGTGGTGATGTCCCCTTTATCGTTTTTTATTGCATCTACTTGATTCTTCTCTTTTTTCTTTTTTATTAGTCTGGCTATCAGTCTATATATTTTGTTGATCTTTTCAGAAAACCAGCACCTGGATTTGTGGATTTTTTGAAGGGTTTTTTGTGTCTCTATCTCCTTCAGTTCTTCTCTGATCTTAGTTATTTCTTGTCTTCTGTTAGCTTTTGAGTTTTTTTTTATCTTGTTCCTCTAACTCTTTCAATTTAGATGATAGGGCGTTGATCTTAGAGCTTTCCTTGCTCCTCATGTGGGCATTTATTGCTATGAATTTCCCTCTAGACACTGCTTTAAATGTGTCCCAGAGATTCTGGTACATTGTGTCTTCATTCTTATTGGTTTCAAGGAACATCTTTATTTCTGCCTTCATTTCAGTAGTTATCCAGTCTACATTCAGGAGCCAGTTGTTCATTTTCCATGAAGTGTTGCAGTTTTGAGTTAGTTTCCTAATCCTGAGTTCTAATTTGATTGCCCTGTGGTCTGAGAGACTGTTTGTTAAGATTTCCATTCTTTTGCATTTGCTGAGTAGTGATTTACTTCTAATTATGTGGTCAATTTTAGAGTAAGTGCAATGTGGTTCTGAGAAGAATGTATATTCTGTGGATTTGGGGTTAAGAGTTCTATACATGTCTATTAAATTTGCTTGGTCCAGATTCGTATTCAAGTTCTGGATTTCCTTGTTGATTTTCTGTCTTGTTGATTTGTCTAATATTGACAGTGAAGTGTTAAAGTCTCCCACTATTATTGTGCGGGAGTCAAATTCTCTTTGTAAGTCATTAAGGACTTGCTTTATGTATCTGGGGTGCTCCTGTATTGGGTGCATATATATTTAGAATAGCTAGCTCTTCTTGTTGTATTAATCCTTTTAACATTATGTAATGCCCTTCATTGTCTCTTTTTGACTTTTGTTGGTTTAAAGTCTATTTTATCAGAGACTAGGATTTCCACCCCTGCTGTTTTTTGCTCTCCATTTGCTTGGTAAATATTCTTCTATCCCTTTATTTTGAGTGTATGTGTGTCTTTGCATGTGAGATGGGTCTCCTGAACACAGCACACTGATGGTTCTTGGTTTTTATCCAATTTGCCAGCCTATGTCTTTTGACTGGGCATTTAGTCCATTTCCATTTAATGTTAATATTGTTATGTGTGAATTTGATCCTGCCATTTTATTGCTGGTTGGTTGCTTTGCCCTTTGGTTGGCGTAATTTCTTCACTGCATCTTTGGTCTTTACCATTTGGTTCTTTTTGCAGTGGCTGGTACTGATTTTTCCTTTCTGTGTTTAGTGCTTCCTTTAGGAGCGTCTGTAAGGCAGGTCTGGTTGTGACAAAATCTCTCAGTAATTGCTTGTCCATAAAGGATTTCATTTCTCTGTCACTTATGAAGCTTAGTTTGGCTGGATATGAAAGTCTGGGTTGAAAGTTCTTTTCTTTAAGGATGTTGAATATTGGCCCCCACTCTCTTCTAGCTTGTACAGTTTCTGCCAAGAGATCTGCTGTGAGTCTGATGTGCTTTTCTTTGTGGGTAACCCGACCTTTCTCTCTGGCTGCCCTTAGTATTTTTTCCTTTGCTTCAACCCTGGTGAACCTGACAATTATGTACCTTGGGGTTGCTCTTCTAGAGAAGTATTGTTGTGATGTTCTCTGTATTTCCTGTATTTGAATGTCGGCCTGCCTTGCTAGGTTGGGGAAGTTCTCCTGGATAATATCCTGAAGAGTGTTTTCCAGCTTGGATTTATTCTCCCCATCCTCTTCTGGTACACCAATCAGGTGTAGATTAGGTCTTTTCACATAATTCCATATTTCTTGAAGGCTTTGTTCACTTCTTTTTACTCTCTGTCTTCTTTTCTTGCCTTCTCATTTTATTTCATTGAGCCAATCTTCAATCTCTGATATCCTTTCTTCTGCTTGATGGATTCAGCTACTGAAACTTGTGTATGCTTCATGAAGTTCTTGTGCTGTGTTTTTCAGCTCCATCAAGTCGTTTATGTTCTTCTCTAAGCTGGTTATTCTAGTTAGCATTTTAACCTTTCTTCAAGGTTTTTAGTTTCTTTGCATCGGGATAGAACATGTTCCTTTAACTCAGAGAAGTTCGTTATTACCCACCTTCTGAAGCCCACTTCTGTCAGTTCGTCAGAATCGTTCCCTGCTTTGTTCCCTTGCTAGTGAGGAGTTGTGATCTCATGGTGGGGAAGAGATATTCTGGTTTTTGATGGTTTCATTATTTGTGAGCTGGTTTCTTCTCATCTCTTGGTTATATAGTTTTAATCTCAGGTAGCTGCTTGGGAAGGCGGCCTTTCCTTTGTCTGCCTTCAGAGGTGCTGCTGGGCTGCCACAGATTCAGTGCAGCTGTTGTGTCTTTTATTTACTCAGGAAAATTAGGCTGGCTTCTGCAATGATGGCTTCCCTTCCAGCACCAAGCTCAATTGTTCCTGGTCACTCTAACTGATGTTCTGGGTGCGTAACTCTGGAGTGAGAGTTTTTTAGGCTGTTGGGCTTTGTGCAGGGCGGGGTGGGGAGGACCCGTCCTGCCGTTTGGGCTGTTTCCCTGTGTTCAGTTACCCTTCTTACTGAGGGGAGCGGGTAGCTCTGTCCTGCTGGCTTTTTGGCTTTCTCAGCATCAGCCAGTGTTTCAGCCCAGAAGGCCGAAGTTGCTGTTCTGCCTCTTTCAGGCAGCTGGCTGAGGCTTTTCAGCCCGGCAAAGTTTTCCTGTTCTGTGGGTTGTAGAAGGCTTGGGTGGAGGGAGCACCGTATCTGAATCAAAGTCCCAGAGGGCGAGATCCCCTGGTCCTCTGGTCGGTTGCATGCTCCTCCTGGGTGGGGCAGTGCCCCACCTTGCTGCAACTTGCCCTATTTGGCTTATACCCACTGTCCAACCAGACCCACAAAATGAACCTGGTACCTCGTTTGGAATTGTGGAGATCACTCAGCTTCTGCATCTCTCTCTCTGGGAGCTGCTTTCCAGAGCTGCCTCTTATTCAGTCATCTTGGGATCCCCAATTAGTCCTTTTAGACTAAGTTCATTTAATCCTTTTAGAATTTTCAGAAAATAGTCTTCTTTTCTTCTGTTTTTTCAATATGAAATTCTGGCCTCCATCTTATGATTTCTAGAGTTCCAGAAAAGGTCCATGCTCTTTCAAATATCTCCCTTCACTGACTTAAGGGTATTTGCAATTCCACCATTAGAGATTCTTTCTTTAATATCAATCAGAGGTATCCAAGGAAATAGAAACCCTTTAAGCCTTCCAAGTCCAGCAAAGTTTAGCATGAGTATAACTGAGTTTATTAGCAACTTTCCTTTTTTTTTTTTTTCTTTTTTGAGATAGAGTCTTGCTCTGTCACCAGGCTGCAGTGCAGTGGTGCAATCTCGGCTCCCTACAATCTCTGCCTCCTGGGTTCAAGTGATTCTTCTGCCTCAGCCTCCTGAGTAGCTGGGATTACAGCTGCCTGCCACCACACCCGGTTAATTTTTGTGTTTTTAGGAGAGATAGGGTTTCACCATGTTGGCCAAGATGGTCTCAATCTCTTGACCTTGTGATCTGCCTGCCTCTGCCTGGGATTACAGGCGTGAGCCACCACACCCAGCCTATCAGCAACTTTCTAAGCAGGGAATTTTGATTACTAAGTCCTTGGGTAGGAGGATGCAGTGGGAAACCAGCATTGGTAGAACAGTTATTTATTCAGGATACTTAATAAACATCATCTCATGTGATTCTCAATTAACCCTATATTATTTCACTTTTACTGGGGAGGAAACTGAGTTTTAGAAAAATGGATAGATTGCCCAATGTCACTTAACTAGAGACTCCAGACGGGGCCTGCCTAACTTAACAGCCCTCTACCCTAAAATCACTGGGCTGATAAGGGTTAAGAAGAAATAGGAACTAAGATACAAAACAAATGCTTGACCTCATGAGTATCATCAGACTAGACTCTGGGACTGAAGGCAACCTGAAGCAGAAGGGAGCTTTGGGGCAAAAGAACCCTTCCCAACAGATAGACACAGTTCTCATTTACTGGAGAGTAGAATGGCCACCCCGTCTTTAAACAAGGCCAGGAACATCTATAAACTCATTGCAACCTCATATGGCAGAGATAGTCCATTCTGGATTGCAGTTACTTCACCACTTGACATAACAGTCTTACCAATAGTTTCTACAGCCCACCTTCAGATAGAATGAGGTTGCTCTGAATAGGACTTTGGAGACAGGTACAGAGAGAGTGACCTGAAGGTATCCAATACAAGTGCCTCTCTGAGTAGGTCTCTACATGAGGCTACACATTCATTCTCAAATATAATAGCTTTTCTTTGGCATTCTCTACTGCTAAAGTCATTGACAATGCCTGTCCCTATAAGAGGCAAAGCACTTACAAGTTTGAAGTTAAAAATATACTTGTAAGTCATACAGAAATACTTCTGGAGTCAACTTTAGTCCTCCAAATACAATAGGATTCTTACTGATATTGTTAAGATTGAAGATCATCCAAGCTCAAAAAAATTTATACTAGGTTATTTATTCATTAACCACAATTCTAATAGTAGCCTTCTTTTCTCATCTTGGAATGTTAAAAATCAAGCTCAAATAGTTTACTATATAGTGGGAATACAGCATGTGATTAAGAATATGGGCTTTGCTACTACCGGCCTCTTACCGGTTGCTCATTTTCCCTAATACCCATTACCTTAAGGTTGGATATAGAATTGATGCTTGCACAGCCATTACCGTATATTGCTTTCCATTTTCTTTTGTCTCCCATCCCCTGGGCAATAATTGTAATTTGTTTAACTTGTATATTTGTGTTTTTATGTGTTGTTTGTGTACATCAATTTTTAGTATATTAAGACATATTATGTGACGTTTAAAAAAAAGAATATAAGTTTTGGAATCAGAAAGCCTTTGGTCCAAGTTTCAGTTCTACTGTTTACTCACGTATGCCCTTAGACAAGTTATTTAATATCCCTGTACCATAGTTTCCACAAGGATAATGTGAAAATCAATAGGTATCCAGCAGAGTTTTTGTGAGGGTCAAATGAGATAAGGTATGCAAAACCTCTAGTGCTCTCTTCAACTCTCACATCATGACTATGTATTTGAAGAAAAGAAGTGAAATGGACCTAACATGAGATTGTGCTCCTCTGCCAAGTAAGCACATGGCTGTTCAGAAGGAAGATACATTTGTTTGGCTGAAGGAATACTAAAATAAGTTTTGTTCACCTGCCTCCAAGCAAAAATCCAGAATGTAAGTAACTAAAGGGCAATTTTCCAATTCTAAAATCTTAGTTTACATTTCCCGGAAATAATCTACTTCAGAAAAGCAATGTGAGAGGAAAAGAGATTTTAATTATTATGAAGCCAAAAATATATATAATTCATCAAAAACCAAATGCCTCCAAAACCTGTTTCACAACACATAAACAAGAATAACCTTAATTTATACTCTAGAAAGTAAATGCTTTTTAACTATCTATATCTCTCTTACTTGTATAATAAGTAAGATGTTGTCTATCTATAGGTACACTTTTCAAATAGACACATCACCTCTGAGACCATGTGCTGCAGCATTGGTTTTAGAATTCAAATCACCTGAGTCCGCCAGGCATGATGGCTCATGCCTGAAAACCCAGCACTTTGGGAGGCTAACGCAGGCAGATTACCTGAGGTCAGGAGTTCAAGACCAGCCTGGCCAATGTGGCAAAACCCTGTCTCTACTAAAACACATACACACACACACACACACACACAAACAAATTAGCTGGGCAGGGTGGCAGGCGCCTGTAATCCCAGCTACTCGGGTGGCTGAAGCAGGAGAGTCACTTGAACCCAAAAGGCAGAGGTTGTGGTGAGCCAAGATTCAAGCCACTGCACTTCAGCTTGGACAACAGAGTGAGACTCTGTCTAAAAAATACGAAAAAGTACCTGGCTCAACCCTCAGCCTTAGCACTAACTAGCTGTGTGATGTTACTTAGCATTTCTGAGCTTCAGGGATCCTTACACTAAATATGTTATTTCCAAACTGCAACAGACATGGTAGACTGATGATGCATCAGCCGTTCTGCCCCACTTTTTCCAAACCAGCAGATCACTACATACAATAGAGAGGCTGAAACTGTCAGACCCTCGTTTTCCCAGCTTCTTGGAAATAGGAATAAAAATGTAACTCCTCTGTGGCCAATAAAACATAAGAGAAAGTCTATAAGGGTCTTCTGTGGAAAACATTTTTCTCCCTGGTAAAATAAAATAAAAACACACAAGAAGAAAGAAACATCTTCCCTCCCTTCCTGCTTTGGGTGAGGCAGGAAGGTGAGGGCATAAAACTTAGAGTTGCTGCAGCCATCTTGCAACTGTGAACAAAAAGCCAGTAAGATCACACTAATAGACTCAGAAGCCTGACAACATTGAGCTGCTGAATCAACTCTGTAACTGCTGTCCCCAGGACTTTGTATTATGTAAGAAAAATAAACCACAATGGTTTAAGCCACGTTTCCTCAGGTTTCATATCATTTGCGGCATCAATGTCCTAATTTCTGCACTATTCGCTTAGAGTTCCTGAGAGGAATAAATGAGGTAGCTTAAGTGGAGGCTCAGAGGTTATGTGTTTCTGGATAGCACTACCCTTAATCTTACTACGTTTCCTGTAAAAGCCAAGTCCATTTTTCACAATAGTTTGACTGCTGGTCCAACCACATACTAACTAATGATTTAATTTATCTGGGCCTACATTTGCTCACTTTTAAGTGACAACTAATAACACTTTCTGAGGTTGTTTTAAAAAAACATCCAAACTGGATGCAGCATCTATCACTTGAGAGTAAATCTATTGCCAAGTATAATGGCAAAGTCTGTAGGAGGCTCAGTGTTTCATGAAGTTGATGAAATCAGGTTGGAAAACTGTTCAGGTTCTTTCCAAAACCATCCATAAATGAGAATCTGTCAAAGTTGGACAAGTTAGCACTTTGAAGAAGTAAAAGATATGTATGATGATAAATAGCTGTTTTGAAAGAATATGGAAATGTAAAGTGGCATAGCTCCTTTGGAAAACAGTCAGGCAGTTCCTCAAAAGTTTAAACACAGAGTTATCATATGACCTAGCAATTCCACATAGGCATATGCCCAAAAGAATTTAAAACAGATATGTTCAAACGACTACTTGTACATGCATATTGATAGCAGCACTATTCACAATAGCCAAGAGTGGAAACAACCTAAAAGTCCATTGCTTGATGAATGCATAAACAACATGTAGTATATTCATACAATGGAACATTACTCAGCAACAAAAATTAATGAAACACTAGTACATACTACAACATGGATGAACCTTGAAAACCTTATGATAAGTTAAAAAATGTAAATCATAAAAGTAATAAAAGACATGATTTACATGATTCCATTCATACAAAATGTCCAGAAAAAGAAAATCTACACAGACACAGCAAAGATTAGTGGTTGCCTAGAACTGGGAGTCAGAGGAAGAGGGAACGAGTTTGGCAGGAATTAAGGAGTGGCAGTTAATGGGAACAGGATTTCTTTCAAGGGTTATAAATATGTTCTAAAATTAACTGTGGTAATGGTTACACAACTCTGTGTGTATATAGTAAAACCATTGAATTGCACATTTTAAGTAAGTCAATTGAGTGATATGTTACTTTTCCATAGAGTTGTTTTTTTTAAAAAAACGTGGGTAGGGGAGAAAATGATTCCAATATTCAAGAACTGAGAGAGGCTCTCAGAAAAATAGATAACCTTTGACATTTTTGCAAAAATGCCTCTATTTATAACCAAGTTACTAGAGTCAAATGTGCAAAGAAAGATGGCATTTGCTACTATTACACAATTTACCCATAAAATTACGACAAAAAGAAAAATAAAAGCAGTCAACACTTGGTACATTCTTGGTTCTAATTAGTACAGACGTTCATAGCTTCACTGTATCAAATGTAAGAGAAAGCATCCTTATTTACATAATTTTTGGTTTTTAAGATAACATTCCAATCAAATCTTTTTGTTGATTGAATGACTATTCACCGTGAAATATCGTGAAGTAGATTTGCTTCCAGAGCACCTTTTCTGGTATCAATTATTCTCAGAGAAGGAATCATTGTCTGTCCACATAGACAGGGACACGCTCTTGGCATCAAAAGCTCTTTTACTGTTGATGACTCATGCCAAAGAACTCAAAGAGCCAAAAAGGAAACATCTTCTAACAAGCATCTATATGCACAGCTTAGTGTCTTTTTCCCAGGGCTTTATTCAAGGTTTAGACCTTATGACAGGACAGTTTTTAAAAGGACTGACAAAGATGTATTTGAAATGTGTCTCCCAGACCCCTTGTCTAGCTAACTTTATTCTGCAATCACTTTGTGACACTTTAAATAACATGTCCATTAGCTGTGACAGGAATTTCAGGATGGAATGTCTGGAAGAACAAAAATGAGAACATGTGCAGATTAAAAGGTGACTGTGGCTACTAATATCCCCTTGAACTTGATTCAGCTGTATCAAATAGAGGCAATAAACAGGGATTGGACAACGAGGTGCAGCCGGATTTTGTTAGAGCTCAGATCCTGAAAATTAGTTTTGATTTTCAATATCATCCACCATGTTTCTGACTAAAAGTATGTAGTTGTCCCTTCAAACATATCTATGTAAAGCCATATTGATAGAGTGGGGTTCTTTACATTCCAAATTCTGGCTTGAATGGAAACATTCTTTTCAGGAACAAAAATTAAGAAGGAGAGAAAAGACTTGTAGAGGATAGTAAGGAAGACAGAGGTGTCAAAATGTTTTCCTCTAGCCCATATGACAAACAGCATTAATTAATTGCTTCACTCTACCACTGAATTATTGTAAATAAATTAGTAAGGAAGCCTATTTGCCTTCACTGCTTATGCTACTAAGATTCTAAACAGCCTGCTAATTATTTTCAATTATCAAAACTCTACTCATTGTTTAAGCATAGATTTTCCCTTCCAGGAAGGTTTGCACGTTCATGGCCAAGTTCTATAGTGCCTATTTTCTCTATTATACAAAAGAAAGGCAGCAGAATGTGAAGAACTTCTTGATAAAGTTTACATCAGAGTTGAGTACCAGCTCTGCCACTCTGCCTTTCAAATACAAGGATAATAACAATCATGATGTGTATTGATACCTCACCATACACAAAGCTTTATGTGCATTGTGGTATTCTAATCCTCGCAGCCACCCCCATGATGGTTATTACCATTTTCTATTTTAAAGCTGAGGACACGGACTAGTTAAATCATTTCACTAGGCTAACACACTCAGTAAGCTAGTATAGAACTCAACCAACACGCACATGACAATTCATTATGCTACCTTTCTTGCTTTACCTACCACCTAGTAGGTACTCAATAAATGGTAGTTCTTATTACATACGTGTTGACAATACCATTGTGTTTATTAACTATATGGGCTCTGATGGGAAATTTTAAAGACCATATTAACCACTGTGGTCTTAGAGGGCCTGAGTTTTACATTTACTGTAGGCAATCTGGTCCTTGAATGTCATACTCAGCAGCAAAAGCACTGCAGCAGAAAGTATTGAAGGCTATGATATTCAGCAAGATTAGATATCTGTCATATCTCTTTTTCCTTAAGGAAAATAAGGCCATTTTCATAGACACAGAATATTTTGACTACCATTTACTGTATGAGATCCAAGTTGGTTAATCTGGGCCTGATAAAATATCTCAAAATATTGAAATTCACAGTGAATGGATGCTAAAAAAAAAATCTTTCAATAGAAACACTGAATCCTTATCATAAATTACATCTTTTTAGTCTAGAAATTTTTAACTTTTAAGACAATGTTTTTAAAGTATATGTATTTATTTATAAAGTTATTTTAACGTGGGGCGAGAATTCCAAAGCCTTATTTGGAATAACCAATGTTACGTCTGGAATACAGGTTTTCAGCTCTATTTAAAGTCCTTTGGGCAAGGTCTTTGGAATGTCAACTTAAGGTATGTAATTTGTAAAAGAAAGAATTCCATCAAGGGCTAGAAACTACTTGGGTTTAGCAACCTGGAGGTTATATGTCTTCTCTCTCTTGCTTTTTAAGGCAATGATCTAAGAAGCCTACTTTCTGGAAAAAAAAATGTCAATGTGATGAAATTAGGACTGACTCTGAAAACGCTAAACTTTCTCAACTGACAACTACTTGCCTTAGATACCAACCCAGTAAACTAGACCATAGACAAACTTCTAGTAATAATGGGATGGAGTTTTTGATACGTGGAAGCAATGTGGTATAGTGACAGGAGCAAGGACTTTGGAGGAAAGCAGACAAAGGTCTGAACCCCAGTTTTGAATGTACTTGGACAGTTAATTAACATACAGCAATAGTTTATTGAGAGCTCAGCATAATGGACACTATTTTAGGTACTAGGCTCTAAACCCATTCTCTAAGCTTCTGTTTAGAGAATGGTTTATAAATAAACCACTGGTTTATTTAAAAATTCTAAGAAATAACTAAAGAAAAGTAAGCATAGCACCTAGCAGAACTCCTTAAATACAGCAGGTGACTGCTGAATAATGCTGATATGATATTATGGTTTATATAGCAATGAAGTTTATCTGAAGGAAAATCTGACTTTTACACCTCGATTTTCTTTATTCTCCAATTTCTAAGCAATGTAACTAAAGCTCAACTTCATTATATCAGAAATATTATCTTAGCCCTATTTCAAAGCTTAAATGTTCACATGAAAAAGATTAATCTAGTCACCTATTTTTCTCAATGCCAATAAGTACCATCATTTTAGAATGAGTCAGCCCTTTGGCATGTTTCAATAATAATCCTTGTATCAAGATGCTTTCAGTTACAATTCACAGAAAAACTCTACTCCAACAACATAAACAATAAAAGAGATGCATTCACTCAGACAACTGAAAAGCTAGATAGCCAAGCTTTAGGTGCTATGTGATGTAGCTGCTCAATGATTTCACCAATGACCCAGTTTCTTTCCATTTCCACAGTCTGCCTTGCATATCAGCGTCACAAAAGGTGCCCCGGTATTCTTAATGTGGCTATCAGCAGCACCAGAGCTATGTGCTTTCTCATTTTCTCATTCAGCCAATAAGCAAAGAGAAAACTCTTCTAAATAATTAATTAATTTTTTTACAAAAGCTCCTAGCAAATATTTTTTCCTACCTTACTGGTTCAAATTGGGTCGTTAGCCTATCCTTGACATAATAGCTATGGCCAAAATTTTAGGAGAACCAGCTGATTGGGTTATGCCAATCAGAGCCCACCCTGATAAGGGAAGGGAAGGTTACCCTTACACAAACCACATAGTAGAGGAGAAATATTATGGTGAAAAAGGATGAAAAGGAAAATGAATTCTGGGAAGGCAACCAACAAATGTTTCTACATTATCTAAGGTTTATTAAGAATTCATTAACATGCTAGGTATATACTAAACTCTATGTATTATTATATATAATCTTCACAATGTGCCCATTACCATTTCCATTTTAAATGAAATGAACAAAGTCTAGAAAGGTTATGTAACTTACCCAAGTTCACACAGACACCATGTAGTAAAGTCAACATTTGAACCCAGGCCATCTAACTTCAAAGCCTATTCTACTATTAAACCGCTTAGAACAATTCTTGGCACAGCACCCAACCACGGTGAGATATTAATAATAACTGCTAGACTATTTTGCTTTCTTTTATTCCTTTTTCTTTTTATTTTCTGTCTTAACATCTGAAAATCAGCAGATGTAGCCAAATAATTTGGATTAATATACTACTTTATAATTATTTTCATTTTTTGAGTCAACGAATGTCTAGATCCAGGCACAAAAACATAGATAAAATACTTGCTCCTCATTTTAAGTTTACAATTTTTACACTTTTATAATTCTTCAGAGTTTGCAAAATAGTGTCTAGATTAGCCCATTTGACCCTTATAACAAACCTGGTCACAATATCTGCAAGCCTTACCTGGACTAGCAAAGGTACAGCATTTTTTCTAGCTTTTTATTTTAAATAGTATGGGAGGGACTTTTGTTTCATGTAGCAGACCCTCTGCTTCTTGAAGAAGCCACATTTCTGGCCATCACTGCCAGTTGAGATACAGCGCATCTTCACTCTAGCCCTACCACCTGTTCATGTTTCTGTTCCATTTCCAGTTTCTGAAGATGTCAGCCTTAATTTGAACCTGACTGTGTCTGCTAAGCTTTCTTTTTTTATATATTTTATCTCACATTGTTATGTGTTTGGATTCATCAAGACATCAGTCTTCTACATCATCTTGATGAATTTCCTCTTCACCCTTTTCATGCCTGCTGAATAAATCCAATAAAATCAGCCTCTGTCACCTTACAGTCCCTGCTTAGATCAAACATTCTGAATCCTGGCAGGTCTTTTTAGACTCCACAGACACGGAAGAGCAGCCCATTCTGCTTTATATGCAGCTCCTTTGCAGCAATGGCCCAAGTGGTAGCTTTGTTTCCATGTGCCTGTCTCATCTTTAGACTGGGAACCACTTGAGACCACAGGCCTTGTTTTATCGTCTGTATACTCCCACTCTCTGGCACTATATGTGGTTCCTAGGAGGCTCATCTGTGCTCACTGATTGAATGAACGAACGACCAGAGCAACTCCAATAACTTCGAAAGCCTTGAGTCTTATTTAATCATATTTCTACCTGTTCCTCATTCCAAAGAAATTCCTCTAATAAATATTCCCCATTTTCAAAACACCATCTGGTGTGCTTTGCTGTGTACCCTGACTAAAATAAAATTTCCAAGTCCTATTTTTAGATCAAATTTTACTTGACAATTAGGTTTTGGTAAGTGAATCTCATTTCCCTGTTCTGATCTACATTCAATGCAAGAACATCTCAGAAACAAGTTACTTTAAAAAAAAAAACTGCTTTAATTTCTAATAGCCAAATCATTAAAACTGTTTATCATCTTCCTTGTAAACAATCTAGCAGCTGTGAATAATCTAAGAAAAAAATATTTTTAATAGAGGACAGGAAAATGTCATAAATAATGAGACATTGTAAAAATTAATGTTTTTGCATTTTACGGTTCATCTGCAATGAATTATTGATTACATTTTAATGTGTGCTCTGGGCTCCCATCTTATAAAGACTGTCATCAGAAGAGCAGGCAAACTGTTCAGCTCCTCGTTTTGTAACCCACTAAGCCCTGGATGGTCATGCTTCAGAGGTGGATGGTAAGCATGGGATCATGTGTTTCAACACTTATTTCACACCCTTCATCTTCTGCCTCTGGCAGTTCAAACATGCAAACAGGTTTTTAAAAATTGTGCTCAACTATTATTCTGCTTCTTAGAGACACAAATACTACACTTATTTTCTTTGCTAAATTGAGGTCTGAAGAGTAAAATTATATGACAAGAGCAAAACTCCATCTCAAAAAAAAAAACAAGAATGCCTCCTTCTTGAAACACTCCAAATTTCTATGTTTCAATCATTTTCTACTTAGGAAACAATGCAAACAATGGGGTTTTGGAGTTGAGCCGTTTTCATTTGCTTTTGCACTTTTCTTCTGATGAAAATATTCATGCCTTTCCAAATGCCTGAATGCCACTGAGTAGGAGCCATATATACATGCAAAACGTCAAACTTTCAAAGTTTTATAGATACCAAATAAATGTACAGCCACCAACATGTCTCACAAGCTTCCACTTGTAGAACAGCATACACGGGGTGTACCTATGCAAAGATAAATGTGTGATGACCTTCAAGACCTACACGGGATAAGAGTAAGGATCTCTGTGTCTGACTAAGATGCCCTTCCTGATCAGGGAGAGAAAGAAAGAGAAAGACAAGTAGCAACAGAGAGAGAGAAAGTTGGGGGTTAGGGAGAACAAGTATCAGAAAGCTATAGGAAGCAAAAGATAAAATTTCAGTTAGACAGGAGATCTGTTGTACAACATGGTAACTATAGTTAAGAGTAATGTATTGTGAAAATGGCTAAGAGTAGATTTTAAGTGCCCTCACCACAAAAAAATAAGTATGTGAGGTAACACATATGTTAATTAGCTTGATTAGCCATTCTGCAATATATACATATACTTCACAACATCATGTTGTACACCAAAAATATACAAATTTTAATTTGTTTATTTAAAATAATTAATTAATTAAAATAAAATAAATAAAGACAATGGGTATTTTCAAAGTGCTCCTGACTGAAAGCCTGAAGCACTGAGTTCTCACCCCAGCTTATTCTCTGAGCCTCAGTTTTCTCCTATAAGAAGAGAGCTTTGGACAAGACAATGTCTAAAGTCTCTCTTAGGGCTATTCATGAGACTAAAATTAAAAATACTTAAACAATCCACTTTGTCAAGGGTAGCAACTAACTGGGACTGGTGATGTGGGTGGCAAAAGAATTTACCAAGACAGTTGGAAGTAAAGAAAGGCAGATTTATTAGAGAAAGTATGAAAACATGTTGCAAGGATGCAATGGGCAGATCAGCAAAAGAGAAGCTGACTGCAAAGAGACAACGGCTTGCTGGGGATTTTATAGGTGGGTACTTGTGCTGGAGAGGGCCACATGCAGTACTGAGAATGCCAAGGTTGCAGTGCATTAACTTGCATTTTTTCTGTCAAGTGAGGGTCTGGTGATAAATCAGGTGCAAGAAGATTGTGAGTTATCTGTGCAGTTGGCTCTGCGTCCTGGACCCCATGAAGAAAGCCAGACATATAGCTTATCTGCTTTTTATTTTTGCTTTCCCCCTGCTCCCACCAGCCTGACTCCTTTTTCCTTATTAGGACTCCACATATTTCACTTCACTTATTAGAAACTTTTCTATTCTGACCATACAAAACCCTGCACAGTGTTGCTGTTCAAATGACTCCCCTCCCTACTGTGCCCCCAATATATGCAGTGCCTGCCACATCACTGTTGGGCTCTGTTCACATAGTATCTTAGATTCAGTAGTTCATACAAGTCACCAGAGGGGCTTTCTAAAGGGACACATCCCATAGCCTGCACCTCCACATACAAATTCCATAGGTGGGGGTTGGGGGTCATGCTTTTATCAACATGACTCTGCTGTGTACTGCCAATGGAGAATCACATCTAGTGGAAAATGAATTTTTTTCACCTTTGAGGTGTAGCTATGAAATAACCAAGGAACTTGACCCTAGGGGGCCTAATTGGGTGGCTTTATTTGGTGGCTTACTTAAAATTCTTTATGTCTAAAACCCATGGGTCTTTCAAATGATTTCTCAGGATTTCGAGAGCTTCCCATACCCAAGCGTCTCTCAGCACTTTCAAACAAAGATATATTAAACCTCGCTTCAAGGCAAGGAAGATGGCATCACGGCCATGTCGAGGTATGACAGAATCAGTTTACAGCCGCGATCTCTTCCAGGGCTTTCTGTCTGTTTTATGTTACATTTACACTACATTACATTAGCAATTGAAGAGACATTAGCATGACCTTCAATGCACTTACTAATTACAGATGTGAACACAGAGTCACAAGTGAAAAAAGGGAACTTGTGAGAAGGAAAAAATAATGTGTTTAATATTATTAGTCTGATTACATATTTGCAGTCTTCTTCCATAATCGGATGCATGATTCATTTAAAAAGAGCCCTTCTTTTACTAGCTAAAATTCACACATAAGTCATTTCTCCATGTCTCAAAGTACATGAATTACACATGTTAAAATTTTGAAGACTAACTTTGCTTTTGGGAAGAAGAAGGGAAGTATAATATACATACAGAAGGATTCATAAATGCCACATTTACGACTCAATGAATTTTTACAACGTGATCTATCTGTGTAACCACTTCCTGGATCAAGGTATAGAAAATTACCGGGATTGGAAGTTCCTCTCTCAACATCAGCCTTCCAAGTAGCCACTTCCACTTTGAATCAGCATAGAACATTTTTTTGCCTGTTTCTTAATATGAACAGATAGAATCCTACAGAACTGTAGAAACTTACAACACTGTTTCTTTGAGATTCACCCGTGTTGAAATGCGTAGCTGTAATTTTTTCATTGCTGTATAGTATTCTATCATGTGACTCACCACAATTTGTGTTTCCATTTGATGCTGCCTGAACATCTGGTTGTTTCTATCATGAGTTATGATACTATAAACACTTGCACATTCTTTTCTGTGCACAAATGTAATCTCTTCTGTTGAGTCTAGATCTGGAAGTTTCATAATATAGTCATGGGGCCTGCATATATTCAGATTCAGTAGCAGTGCCTAACTGTTTTCCAACGTGGTTGTACCAGTTCACATTCTCACAAGTCATAGAAGTCCAGCTTCTCCAAATTCTCTCCATTCATATTCCCTTGAATCATTTCTGTGAGGTAGTTTTATTTCTTCTTTAAAACTTTGGAAACATTCACCAGTGAAGCTATCAGTTTTTTTCATTCTGTTTTTTTTTCTTTTTTTAGTTTTTTGTTTGCAGCAAGATTTTTAATTACAGATCCCATTTATTTAATAGATATGGGAATGTTAAGATTTTTTAAATTTCTTCTATCAGTTTTATCAAGTTGTATTTTCAATAGATTTTCTATAAACCTAATATTTTAACTTATTGGTGTGACATTTTTACAATATCCTCTTGATTTTATTCTTTATGAATTTTGTATTATTACTTATTACTGTTATTCTTCATACTTTGTCTTTCAGTTTGGATATTTTCTGCTGATATGCCCTTCATGCTACCAATCTTGTCTTCTGTCATATCCAGTAGGTTTTTAAGCTTTTTCAATGAGTTCTCAATTTTAGATATTGTGTTTCACAGTTCTAGCATGTTCATTTTATTCTTTTTTGTAGATTCTGGTTATGTTTATATTCTCCATATTTTCAGATGTTTTCCATCTTTTCCTCTATTTTTAACATAATAATTACAGTGGTTTTGACAGGCTTAGATACTAACTCCAATATCTAGATTGTCTCTGGGTCTGGGTCTGTCTTTTCTCTTGATGATGGATCATTTTTCTTGCCTCTTTGCATGTCAGTAATTTTTAGACATTGTAGATGCTTTGAATTACACTGTGAATTCAGTTTTCTTCCTCTAGTAGACAGTTAAATTATAAATGAATCATCTTGATTCTGTCAAGGCTGTGCTAGTTCAGTTCTTAGGGTTTAGTTTTGTGCTTACTCCTAAAATGTGGCCTTCCTGTTGTCCCAGGTAAAATTTTAGGGTTTCCTGAGGTTGCTCCACCTTGCCTGGATCTCAGCTCCAAACCCTGCCTCTGTGCAGCTTCTAAAATCTTTGCTCAAATCTCAAGCAACTATTCTCTACTAAGCCTCTTGGAGTTGCACCTTGTGACTAGGTAGTTTGAGATTGGGCCAGGAATTCAAGGGGATTATTTATCCAGAGTTTGACAGCTGTTTCCCTACTAATAACTTGGCTACATTTTCTCTAAGATCATGCCTCTAAGTCTCATCCACTTTGGCACTCTGAAACTTCATTCTCTATGTCTTCTTCAGTTGACATGACCACGATTCTCTGCGTAGGCTCTGCATTCTTGTGCTAAAAATTGGAAAATTCCATCAGAGAGAAAGCATCAGGAATGTGGGATCACTTCTTATGCTTTCCTTCTCTCAAGGATTACAGCTTGAGTTTGTTGCTATTCAATGGCCGAAAATACTTATTTTATATGTTTTGTCTAACTCTTAAATATGTTCATTACCATAGTTTAAGTCCAATGCAAGATACGCGAAATCTCCCCTCCTTAGACGTTAACCTCGTAGCCTCCTCTCTCTGTTCGGTTTCTGAACTTTTTTTCTCAATGCAGGTAGCCCTTGGTAACTGATAAGCTCCCCACGGAGAGAATGCATACAAACTCCTGGACCCACTTGCAACTGCTTTGCTAGTCCTGCTCTCTAATTTTTGTCTCTCCCACTCGTGATACTTCCACAAGTTTAAAGATACCACTTTTTCTTAACTTCTGAGTCTCATATTGTGTCTAGGCAAATTATGTAAGAAGACAAAACCCATGACAATTTAGGGCTCATTGTGTATGTTCTTTGCCTTGAATCTTGACCCTATGCTTCTGGTTACCTTCAAACATCTGTTTTTTGCTTTGTTTTCCATTTTAATACACCATTTATAGTTATTCTTGGCAGAAGTGTTAGTCTGATACAAGTTACTCACTCATTGCAAAAGCTCTTCGTTTGCATTTTCATTTTAACTTTCACATTCTGGCCTGAAAGTTAAAATAAGCTAATACCTAATCAAGAGAAGAGATGACATGACTGTTTTTTCTCAGCTTTGTCACCTTGTTATTTTTGAATCCCCTCCTACATAATTTATACCATTTCACCTATAATATAGTTCACTGATGCAAGTAATTTTCATGCATTTCAGTCAAATAAATCTCCCCAGTGAAATATTCTTAGTTAATAAGTAACACATAAAAAGCCAGAAGTATTTGCCAGAACCATAAATTTTAAGCTAATTTCACGACTGTTGAAGAGCAGGACGATATTCCAGGATGTAGACCCTGCACTGCATCTTCAGGACCACAAGACACTGCGAAATGAAATGGACTTTGATAGGCATCATCAGATGTGGCTGTTGTGTTCTTTTTCTGCATTAGCAGTGAACCTTTGCATGATTCCTCAGGCTGCAAGTCAAAGGGAAAGTATTCTTCTAGACAAAAAAGAGTAATTTAAAGTCCAATATTATGAATATGTGCCAACAAATATCAGCAAGGGGAAAAACATAAAAGATCTGAATTTACATATCTATTGTCATGGCAAATATTTTATTTGATTTAAAGATTAAGATTCACAACTGATGCCACGAGTGATAAAAAGGATGTCTAAGTTTTGTAAGTAAATGGAAAGAAAATAGGCTGAGTGTGGTGGCTCATGACTGTAATCTCAGCACTTTGAGAGGCCAAGGGGGGCGGATCACCTGAGGTCAGGAGTTCCAGACCAGCCTGGCCAACATGGTGAACAAAATAAAGAATAGCCAACAAAAATACAAAAATTACCCAGGCGTGGGCTCAGGCACCTGTAATTGTAGCTACTGGGGAGACTGAGGTAAGAGAATCACTTGAAGCCGGGAGGCAGAGGTTGCAGTGAGCCGAGATCGCACCATCGCACTCCAGCCTGGGCAACAAGAGTGAAACTCCGTCTCAAAAAAAAAAAGAAAGAAAATAGAAGGTAAAATAGTTTGGAATATCATATGAAAATACAGGTAGACATCAAAAAGGAAAAGATTCTTGATTAAAGATAGTAGAATTTGAGAGTAAAAGTGCAAGGAAAATTTTTTAAATAACTATTCTTCTAGAGTCGCATTTGTAATGGGAAAAGAAGGATGAAAAATTCTTCTATTGTAAGGTGAAGGAGATTCAAAAATAGAATGGCAAATAATAATTAAGCAAGTCACCAAAACACTCATCCCACAAGACCCTCCCAAGGTAAAACCTTCTTTTTCCAAAGCCAATTCTTCAGGTCTACGTTATTTGAACAGAGGAGTCCTAGCTCTGTCTCTCTCTCTCTCTCTCTCTCTCTCTCTCTCTCTCTCTCTCTCTCTCTCTCTCTCTCTTCCTCTTTCTCCTTCTCTTTCTCTCTCTCCTTCTCTCTGTCTCAGCCTTTCTATCTTTGACACACAGATACAAAAATATATACCTCTTTAACAAGTTTCATTCATTATTTTGTTGCTTTTTAAATAAACTTTTAACTTTAGAATAATTATAAATTTACAGAGATTTGCAAAGATAGTACAGAGTTTCTGTTTGCCCCTCACCAGTTCCCCTGTGTTAACATCTGGCATTATCATGGTACATTTGTCAAAACCAAGAAACCAACTGGCACATTGATATTAACTAAACTTCAGACTGTATTTGATTTCACCAGTTTTCCACAAATATTCTTTTTCCATTCCAAGGTACCACATTGCATTTAGTCATCACGATGCCTCAGACTCCTCTTGGCTCTGATATTTCTCAGTCTTTCCTTATTTTTCATAACTTCATTTTGAGGAGTACTGGTAAGATATTTTGTAGAATTCCCCTTAATTTGAGGTTGGCTTATGCTTTCTCATGATTCAGTGTAAGAGTTCTAAGTTTTAGGGAGGATTACAGCGAGGTGAAGAGGCTACATTATATTGGAAAGTACATGATATCAACACAACTATCATCACTGGGGATGAGAACCTTGATCACTTGGTTTGCCAGATTCCTCCACTGTAGACACTGTAGAGCTATTTTTTTTCTTTCTAAACACTATTCTTCAGAAGCCATAATCAAGGGAAAAGGGAAGACTAAGCTTCGCCTCCTGGAGGGGCAATCAATGTTTCTGGAACCTGGGTTTTAGGAACAAGCGGGAAAAAGGGGAAAAAAATCCAAATTTCTTTTCTCAAAAAAAAAACCAACATCAAACCAGTATATAGCAAGTTATTTCAGCATCCAACACAATAAAAACTTAAATACTATTATTTCAGCCTCAGGAATTGGAAACTGGCTTGCAATTCTTGCTGTTCAGTTGAATGACTGGGAAGATGACATAGACCTGAGGTGGTAAATGCACAGGCAAGCTATGCCCATCCTCTGTCTCATGGCAGATGCTACTGCTCAATCAGGGAATCTTTTCTAATTGTAGCTGATTTAGCTTTGGAATTCTTTTATTATCAATTGGGTAGCATCATTGGCACACAAGTTGAAAACTGTTTGCCATTCCTGGCAAATGTCATCAGAAGACTGACCACTGGGCCCAGGAAGATGTTGTCGCCCATGATATATTTCCAGGTGGGGTTTTAATTCTGATCCACCCTCACAGCAGAGACTGAAATGTCCTCTTCTGCATATACTTATTGTTATCCTCAGTTGTACACAACTTCATGACCTACTGCATCCTTCTGATATACCTAAATCCATCATCATTTTTCTATTATACATCTCTTCTTGCAGAATTAGACAGTCTTGAGATGACGTAGATGGGAGAAAGAATGAACAATTTAGGCAAATAATGAACAATAATAAATTGACTAAATTATATTGACTTTAATTTACTTAATTGAAAAAACAAGTTAGGTAAATAATAAACAATTTAGGATGAGGTCACTGACAGAAAGAATGAGCAATTTGGTGAATTTATGGTCAACAGCTTCAGACATATTTTTATGTACTTTACAAAATTTAAAAATGCCTCCCATTACTATGAAATCTATCTTATCATCACACCTAGCTTAAAGCATTAGCAATGGCAGTAGATGCATAAATCGACACCTAACACCACTTCTTAGTTTGCTTTCTAGTATTGAAAACCACCACCACAAATTTGCCCTTTTTCAAGCATTTTGGCATTTACTCAAGAGTCTTTATTGGGAAATTAAAGCTGTACACTACAGTCGAAGTTACCAGCATCTTTATTCACCTCCTCTTTCATGCTTAATTCAGCATAAATATGACATAGTTCTAAGAAATCAGTAACTGTGACCCTGCCTATTTATCTCTTCTTATGTATTCAAAGTTATTTTTGAATATCTACCTTGTCCAATCCCTTATGTTAGGGACCACAGAGTTTCATAGGATAGTATTACTGCCCTTGAGGAATTTATACCCTACAGGAGAATACTTTTCCACAGGTCAGGAATACAATGAAAATCTATATGAATGGGAAGAGTATGACAGGAATTAAGAAGATAGGGATTCCTTATCTCTCAGATAATTCAGAGGAAGTAGTAGAGAAAGCAAGTATAGCTCCCAATGTAAGCCTTAGTTTATCTAGCTCTTCTGCAAATACTTGTCAAATTTTAAGTACATGCCGGAGTCTGGAGATTATAGTAAAATAACAATATGAACAATTACCTTTAATTAGAGTTGATTCTTGCTGAATAAACAAAATTACCAGCATGGTCTTTGACAATTGTTCTAAGAGAAACATGCATAAGATACTAAGGAAGCTCAGAGAAAAAATCATCTAAAAAGGATTAATAGAAAGGCAAAAATTCTAGGAGGCTTCTAAGAGGAGTGACTCTTGAGCCAAGTTTTAAAGAATGAACAGAAGTAAATACGTGAACGGGGCCAAATCACCACTCCCAAAGAGAGAAGAGCATGAGGAAGCCCACAAAGCAAGAGACATCATGATGTATACTGAAAAAGGTTTGGTGCCATGAGAGAAAAAGGAGCTGTCCATGCAGGGATTGGATTGCTAGCCAGCAGACCGAAGGAAGAAAGAAGGCCTGAGCTTCACAGTCTTCATGGTAACAGCTGACTATGTAGTACACAACATAACAGCATGAAAAGTGGAGCTTACCCTAAAGTATCTTCTAATTATTTGCCACGCGCTCCTCTGGATTAAGATGTTGCCCCCAAAATGCCCCTTTAACATGTTGCCCATCGAGATCACTCATCATCACCTCTGCATGGGTGAGTTTATCAGAGGAAGAATTAGCACATACCTCACTCTTACAAGTCTAAAACTTGGAGCTTGAAACTAGGCAAAGTGCCAAGTGGGGATATCACAGTTTAGGAGAGAGGGAGAGAGAACAGCCACAAAAAAATAAAAATAAATAAGTAAATAAATAAAAGTATTAAGGGCAGCCAGGCATAGTGGCTCATGCCTGTAATTCCAGCACTTTTGGAGGCCAAGGCAGGCGGATCACTTAAGGTCAGGAGTTCGAGACCAGCCTGGTCAACATGGCAAAACCCCACCTCTACTAAAAATACAAAAAAAAAAAAAAATTAGCCAGACATGGTGGCATTTACCTGTAATCCCAGCTACTCAGGAGGCTGAGGCAGGAGAATAGCTTGAGCCCAGGAAGCAGAGGTTGCAGTGAGCCAACATTGCGCCACTACACTCCAGCCTGGGCAACAGAGTGAAACTCTGTTTCAGAAAAATAAAAATAAATAAAAGTCTTGAGGGTACACTTCACCTAGCTCACAGGCTACGGATTTTTTTTTTCTTTTTTGGTAAATAGTGGTGAGTTGCCTGGATCAGAAGCTAATTAAACAGCGGATGGAACTTCATGTCGGTATTCAAGACTTGAAAGAGGGATACAGAGACTTAATAGATGTAGAATTCAATTTCCCTGAGTCCAGCCTAGAAGATGTTTATTTTAATCAACCATCCTGAACAGAACCTTCCCCTCATTATAAAAAGCCTTTCAGAAAGATATGCTATAGAAGTTCTATACCATGACATGAATAGAGACGGATTCTCTGACTTGGGCAATACTTACCCTCTCACTCTGAAAAGAGATTTTTCTTCTATATCAATGTGCTATTGTCAGTGGGGTATCATATTGTGTCTTTTACTTAGAGATGTGTTTCAATATGTGAAAACTAAACAATAATATATAGACCTATAAAGGACTATGTGATGTATCATTTCATTTGCATTTCTTCTTAGAACATGAAGGTAGTGAAGCAAGAAGAATAAAGATATATGAAGTAGAAACATTTGATTTTTCTCAGGTCTACAATTTTTTTTCTCATCATAACCAGCTTTTAAACAATAAAATAGGTTCATTTATGAGGATCATCATTATGAGTTGCAGTGAAAACCCACTTCAAGCCATCTGCCTAGTTACAAAACCTTGGAGTGCCTGCTCTGCCCTCCCCAATCCTGTACCATCTTTGCTGATGGCTGAGAAGGCTGTCACAGTTCTCTGCCATCCAGCTTCCTGGCTGGGGTGTAACTGATTAATTATCCCTGAACACCATACAAGATGAGCTGCTAATTTTGTTTGTTTTTAGGTCTATCTTCTGACTTGGTGATTGATTCCCACTGCAGATCATTAATGGAAATTAAGTGTTTTGATCTGGCTTTTAATTTGAATTTTAATTAAGTTTTCGATCCAGCTTCCAAAATGTCCAATAGATAGAACTGCCCTTTCTACCCTATTGCCTGCTCATCAGTATGGGGTTTAGTGTGACCTCCTGTCTCCACCTGATTCTCCAACCAGGAGACTACAAAGGCTCTAACTACACTAGGGTGAGGATGTGTTTTTTGCTCAGTTCTCTCCCATGTCCCCCCCCCGCCCCGCCCACCAGACTGGTCAATGAACACAATGCTTATGGCCCCATTACTCAGGCCAATGCCAACAGGATGATGAATAAATAGTAATTAGATGAACACATATATGTATGGGTAAACTGATGACTAAAGTATGAAGAAAACTAAAAAGAAACTATGTACTGGGTATTTTTCTGTTTACAAAAAATCTTCCTTCCCTCATCAACCACTAGGTGTTCCAGTTAGACTTCTAGAATTATGTGGCAGGTAGGATACTTCCTACTGATTACTCCTCCAAAGAATCCCACTCCTTCCCTTATTAGCACAAGGAAGTGGAAAGTGGCTGGCTCTCCAGAGTATAAAGACTCATCCCAATTGGTTTCAGAAGCATCTCTTTTCTTATATTTTATAAAACTTAAGCACATATTCCAAACAACTTTTATTTTACATATAAAAAATAAAGCTGTGTTCCTTGATGACTTTCTTATGACACACATGCATGCACACGCTGTCTCTTAAATGTATTTAGAATGCAGAAAACCCAGAACTCATTTCTTGCTTCTCAGATAGGCAGAAAATAAAAAATTAGGTAATTTGCAGAGTAAGCGAGGATATGGGAAAATTGATACTTTCATGCGCTGCTCATAGAAGTGTATTATGATGATCCATTTTTAAAGAATAATTTGTTGATATTATCAAAATTGTAAAATCATGTCTGTAATTTAGTAATTGTAAAATCATACCTGTAATTTAAGAATTTCCTGTCCAGTAATTCACTTTTCATACACTGCTGGTGGGAATATAAATTAGTTTAACCATTGTGGAATTCAAAGCAGTGTAGTGATTTCTCAAAGAATTCAATAATTACCATTCAACTCAGCAATTCTATTACTGGATATATACACAAAGGAATGTAAATCAATCTATCATAAAGACACATGCACATGTATGTTCATCACAGCACTATTCCCAATAGCGAAGACATGCAATCAACCTAAATGCCCCTCAATGGTAGACTGGATTTTAAAAACGTGGTACATATACACCATGGAATACTACACAGCCATACAAAAGAACAAGCTCATGTCTTTTGCAGCAACACGGATGGAGCTGCAGGCCATTATCCTAAGTGAACTAATACAGAAACAGAAAGTCAAATGCCACATGTTCTCACTCATAAGTGGGAGCTGAACATTTAGTACATACCTATACAAGATAGGGAACAACAGATACTAAGACCTGCTTGAGGGTAGGGAGAGGGAGAAGGTGAAGGATCAAAAATCCGGGGCTATGCTTATGACCTGGGTGATGAAATAATCTGTACTCCAAACCCCTGTGGCATGAAATTTACCTATATAACAAACCTACACATGGACTCTTGAATCTAAAATATAACTTAAAAAAAAAGAAAGAGGAATGATTTTTCCTCCTCTTGTATCAGGGCCTGTTTGTGACTTCACATGAGTATATGAACCAAGAGAGGACTACAGAAGGGATGCTTTGTGAGTTCTGAGCCTTAGTCAAGAAAATTCATGTAGCTTTCGCCAGGTTCCCTAGAACACCAAGCTGTCAAGCAAAACTTGCAGCTACCACAAAGCCACCATACTGGAGTGAGCAGTCCCAGCTCAGCACAGCCTTCCAGCCCACACATGACCGCAAACTGCTGCACATGGAAGTGAAGTTATTGTGGCAGTCCTCCAGTCCAGCCTTCAACTCCCGGTCCCAGCTGACGGCCAAGACATCACTGAGTAGAAGAGCCATCCCATGGGCCCTGCCTGAATCTGTGACCCTCAGTGTCAGTGAGCATTTATAAAATGGCTGTGGTTTTATGCCACTAAGTTTAGGGTGACTTGTTACGTGGCAGTAGCAATTAGAACACCCATTCATTAAACAAATTGTTAACTAAATCATAATAAAATCCTGTGGCACCATCAGAAATGATATTAATTAATATGGGAAAATCACAGCAGCAGAGATATTCATATGTGCTTTGGCTGACAGGTAACAGAGATGTGTCTGGAAGGATAATCACCTAAAGGTGATGGTAGTTGCCTTTGAATGGGGGGTTGTTTTGAGATTGTTACTTCATTCTTTTTTTTTTAATTGCATTTTAGGTTTTGGGGTACATGTGCAGAACATGCAAGATAGTTGCATAGGTACACACATGGCAGTGTGCTTTGCTGCCTTCCTCCCCTTCACCCACATTTGGCATTTCTCCCCAAGCTATCTCTCCCCAGCTCCTGCCCCCCGCTGTCCCTTCCCTATTCCCCGCAACAGACTCAGTGTGTTACTTCATTCTTTACCTTGTTCTGCTGCAGCATTGAGTTTTCTATTCCCCTTTCCAGCGATAGACTCATCTTCCAGTTGCTGTGTGTGTTGACTGATAAATAATTCACAGTTGTCATTTTTTTCTGCAGAATTGCTCTTGGCCAAATACAAGCCTTTTTGCCAAGGTGGCAGTTTATATCCCCAGACCTCAGCCAATGACTGATTAACACAAGGAAAGCAGAGGCAGCCTCTTCACTTCCAGGGAGGACCAAATGTGAGGTGTGATTTCTGCTCCAGAACTTCCTGTGGGATGAGATTGAAGCTGGTCTCCAGCTGAGACTGTATCCTGCTTAAATTCTCCCCCTGCCTTTTCTCTTCCCGAGAAGACTCTCCAGGTAGTTCACCTGGACAAGATTCTCCATTTCAGGCCCATCTTCTCTAGAATCCATTCTAAGACAAATATGTGTTATTTTTACAAATAAAACACAATAACTATACAGTCCAAAACTACCAAAAGAAAAAGTGTTGGCTCAATTACATGGCAGAGGTTAAGATAAAATTAAGGCAATATGTACTTATTTGAAATTTCAGCATCCAGATTATAAAATCTCTACTGAGGTTACATGAAGTTTCTCAAGCCTCAGAAGGAGCAGGGATCAAGGAATCACATCCATAGTCATTACATCATGTAGGATATTGGTCATTCTGATTTTTAGAAAAGTAGAGCCTGATGTTATGCTTTCTTCAAGTTCTTATCTTCCTTCCTCAAAGCTTCTGTTTCCTTGCAAATGATCCTATCCTCACCTCATAAAAGTTTTTAATTTTCCCTCTCATTTTATTTCTGCTGCCAGAGAACTGCTTTTTGTGGGCACAGTCCCAGCAATCAAGCTCCTGGGCAAAAAGGTCCAGGGCAGAAGATAACAGATGCTTTCACAGGTAGCAACATCTGGCAAATGCCTTACTTCAGGGGTCCTCATAGGGGAAGCTCACCTCTCCCGGGACAAGTGAGTACATGAAAAATTCACTTGTGTAGGCCTCGCACTTCTGCTCTGTGCCTCCGTGGCCTCCATCACAGGTTCTGCCATTTTTCTTCAGCCAGTCCCTTTTGTACACTGTAAGGAAACTTGGTCCAGAAACTTTCAAGACATTGATGAATGCCTTTCAGAAACGGGTCTGAGACCACCAGCACCCAAAGATTTGTTAAGTCTCGTCATAGGACAACTAATCTCCTGTCCTAGCTAACCTTGGCAGAATGGAAGCCAACGACAAGGAAAAAAAGGTGTCCGTCTCCATGTTTGGGTTCCCCAAGACATTCGGCCTCTATCTTTTCTCTGCTTTGCACATTTATATTTTCCTTGAGGAGGATAATGTTGGAGTAAATTGTAACTGAATCACTCCTAGAACATGTGCTTATAAGAGACACAATTATCTTAATAAGTTTTTCTTTTGTTTTTGTTTGTGTTTTCTTGAAACAGGGTCTTACTCTATTGCCCAGGCTGGAGTGCAGTGGCACAATCATGGCTCACTGCAACCTCCGTCTCCCAGGTTCAAGCGATTCTCCTGCCTCATCCTCCTGAGTAGCTGGGATTACAAGCGTGTGTCACCACACCTGGCTACTTTTTGCATTTTAAGCAGAGATGGGGTTTCACCATGTTGCCCAGGCTGGTCTCAAACTCCTGACCTCAAGTGATCTGCCTTCCTCAGCCTCCCAAAGTGCTGGGATTAGAGGCAGGAGCCACCATGTTCGGCCTCTTCTTAGGATTAAGAAAAAAAAAAAAAAGGAAGAAAGAAAAAAAGACACAGCCCTTCACAGGTAGGATGACAGTGACTTATAGGTGTTGCCAAACAGAAATACACATATATGTGAGTATATACATATATTTATATGAAGCATTCTTAGCTGCTAGAGACTGACACATTTTTAAGGCCACTGGACTAATCTCAGAAATTTCTAGAAAATGAGGGGTAATTCTCTACGCCAAATATCTCCAAGGGGCAGCATAATCTGTTCAGCAGATTATGTCTGAACACTTAGACATATTTGTACTAAATACATAGCATGTGGCTTTCTTTCATAACGTTTTTGTTAGATATTTTATTTAAGCTCTTTCACATGTAATAAGAGAGAAAAGAGATAAAGGGAAAAAAAGAGCAAGCAACAATTACCACCTGTCAGGCTTACCTGCATTTTTATCATCAGTTTGCAATACGACTAATCACGTCATTTAGATTTAGGAGCCTACTAAGAAAAGACTATATTTTTTATGACATTTTTATAAAGCATCAAGCATCTTGCATGCTCAAAATAAATGTTAGTTCATCATAGCCAGTGGTTTTATGTATGTTTTTTCATTTCTATTCAAGGATGCAAATGGTACCCAAAATTCTTACCCCATCCTTCCCAAAGTCTTTTAATGGTAACATAGATTCTACGTATCTATTCCTCATTCAGTCAGTCACAAGCATATTCATTGTTAATAATAATAGCAAACACTGACTTAAAAAAATACAATATGCAAGGTACCAGCCTAAGGCTTTATGTATGTAACCAGTATATTGATGGACCAGGACCCCATGTTGAGTACTAGTTAGAGAATAAGCTACACTGGTTTAAAAAAGGGACCAAAATCCAGGAAGGTTACAGGAAGATTAAATGGGATTTTCAGGACAACCTAAAGGGGAGCTGAGCAAAGTTGGCAAGAAAGCTGTGCCATCTTCAACATGCTCTTCAGGTACTAGCCATTCCCCAGCAACCAGAAAGGAAGGAAAGGAAAGTTTGCAGTAAACAGCTTATCTTTAAGAAATCCACATGAAATTATAACCACCAGAGCTGAGAAAACTAAGCTGAGCTTATTCATTGCCAGGCAAAACAGAGCTTCCCCTTCCTTTCCCACATCCAATAGAAAGTGGTAGAGCAGAACAGTATGTCCACAATAAACTCCCATTTAGAAAAAGAAAGAAAAGGCCAGGCACAGTGAGTGGCTCACGCCTGTAATCCCATCACTTTGGGAGGCCGAGTCAGGCGGATCACAAGGTCAAGAGATCGAGACCATCCTGGCCAACATGGTGAAACCCAATCTCTATTACAAATACAAAAATCAGCTGGGCCTGGTGGCACATGCCTGTGGTCTCACTACTCAGAAGCTGAGGCAGGAGAATCGCTTGAACCCAGGAGGCAGAGGTTGCAGTGAGCTGAAATGGCATCACTGCAGTCCAGTGACAGAGTGAGACTCCATCTCAAGAAAGAAAGAAAAGGGAACACTCTGCATTTCCTGGTCCACACCAATGATGACATCCTGCTAAGTAGTCGTTGTAAGCCCCCCCTATACCTGCAGAGGAATCGGCAACCTAGATTGTGACGTCTGGGAATGATTCCCTGTCAATCACTATCTGCACTCCTGGCTTTGCCCTCTGGAAGAGCCCTCTTTATCCATTACTCACTCTCTGTAGCCCCAACTGCAGATGTTGGAGAGTATGCCATTTTAGCAACTGATTTCCTGCTCGTGCATGCTTGAGAGTTTGATGGATTCCTTAGGGAACATTCACAGGCCTTTGTCAGCTGGGATTTTAGTTTCTTGGGGAATACACCTATTCCAAAACTTTGTAGACTGTCTGTCTGTTTTCCTCCAGTCAGTTTCATGCAGTGGTGTTTTGGGTCAGGCTTGTATCGGCTTGTAGGAGCCTATGGTGTACATCTTTTCCCAACTCCACACAATCAGTGATACACCCTATAGGTATCATGAAATAGGTCATGGTGGGAGCATTTAAACCTTGAAAGTTAAAAAATAAAAAATAACACTAAACCCCAGAACTTTCATCAAAAAAAAAGAACTCATTATTAAACATTTACCAGTCTCACTGATTCTATATGAAAGTAATCATTATGCCCCAGATCTCTTCTGAACAACCTTCCTACTAAGCCTGCTGGCTCTTCCCTTCTTTATGGGCTTCTAGTTCAACCCATTCTCTTCTCCCATACTTAAACAGGAGCTGTCTTGTTAAGGCTTGAACCAGAATGCCGTAACTTTCACGTGATCATTGCCTGAGGGCTACCTTCCGTGAGCTGAGCAGTCTTTTTTTTTTTATTACATTTTAGGTTTTGGGGTACATGTGAAGAACATGCAAGATAATTGCATAGGTACACACCTGGCAGTGTGATTTGCTGCCTTCCTCCCCTTCACCTATATCTGGCATTTCTCCCCATGCTATCTCTCCCCAACTCCCCAGCCCCTGCTGTCCCTCAGCAGTCTTAGGACACCTCTGAGAATGCTATGAATAAGGCTATCTCCTGCTATTCCAAGTTAAGACAGAGATGGGTTTTCCAACCTTGCTGGCCTCAAATCTCTAGACCTTCTATTTAGATTAAAAATCAATGGCAGAAAAAAGACTCCTTTAGCACAGCTTCAGTTCTTTCCATTTCTGCTTAAAATGGGCCAACTCTTGTGCAAGCTCATTTCTGAAATCTTGCTAAATGCAGAAGGGAGCAGTTAACACACGCGATAGTCCATCTTTTTCTAACCACTTCTCTGAATGGTCTGTCCTCTACATCATTGCAGGTGACACTTCACCAAACATACTGCCAAGGCCTTAAAAAATGTTTATGAGCCTTCCAGCCTTCTAGCCTTAATATATTCCTTGGTTACCTTCTACTTGACAACTAAGACAGACCATATATTTTAGATTTTCTGTGACAGCAGCAACATAGATTTAGATACTAATTTCTGTATTAAGTAGGATACATATTAAACTTTATAACAAAGATACAGAATATGCAAGGTCCTAAATAAATACAGTTTATTTTTCTTTTATGCTATCCCAGAGCTAAGGAGTCTAAAGCTGGCAGTATAGCTTTGCTAGCTTCAATTTGTGGCCCAGATTGCTCCATTATTATTTCCTATCCTGAAGGAAAAGGAGCTTGTTTTTAAGAAAATGACCTAGGAGTTGAATATAGCATGTCCATCTACATCTCACTGATCCAAACCTGGTCATATGGCCACAATTAACTACAAGGAAGGTGTCTTAGTCTGTTTGAGCAGATACAACAAAATACCATAAGCTAGGTGGCTTATTAAAAAAAACATGTATTTATTACCTACTGTTCTGGAGCTGGGAAGTCCAAGATCAAGGTACCAGATTTGATGTCTGGTGAGGGCTTGTTTCCTGGTTCATAGAAGGCATCTTCCTGCTGTGTCCTCACATGACAGGAGACAAGGCAGCTCTCTGAGACCTCTTTTATAAGGGAACTAATTCCATTCATGAGAGTTCTTCCATCATGAGACCTAATCACCTTCCAAAAGTCCCACCTCCCAATATCATCACATCAGAGTTTGGTTTCAGTAAATGAATTTTAGAGAGACCGAAACATTCAGACAGTAGCAGAATCCTGGAATGTAGTCACTAGTGGATATTCACATGCCTAGTTAAAAATTAGACAGCTTTTTTACTAATAAGGAAAATTAACGGAATCGAAATTATGTACAACTCATGGTCCCTCCGCAAGCCTAAATAGAAATAGATATAATTCATCACATATCAGTTCCTGCATATTGGCTCTAGAAAGCAGTTCTCTGACCACTTGAGTAAAATCTGGGGTCAGCCTTGATTTTCTGGCTATTCTCAAATCTTAAAAAGTCTGCTGGTCACTATGGTCCCCCAAAATATTCTCAGTTCACTGATTCATATGTTTAGTTCAGTATAATAATTAAAACTCAAATACCCATTGAAAGTTAAAGCTCCTCCTCCTGTGAGCTTAAGTCTGCTGAAGGTGAAAAACCTACAATGGGAAACAAGTGTGGAGTTGATTTTTTTTCTGCTTCTCTCCCCATGATCCTAACCGTCTTAACCCAAGTCAAAAACAGCAGTCATTTATTCTCTATGGTTAAACTCACTTGCCATTGACTCACTTCTCTGCATCAGTTTCATAAAAGTTCACAGCTCTACTTCCTTTATTTTGACGGAAATGCCTACAGAATTCAGCTACCAGATTTCTGATTCAAACCTGGTGCCCAGACAGCCTTTTCGGCAAATATATAAATTGCTCCCCAGGCAACGGATCTGTGTACCATCAGGAGCATGAAGAATCTTGCATGATATTTCTAATGGTTAGAGGGTGAGGTGTACATTTATAATTAGATGTTTTTCATGGGAAGAAGAAGAAAATAAAAATTTTTGAACAAAAGTATGGCATAACCGGTTTTTTTCCACTCAGTAATGCTTTTGTAGTATTTGAAATAAGGAGTTACAAGATTTGAGCTAGTTTTTCACTAGGTTTCTTACTTTACAATAGGAAAAATTATCATTGTTCTAGTTTAAACATTTATTAGCATATATATCTCAGTTTATTGATATTTCTCCTTACCTACTAAATTTCACATGCTATTCAAAGGAAATTAACACTAAATTTTCCAGGAGAATCTGTGATCTAGAGAAAGGAAATAAACCATACTCAATTTGCATTATAGAACCTCCATCATTACAACAGCGAGGCGTTTGCATTATTACTGTTGCAGTGCTATTTAGGAAATTGCCTATTTGATTATTCCTCAGAACAGAGTATTAAAATAGTGGAAGGGTACAATACTCATTGTCTACAGAGACAAGCCTATGGCAGAATGAAAAATCAATGTTCATTCCCAGAACCCAACATCTTTCTGAATTTGATTCTTTGAAAACACAGAGGAAAAGGTTCAGGGGGGAAAAACTGCTTCCCCTAAAAGCTGTTGAAAATGGCAATATCATCAAAAGGTCTCAAAGATAGAAAACAAAGTTAGTGGTTTATACCATAACGTTAGGCATGAATTCTTCCTGCTTACATTTTCTGCCAGTTCATCTCTAAAGACTGATGACTATAATACAGAGGAAGAAACTGATAAAAAATCAATGTCATGGATCAACTGAATTGTGTAGACGTCACTTAAGAGAGGCAGGAAATATGTATACCATTTCCCCCACACACAGCTACTTTAATTTAGTTAATGTGTTTTTTGTTTGTCTGTTTGTATTTTTTCCTATAGGGAATGCCTCTCTAATGTTCCTATTTTATTTTATTAAGTTCTGATATACATGTGCAGTCTGTGCAGGTTTGCTACATAAGTAAACGCATGCCACGGTGGTTTGCTGCACCTATCAACCCACCACCTAGGTATTCAGCTCAGCATGCATTAACTATTTTCTTTTTTTTCTTTTTCTTTGTGTGTGTGTGTGTGCATATGTGAGACAGTCTCATTCTGTCGCCCAGGCTGGAATGCAGCGGCGTAATCCCAGCTCTCTGCAACCTCCGCCTCCTGGATCCAAGCTATTCTCCTGCCTCAGCCTCCCAAGTAGCTGGGATTACAGGCCAGCACCACCACACCTGGCTAATCTTTGTATTTTTAGTAGAGACAGGGGTTCACCACGTTGGCCAGGTTGGTCTTGAACCCCTGACCTCAGGTGATCCACCTGCCTTGGCCTCTTAAAGTGCTAGGATTATCAGCATGAGCCACTATACCTGGCCTTATTAATATAATGTAACCAGTAATAATATAATATAACCAGTAATAATTAAAACAGTAGCTAACATCTGAGGCTTACTATGTGTGTCAGCCTTTTTTCTAAGTGATTTTATATATATTTGTGTGTAGGTATATATACAGATATGCACACATAATGATGTTTCGGTCAACAGACAGCATTTATGATGGTGGTCCCATACAATTAAAACGGAGCTGAAAAAATCCCTATAGCTTACTGACTGTCATAGCCACTATAAAGTCATAGTGCAACACATTATTCATATGTTTGTGGTGAGGCTGGTGTAGGCAAACCACTGTGTTGCCAACCATATAAAGTATAGCACATATAATTACATACAGTCCCTAATACTTGATAATGATAATAAAGGACTATGTTATTAGTTTATATACTTACTATATCATACTTTTATTGTTACTTAAGAGCATACTCCTTCTACTTAAAAAAAAAATGTCAACTGTAAAACAGTCTCAGGAAGGTCCTTCAGGGCGTATTCCAAAAGACAGCATTGTTATCATAGGCAATGACAGTTCCATGCATGTTATTGCCCCTGAAGACATTCCAGTGTGACAAGATGTGGAAGCGGAAGACAGTGATATTGATGATCCTGACCCTGAGCTAATCTGTGTGTTTACATCTTAGTTTTTTTTAACAAAAATGATTTAAAAGATCTTAAAATTTTTTAAATTTAAAGATAGAAAAAAAAATTGTAGAATAAGGATATAAAGAAAATATTTTTGTATAGTTGAGCAATGTGTTTGTATTTTAAGCTAAGCATTATTACAAAAGAATAAAAGGTGGCCAGGCATGGTGGCTCACACATGTAATCCCAGCAATTTGGGAGGCTGAGGAGGGTGGATCACCTGAGGTCAGGAGTTCGAGACCAGCCTGACCAACATGGTGAAACCCCATCTCTCCTAAAACTACAAAAATTAGCTGGGTGTGGTGGCACACACCTCTAATCCCAGCTACTTCAGAGGTTGAGGCAGGAGAATCACTTGAACCCAGGAGGCAGAGGTTGTGGTGAGCAGAGATTACACCACTGCACTCCAGCCTGAGTAACAGACAGAGCAAGACTCCATCTCAAAAATAAAATAAAATAAAAAGCATAAAAAATTTAAGATTTTATAAAGTAAAAATGTTAAAGTAAGCTAAGGTTATTTTAGTATTAATAGCAAAGACCTGGAACTAACCCAAATGCCCATCAATGATAGACTGGACAAGGAAAATGTGGCACATATACACCATGGAATACTATGTGGCCATAAAAACCGATGAATTTGTGTCCTTTGTAGGAACATGGATGAATCAGGAAACCATCATTCTCAGCTAACTGAAACAAGAACAGAAAATCAAACACTGCATGTTCTCACTCATAGGCAGGTGTTGAACAATGTGAACATGTGGACACACGGAGGAGAGCATCACACACTGGGGTCTGTTGGTGGTGGGACTATGGGAGGGATAGGGCAGGTAGGGAGGTTGGGGAGGGATAACATGGGGAGAAATGCCAGATAAGGTGACAGGGGGATGGAGGTAGCAAACCACATTGCCATGTATGTACCTATGCAACAATCCTGCATGATCTGCACATGTACCCCAGAATCTAAATTACAATAAAAAATATATATATATATATATATATATATATATATATATATATATATAAAGTAAGCTAAGGTTATTTTAGTATTAAAGAAATAAGCTTTTTAAATATATTTAGTGTAGCCTGAGCTACAGTGTTTAAATAGTCTATGGGAGTATAGAGTAATGCCCCAGACCTTCACAGTCACTCAGCACTCACTTACTGACTTAAGCAGAACAACTTCCAGCCCTGAAATTCCATTCATGGTAACTGATACACAAGCATTTCATTTTTTATCTTTTATGCCACATTTTTACTGTATTACTTCTGTGTTTTAATGTTTAGTCCACAAACACCTGCCACTGTATTACAATTACCTACAGGATTCCGTGCAGTAACACACTGTACAGATTTGTAGCCTAGGAGCAATAGGCTATCACATTAACCTAAGTGTGTGGTAGGCTATCTAGGTTTGTTAAGTACAGCCTGTGAGGTCTGCACGATGACAAAAACCCAACAGCACATTTCTCAGAATGTGTTCTGTCACTAAGTGATGCATGACTGTAAATTATATAAATACATGCACGCTTACTTCTTTTATTTTTTTCTTTGAGACAGGGTTTTGCTCTGTCCCAAAGCCTGGAGTGCAGTGGCATGATCTCGGCTAACTGCAACCTCTGCCTCCCAGGTTCAAGCAGTTCTCCTGCCTCAGTCTCCCAAGTAGCTAGTACTTACAGGCGCCCACCACTGCACCCGGCTAAATTTTTGTATTTTTAGTAGAGGCAGGGTTTCACCATGTTAGCCAGGATGGTTGCGATCTCCTGACCTTGTGATCTGCCCGCCTCAGCTTCCCAAAGTGCTGGGATGACAGGCATGAGCCACAACGCCTGGCTCTTACTTCATTTTTTAACCCTATGAGATGAAGTAGATTCTGTTATTATCCCAGTTTTCCAGATGAGTAAACCAGGCACAGAAACATCAGGTAATTTGCCTGAGTTTGTGCAGTGGCTGATCTGGGCTCGCTGCAACCTCCGCTTCCTGCGTTCAAGCGATTCTCCTGCCTCAGCCTCCTGAGTAGCTGGGATTACCTGAGCCCACTGTGCCAGGCCTCAAGTTCTTACACTAAGTAATACTGGAGGTGGGATACAAACTCAGGCTCAAAAGTCAAGTCCATGCATCTCATACAACTTCTCTGATAATGGAAATAGTCATTGTGGGCCGTGAGCAGTGGCTCGTGTCTGTAATCCTAGCACTTTGGGAGGCCAAAGCAGGTGGATCACGAGCTCAAGAGATTGAGATCATCCTGGCCAACATGGTGAGACCCCATCTCTACTAAAAATTCAAAAATTAGCTGGGCATGGTGGCACGTGCCTGTAATCCCAGCACCTTGGGAGGCTGAGGCAGGAGAATCGCTTGAACCCGGAAGGTGGAGGTTGCAGTGAGCCGAGGTCACACCCCTGCACTCTAGCCTGGGGACAAAGCAAGATGAGTGTCAAAAAAAAAAAAAAAGGCAAAGTAAAGAAAAAGAGAAAGAGAAAGAAAGAAAGAGCGAAAGAAAAGAAAAGAGAGAAATAGTTATTGTGGTAGAAGGTATTTCCCAACTATCACTCCTCTTTCCTATAAGAGAATGGAATATACACATTCATTGCCCTGAGACCTGCAGTACCTTTGGTGGCCCTTCTATATGCTAATGGCAGGCTTGGTCAGGTGACTTACTTTAGTCAATGGAATGTCAGTCTGCCAAGTTCCTGCAGAAGCTTGAAGAGGCATCATTGTTTCTTTGCATTCTCAACCTCTCTCTCTCTCTCTGACAGGAATGAAACAGTCCCCACATAGATGCTGTTCCATCTGACTTAAAGCTATTGACATGTAACAGGAACAAGAGTAAATCCTTTTCTTCTAATCTAATAAAATCTGCGGATTTTTTGTTGCTGCAGAACAGCTGATTAGTGCAGTTACCATCTCCTGGGGCCAAGATGAGTTGAAACAAATTATCAAATTTTGCCAAGTACAATACTTTCTTCTTCCTAATCCACAAAGGCAACCTGTGTGTATCTGAATAAGTCAAGAGTCTTCACATGTTTATCAGAAAAATATTATTATCTGCAGGTAATCTCAGATTAAGTAACTGGGCCAAGATCACAGAATTAGTATTGCAAAGCCAGTTCAACCCTGATCTGTTTTTGCAGCTCCAAGGCACAGGTCTTTTTCATGATATTGCATTGCATCTTCTTCCAGAAGAAGAGAAAACCCAGAACAATTTTTATTGCCTACAGAGAGTTTGTGACATTGCAGCTTGAAACAGAATCTCTAACCTTCAACCAACCAGAGCTGGAAGTACCCCTAAATTGCTGGGGATGTCACAGTATTTTGTGTCATGTATTAATCTAAAAAGCCATATTATATTGTTTAGAAAGAATTGCCACTCCTAACTGTAGCTGATTATGTTCTCCAAACCTACTCCCCACCATAAGAAAACTACTGTATATTTTATCAATATTTGATTTTTATTTAGGGATTTGGTTTATTCAGGTACACACTTATCACCCCCTGTGAATTCTGAAAGACACAGTATCACATGTTGAAGTTTGGAAAATCCAGTTCAACTTGATGGTTCAGAGCTGTGGAGGTAAAAAGTAGCATAATCAGTATAGAAGTCAAGCAACATCACACTCTTGTTAACTACCAGTGTCCGGAGTGGACACTCTTCAGGGCAATGTGGAAAAAATGCAGTATTGGACAATTTTCATCAGAGAGTAGACAGATACTAGCTCAAATTAAATTAATTCCCCAGGCAATCTAAAAATCATGTGGAAAAGATATTTGGTTGTTCTTAAATTTTTTAACTCTGACTTTCATTGCCTCCTCTCCTCTCTTCCATCTACTTTTAATATAAGCTAAATTGGCTTTTACGAGTTTTGTCTGTGTTTTTAGATTTAGGCTACCATTTAAGACAGAGAACTCTTGAAAGTATATTCATTCTACATTGCTAAAAGTCCATTCCTCTACCCTGGGGAATTTTTATTTGAGCCATGATATTATCTTGGTCCTTTATAGAATGCATACCCTTACATTTCCCTTTTGACAATGACAAGTTATAGCTGTTTATTACTTTTCAAGGTTTAAAAGAAGCCCCTAAAAAGAAATGTTCAAGAAATGAGAATAGATTACTGCAAATTGTTCTGAATCACCCTTTGATGAAAGAATCAGAGACTGATTTTTATTCAAATCCTTGGCCATTCTATTTAGATGCATGTTTAGAATATGAGAAATTAGCAAGAAAGTGTTTTCTGGGATTCAATTCCATTGCCTTAATGCCACTGATGGGCTTTTTGTTTTTGTTTTATACCTGAATAACAGCATCCTCCTCTCTTATTTCCCTAGTAATTTTCTTTTATTATTGGGAAAATATTTCTTCAAGAGTCTGATGTCACCTAGGAGAACTGAGATTCTCATTACTCTCTTCTAAAATAGGTTTTCTGTGATCAAATTTATTAGCATCTCTTCCCCTTCTAATTCATTGCTCCTGGAGAACCTGAACTGTGACAGTTTGAGAGGCCGCTTGTGATTGTGAAAGTCAGAGAAGAAGAAAACATCCCCTAAAGTGACCTAAAGGTATTACAGACTTGTAGTTTTTTTTTTTTTTTAATGGCAAAATACATTTATAGGATTGTGGCCTCATTCCCTGCTTCTGTCTCTTAGGGCTAGGCGAACTTGGGAGTGCCAGAAACTCCAATTCTCAATTAAAGGGCCTGAGAAAGGCAGACACAACTGAAAAGGGAGCAGCAAGATATCTATGGATTGCATATGCCAAGTAACTAGCCATTGATCCTGAGCAAGCCAGAGCCCACTCTCATCACCACTTTCTCAACTATAACATAAAAGTGTAGAAGGCGCAAACCTCTCAAGTCTCTTCCATCTCCTGCACTTGCCATCTTTATACCACGCTTCAGCAGCCCTCTTAGTTTGCTTTGTCTTGTTACAAATTAAAAATATTGTTAGGGAAGAGCCTCTAACAAGAAGATTTTAGAGTAGTAAAAAATCAGGTTAATGGCAAAAATTATTCAGGGATGTTTCTGCCCAGGGTTCACATAAATAAAGAATAAGTTGTTATTTAAGCCAAAATTGACTTAAGCCAGTCCTTTTTTTTTTTTTTTTTTAATTTCACTTCTAAGGTTCAGGAGAGGAAAAGAATGCTCCACAAAGTAATTTAGAAGATGCCGGAGGTTGGGGCCAGACTGAATAGGCGATGGGAAGCCCCTCAAAATCCTGCAAAGATGTGGAATTCTCACCACATAGGAGATTGGGGGTTCCAGTCAAATTCAAAGAACAGGGCAACCTCAGCGGACACCAGCTGGTGGGCAGCGAGATGTAATACGTTTTTTAAATAGTCCCATGTATCTTATGTCCTGACTTGGAAAAGCATATTTTTAAATTTTTAATGTTTGTTGTTACTTTTACATTTCTCTCTTATTTTGTTTGAGAAGGCAACTGGTATATTAGCAAGATCTCAGGCTTTAGAATCAGCTATCCTTCTGTTTGTGTTTTAGCTTTGCCGATTACTTAGGCTTCAGACACAGTTTCTTTACATCCAAAATGAATATAAAAGTACTACCAATCGGGCTCAGTGGCTCATTCCTGTAATACCAGCACTTTGGGAGGCCAAGGCAAGTGGGTCACCTCAAGTCAGGAGTTTGAGAGCAGCCTAGCCAACATGGTGGAACCCCATCTCTAATAAAAATACAAAAAAATAGTTGGGCATGGTGGTGCACAGCTGTAATCCCAGCTACTTGGGAACCTGAGGCGGGAGAATCACTTGAACCTGGGAGGCAGAGGCTACAGTGAGCCAAGAATGTGAGAATGCGCTATTGCACTCCAGCCTGGGCAACATGAGTGAATCTCCATCTCAAAAAACAAACAAAACAACAACAAAAAAAAACCCACCTACTTTATATAGTTGTTGTAAGGATCTGAAATAATAAATCTGAAACTCATTAACACAGGGCAGATACTTAAAGATTTAATACTTTAAAACTCTTTCACAAATGTTTACTGCGTCAAAATTCTGCAGTTATGTGGAATTCACACCACACAGGAGATTGGGGGTTCCAATCAAATTCACCTGGATCCCAAAGAACAGAATAACCTCAGCAGAAGGATCCTATGTGAACGATCCACCTCAGCCAACTTCAGGCTTTAGTAGGTTAATAAGAGATGATGAGTAACCTCAGGCCATTTTGAAATGTTAAGTTAGAGAAAAACAGAGACAGAACTCTGGGTATCTTATTGTGGCTTCTGTGCCTGCTGTGTAAACTAATTTTGACACCTTGATCCATTAAGCAAGTCATGCTTTGATTCAAACCTAGGAGATGGATTTTTCTCAGAAACCTTGCATCCGGGACGCAGGTGCTGCATAAATACTTCACTAGGCTGATGAGCTCCCCTAAAAGTGCCGCGTGCACCAGATATGTAATAGACACTGGCTGCCCCCCTTAATTAGAGTTTTAAAATGCAGTCTAGAGCCACAGAAATAGTACACATTTGTTTTTCTCTTGGTTACCTCTCAGGAACCATTGTGGAAGTCTGTTAACACAGCAAACATGCTCTTGCTTTTGCTTCTGCTTTAAATTAACAGCAATCTTGGGTTTTAGTTCATTAGAATGTTCTGAATAGAGGTAAATTAATTAATGGATCCAACAACCAGCATCAGCATGCCCATATTTCAGAAGGATAGTACTCTTTTTAATGCCTCCAATATCTCATTAGGAAAAACAGGTCAAATCGAGACAAACTAATTTAGCTCAATTTGTCTCTTTTCAGCTTCAGGTCTTGTAAGATTGTAAAAGCCCACACCTATCCAGATTGAATTTTATGTAAATTTATTGAACTATCAAACTCCTTGTGAACTACACTGGAATGAATGCCTGAGTACATAATACCTTTAATTTATATAAAGCCTGCTTTCAGAAGGCCTTTAACAGTTTCACAAAGGTTATTAATCCTCAGAACAATCTTTTGAAGTTGGTAGGGAGAATAAATTACCAAGGTGCACAGTAACCTTGAAAGAAATACTTTCTCTTTAAAGGTAAGTTCAGTAAAATGGTGCAGCTGCTGTAGAAAGCAGTTTGGTAGTTCCTTAATAAGCTAAATATAAAATTACTGTGTGACCCAGTCATTCCACTCCTGGATCTAGACTCCAAAGCAATGAAAACAGGTATTCAAATGAAAACTTGCACACAGTTGCTCACAGCAGCACTATTCACAATAGTCAAAAAGTAGAAACAACCCAGATGCCCATCAACTGATGAATGAATAAACAAAATGTGGTACATCCATGCAATAGAGTATTATTCAGCCATAAAAAGAAAGGACCCACTAATGGAATATGGATGAAACTTGAAAATATTACGCTAAGTGAAAAGCCAGATACAAAAATTGTATTGTTCCATTTATATGAAAAATTCAGAATTGACAAATACATAAAGTGTATTAGCAGTTGTCAGGATCTGGGGAAGGAGAGATGGAGTGTGATTGCTTAATGGATACAGGGTTTCATTTAGGGGCGAAGAAAATGTTTTGCAGCTAGGTAGTCATGGTGGTCACATCAGTGTAAGTACTAAATGTCACTAATGGTCAATTATATTTTATGTGTATTCTACCACAAATTTTTTTAATTTTTAAGTTAGTTCAATTCTCATGTTTTTGGAAGGGTATAACTATAGTCCGGCCTAAAACCTAACAGGGCTATTAACAGCCTCAGGGTTCCCACAGGCCTTGGGTTCTACAGGAATAAATAAAGCCCAATTTAAGTAATTTCCACAATTCCATGATGTGAGCTTTTTCCTTCAAGCCTGAAACTTTCCTACATTGTTAAAGTGTTTCCTGACCTCTTCTACTCCCCAACCAATTGCACTGCCTCTTTCTGTCTCTCTAATATCACCAAACCGCCAGGTCTTATCATGTTTGCTGACTCGTCCCTTTCCCCATCAGACTCCGGGTTCCTTGAGGCCTGCAACTTTTCTTTGTACTCTGCCTTGTATCCTGCCTTGGCACATGGGAAGGGTTCCAGAAATTACTCTGTCTTGTATGTTAAAATGATAACCATACACTGCTCCCAAATTATTCACGAAGTAATTCTTCTAATAAAGGATATATCAGTTTTTCTTCCAATAAACTGAAACCAGGACTTCGCAGGGCAGTGTCAGCCATGAAAAGCAAACACCTTTAGACATGACTCGTTATACAGTATTACCTCATGAATAAATGTGTTGAGAGCAACATGCAATTTTTGTGACTTTTATTGTTTGCTCTTTAATTTCTAATTCTGTGAAAATGAATCAACTAGTGACTAAACTGAACAAACTGAAACTATTCCCAAGCTATTGATGCTCATAAAATGCTGTGACCTTAACACCATGACCAGAGTGAGCAACAGTAAGAACAGTTTGGGGATGGATTGAGGAGAATAAAAGCTGTGATGGGACAATGTGTTGACATTAAAAGGAGAAGGTTGGAATGAAGGCAGGGAAAAGGGAGGAATTACTTAAGACAATTAACATAATCATTTTTTATGTGCAGGTAGCATGGCTTTTCTTGGCATGACTTAGGATTGAACTACACAGAAAATTGGTGCTTATTTTTAGTTACTGCTCTATGAGGTCTATTATTCAACTGTCCTAAAGCCAAAAGTCATCGTTGCCGGCAGCCATCACTGGACCTAATTGCCTTACAGTTAATGAGCCAATAAAATGAGTTAACTTATCTAGTTTCTAGCCACATATGTGGCAAACAATTTGTCTTCAATGGAACACCAGTAATAGATTAAATTATTTTTTTGTTGTTGCTATTAGTTGCTAGAGAGCTCAGAGCTCAATACTCAACTAACTGTTTGCAAGTATTCAAGACTTGATATTTCAAGTACTGACTGCTGTGGTTTGAATGTGCTCCCCAGAAATGCAAGTGTTGGAAACTTAATTCCCTAATGCAACAGGGATGTGGGGCCTAGCAGGAGGTGTTTAGGTCGTGAGGGCTCTGACCTCATGCATGGATTAATGCCATCCTAAAGAAGGCTCATACAGGAGTTTGAGGCTGCAATGAGCTATGATTGTACCATTATACTCCAGTCTGGGTGACACACAAGAAAGGGGGCTCATGAAAGTAGGTTCTCTCTCTCTTATCCTTCTGCCTTTTACCATGTGAGAACATAGCATTCATCCGTTCCAGAGTATGCAGCAAGGTCCTCCCCAGAGGCCAGTGCCTTGATCTTGGACTTCCCAGCCTCCAGAAATGTGGGAAATAAATTTCGTTCTTTATAAATTACCCATTCTGTGGTATTCTGTTATACCAGCACAGAGTGAGACCCTGACCTTGCCCCAGTGTCAGCTATTCTGTTTTATTTCTCTTTGTCCAAACTTCAGATCCATATCTTTTATTCTGCTTTCACATTGCATATAGATAGAGGTTGTCATAAGGCTTTTAAAAACAAAGCACTTTGTTAATGTATCAACTATATCTTTAATAAATAAGCAAACGAATAAACAAATAGCTTTTGTAGTTTTCCTTCTTCCCTTCTTTCCTTCCTTCCTCCCTACCTCCATTCCTCCCTTCCTTCTTTCTTTCCTTCCTTCTGTACTAATATTACAGAGATCTTTAGGATACTCATTGCTTAAAATAGGAAAGCCATAAAGAGCAGAGTTATAAAAGTAAGTAACAACAGCATGCAAACATTAGGATCTTCCACATTCTTTAAGATGAAAATTAAAGAGATTTTCCTAACATTAAAATCTTTTAAAGATGTCAAGACCTGAATTTCCCACAATTTCTCAGATGTGATTACTTCAATTATTCTAGTTACTCTAGATTCTGCCCATTCTACCCTATACAAGTAGAAAGAAACTAGGAACACACACATATATACATTCATATTACAAATATATTTAGCCAATTAGATGAATGAATTTGTAGAGTTGTTCTCAAAATAACTGGATGTATAAATAAATTCTACTATTTCTACCTCTTACTGCCATGTTGTTTGTGGAGACAAGTCTACGGATTGGGGTGATGAGATCATGTCTCTAATTACAAATACTTTCAGTATTTCCCTTTGTAAAGGCAATGAGAGTAATGAAAGAAGTGAGACAAGTTGCATGTTTTTTCAGATTCTTAACACAGTGTCCCAGTTAATTATCTTTTCTTAGATTCAGAATTTCATGATTAACATCAATTTAAGCAAACAAGATCTTTTGAACTTTCTTCTTCTGTTAATAATGCACATCCTTTCAAAAATGTGAAGATCAGATTTCATCCTCTATTCTATTAAATGAGGTAGCATTCTATGATACATTACTTCATTAACACTTAAAACAGTGCCTAAAAGATGATGAGACAGGCACCTTCAACTAGGGCTATATACATCCTCCCACCTGAAACAAACAAAATAAAAACAGACAAATTATATGAAATAATAGTTTTGAACACGTTAGGCAACAAAAGACAGTGATCTCTGAAAGATTGAAAACAAACATAGGGATCCCTACAAGTGACCCAGATGACTGCCTTGAGAAGTTCAAGGCTGCAGTACAGGGAGTAGCCTAACAAGCTCTCTGAGTTGAGGAGATAGAGTGGAGAGTATGACCAGTGCAGCTAAAGATTGTAGGACAGCATATCAGAAAGGTGAGATATGTGTAAAAAGAGACTCCAGATCTTCAGGGGGTATCCCCTTACAATTCACCAGAATGTTTATAAATACATGCATGTAAGAAAATTGCCCATGTGCAGAGAAAGAATGATCTCAGAGAGCTAAAGAGAACCCAGTGTTCACACTTGCTGGGAATAGTGCCAATCCCCAACAGTCATAGTGGAAATTTTTATAATTCATAAGGCCTTGGACAGAGGACTCAGAAGGATCTTGCTTCAGTAGCTGGGAATAGTTAACAGTAGACTAAATGCTGCTCTGGTTCCATCTAACAACTATGAAACCAGAACTTGAAAGGATCGAATGGTTTCTAAGTAATGTAACTGCATTCCAGAAAAAAACTGCAAGAATATCTATGGGAACACAAAAATATCTGGCAGACAAGAACTTGAAATTTACAATGTCTGGCATCCAATCAAGGATTCTAGGCATAGAAAGAAGCAGGAAAATATGACCCATAAAAAGAAGAAAAATCAATCAATTGAAGCCAACCAATCTAGGGCTAACATTGATACTAAAATTGACAGATAAACACCTTAAAATAGTTATTATAAAATTATTCTTTATGTTTTAAAAGATAAATGGAAACATGGAAAATACAGAAAACTTCTAGACATGAAAACTATAATGTGTAAGATCAAAAATATAATGAATGGGATCACTACAGATTAGATACTACAGAAAAAAAATTAGTGAGCTTTAAGATATGGCAATAGAAGCTATCTGAAATGCAGAAAGCAAATTTTTTAAAAATGAAAAGAGCATCAGTGGGCTATAGGACAACTTCAAGAAGTCTAATATACATGTAAATAGAATCTGCAAGGAAAGAGGGTAGAAAGAAAAAAATACTTGAAGAAGTGTCGATAAAAATATTTACAAATTTAATGAAAACTATAAACGCTGAGACCCCCCAAAAATTAACAAACTCCAAGCACAAGAAACATGAAGAAATGCACACCAAAGTACATCATAATCAAATTGCTAAAGACCAGTAATAAACAGAAAAATCTAAAATGCATCCAGCACCCTACCTACAGAAGAACAAGGATAAAAATGACTAGAATTCTCACTGGAAATGATGCAAGCAAGAAGACAGTGGAGAAACATCTTTAAAGCACTGAAAGAAAAAACTGTCAGCCCTAAAGTCTATACCTAATGAAAACATCTTTCAAAAACAAAAATGAAGTAAAAACTTTTTCAGACATACGAAAGTTAGAAGTGTTCATTATCAGCTTACCAACAATAGAAAAAAAAATGTTAAAGGAAATTGTTCAGGCAGAAGAAAAATAATACCAGATGGAAATATGGGTCTATACAAAACAATGGAGAACACCAGAAAAAGGCCATAACCGCTACATTCCTAGAATGTAACCTCTTTCAAAGTTGACCACACCCCTGCCTAAGTGAGGGCCTGAGGGCAGAATAAGAAGAGTGGTCCAGCCCTCCCCTGACATGACTTAAGATCTACTTGGGATAGCGCAATGTGTTCAACATCAATTGAAGAAAATGAATGATATTGATAACAAGGGCACATTAGAATCATGGAGTAAAAGCCCTGAAAGTATTCAAAGGAGATAGGCACAGTCAAATCCAGTTGATTTCCTGACACATGGCATAGATCCTGTGGGGAAGATGGGTGACAGTGGTGGGAGGGCACAGGGCTGCCCTCAGGTACTGTAGACTGGGCATTCATCATGCTAAGAAAAAGGCCATGAAAGGAAAGAGCTGGTGCATGGCTATTGATTTTTGATAGTCCAGTGCCCCAGATACTTCTGTTTTCTGATGGGAATAAATATCACCCAAAATCAGCATGTCAGCACCAGTTTATTTAGCCAATCTCATACAATCCCACAATAGAAATCCCCGACATTTAGCAATGAATGAGCCCCTCACCAAGTCACTGTCCTGGGGCCAGAGCCTCAAGACAGTCCCCTAGTTTTGAGTCTCAGAGCTCCTGGGGGCATCATGTCGACCCATTGCGGGAGGAAAGGGCCGCTTGCCTGAGTTTCACAATGGTGCTGTCTGGGCCGGGCATGGTGGCTCATGCCTGTAATCCCAGCACTTTGGGAGGCCGAGGCAGATGCATCACTTGAATTCAGAAGCTTGAGATCAGCCTGGCCAACATGGTGAAACCCTGTCTCTACTAAAAGTACAAAAAATTAGCAGGGCGTAGTGGCACAAGCCTGTAATCCCAGCTACTTGGGAGGCTGAGACAGTAGAATCGCTTGAACCTGAGAGGCGGAGGTTGCAGTGATTCGAGATGGCGCCACTGCTCTCCAACCTGGGCTACAGAATGAGACTTCGTCTCAAAAAAAGAAAAGAATGCTATTGTCCATAATAGCTCTTTAACTGTGTAAAAAAAATTATCATCTTACCCTATGTCTGCTCGCCTACAAAATAGCTATCTCAGTTTCTTTATTCCCATGAGTTGAAGGATGACTTTAAAAGTATGGAAACATTAAAAATGCCACTTTTTAAAATATGTAAGACAATCTGTGCACTCACAGGGTCTTTTTTAATTAAGTTGTACATGCTATCATCTGTGGTGTTTGTGTATATTTGTTTTGCACTCATATCATGAGTATTGAAATGATTTGAGTCAATAAAATTATTCCACATCACTTTTTAAATGAAATTGTGATCACATAGCCAATGATAGTCATTTTCAGTATGTTTTAAGGGCTATGAATAAGATGTTGACTACTTTGTAATTGGTACCAGTCATTTGCAATTCTGAAAGAAAGCTACGGATTGATTATATTTTAACATTTTTACTTCGATGCCTTGATGATGAATTTAATTTTGAAACATTTCAGGATTACTTAATTCAAGTTTCAAAATACAACTCAACTTTATTTAAGTTGGCATTCCATTGATTTAAAACATGAAGTCCACTTTCTGTAATTCTTCCTGGGACTAAATAAGAGAGAGACTATCACATTGATTTTTTTATGGCCTCCCCTTAGTAGATATGAATTTGTACTATATAGACATACATTGGTTTTTTAAATCTGCTTTTAAATCCAAGGAATTGCATTTTTGTTGTAAGCACCATTTTGATTAAAAGATAAGAATCACCAGAAAGTGAAGATTTTACTCTAGCACAGATGACCCACCTACATTTCTGTCCCTGAAATCTTCATTTTTGATGACTGTCATCTCTACCACACTTCAGTTACATCCTGGAATTTGTCAGGGCCTAGAACTGCTTCAGCTAGAAATTCACAAACTCAGTCATCTTACTATCTTACCTCAACCTCTTATTTTGACTCTTACTCAATTTTTCTTACTATAACTATTTTTCAGCCTTTCCCTTGAACCCTTTTGTTGCCTGCCTTCCATCAGCCACCTTAAGTCTTTAATCTCCACTCAAAGCATACTTTATTTCATCATCTTTGCATCCATTCTGTTGAAATATTTTCAGTTTTATTGCCACCTTGTCCATATTCTGCTTATGCATGACAGAATATGAATCCTGCTTTAATCTTTTCACTTTTCACAGTTGAGCCTGGGCTGCTGTACATTTACTGCCAACATAAATTCGTGATCACCAGCGTCAACTAAGTTCTGAACAGTGCTTGTAATCTTTCTGAGTTTTTGTAGCGTACTCTCATTTTCCATTTTTTCCTGTTTTAGTTTCCTAAGGACAATAAATTGCCACAAATTGGGTGGGTCAAAACAATAGAAATGTATTCTCTAGCAGTTCTGGAGGCCGGAAGTCCAAACTCAAATCCAAACTCAGCTCTCTGAGGGAGAATCTGTCTGTTCCACAGTTCTCCTCTAGTTTCTGATGGTTGCCAGCAAACCTCAGCATTTCTCTTTCTATTTTTTGTTTTGTGTTTTGTTTTGTTTTGTTTGAGACAGAGTCTTGCTCTGTCACCCTGGCTGGAGTGCAGTGGCATCATCTCAGCTCACCGCATCCTTCGTTAACCAGGTTCAAGCGATACTCAAGCTTCAGACTCCCAAGTAGCTGGGACTACAGGTGCGCACCACAACACCTGGCTTATTTTCTGTATTTTTAGTAGAGGCGAGGTTTCACCCTGTTGTACCTGAATTCTGTTGGTCTTTAACTCCTGGCACTCTGTTGGTCAGACTGGTCTCAAACACCTGGCCCCAAGTGATCCACCTGCCTCAGCCTCCCAGAATGCCAGGATCACAGGTGTGAGCCACCACACCTGGCCAAACCTCAGCATTTCCTGTCTTATAGATGCAGCATGCCACTCTCTTCAGGTCTTCACGTGATGTTCTCTCTGTGTATCTTTTGGTGTTTTCACATGGTCATCCTCCCACTGTGTGTATCTGTGTCACTGTTTCTCTCTTCTTAAAAGGACCCTAGTCATTGGATTTAAGGCCCACCCTAACCCAAGATGATCTCATCTTAACTAATTGCGTCTACAAAGACCCTATTTCCAAATAACTTTTCATTCTGAAGTTCTAGGTGGATATGTATTTTGGAAGGATACTATTCAACCGAATATACCAGCTATATCCAGTTGTTGACACATTTCTCAAATCTCTGATCCCATCGTTTCTTCCTCACTGTAAGCATACAACCTTGAATCCTTGAATTTTACTACTTCACAGAAACAATGGAAGTCCTCAAGAATTCTCTCAACTTTTCATCAACTGATACATTTACGTGGCCCTCTACCATGACCACTTATAGCAATGGTTGTGGTGTTCCTCTTCCGATCTTAAGCTTTATGCCTATACTTTGCAGACCCTTCCCTCTCACTTTCTCAAGGCCCTCACTCTGTCATTGATTTCTACTCTTATTTATATCATTGACATTTACTTTCATGTGGCGTCCGTGAACATTTAAGCATACTCAAATATCTCGCACCTTAGAAAAAAATAACTAAAAAAAACTTGACATCACATTTTGCCTAGCTATTGAGCTATCTTTCCTCCTTTCCTCTTAAAAACCAAACTACTTGAAAGAATGTTCTACATTCACTGTTTCCATTTTCCCATCTCCTCCTTACTCAACTTGTTATTACTCAGATTCTGTACCTGCCATTCCACAGATATCATTCTTTCCAAGATCATCAGTGACCTTTATGTCATTACATTTAAAGATATTTTTAGCCTATCATACTTGACCACTAAACAAGCCCTCTTCATTAGCTTTCTTTGACACCATACTCTCTATGACGGCTTTTCAGACGTCTTTGTAGGGTCCTCTTTTTCTGCCCAGTTATCAGATGTTGACATTTATCAGGAGTATATCCAATTCCTCTTCCCTTCGTTTTAGTTAATTTATTCCACTGCCATGGGTTTCAAATATTATTCAGTATTGCCTATTCGATGACTCTACTTAAATGTATCAATGACACCTCAAACTCAATAGTCCAAAACTGAACTCACATGCCTCCCCATTACAAAACCTCATCCCCTTCTGGTGCCCTCTACTGTCATGAATGACACCACCATCTACTCATCTTCCCATGCTAAAAACGAGGGCATTATCTTCATTATCGTGTCTCTGACATCTACCTCACTCCCACATCCAATTACTTATCAAAAGTTATTGATTCTTCTCCTAATTATTTCTTAGTTAGGACTACTCTTTCATCCTATCACCACCCTACTCCAGTCTGTTATCATCTGACCTATTTACTGGCCTAAACCTAATCCAGCTCCTCTCAGATTCATTCTGTCCACACTGCTGCCAGAGAGATGCGTCTTCAAAGCAAGTACCATAATCCTCTACTTAAATTTCATGAATGAATTCCAGTTTTAAGATGGAGTAGAGATCTTCTGGAACTCTATTCCAGAAAGAAACAGGAATTCAGATTTCATCTTTGATTAAATTAGAAATAAATAGAACTTGAAATGGAGGAAACAAAAAACAAGGGATGAAGAGAGAAAGTTGATAGAAAAATGCTACAAAACCCAGCAGGGCAGGGGAAGTCAGACATGAGTGCCTGCAAAGAAAGAATTTCATGAGAAGCAAGAAAAAACTGCCTACATAGAATCCTAGAAAGCGTCACATTCCAGGTACTACAGGAAATAGAGATGAGATGATGTTAGAAGTGTTTTCACAGAGCTGTGGGATGATATGAAAAGATTTGGTCAGAGAGTCAAAGAAAGCTAAGCAAAACATGCAATGTAATTATCAACATCGGAAGAAATAAAAATTTATACAAGAAAAACATATAATCACAGTCCACTACTTGACTCAGCATAGAATAATCATCAAAATTATAAATAGAAATGTAAGAAAAATACAAAATTCCATCTTGGAATTGGGCACTTCCAACAGGCAAGCAGGATGAGCAAAACACTTGTTGGTTCAGCTGTTATAATAATAAGCCCCTATTTGCGTGTTCTAGGCACTTCACATGTGTTAGTCCACTAGACCCTCATAACAAACTCTTGGGGTAAGTATGATTAATTATCATTTATAGATAAGCAAGCTGAACTGTGGAAGTGTTAAGTAACATAGGAGGAAGTGAAGGAGCCAAGATACTAACTCCATTATCTGGCCGCAGAGGCTGCACAAGGCGCAGTTCTCAGCCAGCAGCATCTGCCACGGCAGGCTGCCTCTAAAATCATAATACGTGAAAGTTCTAAGTGATGCCTGTCTCCCTCGGAAGTGCAAATGTGACATTTCCCCCTGCTTGCAGTCATGGTGTGGGTGAAAAGAGCAGAGGAGCATCCAAGAGTGACAAGAATTGCTTCCTGTCATCATCAAGTCGGTATCAGCTCAAGCTGTGATCAGGGTAAGGGCTGAGATCAGGAGAGTCTACTTTATTGACAGGGGCCAGGGGCAAACGGTCAGCTGTCCATCATGCTATAACAGGAATCAGAAAGTCTCGGCAAGTCAGGAGCAAGCGATTGAAGGGTCCAGTTACAAGCGGGCAGGATTAGAATAAAATAGAGGCTCTAAGCTAGAGGAAGGTTTTAGGAGCTATTTCCACTATCCCTTTCATTTTCAAAAGAGAAGAAAAAGAGGCTAAATAAGGTGGAGTAATTTATCCAAGATCACCCGACTAGTTTAGACAGAATGTGAGGATTTTTCTTCAGGTGGACAGCAAGTAATAACTTGGAGGTATGTCTTCAATGTGGCCTTCTTTGTCTGACTCTTGCAAAAAGCATCCCTTTTACCAATTCATACATTCTTCTATTATAGTATTGCATATACTCACTAGCACAAGGTCTCTCTCATTAGTTTTGGAGGGGCACAATAGCCAGGCCACTACCAACATCAGATGTGAATCTTGGCATCTCCACTTGCTAGCTGAGTGGATGGTGATGAATTACCTCACCTCTCCAATACCCACTCTCTTCTTCTGTAAAGTGGAAAGTCCAATAGTTCCAACCTCACAGTTTTGTTGGGACAATTATGTTTTAAACACACATAATGCTACATGCCAGGCAGATGCAGGGCTTGGCAAGTAGCAGCAACTATTCACTTCATATCTTCCTGCTGCCTCTTCTCATGTTTGCAAAATCAATTTTTCAATCGACAGTGGGAACTCCAAGATAGCATCATAACAGGGAGCAGGTGGCAGAGTGTTACTGAGACATAAAGATGTGAGAAAGAGAAAGGCACAAGAACGGTATCAGTCCAAAAGGGTAGTAAGAGCATATGAAATAAAGGTGTGGAATGAATATATGAAGTAGAAGATCCTTCACTATTAACTTACTCTCCCAGACCTGATTTGAGTTGCTAACGATTTAAATAAGATAGGTTCCATTTTCACTGACTTCCTTAGACAGACCTAAAGAATTTAAAACAAATTGCTTTAGGTCATATAGTTGGTAAGTGGCAGAGCCGGGACTAAGCACCAAATTCAAGCAACTCCAAAAACATGTCCTACACACTTACAAGCCACTGTAAGGGTTAAGGAAGCTGATACATGCACAGTTCTTGGCACAATGGCTGGTACAGGAGTGGTAGCTGATTTCTTTGTTAGTTTCATCATTATGACATTTCGACAGATCCTTCTTGTACTAGTCCCAGAAGAGAAAGACTATGGCATTATTGCTCCTAAGGAAGAGGTGAAGCACTCCCATCCACTATGTGCATCAATGCCAGAATTAGGAAGCAATTGAGAGGTACGCAGCCCCTTGAGAAGCAGCACTTGACACAGGCTGCTGTAATAGGTGTCCACCTATCTGAGTGCTACTGCCCAACATTCAGCTCAGATGGATCAAGAGGCTGCCAGATGAGAGATAGGTAGGGTGGCACAGACTCAACCATCACCCTAACTGTATTTTTCACCCTTCATTACTGACATGGTCACCATCGTTACTGACATGGTCAAAAACGAAAAGAGGCAATAGCAATGGCAGCAGCAGCAACAATGAAAGCAACCAAGAGAGAAAGCAGCTGGCACTGGAGGGCCTGGTGCCAGGTCCCAGGCACAGAGGATTCTGGCAGTGATTACCACAGTAAATAGAGCCCATGGTTGTGCCAGGGCCCTGGGCCCTGCCAGGAAGGGAGCAGGGGAGATGGGATTCTTATAATTATACTGGTTTAGACTCAGCCATCATGGGGTTACCCACGACTCTGATCTGTCCCCAGGCTGGGAGCTGCAGAAGCACCTGTTAGAGCAGAAGTCGTTTGGCAAAAGCCAAAGAAAACACGGATACATCCAGGCCACCTGTAAAGGAATTTAATACCTAACAACCAATGTAAAGCTCCTAACTGTCATAACTAATTTGGCACCTATTCACTGGTTGGTGCTAAACAAGTACCATATGGCAAAAGCCCATTTCCTGCTAACATGGTTTAATTCCCCCTATAACTAAAGCTGTGAGAAATTGTGTCATTTGAAAAACCCAAGCACCATATTTTTCTCACAAAACTGCTTTTAGTGTCTCTTCTGTTGGCCCTCTCTCTCCACTATTGTTATGAACATCTAACTTTCTTCAGCTTCTCCAGCTACTGCTTCCCCGATGCATAACTTCGGTTATAATTATTTTCTCATTTTCCCCTCCAGCTGGCACTAGTTTGGTCTCTCCCATTTCATAGATCTTTAAAATGTCACACTGTTGCTCCAGCTTATTTAGAAATCCTGGAAAGAGGGGAAGTGTAGATTGCAGGGCAGCCTCAGCTCTCAGAAAACTTTATCTGCTTTCTTATGTGTCCCAGCTGACAGGATGCCAGGCCAGCAAGCTAACAACCAACAGCTGAGTGCCATGGCAAAGAACTATATAAAGATAATCGTCTGGCTTCTGCTACTTTAAAAACAAAAAGCAAATGATAGCTTACTGGAGAGGAAACAAGATAAAAACTTGTAATAATGATATGTCCCACATATCAAGTTCCCATTGTAGTTCCACCTTGCACAGTTAATATCAGAGGCCACCTCCGCTGATTCAGACTTAAACTAGACAATTTGGACACAAAGGCATTTTTCATTCTGTTTCTATATCTGTCACCCCTAAAAGATACAGTGATCCAAAGTTCATCACTAAAAGATGGGGGGTGGGGATGTGGCAACTAAAACTTTGCAATACAATAATGGACCTTTTTAAACCTAAAAATGTGAAAATGCATCAATTTTCATACTTTCTCTTTTAAATTTTCTTTCGTTTGATCCCCAATATATTATCAGTATGATCAAATGACATGAATATTAACCAGCGTCAGCAGTCTGTATTCTGTAAGGAATTTAGCTCACACAAGGAATCATCTCGAGTATTTTTTACATGCAAAATTACAATTTATAAATGTTAATCTTTAAAACGCACTTGAGAATGATTGTCCCAAAGGTTAAGTAGAAGGTTTTTCAAAACACAAATCACAAGAACTGTGCCAACCCTTTCCTAAAAATTTCTATAAAATTCAAAGGAAGAAATAAACAGGAAATCTACTTTTCAAATGAAATTCAATATAGCAGTCACATATTTATAGACCAAGAGCTCATGTGGGAAATGTCTCCAGGAACACAGTGGTCAGATACCGAGATGCTGGCGACTGCTCATCTGCCAATGTTGAAGTTGGTAATTCCTCATTTATGCAGAGTGAAATTAAGTACCAAAGGGCTAGAATAATTTACTTATTGTGGGAAAAAGTTAAGGACAAACTAAACTTAGTCCAGATAATTCTCAGATTCTCACACAGATAAAACAACTTGTATTTATTTTCTTTTTAATATTTATTTATTTATTTGAGACCGAGTCTCCCTCTGTCATGCAGGGGCACAATCTCAGCTCACTGCAACCTCCACCTCCCAGGTTGAATTGATGATTGTGGCTCAGCCTCCTGAATAGCTGGAACTACAGACAAGCACCACCAAGCCCAGCTAATTTTAGTATTTTTAGTAGAGACAGGGTTTTGCCATGTTGGCCGGGCTGGTCTCAAACTCCTGAACTCAAGCAATCTGCCCACCTTGGCCTCCCAAAGTGCTGGAATTACAAGCATGAGCCACCTTGCTGGCCCTTGCATTTATTTTAAAAAGAGAAAGACCGTGTCTCTTCTGTTCTCCTTTGTCTTCAAGAACAAATTTTTATAGTTTACTAAACATTAAAATTACATAGCTTGTTATAAATTAATTTGTATTTTGCAGACAATAACCATTATAAATATCACTTAGATCTGCAACTATTTTTTATTAACTTTATTGTTTGCATTAAAAGATGGCACTTTTTGGGTATAGATAGTCTAATTCAACAGTAAGAACCATTTTAACTCCTAAAACCAAACAACTGCATTAGTTATGAACACTAGAAACAAGTCATGAAACTCCAACTTGAATTTGCTTAGGCAAAAAGAGATTTTATGAGAAGGATATCAGAATATCTCATGTATATACACAAGAGCAAGGCCTGGGGTCTTATACAGCTTGACCCCAGGAACAAGAAAGTACCACCCCTTCCTTTTTTGTACTTTCAGTGGTTCTGTTTCAGTCATCTCCATTAGGGTGTGGGCTTTCTCACATGGTGACCAGCAGCAGCTTCCAAGGCCCTGACCCACAGCTTCTACCGGCAGAAATACTCATCTACTCTTTCAGTGCCCATTCAAAAAATCCTAAGGACAAATTCATCTGCTGCCTTGAGCTGCATGACTATAACTAGGAAGGTGGAGTGCCCCTAATGGCAGACCACCTAAAGGGCATGGCTGGAATCCAAGTAGAAATAATTCACAAAAAGGAGGGCAGGCTGCTGGACAGACAAACCAAGAATAATCAAAGTTAAACAAAACAAGCACGAGTTCTGAAAGCTCAGGCAATGCCCACAGCGTCAGGTGACACAAGGTAGAATACCAGAAATTGGCATTAAAGCATTCTTTGAGGGAGAAATTTACATTTATATTTTACTTCTATGTCCCAGTCAAAACAACAAACAAGTAACTTTAAAACTTGGTAATACATCATTTTTCTTTCCCCTCTCTTAGATGTTTTTACGTCACCTTCCCCTGTCATCTAAGTTTTGGGTCTACAAATTGCCCCTCAAAACTTATGCAAAGCATAATGTGTTCATCAGAATTGTTTCAGCGTTGATGTGTTAGTTTTAGGGTTCAGATCTTCATGTGTGTCTGTCTTTATTTTGAATTTGCAGTATTATCTTTCTGGCTTTGAGAGTCTGATGTAAATCCCAGTTCACACTCCTTCTTTAATTGCTGCACCTTCATGTTTAGGTCCAGTAAAGTTCTAGCCAACTGGTGGTTTTGAAAATGCATTTCCACCTAAAAGTTAGAAAAAAAACAAAAATTTTTATTAGCCTGAGATACAAATAAAATGAAACCACTCTCTGACTACACAGAAGAAATAAGAAGTTTGTAGGAAAAGAAAATAAGATATCAAGAAAGATGTATTTCTCATCTTATTCTCCAGTTCTGTTTAGTCTGGCTATAAAACTGACTCTGTATATGACAAGGTAAAATCCAGATATATAAATAACTTTTGAAATGGCCTTGAAATGAAAACAAAAATAGCTGATGCACAAAGCTGTCCATATGAAAAATACATATGCACCAAAGGCTGTTTTCAAGCAGTGGCATGTGATCCACAATGAACTCATTTATCTTTATGAGCCTTCTGAGCCACAGGATAACTGCCTACAGCCACCAGAGTGTTCCGAATCTGTGTGTATTTACTTGATTACTTATCATTTCAAGTTTTCAGGATTGTAAATGGTCTACCTGCTGAGCGAAAACACTTAACGACACCTTAGAAGCACATGTATACTTATGTATACTTATATAATCTAATGTTTTTGACTCTGGCATGAAGTCTGTTGGATAGCAAGGCTGATTTATACCATCCTCCAATGGGAGTTTATGAAGGTCCTCATGTGTTTAAAAAAAGATCTCTGGGGCATGTAACCTGGGGGCAGTCCAGTAAAGCTTAGTCCAATATAATCTTTATGTTATAATTGAAAATTATGATCAACTACTTGCAAATTTCTTCACCTAGGGCTTGTTTAATGCAGTTCAAGAGGAATTTTTTCTCTCTGCTAAAAAAAAAAAAAAGCTTCATCAACTTGTCAATAGAAACCACTCCATTCTTCAGCACCTAGACTCATTTTTATGACAGCAAGAATTAGCAAAGAATAAAGTGAGTGAATATCCAGCAAACAAGCAGTAACAGTAACCACACAACCACCACCACAAAAACAAACAAAAAAAAACCCTTGCACCTTGCCTGCAAGAAGCTTCAGCTCTCTAAGGTGGCCCAGATGCTATACAGCCCTGCCCTACTTTTTCAGCTTCCTTTCCTGACCATCTTTCCTATGCCAGCTGCCTCTGCAGCTGGTCAGAAACCTTGCTGGTCCCTGAATAAATGCTGAGCTGAAGCACACCTCCTTCTGTCCCCATTTCTGTTTAAGATGCCCTTTGCCACCTCTTCTGCTGAACCCAGTCAAATGCCAACTCTTCTGAGATAATTGTCTCTCATCTGTGCATCCACAGCACTCTGTACAAGTGCCTCTCATACACACTGACCAGACTAGACTGATGATTTTGAGAGCAGAGGCTGTATTTTATTTATAACTGTATCCCCAACTAAGAGTGCACTACCTGGGCACACAACATAGTAGATTCTCTGTGTGTTTGTTATAAGACTGAGTGAAGTAATTAATTAAGTAATTGATGAACATCCATTGTGTACTTTCATGCAAGAATCAAGGAGAAAAATTATTGGTAATGATTTACCATCTAAGTAAAACAAGTATGTGTAATTCACACTTATTTAGGAAATTCAAACATCAATGGTTATTTAACTTTTCTTTCATCATGGATCCCTTTGAGAATCCAATGAAAATTATGAACCCTCTCTGAGGAAAAACTATACTTTATGCACATCAAAAATGTTGCATACAATTTTAGGTATATAAAACCCCTGAAATCCACTCACAGATCCTAGAAATCAATGATTCTCACTAAGAAGACCAAGTCAAACAACAGCAAATAGCATAAATAACAACACAACTCTAAATTAATTAAATTTTTTCATCATTCCTTAAAATACCATCTTAATATATGATATATGTACATTTTTATAGGAATGTATGTCAGTTTCTATAAAAATCCAGCCAAGATTCGAAAACTAAGTCTTCTAGTGGTAATGATATTAAGCTACAGTGTCCACACTCTTTTGCTTCTTTCTTATGACCAAGACAAGATGATTGACCAAGATCTTGACCATTGTCTGTAACCTAGGGACACATCATTTGTATATGTGTAAATTTCTCTGGTTCCCTTCCAGAAAAACTCCTGATTTTTTTTAGTAGGAATGCATCTGTTCCTTTTTGGTACAGTCAAGAGTCCAAGGTCTGTAATAATCATTATTATAATAATAAGAGCCACTAAACAATATCCATGGTCTAAGCATTTTATAGAATATTATCTCACTTAAGCTCTTGAATCCTATGAGATTATAAATTCCATTTTACAGATGATTAAACAAACTCAAACTGGCTAAATAACAATCCCAAAGTTGTAGGGCAAGCATTAGCTGACCTGATGGCTGCGTCAGATTTCAGCCTTCCAGTCTGGCATTCTGGCCCACTACACAGGCTTCAGGGGCGAATCAGGTGGCTCCCACTACCCTACTGCTCAGACTCACTGCTTAGACTCAGGGTGAAAACCAAGTGTTTCTTCAACGTTGTTTCGCTCTTGTTGCCCAGGCTGGAGTGCTATGGCGCCATCACGGCTCACTGCAGCCTCCGCCTCCTGGGTTCAAGCCATTCTCCTGCCTCAGCCTCCCAAGTAGCTAGAATTACAGGCGCCCACCACCACACTCGGCTAATTTTTTTTTCTTTTCTTTTCTTTTGATGGAGTTTCGCTCTTGTTGTCCAGGCTGGAGTGCAATGGCACGATCTTGGCTCACTGCAACCTCTGCCTCCCGAGTTCAAGTGATTCTCCTGCCTCAACCTCCCAAGTAGCTGGGATTACAGGTGCCAGCCACCACGCCTGGCTCCTGTAGAAACAGGCTTTCACTGTGTTAATCAGTCTGGTCTTGAACTCCTAGCCTCAGGTGATCCGTCTGCCTCCGCCTCCCAAAGTGCTGGGATTATAGGCGTGAGCCACAGCACCCGGCCTAATACTGTCCTTAAACTCAGAAATACGAGAACGTTCTTAAATAAGGCAATTTATTGATGGTTGGCTCAGTTCTACGGTAGTGGTTAATTGAGTTAGTAATCAGTGCAAAAGAAAAGAATTTTCCAAGTCAAGTCTCCAGTGCATGATTTCCTAGGGAGCACCATTTTAAAATTTGAATCGCTCCTATTCATTGTGTCCTTTTCAAATTGTGTCTAACTTCCAATCTTTTTTAATTAAAAAAATCAGTCAGCTAAAATATATATATATTTTTTTGAGACGGAGTTTCACTCTTGTTACCCAGGCTGGAGTGCAATGGCGCAATCTCGGCTCACTGCAACCTCCGCCTCCTGGGTTCAGGCAATTCTCCTGCCTCAGCCTCCTGAGTAGCTGGGATTACAGGCACGCGCCACCGTGCCCAGCTAATTTTTTGTATTTTTAGTAGAGACGGGGTTTCACCATGTTGACCTGGATGGTCTCGATCTCTTGACCTCGTGATCCACCCACCTCGCCTCCCAAAGTGCTGGGATTACAGGCGTAACCCTCCTGTTTAATACTCAGACCTAACCTGTCTAATGTTCGAAACGCTGCAATTTTACAAAATACCTTATCATTTCCGGTTTTCTGAATTATTACCCATGGGAAAGATAAGAATAAAACTTGCGGAGTTTGAAGAAAGAGTTGCTGATGGACACACTCCCATCTATCCCAAGAGGAAGTTTATTTCATGGAAATTTCCTTCTCCGTGCGCCATACTTACGCGTAGTCATAGTTCCCCACAGGGCAGAAAACTATAGAAACGGGTTGGGGAGGAGACATCTTGGATCTGTCCCTGGTAGACTATGCCCCCACATGGGTCCTGCAGGGCCCCCTTCCTTCCCTACGGTGCTGGAAAGGCGGGGGCGTCAACGCCGTGACCAGACGTGAGCTGGGCTCCCCGGGAAGAACAGCCGCAGTGGCCGGCGCTCCCGCTCTGGGAACAGCTCCCGTCGGCCTCCCCAAGGCCTCGGGTGGGCTACGCAGCCAGCGGCTCCAGAGCCGGAGGAGAGGACCTAGGAGAGGGCGCCCTGGGAGCCGTCCGCCCAGACCGCGCTCTCACCAGCTTCGCCCGCTGCCCGGCGAGGGTGACCTCCTCGCGCGCCCGGCTCTGCTCCTCCAGCGCCGCCACCGCCGCCGCCTCCTGCGCGCGCCTCGAGGCCCTGCGCTGAATCGCCCACTGGAAGGCGCGCGTCAGCCGTTGTCTGAGGTCCTCCAGCAGCGGGCTGGCCTCCTGGACGTCCGTGCTCCTGCGGTCCCCGGGGAAGCCGCTCGCGGGACGAGGTGAGAACCAAAGCTCCCCTCTACCTGGGAGTCCCTGGAACTCCCGGGAAATTCTCCTTCTGCTGCGATCAGAGTCCCCCGGGTCCATTGCGGAGATGCTTGGTCCCCCCTCCAGCGCTGCTGCTGAAAGATGAGTTTCAAGTTTGATGTTTAGGCCGGGTCAGGGCGGGGGCGGAGGTAATTCAAGGACCCTTGCCAAGTGGGCCGCTGCAACTGCTCCGCCATTCAGAGACGCTCCTTTGCTCCCAGTCCCATCTGAATCCTCCATTAGCGAGAGAAAGGAGGCCGTTCCCATAACTCCAGCAGAAGTTTCAGCTGGGTCTCTTTTTTTCTGCTGCTTGCATTGAAAGGAAGTCTTCCTAAGGAGAAAGCTTGGGAACTGAGCAGTCTCCATAAGAGGAAGCTGAGGTACAAGTAGAAAGTTTATGACCAAAGGCAGACTATTTCAACCCAAAGCCTTCCTGGTTGGTTGCCTCGGTTGCCTAAGACTTCGTTCCTTGAAAACAAGTTTTTTTTCTTCCTACTCTCTGCCAGGCACTGTGCCAGTTTTGGGAGATGCAAAGGCTTAGACCTCTCACCTTTCCCCAGGTATTGCCCTCTGTCAAGGGGGAGAAGCTTGGCCCTGTTTGCCAGTTAGAATGGACTTTCTACAAGTTCAGTAAGGCTGAGGCCGGGCGCGGTGGCTCACACCTGTAATCCTAGCACTTTGGGAGGCCAAGGTGGGTGGATCACCTGAGGTCAAGAGTTCAAGGCATAGCTGGGACTGGGTCTCCATGCTCCTTTCTGGGCTTGACTCCTGTCTCCTATGTCCATGTTTATGAAGGGGTTTAAATGAAAAGTCAAAATTCCCCTTAGCCCTAAGTGTGTTTAATTCCCAGCTGATAAGGTTTGGATCTGTGTCATTACCAAATTCCAATCGAATTGTAATCACCGGTGCTGGAGCCCGTAGGGCCTGGTGGGAGGTGATTGCATTGTGGAGGGAGAGTTCTCATGAATGATTTAGCCCCATCCTCACCTGGTACTTTATCGTGAATGAGTTCTTACAAGATCTGGTTGTTTAAAAGTGTGTGGCACCTCCCTCCTCTCTCTTACTCCTGCCCCTGCCATGTAAGACACCTGCTCCCACTTTGCCTTCCACTATGAGTAAAAGCTCCCTGTGGCCTCCCCAGAAGAGGATGCTTCCATGCTTCCTGTATAGCATGTGAAACCATGAGCCAAGCAAACCTCTTTTTTTTACAAATTGCCTAGTCTCCAGTATTTCTTTATAGCAGAGGGAGAACAGACTAATACACCAACTCCAGGTAATCATGTGCCAACATTACTTCTATGTCCTTTATCAAAGAGCATATTCTACTGCCTCTCTTTGATGTGATAGGACATTTCTAAAAAGGAATGAACAATCAAAACTTTTGTATGATCATAGAATGAGGATACACACACACACACACACACACAAACATAGTTTAGACACGACTCTCACCTTGGAGTTATTCTTTCATTCATTCAAGAGTTACAAGTCACTTGCAATGTTCCAGGATCCATGGTAGGCACTGAAGGCAATAACAACGGATTTTTATTCGTGCTTAGTATGTGCCAGACAATTTTTATGTATGTAATCTTCACAGAAACCTTGTGAGGTAAGCGCTATTACTTTCTGCACTTTACAGTTGAGGAAACTAAGGCAAGAAGTTAAAATGTACACCAAAGATCTCAAAGCTGGAAAGAAATCCACTGGAAATTTGCACCTAGGAAGTCTGCCTTGTGCACCAAACCACTGGGATATGCCCTGGGTACACGTTATTTCCCAAGAAGGAAGAGAATTGCTCAGTTGCGTGAGTGAGTGAGAGTGAATAAGTGTTCAGATTCACTATGCTCATTAAATTCAGCTCTATTGAAATGGCTTAAGGCTTAACTAGTTAAGGAGGAATACAAATCTCAGCCTCTGCAGATAATCTGCTAAATTCAACAGCTTGCCATAGTGTACAAGCTAAGCACAGTAAAATACCTTCCATTGTATGTTGCTTCATAAAGATTCCCTAGAAACATCTGAAGATGTGTTCTCCTGGTAGAAATTATAAAAATCCATATGGTCTGCCATGCACCAACAAAGTATGAATTTAGGGTTTTTTGTTTGTTGGTTGGTGATAGGTTGATGGGGCTTGAAAACCAGCATTAGTCAATGTACAACATAAACATTTAAAATGAGTTTTTGCTATGATTTTTCACTTCTATTTCCAGATCATTTATTTCAACAAGAATTTCAGTTAAGTTCAAATTAACTCAACAATGAAAGGTGCATGTTCAATGTTAAGAATTGTGCCATCTGATGGAGATACAAAGATGATTAAGGCACAGTTTTTGTCCCATAGAAACTTAAAACCTGGGGAAGAAGATGTATTGATTCATTCATTTAACAATATTTACTTAATGTCTTATTGTATACCAAGTATTATACAAGGTGCTGAAGGTAGGATGGCAAACCAAAGAGACAAAACATTTTCTTAAACTGGTTTACCACCAATTAATAATTTTCTTCTATAGATTGATTTTTCAGTTGTGATACACCTTGACTTTTACAATTCTTTTCCTTTCTCCTACACAAGCAAAGCAAATTGAAGAACTGGAGTACTGGGGTGAGTAGAACATGCACAGACATTTGAGTTAGGAAACGTATTAATTATTTATTGCTGCATAACAAATTATTCCAAAATTCAATGGTTTAAAAAAATACATTTATATATTATCTCTGACAATTTCTGTGGGAAAGAATTTGGGAATCACTTAGGTTATGGTCTATGGCTTTCATGCTGTTGTAACCAAATGTCAGGCAAGATCTCCATCCTCTGAAGCTGGATGTGATTGGAGCTTGAGGATCTGCCTGCAAGGTGGATCACTTCTATGGATCACTCAAAGACCTGGCAATGGGAGCCACCACTTAGTGGGAGGCCTCAGTTACTCTCCATGGGCACTCTTCCCTACTATTGTGTAAGCGTCTTCATGATGTAGTGTCTAGACTTCCCTCAAAACAAGAGCAGAGAATTACAGAGAGAAGCTCTTTCCATGTGCTCTGAGCCACATTTTTATGATCTGGCTTTGGAAGACACTTATTATCATTCTGTTCATCAGCATCAAGTCTCCAAGTTGGAGCCATACTCAAGGGGAGGAACCTTAGCTCCACTTTTGAAGTAAGGAGTATCAAAAATTTCCAAACATTTTAATTTCCAAACTACCATGGGAAAAATATATATACATTACATATAAGTAACCAATAATACAAATGACTTCTGACTTCCTGCAGAAAAAAAACTGAAGTCCAGAAAACATTGAGATATTTTTTAAACCAGAGAGAATTAATTAACACAGAATTCTATGTTCAGCAAGAATATTCTTTCAAAAACCAATCTCAAAAAGCGTGTTTTTAAAAAAGGAAAATTAGGAGAATTTGTCACAAGCAGACTTACACTAAAAGAAGTGCTCAAGAAAATTCCTCAGGCTGAAGTAAAATAATAATAGAGGGAAATACAGATCTTCAGGAAGAAATGAGTAATATAAGAAATGGTAAGTCTCTAGGTATACATAAATAACTTTGATTCCTCTTAAAAAACAAATATATATATTGTTTTATATATATGTTTTTTTAAAAAAACATATTGTTTTATATATAAATATATATTTGTTTTATAATTTAATGGTTAGGAAATACCTATATCATGTTCACAACAACATAATACCCATTCAGCACATACTAAATGATCATCAATTGCCTAGTTAATTAAACTGAGTGAAATATTTGATTCCATTTCCTGATCTTCATCTCTGGTGTTTGTTTCACTGCAGTAATCCAGTCACATGGGCCACATCTGAAAGTATACTATCACCCAAAATGATACCTTTAAAAGCCTGAATTCTGAAAATCTATTCTTAGTACACATCCTTTTTTCTATCCACAATTCATTCTGACCCCTCAATTCAAGAGAGATGACTTTCTGAAGTACTCTTCTGTTTCTCTTTCTCAGCCAGAATCTTATGGCAAATTATTTCATCTAAGTCATATCAGCACCTTCTAGTGCTCCATGCACTTGGCCTTCTGCCAACCCCACCCAGTTAATTTCAATCCTATTTATCCAGTGTCTTTACTCCTATTTCTAAACAGTCAATGTGATTCCCAACCTCAACTGTCCTCTCAACGTTACACAACAATCCCTTGATTCATATCTACCTGACCACCTCAGATCCCTCACAAAGACCGTTCTGGACTCTGACCACCACCTGCTCTCTCTTTGTGCCTCCATTCCCATAACACGGCACAGAAGCTATTTTCTACTTTACTGAGATGATGATTGACAACCGTTAACTCACATGGCACTTATTATATACCAGCCACTATTCCAAGTGCTTTACATTCAATTCTTACACCAACCCTACGAGGTAAATGCCAAAATCAACGTTTCACTGATGGAAAAACTAAGGCACAAAGACATTAGATAATTCCTTGAAGGTGGCAACTGTTAGAAAGTCATGGAGTGAGAAGTTAGCCTCAGTTTGTGCGGTCTGCTCCTGGTACCTTGCCTTTTAATAAAGGTGATCTGGGCTAGACGCGGTGGCTTATGGCTGTAATCCCAGCACTTTAGGAGGTGGAGGTGGAAGGACCTGAGATTGGGAGTTCAAGACCAGCCTGACCAATATGGAGAAACCCTGTCTTACTAAAAATATGAAAATTAGCCAGACATGGTGGCACATGCCTGTAATCCCAGCTACTTAGGAGGCTGAGGCAGGAGAATCACTCGAACCCAGGATGCAGAAGTTGCAGTGAGCTGAGATTGCACCATTGCACTCCATCCTGGGCAACTAGAGCAAAACTCCATCTCAGAAAACAATAAATAAATAAAGATTGTCTGGTGGAGACACCCTCGATTTCTATTTCTTTTACCTCCAAACATCAACGTCTTAACCTATTATTGTTTTCACCACCAAGCTCAAAGAAGGAAAAAGAGAGAACACTTAGAAGAGAGCAGGAGGCTTCCTCCTTTGAGCCAAGAACAGATGAAAAATAAATGAAGTTATAAATAATGAAAAGGTATAATATATGGAAGATAATTAATAAATCAACCAAAGCAAAAAACAGGGCTTACAGAAAAATATGAAGCAAATATCATGAAAAGAAACACATTCATGTGTATTCATTGCAGTACTATTTGCTATAGTGAAAACTGTAGACAACCAAAATATGTACCAATATATGTGGTAGAGATTGCTGGATACCCAGTCAATCTCCATTCTCCCTTTCTTCCTTACTAAAAGAAACTGACTGTTGGCAGTATCAATGTAACTGACTAAAATATTAAATTTCTGACAGAAAGGATGGCTACATGTTAAGATATGACCAATGAGATATAAGCAGGAGTTGTTAGGCAAGAGTTGTACAAAAGTGTTTTAAAAGGGGACTGATTGGGCCGGGCACGGTGGCTCACGCCTGTAATCCCAGCACTTTGGGAGGCCGAGGCGGGTGGATCATGATGTCAGGAGATCGAGACCATCCTGGTCGACATGGTGAAACCCCGTCTCTACTAAAAATACAAAAAATTAGCTGGGCACGGTGGCACGTGCCTGTAATCGCAGCTACTCAGGAGGCTGAGGCAGGAGAATTGCCTGAACCCAGGAGGCGGAGGTTGCGGTGAGCCGAGGTCACACCATTGCACTCCAGCCTGGGTAACAAGAGCGAAACTCCATCTCAAAAAAAAAAAAAAGAAGAGCGGGGGACTCATTTTCCTGGCACACCAATTTGTTCCTTACCTTTCATTTCTTCCTGACTGGAATGAAGATTTGATGGCTGGAGCCCCAATAGTCACTTTGGGACCATAATATTACCTTGAGGATGGGAGCCACACTCAGTATTAGAACACTGAAATCAGTCTATCCCTGCAAACATCACAGAATTATCACATATGCCCAGCACTATACATCTCTTGTTATATGAGAAACAGAACTTTTAATTTTGTGCCACATTTCTTAGTCTCTGTTACTAGCACCAAAACTAATTCCTAATACAATGAGAAGAAATATTTAATAAATTATGATATACCCATAATTTAGAATTCCATAGGGTTAATCTTTAAAAAGGTGGATCCATGTACTAGCATGGGAAAATGTTCATAACATATCATCAAGAGAAAAAAGTAACTAGGCATGGTTGCACATGCCTGTCATCCCAGCTACTAGGGAGGCTGAGGCAGGAGGATCACTTGAGCCTGGAAATTTGAGGCTGTAGTATGCTATAATTATGCTTGTGAATAGTTCACTGCACTCCAACCTGGGCAACAAAGCGAGACCCCTATCTCTTAAAAAAAAAAAAGTTTAGAAAGAAAAGTAAGCTGTGAAATAATATGTATCATATGGCAGAATGCATGTTTATTTAAAGAGGGTTTAGAAAAATGAATGCAAAGTTGTTAGCTGTGGTTATCTTTGGGAGCTGGGCAGCGATGAATGTAGGAGTCTTATTTAATATGTATATCTCTTCATTATTTTAACAACAAATGTTTAACAACATGTTTAACAATAAGTATATTCTGCATTACTTGTGTTATTAAAATACTGGGAATGAAGAAAAAGAAAGAGAAGCCAATCAGAACCCATTCTACCCTAACTACTTGGAATTTCTTTGGACAGGATTCTGCTTCATTGGCACATGGGGCAACTTGTAAAGAATGCTATGCAGGCTGGGTGGGGTGGATCATCTGAGGTCAGGAGTTCATGACCAGCCTGATCAACATGGTGAAACCATGTCTCTACTAAAAATACAAAATTACCAGGGCATAGTGGCGCATGCCTGTAATCAGGAGAATCACTTGACCCAAGAGGTAGAGGTTGCAGTGAGCCGAGATCATGCCATTGCACTCTAGCTGGGGCAACAAGGGCGAAACTCCACCTCAAAAAAAAAAAAAAAGAATGCTATGCAGTCATCTAAACGTATCAGGCACTGAATGAAAATACAATCTGAAAGTTCAGATTCATTTTGTTTTCACTTTCTTTTGATTTTCATTTCTCTTTGGACTTTAGTTTTAGGTATTATATTCAGACATAACATATAAATATTTATACCATTCATTAACCTGCACTTTTTTTTCTTGTTTCTTGACTGGGTCCCAAATTTACATCTTTTAAATAGGTATGATCCAGGAACCTGGCAGCTCTATGCTGCAAAACTGCCTTTCCATTGAATCACTCCTCTTTGGCATAGATGCCAATGTAAACAATAGAAGAGATCCACCCGACTTGGAAATCTCAGCCAAAATGCCGTGGGCTTGGTAGAAAATATACCTAAATGCATCCCTTGTGAGTTATTGGTAAATTCAGGAAGCCATTTGAAACCTTCAATTACATAATACCAATCACATAATGGCTACATTGTTTTACCAAAACAACAGACTCTTATAATATTTACATGAGTTGACTTTTTAAGGAATTACCAACTACATCTGCACAATATGTCTGCAAATATAGCTGTACAAGAACCTTTACCATTTATCAGAAAGGGTTGGGGAACCCCAAAAGATAAGATTCTCTCCTTAAAACTCTGAATAGAAATGGAAACATATCTTCTATCTTTTTTATTGAACTTTTCATAGAATCCATCTGATCAAGAGGTGAAATCAAAGTCTACAGATCCTACACGATTTTAACCAAAAATTGTTATTCTTCCATCAACGTAACATTAAAAATTAAATCAAAATTAAATAAAATTAACATAAATGTTAAAAATATCACATTCAGTTTCTGGTAAGAAGAAAACAAGGTGACATTTAACTACAACTTACGCAGTAATACTCTAAGATCAACAGAACTAAGTGGGGTTATTGGGAACACATAGGCTTTCTCCACTGGTTAGAAAAAGACCATTGCTTCTGTCAAGAGACCATTTCTAACTGACCTGTATCAAGCTGATCAAAAAAGAATCAGAATTTCTAGAAGAATTTTATTACTCCTTATTTTATCTCTTTTCTAGTAAATAGAAAAATGAAGGTCATTGCTTCTTGAATCTTATTTACACACCAATATTACTTTTTATGAGATCTTTCTATAACTCTATAAAGAAGAGTTAACAGAGTCGTAACAACATTGACAACCTCTGGTAGACACAGAATAGAAAAATATTTGAAAAATTATGATACATAAAAGAGAGGAAAAGAGCCAGATATTTTAAATGCACATGAAGATGAGAAGAAACAGTTGTTACTTCAAGTTAATGCTTGTTGTTTTAGGGAAAACACAAGGGCTATCAAGTGGAGACTTAGTTTCTGTGTAATATTGAAACAGCCTAGCATTTAAAATCATCTGCACCAATTCACATGGATTCTGATGTACCTAGAATTAAGGAACGTTCATTCATTCATCATTTATTCATTCAAGAAGAATTTGGGGAAGCCAGGTGCAGTACCTGCACCTGTAGTCTGAGCTATTCAGGAAGCTGAGACAGGAGAATTTCTTGAGCTCAGGAGTTTGAGGTGGCAGTGCACAATGATCACACCTGTGAAGAGCCACTGCATTCTAGCCTGGACAACATAATAAGACCCCATCTCTTTAAAAAAAAAAAAGTATTTTGGAGTACCTATCATCTGCCAGGCACAAATGTTAAATACTGGTATGAACACTGTTTTTGTTACTGTTGCCTTTTTTCCATTAATTTGATCATTCTTTCCTAAGTTTATTTCGTTTCATCCTTTCAAATTTACATTCAGTGAAAAACGAATGGGTTTCCCAGTCTTGAAAAGTACTAACACTTCTAGAGGTTTTATGGTGCTAGGTTATATTTAAATCTTTAATACATCTGGAGTTAATTTTTATATAAAGTTTCTGCATATGGCTAGCCAGTTTTCCCAACACCATTTATTAAATAGGGAATCCTTTCCCTATTGCTTGTTTTTGTCAGGTTTGTCAAAGATCAGATGATTTTAGATGTGTGGCATTACTTCTGAGGCCTCTTCAGGACATAGGCATAGGCAAGATCTTCATGAAATTCATAAAATACCAAAAGCAATGGCAACAAAAGCCAAAACAGACAAATGGGATATAATTAAACTTAAGAGCTTCTGCACAGCAAAAGAAACTATCATCAGAGTGTACCAGCAACCAACAGAATGGGAAAAAATTTTTGCAATCTACCCATCTGACAAGGGGCTAATATCCAGAATCTATAAAGAACTTAAATTTATAAGAAAAAACAACCCCATCAAAAAGGGGGTAAAATATAGGAAAAGACACTTTTCAAAAGAAGTCATTTATGCAGCCAACTAACATGAAAAAAAGGCCATCATCACTGGTCATTGGAGAAATGCAAATCAAAACCACACTGAGATACCATCTCATGTCAGTTAGAATGGCAATCATAAAAAATCTGGAGACAACAGATGCTGGAGAGGATGTGAAGAAATAGGAACACTTTTACACTGTTGGTGGGAGTGTAAACTAATTCAACCATTGTGGAAGACAGTGTGGTGATTCCTCAAGGATCTAGAACTAGAAATACTATTTGACCCAGCAATCATATTACTGGGTATATACCCAAAGGATTATAGATTGTTCTATTATAAAGACATGCACATGTATGTTCATTGTGGCACTGTTGACAATAGCAAAGACTTGGAACCAACTCCAATGTCCATCAATGGTAGATAAAGAAAATGTAGCACATATACACTATGGAATACTATGCAGCCAGAAAAAAGGATGAGTTCATGTCCTTTGCAAGGACAGGGATGAAGCTGGAAACCATCATTCTCAGCAAACTGACACAAGAACAGAAAACCAGACACCGCATATTCTCACTCATAAGTGGGTGTTGAACAATGAGAACACATGGACACAGGGAGGGGAACATCACACACTGGGACCTGTTGGGAGTGGGAGACTAGAATAGAGATAGCAGGGGGTGGGGGATTGGGGAAGGATATCATTAGGAGAAATACCTACTGTAGATGACAGGAGGATGGATGCAGCAAACCACCATGGCATGTGTATACCTATGTAACAATCCTTCATGATCTGTGCATGTACTCCAGGACTGAATTTTATTATTATTATATTTAATAATAAAAAAGTACTAAATAGCATAAATGACTAAAACCATTCCATTAATAAGACAATAGCAGTAATATACTGCTGCTTTAAATCAATGTAATGATTAAATGCTAGAGTTTTCACAGGGACCTAGCTTGTTGCTTGAATGATGACTCTCTTTGACTGCAGGTATACTCACATTTCTTAGGACGGGTTAAGTGCCTAAGCATGGACTAAGAGATGAAGAGTGTGCCTGTAGTGGACTATACTTGTTGTTTTAGTTGAACGTAAGACAATATAGACACCTGTTTTTAAAAATTTTTTTCTTAAATACAGAATAATCCTAGATAAAAATAAGAAATTGTAGGGGCACAGGGATCTCATTCACCTTCTGAAGGTTCCCTGAAAATAAAGTGACAAAAGATAGATTAATAGGAGAAAAGTGTACAAATGTATTCACGTACAGGGGGGAAATCACGGAGAGATTACTAAGTAACCCAATGCAGTACAGAAGTTTATATACTCTTTTTCATAGGTCAGGAGAAAGATAGGGAATATAGACCATTGCTTTAACGGATGGTAAATCATTCGGAAGAATGGACTCCAGAAATGGAAGGCGGAGACATTCAGGGAAGGTGAGAGGTGGTGCCGTACAGAAACAAAGGTTGTCTTATTAGGCAAATGAAGTACCCCAGGTAATCTCTTAGGGCTGCCCTCAGAAGAACAGATGAAAAGTCTGTCTCAACATGGTGCTGACTCCGTCTCTTCCCTTCTCTGGTGGTTGATCTTTCCTAGTTATCTAATGAGATCCCCGTAGATGGGGTTTAAGACAGTAGCTCATGCCTGTAATCCCAGCACTTTGGGAGGCTGAGGCAGGAGAATTGCTTGAGCCCAGAAGTTCAAGACCAACTTGGGCAACATAGCAAGACCCCATCTCTACAAAAAAAAGTCTTTTTAAAAAATTAGCCAGCACACCTGTTGTACCAGCTACTTGGGAGGCTGAGGTGGAAGAATTGCTTGAGTCTGAGAGGTCAAGGCTGCAGTGAGCCACAGTTGCACCAGTGCACTCAATTCTGTGTGACAGAGTGACAGAGTGAGACCCTGTCTAACAACAACAAAAAGAGACAATTGCATTTCTTTTGGAAAGAAACTTTCTTGGTCAGTTAAGGAAATTCCAGAGTCCCTTCCTGCACTTAAAGGAACAAGACAAGTTGGAATGGGGAACGAGACAAGGTTAGAAAACCCTTGCCTCTGAAGCAGCTTCTAAGTCCTCAGCATGTCACAGCACAAGTCTTCAGGGTATTGCTTTCTGAGCCTCAACAAAATCAAAATTATAAAGAGAAAAATGACTTCTGAAAAGTGATTCTTTGAAAGGAGAAGAAAATAATTCATATACTGGTAGAAACACTATGTCTACAAATTGCAAACTCGGTAACTCAGTGACCCATAGCTCTTAACTGCCTAGAGGGAATTAGACCAGCAAAGTGCAGGGAAAAGGGTACTAGAAATCCACAGACATGGGCTCTTTACTTATTCAGGTTTTGACTACGTGCGAAACACCTGCTCTCTTTGGCTTCTCTTTTTTCCCATTTGTTACCGTTAAATCAAGTTTCTCCTAAACCTGCCTCCTTACATATTTTAAGTTTGGCCTAAGGGTGCCTCTGTACATAGTGACCTGCAATCTAACTGGATACACAGACAGTAACCTACTCTTATGTCAATCACTGAGTGTCAGCTAATCAAAGGCAGCCAACTATTCAAACTGTGTTCAAATAAGGCGAATGCCCAGCTGCAACAATCTGGCTGTTGCTGTACCTAACTTCTGTTTTCCATACATCATTTTTCTTTCTTTGACCAGAAATCTTCTTTGACCATGTGGCTGCACCGAAACTTCTCCAAACCTATTCTGGGCAGGGACTGCCCATTGATGAATCGTCTTTGCTCAATTAAACTCTGGTTATTTCAATTTGTCTAGGGTTTTTCCTTTAACATTACTTTTGTACAAACTACATTTACTGTGCCCAGAAAATTTCTCAAGCAATTTTACTTCTCCATGTCTTTGCACATGTGCTGTTCCTTTATGTGGAATGCCCTTCCTGCCTTACCCAACTCTTCTGATGAGTCTTCCCCAGATTCTTAAGGCAAGAAAAGAGTCGTTCTTCTTTGTGTGTTCCTACCACTGTATCCACAACTCCAACTCCTGCTTTTTTTTAAATTGCATTTTAGGTTTTGGGGTATATATGAAGAACATGCAGGACTGTTGCATAGGTACACACATGGCAATGTGGTTTGCTGCCTTCCTCCCTATCACCTATATCTGGCATTTCTCCCCATGTTAGCCCTCCCCAATTCATCACCCCCTGCTGCCCCTCCCCAGTACCCCCCCCACAGACCTCAGTGTGTGATGCTCCCCTCCCTGTGTCCATGCGTTCTCATTGTTCAACAACTGCCTATGAGTGAGAATGTGCAGTGTTTGATTTTCTGTTCTTGTTTCAGTTTGCTGAGAATGATGGATTCCAGGTTCATCTATGTCCCTACAAAGGACATGAACTCATTGTTTTTGATGCCTGCATAGTATTCCACGGTGTATATGTGCCACATTTTCCCTGTCCAGTCTATCATCAATGGGCATTTGGGTTGATTCCAAGTCTTTGCTATTGTAAACAGTGCTACGGTGAACATACGTGTGCATGTATCTTTAGAATAGAACAATTTATAATCCTTTAGATATGTACCCAGTAATGGGATTGCTGGATCAAATGGAATTTCTATTTCTAGGTCTTTGAGGAATCGCCACACTGTCTTCCACACTGGTTGAACTAATTTACACTCCCACCAACAGTGTAAAAGTGTTCCTATTTCTCCACATCCTCTCCAGCATCTGTTGTCTCTGGATTTTTTAATTATCATCACTCTAACTGGCATGAGATGTTATCTCAGTGTGGTTTTGATTTGCATTTCTCTAATGACTGGTGATGATGAGCATTTTTTCATATGTTTGTTTGCCTCATATGTGTCTTCTTTTGAAAAGTGTCTGTTCATATCCTTCACCCACTTTTGAATGGGTTTGTTTTTTTCTTGTAAATCTGTTTTAGTTCTTTGTAGATTCTGGATATTAGCTCTTTGTCAGATGCATAGATTGCAAAAGTATTTTCCCATTCTGTTGGTTAATGGTTCATTCTAATGATTGTTTCTTATGTTGCTCAGGTTGGCCTTGAACTTATAGTCTCGCCCCCTTAAGTGCCAGGACAACTGGCCGGAGCCACCGCAGCTCATGATTGTTTCTTTTGCTGTGCAGAAGCTCTGGAATTTAATTAGGTCCAATTTGTCTATTTTGGCTTTTGTTGCCAATGCTTTTGGTGTTTTAGTCATGATGTCCTTGCCTATGCCTATGTCCTGAATGGTTTTGCCTAGGTTTTCTTCTAGGGTTTTTATGATGTTCGGTCTTATGTTTAAGTCTTTAATCCATCTGGACCAACTCCTGCTTTTTATGCTACACTCTGTCTCCCTTATTCCTTTTAATCTGTGAGTTTCTGACACACACACCTTCTCTTTTTTTGGTCTGATCTGTTCCATTTTTGCTGGATATTAAACTACACTCCAGCTCTATAAGATTCAATGTATTTCAAATACCTCATAGAGAAAGTTATGCATTTATGAGTGCAGGAATACACAACTTCTTTTTAACCATAGCGTCAGATAGTGCCAGCTCACTTTTGCAGGCATCACTGAGCGAAGTACAGAAAACACTAGGAAACGCTCGATTGTTGCTTTCCAGTACCTGGGAGCCCCCTGCTGTCCAAAAAAACAAAAGACACTGCAGCCTCTCCCCAGGCTAATAGGGCACCACGGGACACCTAACAAGGAACCTTTAAAACGTACCATTTTGGCTGGGCGCGGTGGCTCAAGCCTGTAATCCCAGCACTTTGGGAGGCTGAGGCGGGTGGATCATGAGGTCAAGAGATCGAGACCATCCTGGTCAACATGGTGAAACCCCATCTCTACTAAAAATACAAAAAATTAGCTGGGCATGGTGGCACGTGCCTGTAATCCCAGCTACTCAGGAGGCTGAGGCAGGAGAATTGCCTGACCCAGGAGGCAGAGGTTGCAGTGAGCCGAGATCGTGCCATTGCACTCCAGCCTGGGTAACAAGAGTGAAACTCGGCCTCAAAAAAAAAAAAAAAAAGTACCATTTCATAAGCCAAAGCATCAATATCAGCTGCTCTTACTATCCTCCTCCTGAATCAACCACGTCCTCTTTGTGGGGGTTGTTTTTTTTGAGGCAGCGTCTTGCTCCATTGCCAGGCTGGAGTGCAGTGGCGCAAGCCTGGCTCACTGCAACTTCTGTTTTCCAGTTTCAAGCAATTCTCCTGCCTCAGCCTCCCAAGTAGTACAGGCACGCACCACCAGGCCTGGCCAATTTTTTGAATTTTTAGTAGAGACGGGTTTTCACCATGTGGGCCAGGATAATCTCAATCTCTTGACCTTGTGATCCACACTCCTCGGCCTCCCAAAGTGCTGGGATTACGGGTGTGAGCCACCGCGCCGGCCCCTCTTTGTGGGTTTTTAACTTTTCTTAATGGTTGCGCCATGATCCACATCATCCTGGATCAACACCCCCACCCCCATTCTTCTTGCCCCTACTCATTTTTTCAGCAGTGTTGCAATTGTTTCTTGAACTTGGGCTATATGCCAAGATCTCTGCTAAGTTCTTCACATGCATTACGTATTATTTAATCTCTTAATAGCCCTATAAGTCAGGCTAAGATGCTCATTTCAGTGAGAGGACAGCCGAGGCTTAGGATGGTTAATTAACCTGCCTGAGGTTATATATACGGCAAGAACCAAAACTGGGGCTTGAACCAAGAATACAGCTGCAGAAGCCTTAACCACTTGTTTCCTTTCAAGACACTGTTTTTTCAAACCCAGCCCATGTCCTCCTTGAGAGGCCAGCTATTACTGCAATTCAGCTCCTCATTATATCACCCCGGAAGCGCAATCAGAGCCATAGTTATGCTCCCCTTACCTCCTGCCTCTCCCATTCAACCAAAATCTCATATTTCACCATTAGACTTTCATTAATTCTGTTACCTGGGCACCTAATATTAGGAGCTCCCTACTGTTTCTGAACTCTCCGACTTTGGACCTTTAAAACCCTGAGGCCATGTTTCAAGCCCAACAGCATTCTCTGATCTCATCTCTACTTCTTCCCCGTGTTGTGGTGAGTCAGTGAGTCTTAGCCTGCTCTGCTACCCTTGTCTAACACTGACAATGCTACTCCAGCCTAGTATTCTTCATTCACTGTCACTGGCTTACCCTGGCATAATAGGTAAGAGTTGGTTTTGGAAACAAACCCTAATGGTGAAATATCAGATTTTAGTTGAATGACTGAAGCAGGAGGTGAGGGTAGGCAAGGAAAAAAGGTAATGCATGGTGGGCAAAGATGGTCTGAGCCTCCTAAATCACAGATTTAAATCCCTACAGAGTTACTTTTTAGTTGTGTGATGTTGAATAAGACTTATCGCCTAGCCTAATTTGATACTGGATATTTGAAAGGCTCCTCTCAAACTGAAGTCATTGTACAGATAATGAACATGAGGTTTTAAAAATTACTAAGTACCATACTCTTAACTCTCTCTTCCACAAAAACCTCAAAATAATACATATAATTTTTTGGCTACCTAACCTGCCCCAGCAATGCACTCACTAGGTATTTTTGAAGAGTAAGATATAAGCATAAACAATAACCGTTAGATAAACTAACTTTGTAAGAGCAAATGCAAATGACATTAATAACTTATTTTTTTAATTATTGCAGTATTTTACCAGCAAAATGCTGCTGATTGAATATAGATGAACAATTGTGCACTTTGTAAAGTAGATAATTTCAAACGAATGGCATAACATCTGAGGATCATTTTAATTTTTATTTCTATAGAAGATATATTCCAACATACTTGAATATGCTGAGTTAGTTCCCTTTCCCCATTCTTCAAATTATCTTCCCACACCACCACATACAAAATAGCTCTAAATTTCTCGTATCTGGCCAGAAAAGGGTAGGGGGTAGGCAAGGAAAAAAAGTGATGCATGGCGGGCAAAGATGGTCTGAGCCTCCTAGATTATAGATGTTGCAGAACTTTCCTGGTTGCTGCTAAGTGTTTGTTTTAGAGGAAGAAACCAACCAGAGAAAACTTCACTGACTCTAAGGTTGCTCAGACATAATGAAATGGCTAGTACTGACTAGTTCCTCCACTCTGGTTATTATTATTATTATTATTATTTTTTTTTTTTTTTTTGATACGGAGTTTCGCTTTTGTTACCCAGGCTGGAGTGCAATGGCGCAATCTCGGCTCACCACAACCTCCGCTTCCTGGGTTCAGGCAATTCTCCTGCCTCAGCCTCCTGAGTAGCTGGGATTACAGGCATGCGCCACCATGCCCAGCTAATTTTTTGTGTTTTTAGTAGAGACGGGGTTTCACCATGTTGACCAGGATGGTCTCGATCTCTGGACCTCGTGATCTACCCTCCTCGGCCTCCCAAAGTGCTGGGACACTCTGGTTATTATTTTAAAGAGCCTTCGGCCTGGCCAGACACCATGGGTCACACCTGTAATCCGAGCACTTTGGGAGGCCGAGGTGGGTGGATCACCTGAGGCCAAGAGTTTAAGACCAGCCTGACCAATACAGAGAAACCCCATCTCTACTAAAAATACAAAATTAGCCAAGCATAGTAGTGCGTGCCTGTAATCCCAGCCACTTGGGAGGCTGAGGCAGGAGAATTGCTTGAAACTGGGAGGTGGAGTTGGGGTGAGCCAGAATCCCACCATTGCCTTACAGCCTAGGCAACAAGAGCAAACCTCTAAATAAATAAATAAATAAAATAAAGAGCCTTCGGATAAAATTGTATACCTGACTTTTGCTTCCTTATAGACTTACTCAGAAGAAAGGGGTATTAAATAGAGAGAGAATTGGGCAAAGACCAAATATACATGTGAAAACTCAGTGTGCTGGACACGTGTTTATTTTGAGAAATATCTTCTAGGCAAGTATGTTGTAGGAATGAAGACTAGAAAGTAGAATTGAATGTTTCATAATTTGGAACCTGACTTTGAAGCCTAGAGTCAAATACTATGTGGTAATTAATTTATCTAAAAAATACACAAAATGATGTAAACTTTATTAGTGATACCTATGCATCAATAAAACCCCATTTACTTCCAGACAGAGGCAGCCTGCAAAGTGTGATGAGTTTTCACAAGTGACACTGTAATGAATCTCTTGTGGTTAGCTGGGTTCTCGGAAAATACAAGGGAAGAGGGCAACAAAGCAGACTGAATGAGGGTCAGGAACTTGGAGGAAATGCCAAGAAAAGTCAAGACCAAGCCAGGCATAGTGGTTCACACCTGTAATCTCAGCACTCTGGGAGGCCGAGGCAGGAGGATCACCTGAGTTCGGGAGTTTGAGACCAGCCTGTCAACATGAGACCAGCCTGTCCAACTGAACGGGGCTTAGTAGAAACCCTGTTGCTACTAAAAATACAAAAATGACCCGGGTGTGGTGGTGGGCACCTATAATCCCAGCTACTAGGGAGGCTAAGGCAGGAAAATCGCTTGAACCCGAGAGGCAGAAGTTGCAGTGAGCCGAGATAGTGCCACTCCACTCCAGCCTGGGTGACAAGAGCAAGACTCTGTCTCAAAGACAAAAAAGAAAGAAAGAAAGAGAAAAAAAGAAAGAAAGAAAAGTCACGACCAGAAGAGTAAGCAGAGGTTGACCATGATTATTAAGACTCCCTTTTCTAGCCACACCAGGAAAATCATGTATTAAATAAGCGGTGTATAGAAAATGCCTCAGTTAATGAATCATAAACTAACTTAGTTTGCCCCTTTGAATAACCTTCAAGTAGGCAAGAAGCAAGATAAAAATAATTCCTGGTGTCAGAAAGGCCTTGCCAATGTCAATATCACATCATAATCATGGACCATTGAAGGGAGCTTCCAGAATCTCCTGGAAGCTTTAGCCTCAAAGAATAGGAACACTGTTTTAACTTGCTATGCCTGTTAACATATTTCACCAAGGAGGGGAAAGTTAGCTGATACATTTTCAAATGATCTTCAACAGAATTTTTGGGTTATCTAATGAGTACTAAGTTAATTTTTAAAAATTATTTCAAGAAATTTGGACTCTTTCTAGAGAAATAAGAGAATTAATTTTCAACAATGCTTTACTTCTCTAGAAAGAGTTCATCAAGTTTGTATTTCAGTGATTTAAGGTGAAGCACCAAATATACACCTGAGCTGGAACAATGAGAAAGATTCTGTATTACAGGTTTCAGAAATTGGTAACTGGGCGGAATATGTTACTAACAAAGAAGCTGTTAGGAAACGAGGCTAAGAATGTAAGTATTTCATTAAAGCAACAAGATAGCATTCATTAACTATACTTTGCTCTCTGAAAGAAAGCAATAGGCAAACACTCAATAAATGCATCTTGTTCTCTAAAAGAAAGGCTCATAATTTAATAATGTCTTTTTTTTTTTTTTTTTTTTTTTGAGATGGAGTCTCACTCTGTCACCCAGGCTGAAGTGCAGGATTACAGACACCCACCAGCATTCCCAGCTAACTTTTGTATTTTTAGTAGACATGGGGTTTTATCATGTTAGCCAGGTTGGTCTCAAACTCCTGACCTCAAGTGATCTTCCCACCTCAGCCTCCCAAAGTGCTGGGATTACAGGCGTGAGCCGCCACACCCGACCTAGTAATGTCATTTGTTAAGTTTTCTAATTAAAAATGATAAATGCTTCTTGTTGAAACCTTGGAAAATACAGAGATAAATGATTACATCCGATTTCACTATCCAGACATGACTGCTGTTAATACTATAAAATTATCATTCCATTGCTTAACATCTCTGTTATTGTTTCCTTATTTGTCAAATGGGGTTAATTACCAACCTCTGAAGGTTATTATGGAAATTAAACAGATAACACATATGAAAGGTTAGTGTTCAGTCCAGAGTAAGCAAAAAAAAAAAAAAAATTAGCTCTCTTTGTATTTCAATGCATATATCCATTTTTATTTTATAAATTAAGGTCTGACTTATCTGTCATTTTATCCTGAGTCTTCCATTAAATATATTATGAACATTTTCCTAGATCAGTAAATATTCTTTATAACATACTCTTAGTAGCTACATGGGTTGCATTCCATTCTATAGGTCTCAGCTAGGTGCAATTTTTTCCCCCCAGGAGACATTTTATAATGTCTAAAGACATTTTGCTTTGGCACTACTGAGAAAAGGAAGCTACTACTGGCATCTACTGGGGAGATACCAAGGGTTCTTGCAAGGCACAGAACAATCTCCCAAGACAAAGAAATCTCCAGCCCAAAATACCAAAAATACTGCAGTTGAGAAACCCAAAAATGTATCAAGATTTTTTTTAAACCAAGACATTGGTATTAGACATTTCAATAAATTTTGTTACTATTTTAAGTAACACTGGAAAGATAATTCTGGTAGTTTCTGTTTGCTGAGGCTATCCTGTAGTCTGTGTGATAATTTACTTTAAATTGCTTCAATATAAACATTTGGGGGGGGGGTGCCTACATTCATGAGAGCTTGCCCTTGACAGCATAATGCAAACTATCCCTAATGCACATCCTCTGGACAATTAATTAGCACGGAAATATCCTGAGAAGAATCAACATTTCAATAGTAGATTACTTGGTAGTTAAACTATTCTTATTGGTATCTATACCAGAGGTTGTTTTAATTAGTGTAAATGGCATTAACAATAATTTTCATTGACGTAATGAATGATATTCATTATAAGTGCGTCATAAGGAGTAAGTTGTAAGACACAGCGCTCTTGGATGCTGGAAGTGCAGTAATCGATCAAGTCCAGGAATTCAATGCCATTGGTAAAGTATTTGAAGTTCCTCCATGACAGATCTTGAAACATGTTTTACTCTACACTCACTGGTCCTGCCTTCAGGCCATTGGAGTGTTAGCCTTTGAAGCAAAGTGCTGGTGTTTGGATATAAAAGAGACAGCCTCTCTGATAAGCTTGTAGGTGGAATATATTCAAACATTTTTTTAAAAAAGGAAATATACCTAACACGTTGAAACCATGATTTCCCTGACATTGTTCAACTACTTTGAAACGCACACACACGTAAGTGAAACCCAAAAGACTGCTATTTAGAAAAAGCTGGATATAGGATCTTGGCATCACACAGACTGTGGTTCAATCTACTCTTCATAGATGTGTGACTCATGACAAGTTCCTATTCTTAGCCTCAGTTTTCCCCATAAAGTGAAGATTGTACTGTTTCCAACTTGAGTGTAGTTGTGATGATTAACTGAGACATTAAGATGTATTAGAATGCTGGCACATTGTAAGCATGCTGTAAATGTTAGTGTTGTTTGCACATCTTTCTATCCAACTCTACTTCATTCCTTAAGATAAATTTCTAGAAATGCAATTTCTATGTATATGTATGTATAATGATATTTCAGTATAGGTTCATTGATTGTAAAAAATGCACCACTCTGGACTGGAATTTTTTTTAACTGAATGAGTTTTCAGGTTCAAATGGAAATTGTAAGTCAGTGAAAATATGTAGAAAAAAATAAGAAAAGATAAGACTATTTTTACCAAATATTAAATGCACACTGTCACCCGCAGCCCCAAAGCACTGACTCAAAATCAGGCCAATTTAAACACTATGTCTCATTTTATTACAAGGAGTTTGAAGCCACATGGATTTATGCATTGCCTTGATTAATCTTTAAAGTTGGGTTCCTAGTTTGTTTTTTCTTTTCACCCTAGAGGCGTTGCAACATAGTATAATTTGGGATAGATAAAAGATACACCTTTTTCTCTTCCTCCTCCCCCTCCTCTTTCTCCTGTAGTAGTATTTTGAACATGGGTATATTATCCGGCAAATCATTTTGAGGATCTAGAAACCAGCCACCAGGGCTGTTAAGTACCTCAGTTAGAAGACTATTGAGGGGGATGAAAGACAGGCTGGTGTGCCAAGCAAAGTGGTTTTCAATATATCCCATAGATAAGAGTTTTTCAACCCCCACCCACACGATTCACATTTTGGAAAACTTGGGGAAACCCTTTGTTGATGGGTCTGTCTTATGCTGTGCAATGAAGAATGTTTAGCAGCCTCCCTGGCCAGTAAACACTAGATGCCAGTAGCAGACCTCCCCCTAACCCTGCCTCCCCCAGTCCCACCCTCCAGTTGTGACAACCAAAATGCCAATTTCACCTGGGGGATAAAATCACCCCTGGTTGAGCACCACTAAACTAAACAAAAGGGAAGTCATGGAAGAGTTTGACAGAAAGAGACACAATCAAAATCTCAATGTTACTTTTATTGATTGCATTTAGAAGCAATTTCAATGTTAATAAGAGGAAAGGGGTAATAACATTTTTACAGAACTGGTGAAAAAAGAGAAATCTTTGGGCAGATTTACCTGTTCAATACCAGAACACACTCTAAAGCTTTGTTATTTAAACTGGAATGCAGGAGTTGATAAAGAGATCTAAGAAATGGAGCAAACAGTCCAGAAATAGATTATTGTTACTGAAAATGTGATGAGATAGGCACCTTCACATAATATAATGGTATCATAATATAATGGTGTAAATCGGTACAATTCTTGGAAAAGTAGTTGTCTATATATATCAACTTAATTTGTATCAAGTTAATAAAATATTTATACTTCTGGGAATACATATGCTTGTCAGAATACTGTGAAGTTGTTAAGAATTATCTTTATGAAGAGTGTGTAATAATATGCAACACTGAGTATTCAGAATTCAAAAAATGTATATTCAATATGAACACAATTATTTTTTTAAAAAATAATAAAAGTTTAGGAGGGTGTGGAGCAACATTTAAATTGCTTTTCTCTGAGTGCTAAACATTGCATAGGTTACTTTTCTGCTTTTTATATATCTTTAACATTTTTCTATAATAATCATGTGTCCCTTAAGAGGAAACTTTGTAAAAAAAAATTGAAATTTTACAAATTGAATGGAAAAACGTCAAACACCAATTACCCAGTGTATTTTTTTTTTTTTTTTACCTTCATCGAGTGTTTTCTCTTGTTGACAATTTACTGCCATAGTTTTCTTGGAGAGATATTTGTTTTCTGTTGGGAAAATCCCCCACTTACTGGTTACTTATCCAGGAAATACTAAAAATTGAAGTAACATATAACAAACGTTTAAATTGGCCTGATTTTGAGTCAGTGCTTTGGGGCTGCTGGTGATGTATTTTAATTTTAGACTTAATTCATCTTTTTTCTCACATGGATGACATTCCATTCTAGGAGGAACTTTGTACTGGTTCTACTGATCAATCCTTGTCATTCTTGACAGTATTCATCATGAAATGGAGACATATTAGCTGTGGCTCAGGACAAGAGAATCTAAATTGAGATTTGTTCATTTGAAGTAAAGTCTAGTTATAGTTATGACTTCAAATATTTCTTTATAAGGATCTCAACTGTTCTCATCTACCTTGCCTTAGATTTAGAATGCAATTCCTTTTTATTTGATGTTCACATTTTTCTTTGGTCCATATAATTTATTTTATAGCTGGCATCTTGGTTAGATTAATTTTTATCATTTACTCTCAGATATGTTAACACTTCACATAACTTTATTATTTCCTGCCTTGAGTTAGTGTGATGTATGCTTAATTAATGAAATAGCCTACCTAAGCTAAATGGTATTCATAGAGAATTGTAATAAATGTATTAGAGAAATGAAATATATTGAGTTATTTTTAGAAAATGAATCAAGATAAATTTTAGTCATGAATAGCATTATTTAACATAGACACCCAATCCTTAATAATACGGTCTGATTCCTATTACTATTAAACACATCACTATGATGTCTCTTAATTAATATAATAAATTACTGCTACTGGACTTCATAATCTCAAGAAGTTATTATCGAGACAAAATTTGATGCATAGTCCAACAATCATAAATATCTATTGAGAAGTGCTTAGTAACTAAAATAACTAACTGGCAAAAAAAAATATCTTTGCTTTTGACTTTTCTATTTAAGTAGAAATGTTCCCATTCTGGTGAGATTTCTAAAAATGTTAGATAAAGCCTATTTACAATGTTGTCATTGGAAGAAAGACTCACAATTAATAAGCTTATGTCTCAAATTTACAGAGAGACACTGTGCTACTGAAAATTGATTTGACCTATGAATTGATTCTATGGTATAATTAAGCATATTTTTGCTATCTGTTTTGATAGACCAAAAGAGACACTTATTAATTTGTAAAAAGAAAATACAACTGTCAAGCTAATCAGAATGCTCTTATCAAAAGTCTAACAGGAAACCAAACTATTATATCTATTTCAACTTCATATAGTAGCCCTTCAAGTGAGTGAGGTGGTTTTTTGTTTTTTTGGTGTTTTTTTTTTTTTTTTTTTTGAGACAGAGTCTTGTTTTGTCACCCAGGCTGGAGTACAGTGGCACAATCTCGGCTCACTGCAATCTCTGCCTCCTGGGTTTAAGCAACTCTCTGCCTCAGCCTCCTGCATAGCTAGGATTACAGGCACCCATCACTACGCCCAGGTAATTTTTGTATTTTTAGTAGAGATGGGGTTTCACCATCTTGGCCAGGCTGGTCTTGAACTCCTGACCACATGATCCACCCACCTTGGCCTCCCAAAGTGCTGGGATTACAGGCATGAGCCACCATGCCCAGCCAGTGAGTGAGGTTTTAAGAAGCCAATAAATAATACTCTTTTCTTCCACTCTTGAGCTTGACATTCACTAAGAAATAAGATTATTGACAAAAGCTTTATTAGAGGATAAGGCTTAGAAGTGCAGCTACAATAATCTTTCTTATATGGCTGCAGCATTAAATTACCACAAGTAAAACTGCACAACTGGGTCCTCAGGGGCTGAATATGGCCTTGGAAACGAGGTATTGATGAGTTTTGATTCACTAAAGCTGCTTTGTATCTTCATCTTTCACATGACTTCAGAAAATTTATGATTTTCTAGCTTATCTAGTTTTTCTTGGCTTTTAGATTGAAGAGTTGGTGTAGTGCAACTTTTAACATCCCACCATCAAGCAGAACTCTTCTAATAAATACATACTTTAAAACAAAAAACTAAAGGAAAATGATGATCGCTAACTTTGCACAAAGTGTATGGTAGACAATAGTAGACCAATTATTGAGTGTATACTATACTTGTGAAATGGAATAGTATTAGACAAGTATAGTCATGTACCGCATAACAATGTTTGGTTAATAACAAACCATGAATGCAGTGGTGGTCCCATAAGATTAGAATGGAGCTGAAAAATTCCTATCACCTAGCAACATCTAGATGATCCTGACTGCGTAGGCCTAGACTAATGTGTGTGTTTCTTTCTTCATTTTTAACAAGAAAGTTTTAAAAGCTTAAAAAAATTAAAAATTTTAAAAATAGAAAAAAATGTCTGTAGAATAAGGATATAAAGAAAGAAAATATTTTGTATAACTGTATGATACGTTTGTGTTTTTAGGCTAAGTGTTATTGAAGAGTCCAAAAGTTTAAAAAGATTAAAAGCTTATAAAGTACAAAAGTTACAGTAAGCTACAGTTAATTTAGCATTAAAGAAAGAATATGTATTTTTCTACATTTAGTGTAACTTAAGAGTAAGTGTTTATAAAGTCTTAGGTAGTATTTAGCAATGTCCTCAGCTTTCACATTCACTCACTACTCACACTGACTCAGCTAGAGCGAGTTCCAGTCGGGCAGCTCTATTTATGGTAAGTACCCTGTATGGGTGCATTCTTTTTTTATATTAAACTTTTACTGTACCTTTTCTATGTTTAAATATGTTTAGATGCCTAATTATTATAGCACATAGTTATATTATTGTTAGATGCCTATATATTATAACGCAAATACATACCATTGTGTTAGAATTGCCTACACTATTCAGTACGGTAACTTGCCGTACAGGTTTGTAGCCTAAGTATGAAGTAGTCTATACCATCTAGGTTTGTGTAAGTGCACTTTGTGGTGTAAACACGATGACAAAATCACCTAAGGACACATTTCTCATCCTATCTCTGTTGTTAAGCGATGCATGAAGGTACATCAAAATCTTAATAGAACAAACCTGACTTTGTTCAAAACTTTTGTGTGCTAGGAAGGACATTGGCTTATAGGATTTTAATCATTAAGAAGGCATAACACATTTTAATATGTCTCCACCTAATAATGAAGTGTCTTCACTGGAACAGAATAAAGAGTAAAGAAGTGAACCGACTAAAATACAGTAAATTAATTTTTGGCCAAGGCATCAGGTCAATTCAAAAGAAAAAGAGAAAGGTTGTTTTTAAAAAAAAAAAAAAAAGCTACTGAAACTGGATATTCATATGGAGAAAAATGAACTTGAATCCTAGATATTATGTATCTAACTGGATACATAATAATTAATTCGAGATGGATCATGAACCTAAGCATAAAATCCAAAAATACAAAGCTTCTAGGAAAAAAAAAAACATATTTGAACAGATTCGGCAAAATATTTCTTAGGACACAAAACTCGCCAACCATAAAAAAATTAAATTGGGTTTCATCAAAACTAAACAGTTCTCTTCATATAAGAACATAACTTTAAAGTGATTATGCAAGACACAGATTAGGAAAAAATTACAATGCATATATCTGACATCTAGTCTATAAACTAACATCCAGAATATAAAAGGAACTTCTACAAATCAACAACAACAAAACGACAAGCAAATTCAGTTATTTAAAAAGGCAAAAACTTGAAGAGATACTACACAACAGAAGATATACAAATCCTTAGTAAACACGTGACAAAGTTGCTTAGCATCATTAGTAATTTTTTAAAATTCTATTTGAAATCACAGCGAGATAGTATTTCACACTAACTAGAAAAGCTAATGCAAAAGAGGTTCATGACACTGAGTGATGGTTAAGGGTATGGTGTAGCTGGAACTCTCAATGGGAATGTAAAATGATACAACCATTTTAGAGAAATGTCAGGAAAGTTCATATTAAGTTAAACATGTGCTAGCCATGTGACCATATGAATCCTCTCTAGATGTTTATCAAAAAGAATCGAAAACATACATTTACAAAAATATTTATACAAAAACATTCACAATAGTTTTACTCATAATAGCGTAAAACCAAAAGCAGCTCAAATGTTCATCCATAAAAGAAGAGGTAAACAAATTTTATTACATTTGTGCTGTGGAATACTACTCACCAATAAAATAAAATAACAGACCACTGGTATTTGTGTGCATCTCAGAAATATAATGTTGAGATAAAAAAGCTAGACACATACAAAAATATATATTGTATCATTCCAGTTACATCACATCCAAGAACGGGTAAACTAATCTGTGACGATACAACTCAAAAAGTGGTTTCCTTTGAAAGGATTGATTAGAAAGGGACAGGAAAAAACTTCCTCAGGTGATAAAAATATTTTGTATTTTGTTTGTGGTGTAGTCACAGGTGTGTATATAATTACAAAATTGACTGAACACTAAAAACTGCTTTTTATGGTATATAAATTTACACCAATTTTTAAAATCGATTAACCTGATATTATTCTTATTCTTTTTACCTATAAAATTTGGGTTTTTTGGCCAAAATCTCCGTGCATTTTGAACTTTTTAATGTAAGTACCCTTTGTTCTATTTTCAGTTCCTTTATATGAAGACTTTGTATTACATCCACATTTAAATCAGAAACAATCTGATACAAGTAGGAGAGAAAACATGTCTTTTTGTGCCTCTTCCTTGGGAATGAGAAAACGCCCCACAATCCACCCAGCAAATATCATTTAATTGGCCAAAATTGGATCATGTGCCCCATACCTGAACCAATCACTGGTGAGATAATAAGCTGTCTTTAAACCAATCAGGAGCACCCTTGGATCTGTAGATAGGTCAGGTTCTCCTGAAGCATATAGCTGTGTGAGGAAAACAATTGAGTTTCTGTATGAAAAGATGAAGAGAGGAATGGATGACATGGAAGCAACCATTGGTGTCAAGTACAGTAGACGTTACTGTTAATTGTTAGTATTGAAAAGTGAACGTTTATTTACTTATCTAAGATTTATACCCCACTATCTTCTTCCTTTCTACTGCAGGCAACAGAAAGTAAGATAAACAGTGAATTTATGTTTACTCTCTGTTGTGTCTCCCCCAAGCTTGTTACAGGAAAATGAAAAATTATTAAAGTGAAAATCTGTCTTTATTGGGCATCAATGAACAGTCTTATTGCAGCAACATCAGCAGAGAATCTTTTGGTTCTAAAGATAAAAATTCTGTTTAGATGTACATGTTTTCCTATTCACAAAGTAATATCAAATGACCAGCCAAAAATTATAATAGAAAAAAGATACCAGCAGCAGCAACAAAAACCATAAAGCACCTGGGAATTAACAGAATGGTCAAGAACACAAATCATGAAATGTACATAGAATGTTTTATATTTAAATATATATATAATATCTTTTAAATGATATACTATACACAGTATATAGTATTAAATATTAGGAAAACAATATATTAATAATGTCAATATACTCCAACTCAAACTGTAAATTCAATTCAATCTCAATCAAAAGTCCAACTAGATTTATTTTGGAATTTGACTGACTCAATCTAACATTTATATGGAAGACAAACGGTCTTTAGAAAAGAACAGCTAGGAGGGCCAACATAGAAACAGGTGTGGTCAGAGGCTCCCATCCAGACTAACAAAAATTGTGAGCAACCTGCACTGGCAACTGAGGTATCCAGGTTTTCTCACTGGGACTGACTCGGTGGATTGCAAAATGCATGGAGAGCGAGGAAAGGCAGGATGGAGCCATGGTTCACCTGGGAGCCGCACGGGACTAGGTGAGCGCCCACCTCCAGTCAAGGAGGCAGGGAGTGATTGTGCTACCCCACCTGGCAAACCATGCTTTTTCCACAGATCTGCAACCCATGGATCGGGAGATCCCCTCGTGAGCCCAAGCCACCAGGGCCTTGGGTCCCACGCACAGAGCAGTGCAGATTCTCAGCAGCCGCTGGGCGACTGAGCTCCTGGAGGGAGGGGAGGCAGCCAACACTGCAGCTTCAGTCAGCCATTTTCCCCCTCCAGTGCCAGGGATATTGGGCAGTTTGGACCCAGGAGGAATTTCCCGTAGTGCAGCACAGCGACTATGGCAAATTGTGGCCAGAGTGCCTCTTTAGGCCGGAGCAGAACCCATCCGCCCCTACCAGGTAGGGACTCGCTGCTGGAATTTCAGCAACTCCAGCCAAGGGTTTAAGGACAGAACTCTGATCTTCCTGGAACAGAACCCCTTGCGAAAGGAGTGGCCATAGTCTCCGCAGATCAGTGACTCAGTCTTTTCCCTTGCCGGCTCTGAGGAATCTGGGCAGTCAGGAAGAGTGGGATTCCCCCTAGCACAGTGGACTCCCTCTGCCAAGCGCCAGCCGGAGTACTTCCTTAAACGGATCCTGGATCCCATGCCTCCTGACTGGGTAAGACCCTCCCCCTGCCAGTAGGGGTTGGCCAGACACTTTAGAGAGGAGCGTTCCCACTGGTTCCCGTAGGTGCCCCTCTGGGAGGGAGCTCCCAGAGGCAGGAGCAGGCAGCCATCTCTGCTGTTCTGCAGCTGCCACTGACATCTCCAGGGACAGGAGGGACCCAGGTGAATAGGGTCTGGAGTGGTGGACCCCCAGCAAACCACAGCCGCACTAGGAAGAGGGTCCTGACTGTTAAAAGAAAAACAAACAGCAACAACAGAATCAACAAAAAGGCCCCCACACAAACCCCAAAGGCTAGCAGCCTCAAAGATCAAAGCTAGACAGACTCACAAAGATGAGACAGAATCAAACGCTGAAAACTCAAAAAGCCAGAGTGCTGCTTCTCCAAATGATTGCAACCCTTCTCCAGCAAGAGCACAGAATTGGGCCGCTACATTTGCACAGGTTCCTTTCCCTTTATATTGATCCCTCCTCCCTTCTCTACTTCACAATTCTCAATCCTTCAAGACTCAGTTTAAGAGAAGTCAATTGGCTGTTTTATAAGGCCTGTTCTAAGCCTCCCAGGAGGTGGAATGAATCACATCATTTCAGCTCTGTAGCGTCCCAAAACATTCATCCACTCAGCACTGACTATGTGTATTTTAGATGAGATGTGTACTTGCCTGCATGCAAGCTAGACGGCAGGGACATGGTTTTATTTACCTTGTTATCCCTAGGACTTAGCACACTAATTATGTGCTTAAAAATTGTGGGAAATATAGGCTGAGCATGGTGGCTCACGCCTGTAATCCCAGCACTTTGGGAGGCTGAGGCAGGCAGATCACGAGGTCAAGAGATCGAGACCATCCTGGCCAACACGGTGAAACCCCATATCCACTAAAAACAAAAAAAAAATTAGCCAAGCATGGTGGCACACGCCTGTAGTCCCAGCTACTCGGGAGGCTGAGGTGGAAGAATAGCTTGAACCCAGGAGGCGAAGGTTGCAGTGAGCCGAGATTGCACCACTGCACTCCAGCCTGGTGACAGAGCAAGACACAGTCTCAAAAAAAAAAAAAAAAAAAAAGTAGGAAATATAATGAATGTTGTAGAATCATAAAATCTAGCCCAATCGTATTATTCTGGCTGAATTCCTTCCACAGTTCCACAAACTACTGGGAGTGTGGGAATGGAGTTTGAAGGTTATGTATCTCTGTGTCTGAGAAGACTCAGGAATTAAAAAGAAATTATATACACTTGAGGTTTAAGATATTTTTACACATTTTTATGTGAAAAGTAATTCATACTAGTTGTAGAAAATATAAAATCATAAAACACAACTCTAATCACATTGCCTCACTTCAGCATCAATATAGCCCTTCTGGTCATTTTAACAACTATTGTTAAGCCACTAAAAGATAGAAAAAGGGAATAATAGTTGCTTTAAAAGCAAAATATGTTAGTTAATATGATATGTAACAAGAAAACAGGAAAAGGTAATTGTGAATTGATACGGCACCTGAAACAGATAAGGACAGTTCAAGTCAACAAGAAAAGTATTGAGCAGTTTATAAAGACAAGAAAAATACGATATTCTTTTCTTGCCTTTGTAAATAGGACTGCCTTTGTAAACTCAGAATCCTCAGTTTTCAAATAGTGATCAAGAGATAATTCCAGGCCTGGTACAGTGGCTCAGGCCTGTAATCCCAGCACTTTGGGAGGCTGAGGCAGGAGGATCATGCCTAGGAGTTTGAGACCAGCCTAGGTAACATAGTGGGATACCGTCTTTAAGATAAACAGAGAGAGAGAATTCCATTCATTCATTCTTCCTTTCATCAATTATCAAAAGACTATTACTTGGTACAGTATTATATGCTTGTTAGCCCTTAATAGATTAGAAAGAACTGCAGAATACATTTCACCTATACCGAACAGGTTCACCTAACACAAAACTTACAGTTGCCTACTGAGTAGACAAATTAAGCATGATCCCTGCCCTAGGTGACTTTATATGGTAATCTCTTGTCAACCTCTGAGATGTACATTCTTAAAAAATCTTATTTTTGTCAAACTCTAGATTGGCATAAATCAAAGTCTCATATAAAATAGGTTTCATATAAAATTATTTAAATAGCATTAAATGTATTTTTAAATAAATAAATAAATGTCCCATAGAAGATCTGCTTCCAAAACAAATCATATTCATAGCATCACACTCAGTTGTTTTAGATAATCCTCATGAATTACCTTCTTCGATTGTTGAGGATACATTGCTGTGTTATCATTTTGCTGAGGCAAAATCAATTTCCTCACAATTTTAGTGTCTTACGGGACTTTTAGTTCTTGATATTTTTAAACTAGACCTTACTAGCTTGAAATATACGTTATTAACAGTTACATTCTTTCTGGTTTTGTTTCAACATGCTCCTCTAACACCTGCTTTGCCATAAATAATCAAAATGCTTGAGGGTACAGTTTTTCTGATCTTGTGTCCACAGATTGAAAGCACATACTCTCTCTCTCTCTCTCTCTCCCCCCCACCCTTTCCTCATAAACACAAACCTTTGATATCCAAAAGTGGGAGCTAAATTTAGATTCCTTAATGAGACTGAACCAAATAATTTATTTAATTTTAATCAGGCTTGTTTATAGATACAAGACTCTATTATCTCTGTAAAAGAAAAATTGTCCAAAACCTGGTACAGGATAAATCCTTATTTTGTAATATTATTCAAGACTTCCCTCTGGGAAGAAATTAGACTTCCTGATAAAATCTATAACAATTTCTGGTGAGATTTAATGGGTTTAGAACTTGTTTTGAGAAACCAGTAATCTACCCTCAGTGACTGTTAAGAAATATTACTTTCTTATTCCAACAAAAATGAGCTAACCACTTTCTTTTCCATAAAATGTCCTTAGTAAGATAAGTGCCTATATTGGGTCTATGTTTGGGTATAGGCTTGGGTCTTGTCATCATTAAAAGTTTATAATGAGAGAAGGAATCAGTCAGTTTCATTCTGTGAAGGTCATATCTCATCTGGAAAAACAGTGCTCTGTTTAAAACAAAAGGAAACCATTTTGTATGTTGGAAATGCATGTTTGAGTTTGCAAATCTTTAGTGAAATAAATTCTCCACAGAAAATGTTTACCAGCCTAGCTATAACAGAAAGTGTTTAACAGGGAATTTAATCTTTACTATTTGTTTTCAATTCTAAAAGGTGATGTTTTTACTACAATGGGAGGTACTTACGTGGAATATTGTCTAATTTTTACCATCCGAAGACTGTTCTTGAAAAGTATCTTATAATCTTGGATCACTTAAGCCTGGTAGTCTAATGTTAGAATCAGCTGTCTGCGATATTCGCTGATAACTAATTCTTGTTTGCCTCATATCTCTGTTTGAAAACATTCACTGAATCCCATGAAGACATCTTCTTTAGGTAAAATAGAATGAAAATTACCTAATTAAATCAATGAGAAAACTGCAATTTTTGTCAAAAACCAATATCAGCCTAGCAGCCCGGTTTTTTCCATCAGCGAAAATGATTTTCACTCTGTCTTGAATTTAGGACAAACTCCGCAAAACTGGAGTTCCGTGAACTATTAATTTAACAGATAAGAACTAATTCCCAGATGTTTCATTCTATTTGAAGTGAAAGATTTATTTGCCTCTAAGCCACATTCAGAAAACTTCACATGAAAGTCAATTTTCTTCCCTACATGGAAATGTTTGACTTCTGGGATGAAGAAATTATTATAATTTCCCATAAAATTATAGATTCAACTATATGAGTGTAAGCACCAATAAATATATCTTAATGGAAATAACAAACGTTATTGCTGGCATCCTCTACTTCCGCATTAGAAAACCAAAAGACTCCTCACTCTATCATATATTTCATGAAACAAGCTATGTGGGCTCCATGGCCTGTATTTGGAATAAGCCCTCAGAGTAATAAATGCAATCCAGGATGAGTTGTAAAGTCACACTAGGTATGCTTGAATTGCACAATTAAAAGAGATATTGGCTTTTTGATTTCATCATTGAACTTTAGGCAAAGAGTTGTTTTATTCCCAAGAAATCTTGTAATATTAGAAAAGACCTTCATTTCATTGTTTATCCAGTCATCATTCAGGAGGGAGTTGTTCAGTTTATGTAGTTGTGTGGTTTTGAGTTAGTTTCTTAATCCTGAGTTCTAATTTGATTGCACTGTGGTCTAAGAGACTGTTGTGATTTCCATTCTTTTGCATTTGCTGAGGAGTGATTTACTTCCAATTATGTGGTCAATTTTAGAGTAGGTGCAATGTGGTGCTGATACTATGTGGATTTAGGGTGAAGAGTTCTGTAGATGTCTATTAGGTCCGCTTGGTCCAGATCTGTATTCAAGTCCTGGATATCCTTGTTGATTTTCTGTCTCGTTAATCTGTCTAATACTAACAGTAGAGTGTTAATCGTCACAGTGTGACGATTCCTCAAGGACCTAAAAATAGAGATTCCATTTGACCCAGCAATCCCATTACTGGGTATATACCCAAAGGACTATAAATTTTTCTATTATAAAGACACATGCACATGTATGTTCATTGCAGCACTGTTTACAATAAATAGCAAAGACTTGGAACCAACCCAAATGCCCATCAATGATAGACTAGATAAAGAAAATGTGGCACGTATACACCATGGAATATTATGCAGCCATAAAAAACAATGAGTTCATGTCCTTTGTAAGGACATGGATGAATTTGGAAACCATCATTCTCAACAAACTGACACGAACAGAAAACCAAGCACCGCATGTTCTCACTCATACACAGGTGTTGAACAATGAGAACACATGGACACAGGGAGGGGAGCATCACACACAGGGGTATGTTGGGGGATAGAGGGGGCGATGGGAGGGACAGTGAGGGGCAGGGAGGTTGGGGAGGGATGACACTAGGAGAAATGGCTGATGTTGGGTGACGGGGGATGAAGACAGCAAACCACCATGGCATGTGTGTACCTATACAACAATCCTGCAAGATCTGCACATATATCCCAGAACTTAAAGTACGATAAAAAAGAAGATATTACAAAGAAAGAAAGAGAGAGAGAGAGAAAGAAAGAAAAGATAGCAAGAAGAAAGAAAAAAGAAAGAAAGAAAGAAAGAGAGAGAGAGAAAGAGGAAGGAAGGAAGGAAGGAAGGAAGGAAGGAAGGAAGGAAGGAAGGAAGGAAGGAAGGAAGGAAGGAAGGCCTGCAGAATGCAGTAGAGACCACTGGCAAAACCAAATTTCTATAAGCTAAGTAGGCATTAGCTGACAGTTGATCCCAAGGGTTGTGGTATCAAATAGACCTCAATTCAAAGAGTGAATATGCCACTTACTAGCAGATTCTTAAACCTCCCCCAAAGTCTCAGTGACCGCTTCATGAAACAGGATTAAAAGTAATACCTATATAAGAAGATATAATACATGTAATATTTTACTTCTTTTTAGAAACTAAACGGTGTTTGTGTCTACTTTCACTTACTATCTATCAAAGTATCTTTAATATAGTAAATACTCAAGAAATAGAAGTGATTATCAAAATCATTATTACTACTAGTAGTAGTAGCAGCAGCAGCAGTTAGTAGTAGTAAGAATTGCCAACTTTAGCACATTGTAGATACTGGGAGGAAAAGCCTCCTGGGTAGATGAGACAACAAGTGCAAGGACAATGAGTGTTATTTTCTAGGAACAATGGAATAGGAGCATGGAGGCCACGTTAGCTCACATGGAACAAATCCAAGAAGACATTTCTGTTGCTCTGGGTCATTGTCATGCTGGACAAGCTTAAAGAACTTCATTACTAACCCACGTTGGATTCCACTGTGGTTCTTAACCTTCCACGCTTGCTATTCTATAGCAATTCCCTTTTTAAAAAAATGAATTTAGTTATATTTCTGTAATATTATATACAAAGTGTAAACAACCCAGATCATAGCCACAAATAGAAATAAAAGCTGCAGAGTAACTTATCCACCCCACTCTCATGATGTTTCGGATCGAATGAGAATTGAAAGGTGAGGCTGAGCTCCTCCATTTTCTGAATGAAGATATCCAGGCTTCTTGACTTGAAGAATTCCCCAAACTGATTTTGCCTCTTTTTATATCTCAGAGTGGTAGGAAATCCTAACGATCATATATCATTTGCTTTCTAAATATTTTTCAACCCTATACTTCTCTGGTTCTCCCACTTCCTCTCTGATTTCTTTTTCTTTGTCTTCTCTTTGTTGTCGGGTGTTCTAATGGGTAGTGTCTGCCAAGGTTCTCATTTTGGCAAGCAGCTCTTCTCTTGATTTACCCATTCAGCAATCTCATCCACTCCCCTGACAGATGATTTCCAAACTTACACCTTTACCTGTGTCCTCTCACAGGGATTCTGATCTCACATTTCCTCTTGCATAAACAACATCTTTTTTGGTTGTTTTGTTGCCAGACTCACATACAACGTTGAAGGCCCCTTTTTAGCTCAAAAATGCCCCAAGGAAATTCCTATTACCAATAAATTTTGACTACTTTTCCAAGTAACCATGCCATCCATGAAACCACTCTTCCAGGCTCTGAGACAATATCTTGGATTGACTTTTACTCATACTTCCCCACCCTTATTTGAATCAAGTCTATTAAAATGATTCTTTTAAGACTTTCATGTCTTCATTAGCTGAGTACTATATATTAAAATATATATATGTCAGTTAACAGAGTAATGACACATTGTGTAAGCACTCAAGAAAAAAATAGTTGCTTGCTCTCTCAACACCAAAATAATTTTCATTCCTAGCTCTATAGCTCTGCTTATGCTGTTCGCCATATCTGAAATTTCTCATTCATTTTTTTTTCTTTCACCCACTGAAAACAAGTTTATTCCAAGAATCAACTCGAATTCTACTTCCTCCTCTACTTCCTCTAGTTCATACTCTTTTCTGCCTTCCTTGAAAAAGAAGATGCTTTTTAGTATTATATATTTTATTATCTAATAGCACAGAAAAGAACTATTGTATATTAAACAATTAGAGAATACTCCATGAAGTACTTTAAAAACAGACACAGTTCTAAATCCTCACTTTTATTTCCAAAGTGTTGACGGTTGCTGTGAGACCTCAATTCTTGTCTTCTTTGTTTAAAAGAATTTAAATTGAAGATTTTTGCATCTATGTTCATCATGGATATTGGCCTGAAGTTTTCTTTTCTTGATGAGTCTCTGCCAGGTTTTGGTATCAGGATGATGTTGGTCTCAAACAAGTCCATTGAAAAGTAGGCGAAGGATATGAACAGACACTTTACAAAAGAAGACATACATGAGGCCAACAAACATATGAAAAAATGCTCATCATCACTGGTCATTAGAGAAATGCAAATCAAAACTACATTGAGATACCATCTCATGCCAGTTAGAATGGCAATCATTAAAAAATCTGGAGACAACAGATGCTGGAGAGGATGTGGAGAAATAGGAACACTTTTACACTGTTGGTGGGAGTGTAAATTAGTTCAGCCATTGCGGAAGACAGTGTGGTGATTCCTCAAGGACCTAGAAATAGAAATTCCATTTGACCCAGTAATCCCATTACTGGGTATATATCCAAAGGATTATAAATCATTCTACTGTAAGGACACATGCACACGAATTTTATTGCAGCACAGTTTACAATAGCAAAGAACTGGAACTAACCTAAATGCCCATCAATGATAGACTGGACAGGGAAAATGTGACACATATACACTATACGATGTCCACTCAAAAACGATGAGTTTGTGTCCTTTGTAGGAACATGGATGAAACTGGAAACCATCATTCTCAGCAAACTGACACAAGAACAGAAAATCAAACACCACATGTTCTCACTCATAGGTGGGTGTTGAACAATGAGAACAAATGAACACAGGAAGGGGAGCATCACACACTGGGGTCTGTTGGGGGTAAATAGGGGAGGGACAGCGGGGGGTGGAGAGTTGGGGAGAGATAACATGGGGAGAAATGCCAGATATAGGTGATGGGGAGGAAGGCAGCAAATCACACTGCCATGTGTGTACCTATGCAACAATGTTGCATGTTCTTTACATATACACCAAAACCTAAAATGCAATTAAAAAAATAAAAGAATTTAAATAAGAGCACCTAGCAAAGAAAGTACAGCGTAGAGTAATTTATTACAATAGAAAAAGAATATTTTGAAAGGTAGGTACAGAATAGACAGGATACCCTAAAAGAGAAAGTATTCAGGGTGGGCTCCCCATAAGGATGAGAGAGCAAAAACAAAGACTGGCACTTGAGACACTCCCTTTATGGGAATTTTACATAACAATTCATAAGAAGGGGGCAAGAGGGCATTACTAGTAGGCATGTTCTGGGTGGTCCTCTGGGTGCCCGTGCACAGTAGCTACGCATGCTTCTTCATGCATCACATGTCTCATTCACATCTTAAATCTCCATCCAGAACTCTATTTTTCACTATTAAAATGAGCAGAGGGTCAGCTTGAGGACAGGTAAAATCAAAATGCACATGCTGTCTGGAAGGAAATGTCCTCACTACAGATAGCTTCGCTTGAGAGAACTCAATTATAATGTGAATGCTGAGGCCTGTGTTGATTGTATGGTCACCAGGGTCACTGCATCCCAACATGGTCACTTCCTTGACTACCTATCCTGCCTCAAAAGCACGTAGCACATTGCTAGACCCATAGCAATGCAATAAATGCCTGTTGACTACTTCAGATTATGATCTGACTATAAAAATATGAGGCACGGTCTCTGTCTGTGTGCATTTTACAATCTAGCAAAGAAAATATACATTAAACTAATAATTATTATCAACAGTTGTTTAAATATAATTGTAATCAATACTAAAATTTTCTCCAAGATCCAGGTTTAAATTCTTTATGTTTCTGTGCAGTAAGATGTCTCCTTCACATTTCAAGATTAGATCATTTTTTCTTTTTTCCTCCTTTCTTTCTTTCTTTTTTTTTTTTTTTGACAGGGTCTCTATACAGTATACAGATCTGTTGCCCAGGCTACCCTCAAACTCCTGGGCTCAAGCAATCCTGAGTAGCTGGAACTATAGACATGCACCACCACACCCAGCTAATTTTTAAAATTGTTTCACTCTTCTGGCTCCAACTTAGTGGTTCTGAGCCCTGAATGATTTTGCCCCGAGGAGATATTTAGCAATGTCTAGAGATATTTTTTGTTATCACATCAGGGGAGGGGAAGGGTGGAGGGCCACAGGGAGATGTTACTGGCATCTAGCCTGTAAATACCAGGATTACTCTATTGAACATCCTTGGTAGAAGACAGCATCCCACAACAGAAAATTGTCCAGCCCCTAATGATAATGCAAAGGTTAAGAAACCCTTTTCTAAGACTGCTCTCTTAGACATGTTTTTGGTGTACTTTTCTCCTCAGCCCATCTCCATGTATTCCTTCTAATCCCTAGGCTAGTATATGATTATAATTACAAAGCAATCATTTTTGCAGTTTTGCAGGTTTTTTATTGAGATAAAATATACATGTAAAATTTACTATCCTTACCATTTTTAAGTGTACAATTAAGTGGTAATGGCTCCATTTATATTCTTTTTTTTTTTCTCACTTTAAACCCTTTCACTTCAAACCCTTCTTCCTCCTACCATTCTTGGCCTTTGGTAACCAACAATCTTCTGTCTTCATGAGATTCACTCTTTCAATTCCCACATATGAGTGAGAGCATGTGATATTTGTCCTTCTGTGCTTGGCTTATTTCACTTAACATAATGGCCTCTAGTTCCATATATGTTGCTGCAAATGGCAGGATTTCATTGTTATGGCTGAATAATATTCAATTATATGTATATTTCACATTTTCTTTGTCCATTCATCCGTTGACTGGCATTTAGGTTGATTCCATATTCTGGCCATTGTGAATAGTGCTGCAGTTAATGTGGGAATGCAGATATCTCTCTGATATGTTGATTTCCTTTCTTTTATGTATATACTCAGTATTGGAATTGCTGGTCATTCTGCTTTTGGTTTTTTGAGGAGCCTCCATACTGTATTTCTATATCGGCTGTACTATTTTACATTCCCACCAACAGTGTACAAGGTTCCCCTTTCTCCACATCTTTGTTATTGCCTTTTTGATACAATCCATTTTAACTGCTATGAGATGATATTTCGTTGTGATTTTGATTTGCCTTTCTCTGATGATTAGTGATGCTATATTAATACATTTTCATGCTGCTGATAAAGACATACCCAAAACTGGGAATAAAAAAAGGTTTAATTGAACTTATAGCTCCACATGGCTGGGGAGGCCTCAGAATCATGGCAGGAGGCAAAAGGCCCTTCTTACATGGTGGCAGCAAGAGAAAAATGAGAAAGAAGCAAAAGCAGAAACGCTTGATAAACCCATCAGATCTTGTGAGCCTTATTCACTATCATGAGAATAGCATGGGAAAGACCAGCCCTCGTGATTTAATTACCTTCTCCTGAGTCCCTCCCATAACACGTGGAACTTCTGGGAGATACAATTCAAGTTGAGATTTCAGTAGGAATACAGCCAAATCATATAATTCTACCCCTGGCCCCTCCAAATCTCATGTCCTCACATTTCAAAACCAATCATGCCTTCCCAACAGTCCCCCAAAGTCTTACCTCACTTCAGCATTAACCCAAAAGTTCAAAGTCCAAACTTTCATCTGAGACAACTCAAGTCCCTTCCATCTATAAAATCAAAAGCAAGCTGGTTACTTCCTAGATACAATGGGGGTACAGGTATTGGGTAAATACAGTCATTCCAAATGGGAGAAATTGGCCAAAACAAATGAGTTCCAAATGGGAGAAATTGGCCAAAACAAATGAGGGCCTATGCAAGTCCAAAATCCAGCAGGGCGGTCAAATTTTAAACCTCCAAAATGATCTTTGACTCCAAGTCTCACATCCAAGTCATGCTGATGCAAGAGGTGGGTTCCCATGGTCTTGGGAAGCTCCACCCCTGTGGCTTTGCAGGGTGCAGCCTCCCTCCTGGCTGCTTTCATGGGATGGCATTGAGTGTCTGGGGCTTTTCCAGATGCATGGTGCAAGCTGTCAGTGGATCTACTATTCTGAGGTCTGTAAGACAGTGGCCCTCTTCTCACAGCTCCACTAGGCAGTACCCCAGTAGGCACTCTGTATGGGGATTCCAACCTCACATCTCCCTGGCACACTGCTCTAGTAGAGGTTCTCCATGAGGGCCCCAGCCCTGCAGCAAACATCATCCTGGACATCCAGGTGTTCCCATACATCCTCTGAAATCTAGGTGGAGGTTCCCAAACCTCAGTTATTGACTTCTGTGCATCCACAAGCTCAACACCATGTGGAGGCTTCCAAGGCTTGGGGCTTCCACCCTCTGAAGCCACAGCCCAAGCTGTACATTGGCCTGTTTCAGCCATGGCTAGAGCAGCTGGGACACAGGGCACCAAGTCCCTAGACTGCACACAGCATGAGGACCCTGGTCCCAGCCCAAGAAACCACTTTTTCTTCTAGGCTTCTGGGCCTATGATGGGAGAGGCTGCCATGAAGTTCTGTGACTTGACCTGGAGACATTTTCCCCATGGTCTTGGAGATTAACATTAGGCTCCTATCTACATATGCAAATTTCTGTAGCTGGCTTGAATTTCTCCCCAGAAAATGTTTTTTTTTTTCTATCACACTGTCAGGCTGGAAATTTTCCAAACTTTTATGCTCTGTTTCCCTTTTAAAACAGAATGTTTTTAACAGCACCCAAGTCACTTCTTGAATGTTTTGCTGCTTAGAAATTTTTTCCACCAGATACCCTAAATCATCTCTCTCAAGTGCAAAGTTTCACAAATGTCTAGGGCAGGGGCAGAATGCCTCCTGTCTCTTTGCTAAAACATAACAAGAATCACCTTTGCTCCAGTTTCCAACAAGTTCCTCATCTCCATCTGAGACCACCTCAGCCTGCACCTTATCATTCATATCACTATCAGCATTTTCATCAAAGCCATTCAACAGGCCTCTAGGAAGTTCCAAACTTTCCCACATTTTCCTGTCTTTTTCTGAGCCCTCCAAACTGTTCCAGCCTCTGCCTCCAGTTCCAAAGTCGCTTCCACATTTTTAGGTATCTTTTCAGCCATGCCCACTCCAATTTACTGTATTAGTTCATTTTCATACTGGTGATAAAGATATATCCAAAACTGGAAACAAAAAGAGGTTTAATTGAACTTACAGTTCCACTTGGCTGGTAGGCCTCAGAATCGTGGCAGGAGATGAAAGACATTGCTTACATAGTAGCAGCAAGAGAAAAATGAGGAAGAAGCAAAAGCAGAAACCTCTGATAAACCCAACAGATCCCATGAGACTTATTCACTATCACAAGGATAGCATGGGAAATCAGCCCCCATGATTCAACTCCCTCCCTGGGGAGGTGTTGTCCCTCCTACAATACGTGGGACTTCCGGGAGATAAACTGAGTTGAGATTTCAGTGGAGAAACAGCCAAACCATATCAAATAATGAATATTTTTTCATGTAACTGTTGGCCATTCATATGTCGTCTTTTGAGAAACGTCAATACCAATCTTTTGCCCATGTTAAATCAGATTAATTTTTTGCTTTTAAATAGTTTGAGCTTCCTATATATTCTGGTTATTAATCCCTTCTCATGGATAGTGTGCAAATATTTTTCCCCATTCTGTAAGTTGTCTCTTCACTTTGTTAATTGTTTCCTCTGCTGTGCAGAAGCTTTGTAGTTTGATGTAATCCCATTTTTCTATTTTTGCTTTGGTTACTTGTGCTATTGAGATCTTATGGAGTAAATCTTTGCCCAGACCAATGTCCTGGAGATTTTCCCCCGATATTTCCTTCTAGTAGATTCATAGTTTAGTTCTTAGATTTAAGTATTTAATCAATTTTGGTTGGATTTTTATATGGTGAGAGATGAAGGTCTAGTTTAACTTCTTCTGCCTGTGGATACCTAGTTTTCCAGCACCACTTATTGAAAAAGACTGTCCCTCCCCCTTTGTATTTCTTGGTGCATTTGTCAAAGATGAGTTGGCTGTAAATGTGTGTATGTATATCTGGATTCCCTATTCTGTTTCATTGTTCTATGTGTCTATTTTTATATGAGTACCATGATGTTTTGGTTACTATAATTTTATAGTAAGTTTTGAAATCAGGTAGTGTGATACCTTCAGTTTTGTTTGTTTTGTTTTTTCTCAGTATTACTCTGACTATTCAAGGTCTTTTGTGGTTCCATATACATTTTAGAATTTTTTTTTCTGTCTCTGTGAAGAATGTCATTGGTATTTTAATAGGGATTGTATTGAATCTGTGCATTGCTTTGGATATTATTGTCAGTTTAACAATATTAATTATAATATTAATTTTATTTCTTTTCAGAGTTTTATAGTTTTCCTTATATTGACCTTGCACTTCTTTGGTTAGATTAATTTCTAGGTATTTTGTATTATTTGTAGCTATTGAAAATGCAATTGCCTTCTTGATATCTTTTCAGATTGTTTACTGTTTGTATATATAAATGGTACTGATTTTTACATGTTAATGTTTGTATCCTGCAAATTTACTGAATTTATCAGTTCTAATAGATTTTGGTGGCATCTTTAGTTTTTTCTAGGTATAAAATCATGTCATCTGCAAACAAGTTTAATTTGACTTCTTTCTTTCCAATTCAGATGGTATTCATTTCTTTTCTTTTTTTTTTTTTTTTTTGGCCTAGGAATTCCAGTCAAGACTTCCAATGTTATGTTGAAAAAAAGTGGTGAAAGGGGGCATCCCTGTGTTCCGGTCCTTAAAGAAAAGGCCTTCAATGTTTCCCCATTCAGTACAATGTTAGCCGTGGGTTTGTCATATATGGCCTTTATTATTTTAAGGTGTGTTTCTTTTATACCCATTCTGATGAGGATTTTCATCATAATGAATGCTGAATTTTATCAAATGCTTTTATGGCATCTGTTCAAATAACCATACAGTTTTTGTTGTTGATTCTGTGAATGTGATGTATCACACTTATTACTTTGCATATGTTAAGCCATCATTGCATTCCTGGAATGAATCCCACTTGATCATGATGAATGATCTTTATGATTACTGTTTAAAATCCGTTTACTAGTCTTTTGTTAAGGATTTTGTGCATTTATGTTCATCAGTGATATTGGCCTGTAATTTTCTTTTTTTCTTGTTGTGTTCTTGTCTAGTTTTGGTTTCAGCATAATGCTGGCCTCATAGAGTGGGTCTGGGAGTGTTCCTTCCTCTTCAGTTTTTTTTTTAAGAGTTTGAGTAGAATTGATATTAGTTTATTATCTTTAAATGTTTTGCAGAATTCATCAGTGAAGCCATCAGGTCCTGAACTTTTTATTATGGAAGGCTTTTTATTATGACTGATCTCATTATTCAATACTGGTTTTTTGAGGTTTTCTATTTCTTCATAGTTTACTATTCATCAGTTGTACATGTCCAGAAATCTGTCTATTTCTTCTAGGTTTTCCAATTTGTGGATATACAGTTGTTCATAATACTGTCTAAAGATTCTTTGTGTTTCTGAGGTCTCATTTATTGTATCTCCTTTTTCATTACTGAATTTATTTCTTTGGGTCTTCTTTTTTTCTCAGTCTAGCTAAAGGTTAGTCAATTTTGTTTATCGTTTCAAAAAACTAACTTTTTGTTTCATTTACCTTCTATATTTTCTGCTCGATTTTATTTATTTATGCTCGGATTTTTATTATTTATTTCCTTCTACTGATTTGGGGCTTGGTTTGTTCTTGCTTTTCTAGTTCTTTCAGGTGCACTGTTAGGTTGTTTATTTGAAGACTTCCTACTTTTTGATACATGTATTTATTATCATAAGCTTCCCTTTTAGGACTGTTTTTGATGTATCCCACAGATTTTGGTATGTTGTATTTTTATTTGTATTGGTTTTGAGAAATTTTAAAAATTTCCTTCTTAATTTCCTCATTGACCCATTGGCCTTTCAGGAGCATGTTGCTTAATTTTCATGTGTTTTTATATTTTCTGAGGTCCCTCTTGTTACTGATTTCTAGTTTTATTTCATTGTGGTCAGAAAAAAAAACAGTTTATGTGATTTTTATTTTGTTTAATTTGTTCAGACTTGCTTTGTGTCCTAACATGTGGCCTATCCTGGAGGATGTGTCATGTGCTGATGAGAAGATCGTGTATTCAGCAGCAGTTGGGTATAATGTTCTACAAATTTCAGTCAGGCCTATTTGATCTATTTAACTGTGGTGTTTCTTTGTTGATTTTCTGTCTGGATGATCTGTCCATTACTGAGAGTGAGATGTTAAATATCCTATTAATATTATACAGCAGTCTATCTCTTCCTTTAGATCTATTAATGTTTGATTTATATACTTGGAAGCTCTGATGTTAGTAGCATAGATATTTACAATTGTTATATCCTTTGCCAAATTGACCCTTTTATAATTATATAGTGACCTTCTTTAACCTTAGTTTTTTTAGTTGAGTTTATCTAAGTATAGCTACTTTTGTTTTTTATTAGTTTCCAGTTGCATGGAATATTTTTTCCACCCCTTCACTTTCAGCTTATGTGTGCCTTTATAGGTGAAGTGAGTTTCTTGAAGGCAGCATATAGTTGGGTCTTGTTTCTTTATCAATTCAGTCACTTTATGACTTTTAATTGGAGAATTTAGACCATTTATAGTTAGTGTTTTTATTGGTAAGTAAGGACTTGCTACTGCCATTTTGTTGCCTATTTTCTGGTTGTTTTGAGACTACTCTCTTCCTTTCTCAGTCTAGTTTTTTTTTTCATGTTTAAGTGATTTTCCCTGGTAGAATGTTTTAATTTCTTGGTTTTTATTTTTGCTGAATATGTTATAGGTTTTTGCACTGTAGTTACCATTAGGCTTACAAAAAAAATAGATATCATAAGTTATTTTAAATAGATGACAGTTTACCTTAGATAAAAAGGCAGAAACAAAGGCAAAACCACACATACAAAAAACACTACACTTTATCACCCTCATATTTTGAGTTTTAGTTGTCTCCATTTGCATATTTTTATATTACATATCTTTTAATAAGTTGCTGTAGCTATTATTGTTTTTGACAGATGTGTCTTTTGGGCTTTATTATCAGAGTTATAAGTAGATTGCACACAACCATTATAGGAATAGAGTATTCTGGATTTGTCTACATACTTAATTCTACCAGTAGGTTTTATACCTCGAAAAGTTTTCTTTTTGTCCATTAATTATTTTTCTATTTCAGATTGAAGAGCTCCCTTCAGCATTTCTTGTATGACAGATCTGCTGGTGGTGAATTCACTCAACTTTTGCCTGTCTGGGAAAGATTTTATCTCTCTTTCATGGTTGAAGAATCATTTTGTGGTGAATGCGCTCAACTTTTTCTTGTCTGGGAAAGACTTTATCTCTCTTTCATAGTTGAAGAATAATTTTGTTGGACACAGTATTCTTGGATGGCAGATTTTCTTTTTCTTTAAACACTTTGAAAATGTCATTCCATTCCCTCCTGAATACACCTATGCCTTTGTTTTGAAGGATTAATTATTTTTTCAGATTTCCTCTGACAGGCTTGTTTTGTTTTTTAGTGGATATATTTGACTAGCAAATCTTTACCACTAGGTCACAGCCTTCTTTACGGCCCTTTTGGTTTCTTAAGTCCAGGTTCACCTCGGCTTTGGTAAATGATCAGAGTGCTGTTGGTTTTGAATGGGCGAGGTCCCAAAGGGACCTGGTAGTGTGGGAAGTCTAGCTAGGAGTTTATGCACAAGGAAACTATGAAACAAATTTTCTATGGTATGATGCTTCTGAGCAGCCACTCTGATTTGATGTCTTCTTTGCCATATGGCAGAATAGTGTTTCCAGGGCTGGGGATAGTAGTTCCACTTCCCTCCTTTGTCTCTGACTGTCCTCTGCTATATTTCTCCCTTCAAGGAGCCACAAGGCTTCCCATAGGTTAAGACAATGACAGATCTCCTCTCAAGAAAGCCAAGATGGTAGAAAAGCTGGTTGGCCATCTCAATCTCATTTTTTCTTTTGTAGAAATCACGAGTTGGAGAAGATTTTTCAGGTGCTAGTTGCCAGGCAGAATGGGGGAAAGGGCATTATGGACGTAGAAGTCTGATTCTCCTACCATCTGTTCAAAGTACTCTCATTTCTCTGTGGTGCCAGGATCTGTCATATTTGATTCTGGGTTGTTTCTGTACATTTGTTTTTGGTTTTCTAACAAGGAGGTGGGGTAATAATACCAGCTTGCTTCTATGCCACCATTTAAACTGGAAGTTTAAGATCACTTTGTCTCAGACAAATACTAATCTTCTTAAAATAAGTATATAATGTGTGAGAATAGATTACTTTATCGAAGAAAAGCAAATGTAAGTCTCTATCTCCTAGAGAAATGAATTTATTTTCTCACTTTTAGCCTTCCATTGAAAAAAAACAGTATGCCAAAGCCAGCCTAGTTATTATTCTGCACCCTTAAGACATATTTCAGTGATGAAGTTGACAAGTTATACTCAGATTTTTTTCAGCTATAAAACTGTGCTATTATAAAGATGAAGCCTGTAAGAATCTTTCAAAAGGTAGAATTCAATCATGTAACTCATTAATTCTACACAAAAAGTCACATCAAAGACAGATATGTATTTTTTATAATTTAAAAAATGTCTTATAAAAAAAAGGAAAAAAGGCCAGGCATGGTGGTTTATGCCTATAATCCCAGCACTTTGGGAGGCTAAGAAAGGTGGATTATTTGAGTTCAGGAGTTCAAGACCAGCCTGGATAACATGGCAAAACCCTGTCTTTATTTTAAAAAATACAAAAAATACTAGCTGGGTTTGGTAACATGTGCCTGTAGTCCCAGCTATTTGAGAGGCTGAGGTGGGAGGATCACTTGAGCCTGGGAGGTAGAGGTTATAGTGAGCCATGATTATACCACTGCCCTCCAACCTGGGCAACAGAGAAAGACCCTATCTCCAAAAGAGAAAAAAAAGAAAGAAAATCAAACCAGCTAATGTATTGTTAATAGCAAGAAATATTATTTAAAATAACAGTAGCTTCAAATACAGTGGTATTGGTAGCTCTGTCCTTTTATTTAAAGGAGTTTATGTTAGTTTAAATTATATTAAAATCTTTGAATATTTAGTTCAAAATACTTATACACTGTCTATATAAAAAACCAAGCAATAGATTACTTAGGAAATTTGTACTTTGAAATAAATGTGAATTTCTGACAGCGGACTCATTCCCTCACTCACTCCACTCCTTCCATGCTGGCCTCTTTTTTTTTTTTTTTTTTTTGGCTTCCAGGGAATCTCCTGCCTCAGAGCCTTTGCTTTGCATTTTCTCTTTCCTCTCTTGGACACTTGTCCCCTAAAGACTCACATGGCTCATCCTCTCACTTTCTTCAGATCTTCACGTAAATATCACCTTCTGAAGGAGGCCTTCTTTGACTCTGCTATGGTTTGGATACTTGACCTCTCTAAACTTCATGTTGAAATATGATTTCCAATGTTCAGGGTGGGGCCTAGTGGGAGGAGTTTGAGTCATGGAGGTGGATCCATTATGAATGGCTTGGTACCACTTTTGAGTTCTTCTTCTATTAGTTCCTAACAGCTGGTTGTTAAAAAGAGCCTGGCACTTCGATCTTTCTCTCTCACTTATTTTCTCACCATGTGATCTCTGCACATGCCAGCTCCACTTCTCCTTCTGCTACAAATGGAAGCAGTCTGAAACTCTCACCAAAGGCAGATGCTGACAGCATGCTTTTTGTACAACCAGCAGAACCAGGAGCCAAATAAACCTCTTTTCTTGTAGAACCTGCAGAACCATGAACCAAATAAACCAGTTTTTAAATAAATTATCTAGCCTCAATTCCTTTATAACAACACAAAGACAGATGCCCTCAATATTCTCTACTCCCATTCCCTGCACTATTTTTCCTCATGTATTTATCCCTTTCTAATGCATTACATTTATCTTTCTAATGTATTACATATTTTACTTCTTTATTACAATTCAGTAAATATGTATTGCAAGTAAATGAAAGGAAGGAAGGTAGGGATCCCAGTGACATACATTTTAGTTGAGTGGCTTTGTAGGCACTATGTGGCTCTGAGTCTATAATGCTGGTGGCAGCTTCTTACTCCAGTTCATAGCTAAGGAGGTGTGATGCTGGAATCAAATGTTTGGAATAGTGTCTTCCTGACTCCCCAGCTTTCTGAAGGTTGCAGAAGTAGCCCTTTCTTGGGTGAGCTAGTTCTTGGTTGATATTCTGGAAGTCGATCTTGGAGACATAGCCTAAAACCAGCTCTTCCCCATGATCAACCTCTTTCTCCTCAGGTTAGCCTAATGTTTCCTGATACCTACAACTGAGCCCCAACTAATAAAGTATTCTATCCCCCATTTTACAACAAAAAAGCTAAGTATCGGGAACATTAATTATTGACAACAATAAGTCAAACCCATGTTTATATGATCCCACAAACAAAATGAACTGTAAGATACTACAAAGGATATGGACAAATAGCCAGATGGAATATATTCATAGGGCAAGGTATGTGGGAAGGGGAGTGAGGTTTCCATGCCCTCTGTGGGTGTGCTGCCCTCCAGACACCTCCGCATGTTCAGCAATCCAGAAGCCTTTCTGAACCCTTTCCTTTTGGGGTTTTTGGAGGGTTCATTGCATACGCATGATTGATTACTTTGTTAGCCATTGGTGATCAACTTAACCTTCAGCCTTTCTCTTCTGCTTGCAGGAGTTGAGGAGTAGGGCTGGAAAGGCTGAAGCTCCCAACTCTCTAATTATATCTTTCCAGTGACCCCCATCCTGAAGCTACCTAGGTGCTTTTAGCCACTGTTATCTCAGTAACATACAAAACAAAACAAAACAAAACCATGCTTATCACTCAGGAGATTCCAAGTATTTTAGGAGCTGCATGCCAGAAAATGGAATGACGATCAAATATATATTTCACAACGTTACGAAACAATTCTAGATTCCTCTGCCAATGGCTCAGGATATTTAAAACCTACTCAGTACAGGAAATTCCTCTTGTAATCCTCAGAAACATAGATTTTTGGAACTAATGGTAAATGTGTTCTTTTCAGCCCAGCTCTCTTTCTGGAATTCCTTGCCTCTTCTACCAATGCCTGTTAAGGGTGCTCCCAAAGACGATAAAATCTTGCTGCTCAATAGTTCAGTGTTTGGCATCATGTATAATGTATGATATTTTAGGAATGTTCAAGAAACATTGCAGTGGAAAACTCAAATTCAGTCACAAAAGTGGCTCTTTGGTTATAAAACATTCATTGTGGGTTTACAATCTATATTAGAATCAAATCTTCTTTCATCTGAAACTGGCTTGTTTTCCTTTTCCGGTTATTCAGTTGATGACATGTGATTTGGGACAATCAGGGGCTGAGAATCTGGTGGTTACTTCTAGTCTTTCGCACAATCTAAGGCAACTAAACTTTTTCCATGTTTAGTTATGTTTCGTGTATTTGTGGAGTTTGGTTTGAAATGGAAACTTTTTTTTGAGAAAACCATCTCAGAAAAAAACATGGACAGGGAAAATCCTATCCATTATTTACATAACATTATACAGACAAGCCAAGGACAGGCTGTTTCTCTGAAGAACTAAATCTGGAAACAGATTTCACAATGTAGAAAGCAAATGAAGTTGGAGAGAGCAGAGGATAACAGGGCCAATATATTTTGTTTTGTCTTTTTATTTTCAGAAATATTTGAAAGTTAGCAATGCAAAGTTATCAAACAATACATGGGTTAATTTTATTTCACTTTTATCATACTGTTTCGTTGTTGCTGTTGTTGTTGTTATTGAGACAGTGTCTCAATCTATCACCCAGGCTGGAGTGCAGTGTTGCAATCTCAGTTCACTATAGCCTCTGCCTCCCAATCTCAAGCAATCCTCCCACCTCAGCCTCCTGAATAGCTGGGACCACAGGCATCCACCATCACGCTCGACTATTTGTTTGTTTGTTCATTTTGTATTTTTCGTGGAAAGAGGGTTTTCACCAAAACCCTGTTTTGGTGAAACATGTTGCCCAGACTGGTCTCGAACGCCTGAGCTTAAGTGGTCCACCAGCCTCAGTCTCTCAAAGTGCTGGGATCACAGGCATGAGTCACTGCACCTCGCCCTGTGTTTTTTCTATTTATTTAAAGAGTCATTTCATAAGTTTTTAAAAAGCGGTCCAAAAAAGTAGAGAAGAAATAAATAGTCCCATCAAAGTTATAAATTAAATAGAGAAATTGTATAAAAGTTAATGAAAGATATGAGAGATTCTCTCTTTGCAATCGAAGTCGACATTAAATTTCCCACTGGTCAAATAGAAATCAGACCCTAATAACAAAGAGAATGCCCTGTAAGAACCACAGTTTCCTCTTATTTAATATAATCATTTAAAGATTTTAAAGAGTGGGGGCTAGAGAGAGAGAGAATAAAATCTTTGTTACCAATATATATTATATTTTTAAGAACTTTAAATTAGAAAATTATAGCTCCAGAAAAAAAACCGTTACATAAGATGTCATCCTCAACATATAATATACTAAGTATAAATAAGGAGGATAACTCCTGGAATGCACCAGGAAGATTCAGAGCAGAATTGCTATGAGTGTGCAGGGGTTGGGGAACAACCCTCTGTGTAGTCAGGCATGTATAAGGCAAGAAAGAAATTTCTAGGAAGAAGCTTCATGTTTGGATCTGTAAGATTTGCTAAAAGTCCCAAATTGTACATTTGTTGACTAATCATTAAATTCCACAGCCAGACACACTGCCACACAAATGATGGTTCAGTTAATATCTGTCAAACAGATATTAATTGCTTGATACTCCTGAAGTCTGCTGAATGCAGATGGACCTATCAACTCCTTTCTTCTTTCTTCTTGTCTAAATGGTGAAAGAACAAGCAGCACCATATTCTGACCATGAAGCAACAAGACAGTCTAAGGATGCTAGTGCAGAAAGATGCAAAAGATGTAGGTCTTTGAAGAAATCAAGGAACTGCTTCTCTGGATAGTTTGTTATACGACATTATTAAATGTTTTTAGGCTGTGCATAGTGGCTCACACCTGTAATCCCAGCACTTTAGGAGGCCAAGGCAGCAGATCATCTGAGGTCAGATGTCTGAGATCAGCCTGGCGAATATGGCAAAACCCTGTCTCTACTAAAATTAGCCAGGCATAGTGGTGTGCCCCTGTAGTCCCAGCTACTTGGAAGGCTGAGGCAGGAGAATAACTTGAACCTGGGAGGCAGAGGTGACAGTGAGCCAAGATCGTGCCACTGCACTCTAGCCTGGGCAACAGAGTAAGACTGCATCTCAAAAAAAAAAAAGTTTTTATGCTTTATTTCTGAAATCTATTATTCAGGTCATTTATTACATAGAGCAAAAAGCATTTCTAATTGATGTATTTCTTTTTCTCTTCTTTGCTTTCTTTTTAGCAATAGCAGTGAATGCAGCTGCCCACTTATGTACTTCTACTGATATACTTCTAGAAGGAGAAATTTTTATTTTTTCGAGATCCTCAAAAGTATACCCACTGTGATTTGATATCTCCTTCACCACAGCAGCCTAAAACAAAACAAACAAAATTGCTTGCTTCTTTATATCTGCAGTTCATCCTTTCATAGAAGTTTACCAATTCATACTTTCATACTTAATGGTGTAGGATCTACTTTTGACCTTATCTTTGGGATCTGCTCCAAGAGAAGTTTCTGCTTTAGAATTTTTTTGGCTCATAGATTTGTATTATCCTCAACATATCTTTTTTTTTTTTTTTTTTTTTTTGAGGCAGAGTCTCGGTCTGTTGCCAGGTGCCAGGCTGGAGTGCAGTGGCACAATCTCGGCTCACTGCAACCTCTGCCTCCTGGGTTCAAGCAATTCTCCTGCCTCAGCCTCCCAAGTAGCTGGGACTACAGGCACACACCACCACACCCAGCTAATTTTGTATTTTTGGTAGAGCCGGGGTTTCACCATGTTGGCCAGGATGGTCTCAATCTCTTGACCTGGTGATCTGCCCACCTCAGCCTCTCAAAGTGCTGGGAAACATATCTTTTTTAAATTTAACTAAATAATTGACATTAAAATAATTTTAACTGTTTAATTTCAACCAGCTTTTCTGGTTTAGCTATTACTAAGCTTTTGTCTTCAAAGTAATCACACTGCTACCCTGTGTTGTATAAATAATAACCTCTAAAATTTTCCTTAATAAACCATCTTTTTTCTGGATTCTTCCCTCAAATAATCACAAGTCATCATCTGTGCCAGTTATCAATTTATAGCATCCCAATTCCAAATTCACCTTTGTCCTGCTTTGTGATTCAGGAGCTGGACTATGTAAAGATTTCTCTTTTGTCAGTGGGTGCAATGTTAGGCTTTGTCAACAGAGGGCAGAAGAGGGACATTGCAGGAGGACGGGACTTTACCTGAATTTTGTGTGCCTTTTTGTTGCCAGAGCACTTGACAGCGAGCAGTGTGGGACACCCAGCGGCATTTGTGCTCCAGCGAGTTTTGCCAGCACCGCTGTAAAATTTTGTTAGCTCCTTGGTGGGTGGTTTCCCAGTGAGTTTCACCAGCATTCCAGAGGCATTCCCAGTTAGTTCACTGGTAACCCCAGGGCAGTTTCCAGCCACCCTGACCTTTGGGACCCCAGCAAATTTCTCTGCCATGAAGTGGCCCACACCCTCTCCATGGGAGTTTAGATCTCAACGTTGGCATCCTTGGGAGTCTTTTTTCTCCGTGGGTTCTTGGCCTCAGCTACAGAGGTAATAGTTCCTTCCAATATCCACTCTTATTGTATGCTGTAGACTTCTTCTCATTGTTTCATAGTTAATCCTATTATTAGTTAATTGTTAGTTCATTATAATAATTCTTTATATTTGAAATGTTCTTTCAAGTTACTGAGTAGTTTCTATCTCCTGACTGTAACCTGACTGACACGTGTCTAAGAGGTTCATAGGAATTCTGCATGGGGTTTCATGGACATTTGTCACAAATGTCAGGAGCTTACCACTTTCCAAACTAAATTAACCTACATGGTGGAATGTCAGGCATGTAAGGCCAAATAATCTAGTACATTAATTAATCAACATATATTATTTTGCAAAGATCCAGGAATCAGAAAAGACTCAAAGGAATTCGATTTCTATCATGGTAGACTTCCTTAAACCAATTAACACGTATTTTAATTATGTCTCAGAGACATGATTTTAAAGATCAGCCTGAGAGTTGAATTGTACATCTAAATGCTTTAATGTTTGGGGAAGTGTTTAGATACCAGAAGTAGACTCCACTGTTGCTTACAACGCAAGAGTTTGAAATTATTTTTCCCTCTACTGTCACTGAGCATATAGACAAACTGCTTTTTTAACCTATATCCTTTCAACCCACATACAATTGAATATCAGGATATTTAAATTTTTTAAGCTTATGCTGTTCTTTCTCAAGAATGACTAATAGTGGAGGAAATACTTGTAAACGATATATCTGATAAGGTATCTAATGTGGTATAGGATTTTCAGCATATTAAATACTCATACATCTCAACAATCAAATGACAACCCAATTAAAAATGGGCGAAGAATGTGCACAGAGATATTTCTGTAGAAGATATACAAATGGCCAAGAAGCACATGAAAAGATACTCAATATTATTTAGTCATTTGGGAAATGCACATTAAAACCACAATGAGATACCATTTTACATCCACTGAGATCGATTTTTTTTTTTTTTTTTTTTTTTTTTTTGAGACTGAGTCTCATTCTGTCATCCGGGCTGGAGTGCAGTGGTGCAATCTCGGCTTGCTGCAACCTCCGCCTCCCAGGTTCAAGTGATTTTCCTGCCTCAGCCTCCCAAGTAGCTGGCATTACAGGCATGCACCACCATGCCCAGCTAATTTTTGTATTTTTAGTAGGGACAGAGTTTCACCATGTGGGCCAGGCTGGTCTCAAACTCCAGACCTCAGGTGATCTGCCCACCTGGACCTCCCAAAGTGCTGGAATTACAGGTGTGAGCCACTGCACGTGGTCTGAAATGGATTTAACTTTAAAAAACAGAAAGTAACAAGTGTTGGTAAGGATATGAAACACTGGAGCCCTGATACATTATTAATAGCAATGTAAAATAATGCAGCTGCTGTGGAAGAGTTTGGCTGTTCCTCAATGAGTTAAACATAGAATTACCCTATGATACAGCAATTTTACTCCTAGATATATACCCCAAAAAAACTGAAAAAAGAGGGTCAAGCAGAAATTTTTGTACACAAATGTTCATAGAAACACTATTCATAGTAGAAAAGCAGAAACAACACAAATGTCCACGAATTAATGAATGCATGAACAAAATATGGTAAGCCATTTAATGCAATATTATTCAGCTATTTAAAAAAATCACGCTTCAACGTGAGTGAAACTAAAACGCTGCATGTTTTAGAGCAACGTGCTGCACATGCTGCAATGTGGATGAATCTAAAAAACGTTATGCTAAATATATTAGTCCATTCTTGCATTGCTGTGAAGAAATACCCTGAGACTGGGTAATTGACACAGAAGAGAGGTTTAGCTCATGGTTGAGGAGGCTGTACAAGAAGCATGGCAGCATCTACTTGGCTTCTGGGACGGCCTTGGGAAACTTTCGGCCATGGCAGAAGGCGACCGGGAAGCAAGCACATCTTAGTGGCTGAAGGAGGAGGCAGAGAGCAAAGTGGGAGGTACTACACATTTTTAAACAACCAGGTCTCATGAGAACTCACTCGCTATCATGAGAACAGCAAGAGGGAAATGTACCCCGACAATCTAATCACCTCCCAACAGGCCCCTCCTCCAACACTGGGGATTACAGTTCGACATGGGGTTTGGGCAGGGGCACAGATCCAAACCATAGCACCAAGTGAAAGAATCCAGACACAGAAAAACACATATTGTATGATTCTGTTTATATGAAATACACACAATAGGTCAATCCATAGAAAAGCAGTCACCAGGGGCTACAGGGAGGAGGAAATGCGAAGGGACTGCTTAACAGGTTCCCTTTGGGGTCATGAACATGTGTGGAACTAGATGCTGGTGACTGTAACACAACGTGGTAAATGTATTAAGTGCCCCTGAATTGTACATTTAAAATAGTAAAAATGGTGATTTTTATCCTATGTGTATTGTACTGTAATAAAATGTAAAATGGTAGATTATGAGAGGGAAGGAATTGGAGAAGGAAAACATGGACATTTCTTTCAGAATTTTTGCTGCGAAGGGGAGTTGATAAATGGTGAAGTGGATATAGAGCCAAGGGAAAGGTTTTAAAATATTGAAGATAGTTGCATTTTTTAATTATTAAGTAGATGCTACTGAATGACTGAACAAATGTATGACTACCAGACAGGCAGAGAGCGTGTCAGAGCTCACCTCAGGATGAATAGATGAAGACTGACACTGATTCTTCAGAGCCCTAACAAATGACATCATGACCCACTTTTTCCACTGACACTCATGGCCCCACTATGCTAAAGAAGTGAATTATGGCACTAGGAAAGCAATATAAAATCTAGGAAAGCAATATAAAATATAGATGACCATGAAAACTAACTGACGCATTGCTTAAAAAAGCAATTAGATTTCACCCTAATTTGTCTTCTTCTAGTGAGACAGTAGATAAAGCTCACTCATATGTGCTAATAGCAAGTTGTATGAGTGAGAAATCCTATTCCAATAGATACACTGTTGGTGAATATATCAGATGAATAACTCATAGAATTAGATGGTTACATATAAATATGCTCTGATAAACTCGAGATGCTGGTTGAAAATATTCTGTGAATCTTTTCTTAGAAATATTCTTAGACATCTGCTTATTGACGATTCCCATTATAAAACTGTTAAAATTATTATTCATGTCTCCATCTAATTATTTTACTTTTCTAAATCCTTTTATTGTGGAGAGTTTCTATAATAAACATATGCAAATGTAGAGAGAAATATATACAAAGGTAGAAAGAGGATTAAAATGATCCTCCATGTATGTATCACCCAAGTTCAACAACTGTCAACCCGCAGCCAATCTTGTTTTGTATATAACTCCATCCATTCCTTTTCCTACTTCTTTCCTACTGGGGATTACAGAGAGGGACTCTTTGTTTCTTTCTTTTTTTTTTTTTTTTTTTTTGAGACAGAGTCTTGCTCTGTCGCCAGGGGCCAGGCTGGAGTACAGTGGCGTGATATTGGCTCACTGCAACCTCTGCTGCCCGGGTTCAAGCAATCCTCCTGCCTCAGCCTCCCGGGTAGCTGGGACTACAGGCGTGCGCCACCATACCCAGCTAATTTTTTTTTTGTATTTTTAGTAGTGACGGGGGTTTCACCATGTTGGCCAGGATGGTCTCGAACTCTTGACCTCGTGATCCGCCTGCCTTGGCCTCCCACAGTGCTGGGATTACAGGCTTGAGCCACCGTGCCCAGCCTTCTTGGGGACTATTTTGAAGTAAATCCCAGATAATGTATCATTTTACCTGTAACTATGTTAGTATGGATCTTTCAAGCCTAAGGCCATTCTTTAAAAATATATCCGCAATACCATTTTCACATAAAAAGTAAATAATAATTGCTAAATATCAATTTAAACTGACCTTCCACTATCTAGTTGACAAAAAGTTTGCCCAATGTGAAAACTTATATTCTGCAACTTAAAATTCTATCAGTGGTTGAAGTAATACTGACATACATTGAATATAGTTAATTTCCGATAAAAAGTACAGTTCATATAAAAAGAGTTTTATGTCAAATGTAATTTAGCCAATGAAGAGTAATTGATTCTGGAAAATCCAGATAAACAGGCTATAGCTAGTACTACTCAATAGTGTATCAAAGAGGAAAGGAGCTAACTAGAAAGTTCTATCCACCTACCTATCTATCCTGATCATTTTATTGAGATGTTTGGCGACTACCCTATATGGACTTAGCATGACCAAAGAGAGATGCTGTTTGGTTTTAAAGGCAGCATCTTGGAGAGAGAGATAATAGTTTTCTAGGATTCATTAAACTCATCAAAGACTAAACATTTCAGATAAAATGAAATGCTGCCTTCCAAGGAAACTCATATTGTCAGGGAACCAAAAGTCTCCAGATCTTAGGGAACTGTAAGTTTTGAGATTAAACATGTAAATTCAGTTTTTCAACTGCGAAGGTAGTGACTCTGAAAATAAAAGACTTTAAACTGGCCTTACAAGTATTTATTTACAGGTCTTGATTTTTTTCCCATAGTTTATGTTTTTAAAGAGGAATTGAATGTATGATTAGGCTTGGAAGAACACATTTAGTGGGAGACATACCAGAATGGTAGAAGAAGAAAAGGAAGAGGAAGAAGAAGAAGGAAGAAGAGGAGGAAGAAGAAGGAGGAGGAGGAGCAGGAGGAGGAGAAGGAGGGAAAAAAGTGTTTAGAAGTGAAGTTTATAGGAGGGAAAATTCTCTGAATGAAATTATAAAATGGTACTCTATGAAAGACAACTTATATGACATAGAATATTGAACTATATGGAGGGAGGTAACAGACATTAACTTTTGTGCTCCCTACATTTCATATTTCTTTGAACCAGGTAAGTGCTTGTATCAGTGAGGATTAGAGTCAGCTACATATAACAGGAAAAAAATGACAGGACTTTATTTCTCATTTATATAAAATAAGTCTGGAGATAGCCAATTGAGGGTTTATGAGGCAACTCTACAAAGTTGTTACATACTCAGATTTGTCCATATCACTGCATTATTATCCTTAGTTTAACCTTTGTCCTTATTGCCCAAAATGGCTGCTGGAGCACCAGCCATTTCATCTACATTCCAAGCAGCAAAATAAAGAATGAGAAGAAAGAAAGGCTGCTCCATTTCATAGCAATCTTCTAGTAATGCCCACATAAAATTTAACTAAAACATATTCTCTTGGCCACACCTAAATGCAAGAGATACTGGAAAATGTAATCATTTAGCTGGGTGCCACATGGCAAACTAAAAACAAAAAGGTAAAAAAGGCAAAGATGTTGGGAAACAATTCTCAGCTTTTGCCATAGAACTCAGTAAAGAATTAAGATCAATTAAGGAGAGAGAATAAGTGCATTTCAGGAGAAAAAAATAGTAAATATGTAGAGGAAAATAAGTGTGTGATTAGAGCTGGGCATTGTGGCTCACACCTCCAATCCCAACACTTTGGGAGGCAGAGGTAGGAGGGTTGCTTGAGCCTAGGAGTTTGAGGCCAGCCTAGGCAACAGGGAGAGTTTGTCCCTACCGAAAATTAGCCAGGCATGGTGGCTGCACGCCTGTAGTCCCAGCTATTTGGGAGGCTGAGGAAAGAGGATCACTTGAGACAGGAGGTCAAGGCTAGAGTAATCTGTGATCGCTACTGCACTCCAGCCTGGGCAAAAGAGCAAGGCTCTTTAACCATTATTTACTGAGATCACATAACATGCCAAACACTATGCTAGATCCTTTATACACATCATCGCATGTTATAAACAACACAACACTGAAGGGGTAGATACAATTAACCTGACTTTACAAATAAGAAAACTCAGCCTTAGAGGTTGGGCAACTTGCCGGAGGTCACACAGCTACTAGATAGAAGAGCCATGATGTGAACCCAGGTCTACTCGTTTCCAAAGTCTATTTTTTTTTTATCCTCTTCACCTACTAGGGTTGGACAACAATATAAAATAATAAAGAAAATAAAAATATATTTAAAGTAATTTAAAAATAAATCAAAGAAAAATCTTCAGTGTGGTTTACATAGTCACAGCCTTGGAATTACCTGAAGCTGTTAAAAACGCAGACCTCCCCAGCCCCACCCCAAACTACTAAATTTGAATCTGATTTAACTAAGATCTCAAGGTGAGTAGTGAGCCCATTATAATTGGAGAAATGTCACTCTCTACCACCCTACCATAAATATGTCAGATCTCACTGATAACAAAACCCCAACTTTAGTCTTAGGGACTAAGTTGAGTTTCTATAATACACTGATTCCTCATGTGTCATTAGCAAATAGAATAATGATTTCCAAAGGGCATGGACGTTACCTTGACTCACGTGTCACTTTTTTTCCCAGCACATTAATTTTTTTATCCCATCAAGTTAATGTAAAACACATTAGCGGCCAGTTGCCGTGGCTCGCATGTGTAATTCTAGCACTTTGGGAGGCCAAAGCGAATGGATCATGAGGTCAGGAGTTTGAGACAAGCCTGGCCAACATAGTGAAACCCTGTCTACTAAAAATACAAAAAAATGTGGCTCAAGCCTGTAATCCCAGCACTTTGGGAGGCCGAGGCGGGTGGATCACGAGGTCAACAGATCGAGACCATCCTGGTCAACATGGTGAAACCCCGTCTCTACTAAAAATTACAAAAAGTTAGCTGGGCACGGTGGCGCGTGCCTGTAATCCCAGCTACTCAGGAGGCTGAGGCAGGAGAATTGCCTGAACCCAGGGGGCGGAGGTTGCGGTGAGCCGAGATTGCGCCATTGCACTCCAGCCTGGGTAACAAGAGCGAAACTCCGTCTCAAAAAAAAAAAAAAAAAAAAAAAAATACAAAAAAATTAGCCGAGCATAGTGGCAGCCACCTGTAATCCCAGCACTCAGGAGGCTGAGGCAGGAGAATCGCTTGAACCTGGGAGATGGAGTTTGCAGTGAGTTGAGATCGCACCATTGCACTCCAGCCTGGGCTATACAGCGATACTCTGTCTCAAAAACAAAACAAAACACCACCAACAACAAAACATTAACACAGCCGAGCATCTAGCCACGGAGATGCTCAGTACTAAGTACTGTACATAGTGCCCATTCACCATACAGTACTAAGTACTGTACACAGTCCCATTCACTTCAAGTTAGCTCTTGGCTCACTTTAGCTCCATGTTGTATCTTTGAAGTGCTTACTGCAGCAAGCACTTAATCTCTGCATGTGACGTTTTTCTCATAGCTGAGCAACTTTTACTTTTTCTTATACCCCTTCCACCAAGCACATTCACCCTCTTTGTAGTAAAAACACTATATTTGCTATAATGTTTCCTTGATTGGTGGCAATTTAACATGTCTTTTTAGGTTTGCAATGATTCTTAATAGGATTGTTGGCACTTTTGTTAGTTGCATTGGTTTTAAAAAATCTATCTCAACCCTATTTTCTCTGTTTGCCCAATAACTTTTCCAAGCAATTCTGCAAAATGAAAGGAACAATGTATATTGTATTAAAACAAAAATGTCTGCATTCTAGAATGGCGAGAGGATTTCAGAGTACACACTAACCTTCTGCTTTTAGAAAACACCCATTATTCTTTCTTTCTTTCTTTCTTTCTTTCTTACTTTCTTTCTTTCTTTTTTTTTTTCCTGTTTTTGGAGATAGGGTTGCTATGTTGCCCAAGCTGGACTTGAACTCCTGGGCTCAAGCCATCTTCCCGTGTAGCTGGGACGCTGGGATGACAGGTGCACACTACCGTATCCAGCTAGCACCCATTATTCTCAAATATGCGGCAAAATTATGGACAGATCATGGGCTTGACAATAGAGAAAATTTATCAAAATACTCACTGAGAAAAATTCCCAGCTAGAGTTAAAAATGCTCCCAGTATTGAAATACTAGGATGATGGAATTTTCTGAGAAAAGCCCAAGCGATTAACATAGACCTTGACCCAGCTTCCGCCTCTGAGGCTTCCCCTGGCCACTTCTGTCCTTGATAAACTCACATTTCCATCTGGCCCAGAGACTACTCCCCTCTTATCCCTGGACTCACTCTTGGCCCCTGGCGATTTTTTATTGCTGATACATAACTGCCTGAGCAGACCCTTAGCCTAGTCATAATAAGGATGCTTGCAGCCGCTCTCTGAAGTCCTGCCTCAAACCCCAAACCTGAACTCAAACCTTAAAACTCAAACCTCAGCGTCTGCTTGAAGCTAAGACTATGACTGAATGAAATCTATGGTTTCTAAGGCTTACAAAAATCTCTCTCTTTCTTTCCTTCTCTCTGTGTCACACACACACACACCACACACACACGCAACCCCCACACACACTTATTATCACTAATTAATATCTAGTGAATTAAGAATTGTTTCAAATAATGACATTTTGTCTAGTGCCAAATTGTTTCAAATAATGACATTTTGTCTAGTTGGATAGACAACAGTAAGTATGGACAAGATACCGTTGGTGCTAGAAGGAAAGCCAGAATCTACAAATTGTTTAGTCACTTTCAGTCCATTTTTCTTTGCTTACCCTGAAACCTTAAAGACACTATTCAGTCTTTCTGAACTTTTTTCTTTGATCACCTTTAGAAACCTCATGCAACTAATATTTTATACTTGATTTTTATTTAAATAAAATTTTTTTTAAAATCTGGTGCAACGTATTTAATACCCATCCTCCCTAACATTGAAACGTCTGTTTTCTTGTCTTATTCTTCTCTTCATGTAACTCCTCCTAATTACTATAATTATTTTATTGTGATAGAGTATCCTGTTTTAAAAGTTACCAGTTCAGAAGAACACGTCTACAAAAGTCTATGTAAATCTTAAACAAATCTGCTACTGTTTTATCATCTTTTTCCATAACAATACTTTTTTTCTCTCTTTTTCTATGACAGTTTTTATCTCGCAAAAAAAACTCTCAGTTGTGTGTGTGGAGGGAGGCATTATCATAAAATCGCATGGTACAGACAGGGCACAGCTGTTTTTTACAAATATACTCAAGACAGTGGCAACAACTAGTCTCTCAGACAGTGATTTCCCCAAATCATACCAGTCATCAACTGAGTAGTCAGAAAAGGAAAAGCAGATCATTTGCAACTGAAGAAAGACAAAATCTGTAATTGAAATCTGTCCTCTCATGGTTTTAGTCAAATAAATTCACAATTACTAAATTTGACAAATGCACATTCATCAGATAAGTATTTCCAGGGAGAAGAGATACTGTGGCTAACTCCTGCAATAAGAAATTTAACTTGACATTTTAATACAGGGAGATGGATGAGTATGTTGATAAGAGGAGACTCCAAGCCAGAATAAAACATACACCCTGTTCAAAAGGATCAAATCCAGCAGTTTCAGGGTTTAGGATTGTATGTGAAGAAACTATATTAAAATCTACAAATGGGAAGGTGGGCTGAGTTGAGGCCTCTGAGTAAGAATAAACAGTTTAAGAGAAAAGAAATGTAGTACCTTGGGAGGTACCTTAGGGTAGGGGAACAGCATGCAAGACAGAGGAAGAGGGAGAGAGAGAGAATAATTTTCGAATACAGTCACAGAACAGGATACGGTCAAAATGGGGAGTAGAGTATCCGGTATTTACTGCTGTTCTTATGAACTAAATATCTGACAAATATTTGCCATACCTTACTGGATATTTCATTCTGCAGAAAGTAGATAAAACTAGAGTAATAACTGCCATTTCTTAAGTACTCAGTTCCAAGCACTATACTAAGCAATTTGTATATGTGATCCTATTGAATTATTTCAACCATCAAATATTATCCTCATTTTAGAAATAAAGAAATTAAAGCCCAGAGACATTAATTACACACGTTAAAACAGCTAGGAGGTAGAAGAGAAGAATTTGAATCCAAAGCCAATGTTCATAATCATCCCTCAAAAGTACAAAAATAAAAGTCTTAAGGAAAAGGTAAGCCTCTTGATTTTAATGTTAGAATCAGACTTGCTGCTAGAAATTAGGAAAAGAGAATTGTTTTTATTCAAATATGGAGGAAAAATATATGGTTCCATGAACAAAAACTCTAAAAGCTAATGTATTGTAAGAGAGACAGACAATAGCAATGCATATTCACCTGGCCATAGAAGCTGAGATAAATTTAAACTGAAATTTAATAATAACAACAAATTCTTCATCATGCAACGTGGTCATGTGATTCTTAACATGACAGGAAACATTTCCCACAAGATTAGCTTTGAGACCATTTAGCAGCTGATACACCTAAATTGTTTTCAAGTGAGGAATTAAATTGTACACTGACAGAAATCTAATTTCTATTGCGAGGAGTTGAGCGTGTATTTTTTTTTTTCAGATGATGCAACAACTGCCACTGTTGAGTTTGCTTAAAGTCACACCAGCAGGAAGGATTTAAGTTCTTTGAGTATTTAATCCATATTGGCTGAGGGAAACCATGTTTAAAATGGTTAAAAGTGCTTGTACCCCTTCACTCCCCAGTTTGGGATTTTAACAACTATCCTTGATGCCAACTTCTTTTTTTTTTTTTTTTTTTGAGACAGAGTTTCTGTCGCCAGGCGCCAGGCTGGAGTGCAGTGGCACGATCTCGGTTCACTGCAACTTCCACCTCCCTGGTTCAAGCAATTCTCCTGCCTCAGCCTCCCGAGTAGCTGGGACTACAGGTGCATGCCACGACGCCCAGCTAAGTTTTGTATTTTTTTAGTAGAGATGTGATTTCACCATGTTGGCCAGGATGGTCTCGATCGCTTGACCTCGTGATCCAACTGCCTCTGCTTCCCAAAGTGCTGGGATTACAGGTGTGAGCCACTGCACCCTGCCCTTAATGCCAACTGCTTAAAGTCTCCATTAAAAATGAACCAAAAGAACATAAAATATTTAGCTAACTAAAACAGGAATTGACTTGATGAAGCTTTGATCTCTGGCCAGTATGGCCACTTAGCTAATGGACTCCAGCCAGTGAGATGAACCTTGCCCCAAGCCAAAAACAGTTGACCCACAGTGAATGGAGCACAAGACTGTCCACTTTCTTATCCACCTGCTATCACAGCATAAGGGTAAAAGTGAGTTGTTCTGTGTGTGATTAAAACCCTGGAAGGGTCTAGAAGTAGTGCTTGCTGCCAATGAGGAGTCTATGGACTTAAATGTCTGTTTTTCTTGTGTGTTTTACTTAAAAATGAAAACCCATTCAGAAACTGGACACAAAATTTCCTTTTAAAAAACATTTTAATTATGGATTTATAATAGTTGTACATAATTAAAGGGTACATCTGACATTTCAATACACTCATACAATGTGTAATAAATCATAGTAATTGGGGCATCCATCACCTCAAGTATTTATCATCTCTTTGTGTTAGAAACATTCCAATTCCACTCTTTTAGTTATTTTGAAATATACAATAAGTTATTAACTGTAGTCGCCCTATTGTGCTACCAAACACTAGGTTTTATTCCTTCTACCTAATTGCATTTTTGAACCCAACAACCATGCCCTCCTCATCTGCCCCCTCCCCACTACCCTTCCCAGACTCTGGTAACTATCATTCTACCTTCTATCTCCATGAGTTCTTCTTTTTTTTTAAGCTCCCACATATTAGTGTGAACATTCACACTAGTGTCTTTCTGTGCCTGGCTTATTTCACTTAATGTTTTCCAGTTCTATCCATGTTGCAGCAAATGAACAGATTTTTTTTCTTTTTTGAGGCTGAAAAATATTACCTTGTGTATATGCACCACGTTCTCTTTACCCATCTATCCACTGATGAACACTTAGATTGATTCCATATTTTGGCAATTGTGAATATCACTGCAATAAACATGGGAGGGCAGATACCACTTTGATGTACTGATTTCCTCTTTTTTATTTTATTTATTTATTTATTTGGTATTTACTCGGCAGTAGGCTTGCTGGCTCATATGGTGGCTCTGTGTTTAGTTGTTTGAGGACTCTCCGTACTGTTCTTCACAGTGCTGTACCAATATACATTCCTACCGACAGTGTACAAGTGTTCCTCTTTCTCCACTTCTTTATCAGCATTCTATATTGCTGGTCTTTTGGATAAAAGCCATTTCAACTGGGATGAGATTATATCTCCATTTCAACTGGGATGAGATTATATCTCATTGTGGTTCTGATTTGCATTTCTCTGATGATTAGTGATGGTAAACATTTTTTCATATACCTGTTGGCCATTTGTGTGTCTTTTTTTTTTTTTTTTTTTTTAGAAATATCCATTGAGGTCTTTTGCCCATTTTTAAATTGGATTATTTGAGTATTTGCCTATTATATTATTTGAGCTCCTTATACATTCTGGCTATTAATCCTGTGCAGATGAGTAGTTTGCAAATATTTTCTCCCACTTGATGGGTTGGGAGAAAATACTCTTCACTTTGTTGTTTCTTTTGCTTTGCAGAAGCTTCTTAGCTTGGCATGATCCCATTTGTCCTTTTTTGCTTTGCTTGTCTACGTTTTTAAGGTCTTACTAAGAAATATTTGGTTCTGGAGATTTCCCTAATGTTTTCTTCTAGTAGTCTCAATAGTTTCAAACCTTATATTCCAGTCTTCAAGTCACTTTGTTTCAATTTTTTTTTAATATGGCAAAAGATAGGGATCTAGTTTCATTCTTCTACATGTAGTTATCTAGTTTCTCCAAAACAATTTGTTGAAGAGACCCTCCCTTACCCAACATATGTTTTTGGCAGCTTTGTCAGAAATTAACTGACTGTATATGTATGGATTTATAGTCAACTGTATATGTATGGATTTATTTCTAGGTCCTCTATTCTATACCATTAGTCTATGTGTCTGTTTTTATGCCAGCACCATGCTGTTTTGTTTATTATCACTTTGTAGTATAATTTGAAGTCAGGTAATGTGATGCCTCCAGCTTTATTCCTTTGCTCAGGATTGCTTTGGCTACTCTGTGTCTTTTGTGGTTCCACATAAATTTTAGGATTTTTATCTTTCTGTGAAGAATGTCATTGGTATTTTGATAGGGATTACATTGAATCTGTAGATTGCGCTGGGTAGTATTGAAATTTTAACAATATTGATTCTTCCAGGCCATGAGCACAAAATATCTTTCCATTTTTTGTGTGTCCTCTTCAATTTCTTTCATCACTGGAAAAATCTCTACAATAAAAAAAGTGAATTTCTTCGTGGTACAAGTAAGTCTTTTAAGATAAGAAATTTTAAGATTCCCTCCAAAGCTATACTGAAAATTTCCCAAGGGCAGGAATTATCTCTGTTATATTCATCACTACATCCAGAGCCTAGCTGGCACAAAATGTAGCAAACAGAAGACCCTGTGTAATAAGGGTTGACTGAGTGAGAGAACCTCTATATTTTACTGAGTTAGTTTGAGGTTTTTATGTTACCTTTATCGTTATAGAGCCATAAAATGAATTTTTTGTGTGGAGCCACACAAAATTGCACCACGACGGTGTTTTTCTTTAAAACGAGCACAAGAATAAAGCTAAACGCAAATATTCGCCTCACTGGAAAGCATTGCGCGTGCGCTATCCTCCGCTATTGCCCAACACCACGCCTCTCAAAGACCCTCTCGCAGGAGAATCACCTTTGCGCTTGCTCAGTTGCGGACTACACAACCAGGGGGCGGGCTCCAAAAAAAAAAAAAAAAAAAAAAAAGGAAATGGTCATTGCGCATGCACCGCTCCTTCTGCGGCTTAGGCCGGCTGCGCAGGCGCACAGGTACCATTTTGACCGTAAACATCCTGCCGATTTGAACCGAGGATTTGGGCGGCAGGAAGAGCCGCGGCGTAACGGCAGCCATCTTGTTTGTTTGAGTGAATCGGAAAGGAGGCGCCGGCTGTGGCGGCGGCTGGAGCTGCTCCGAAGCTACACCTCGAAGGGTTCCCCCCTTTCCCCGCCCCCTCCCCCAACCCTTTTCCCCTCCCCGGGCCACCCAGCCCGCTCAACTCCCAGCGGAGAGCAAGGTAAGAGGCTCGCCGACCCCTTCTTTCCCTTCAGCTTCCTCCCCCCAACCCGTTCCCCGCCGCGCTGCAGTCGTGGAGCGGGACTCCTAGGGACGGGAGGGCGAGGGAGAAGGCAGCACTCGCCGCGGCCCCGCGTGCTGCCACCCTCCCTGCGCCCGAGCGGCGGCGCTACCCGCCCAGCCCTCTTCGCCCCGGGCCCGCCCTCGGCCGGGACCCGTGCAGCCTGGGCCCGCATCATCGCTTGTTCGGTAACAAATGGTTCTAATCCATTCTGAGCAAAGGCTGTTACTCTGCGGTCCCGTCTCACGTCCCCAAGGAGGCCGGGGAAACCCTGGGCTCCAGAGGGATGGGGAGGAGGTTTGAACGAGCCCGCTCTGGGGACCGGGCCGCCTACTCCGTGAGTAAAAATGGCTGTCTGGGAGGAGGAGGTGGCGGGCCCGGCGCCCGCACTGCCAGCCCCGGGAGCAGCAACCTTCCGCCGAGCTCGGGTGCGGGGCTCGAGAACGTGCGGACCTGGTGGGGCGGGGGCGGGGGCGGCGGCGGGTGCCCCTCGGCCAGTGACTGCTGCCCTCCCCTTTTAAAAAGATAATTTTTACATTGGGAATACTAAACCTTGCACAGACACGTAGAAAAAGCGACGGAGGGAAGTTGCTTCTTATTCCGAGGACGTTTGCATAATGACTGGTTTTCCCCTCAACTTTTCCAGTTATTTTTAAAAGTGATTAAGGATATCGGGTGTTGTAGAGACGCTGTGGGGGACGTGTGTGTTTCTGATAAATATCGGAAAAAGGCTTTTTGCGAATGATCCGCTCTGATAGTGTAGGGTGATACTGTCGAGTTGTGCTGCCAGACTTTGTGGCCTTCTTCAAATTTGTAAGAGGGAAATGCCGGGGGGGTTACTTGGTCACTGATTTGTTAATGTCTTCAGCGTGCAAAAAAGCATTTGTGTGAAGGGTTTCTGGGAAAGACGTGTTTATCTGCTTCTTTTTGCAAGGGAAAGTTTATCTTTGCTCTCATAGTGGTTAGGAGAGTAATTGGTTTTCAGGCACAATTTTCTATTTTCTTAAAATGGATGTGAATGCCAGTGGGCTGTGCTAGTCTAGAATTTTGGAGACGGGCAGAAGGTTTCTGAAATCGTAAAGTCATTAAATACCTTTGTTAATGTCGGAGGCAACTGATTTTTTTTGGCAAGGCATTGATTAGGACATACGCCATATCTCCAGAAAGTTAAGTTTGCATAGTTGAGGTGACAGAAGTGCGTAACTAATAGACATAGTACTTTTTATACACAAGTCAGAATTAGAAAAGAGAGTTTCTTTTCTGGTGAATTACTATTTTGTGAAACACACAAATTCTGAGAAACTCTTTTATAGTTTGGTACAGATTGGAAATGTTCTAATTCTTGGAAGAAAGGTTGTGTTTTTAGTTTAAATGTCATGATAGTTTTAGACATGATTATATTGGCTAGTTAATGTTTTGCATCAAGAGTGTCCTGAGAGTTAACTCTTTGCAGCAGCAGTGACACTATGTTAGATGTGCTCTTGTATTTAGTTTTCATAATCTTTTTTGGTGAATATTATCCCGACTTTATTATAGTTGGGAAATAACTTACCGTTATTCAACAACTATGTAAAGAGGGAGCTGAATTTGAACCTACGACTGTCTGATTCTAAAAATCCTTGGTCAAAGGATGTTAGAAGGAAAACAGAGGAAATTTCTAGTGTGCAGGGTTAGAAATACCTTCTGAGATCTGCCTACCACTCCCCCAAAGAGGTAGCTCCATTCTGATCTGAGTTAGATATTGATGTTTTCAAAGGTTAGGGAAATCACCAGATTTCAACCTTTTATGCTTTTATAGTAGGGACACTGAACTGCAGAGGTTAGGCAGCTTAACCTGCTAATTAATGACAAAGCAGGATTATGAATTTACTTCTGAGGTAGTAGTTTTTACTTTGAATAGGTGACACACATATATGCCCCAAGTTTATATGTGTATGTATCGAGCATTGCAGAAAAGTAGGCCTTGCATGCCCTGCGTACCTACTTTTCAGAGTTAACCAGTTTCACCACTTTCATGTATACGCCGCAGATACTCTCAGCTTATTCAAGAGCTTGTAAATATATGGAGAAAAGACCATTCTTTTTTTTTAACTCCAACTTTTCTGCACTTAACCTGGAGATTTTCCATATTAGCACAAATGTTGTATTCCTGTTTAAAGCTGTAGTGTACAACTGTTCCTTGATATTAAAGGGGGATTGGTTCTGGGACCGAATCATGAATGCTCAAGTCCCTTATATGAAATAGTGTAGTATTTGCATATAACCTACTCACATCCCATATACTTCAAATAATCTCTAGATTACTTATAATCTACCATGTAAATGCTATGTTAGTAGCTAATATAGTTGTTACAGTTTTTTATTTGTATTTTTTTTATTGTTGTGTTATTCTTTGTCTCCCTTACCCCACCCCGAGCAATTTTTTATCCTGGGTTGGTTTAGTCCGTGGATGCAGAAGCCATGGATAAGGAGGACCGACTGTGTTCTGTTGTTTGGGTATGTTAATTTTTCATACCACTTATTGATGGCCAAGTAGATTACTTTGAATGTTTTGCTGTTCTGCTCTGGCAAGCCAGCATAGTGTTGTAGTTAGAAGTGTGGATTCTGATGTTCAAGTTCCACTTTCATTAAATGCTAGTGATATTTACTTATCTTCATCTGTTCTCTCACCTGAAAAATGGACCAGTATTTACTTCTGTAGGACAGTCATGAAGAGGTTGAATACATAAAACACGTAGTGGTTAGTAAGTTTTATTTGGGTTTTTTGGTGTTTCGTTTTTTTGTTTTTGTCTTTACTGATATGCATCTCCAAGTGTATCTTTTGTATTGGTTACTGAAAGTGAAATTTCTGGCCGGAAAGTGTAAGTGAAATTTTCATAAGATGTTGCCATATTGTCCTTCAGAGAGATCACACCAATTTACACCACCACCGTCCTACTCTGCTTTCTAATGAAGTACTGGTACTGACTGACACTGTTCTAGAAGCATGAGCTTTAGTTTGACTGATTCTTTGAAGCAATCTTAAATTGCCCGTTTTTTTGCATTCTTGAATATGTTCTAAAGTAGCAATCTTTCTGCCGTTTCACATCAGACTTTAATTTTTCAGGATCAGTTGAAAAAATTGCTTGCTGCTTTAGAAAAAATCATTCTCATATCATGAAACGCTAAGCTGTGCTCTGGTATCAAATGCAGATTTTCTGCATGGTTCTTACATTTAACAGAATATAGAATCTTCAGATCTAAAGAGATTGGATGAAGTTTGGTATTAAGGGAAAATATTGGCTTAAAAGGCAATTATAATCACACTTTCTCCTCATTCAGATATGCACCAGGAGTTGATCCACCACGCTACTTTGGCTTCTTTTAGTTATTAGAGTAATTTCCTCTTGCTAATTGTTTCCCACATTAATTTTAGCACCACTCTGCTTTCCTTAGCCTCATCTGATGCAAAACAGGCATCTATTTAGGAATCTCTGCCTCTGCATAGCTGGGATATTTTAGGCATGGTGCTCTGACCAGCAGCTGAAGTGCTGGCCATCAGCTACTGACACCTGTTGAAAAATGCCAGTAGATTTAATTTTTAAAATGTCTAAAATTTTTTACATATGTCAATTATGAGATCACCTGGTGGATCATATTTATTTTTATTCATTAAATACATATTTAGTAATTTTCATGCAGCAGACAGTATTCTAGAAAGTTAATATTAAGGAGTTTTTTTGTTTATTTAGGATACAGTTGCTTGCTTCCATAGTGGAACTTGGGGCTTGTCATGTACAGCAGCGATCATATTTCTCAGAACACACCGCCATGTTGGGTTTCTATACAGTTCTGTAGATTTCATTTATAACACAGTTGAGGCAGCTTAAGTTTTCTGATGACATTTTAAGGCTTGACGTAGGCACTGATTTGAAACATAGGAAGCTCTCTTCCAGTATGGGAAGCATGTTTTAATCTATAAAATACTAAATGCCAAATAAAGGATCTTTGAGGTATTATTAAATGCTCGTACCTCAAGAATGTTTTGAGTTCTTCCTACTATAGAATATAGTAGTTCTTCATTCTTTTCTTTTTTAATAAACACAGAGTCTTGCTGTATCGGCCAGAGTGGTCTGGAACTCCTGGCCTCAAGAAATCCTCCTGCCTTGGCCTCCCAAAGTACTGGAATGACAGACGTGAGCTACCATGCCTAGCCAATTTTTTCCGTCCTTAACTCCAAATTTAGGAAGAAGAGTTCACAACATTAGACAATTGGCGAAGCCTTTTTTTTTTTCTTTTGAGAAAATTCTTTTTTAGTATGAATTAGTAATCCTTTGGGAAGATTAGAAACAGAAAATGAGAATTTCAAGACTCTTTACTATTAAGTGATGGAAATGGAGATAAGGCAAACCTGACTGCAGTAGTCTTGCACCGTAGCCCCCTACCCTCCCAAATATTGTTGACATATAAGAAATCTGTTGCCTGTGATATGCTTAACTAAAATATGTTTTCTCTATATCGTTGAAAAGAATGGGAACTTTTTAATTGAAAGTACAGTAGGCAAAATTCTCATTTTAAGATTTATAGATTCGGTGAAAACATGAAAACTATCTGTATCTTTTAGAAAAAAATTTAATTAAGAGATTTTAGTCCCACCTGCAGTGTAAGAGATCCAGCTTCTCTGTGTCTTTGCCAGAATATGATGTTGTCACTATTTTTTAATTTAGCTCTTACAGTAAGTGTGTGGTGATAACATTTCTGGCTTTAATTTGTATTTCTCAAATGCCTAGTGATAAATGAATATCTCATGTTCTTGTCATCAGTAAACCTCTTCTATGAAATTTATCTTCTTTTGCTCACTTTTTTTTTCTTTTTAGACAGAGTCTCTGTCACCCAGGCTGGAATGCAATGGCACAGTCTTCGGCTCACTTCAATCTACTCACCCTGGATTCAAGCAATTCTCCTGCCTCAGCCACCCAAGTAGCTGGGATTATGGGCACATGCCACCACACCCAGCTAATTTTTGTATTTTTTAGTAGAGATGGAGTTTTGCCTAATTTCCCTGACTGGTCTTGAACTCCTGGCCTCAAGTGGTCTGCCTGCCTCAGCCTGCCAAAGTGCTAGGATTATAGGCATGAGCCAGCACGCCTGGCTTCTTTTGCTCACTTTCTAATTGTGTTTTTTTTTCTTTTTACTCCTGAGTTTTGAGAATTCTTTACATATTCTATATCTGAGTTCTAGTCAGATGTGTGGTTTGCAAATATTTTCTCCCCAGTCTATAACTTATCTTTGCATTTCTTTCTTAGAGCAAAAGTTTAATTTGATAAAGGCGAGTTTATTGAGCAAGAACTTTTCCTTCATGGGTTGTGTTTTTGCTGTTGTGTCAAAATTTTTACCAAGGTTTAGGTACTGAAGGTCCTCCCCACCCTCTGCCATTTAAAAAGTTTTGTCTATTTTGAATTTTTATATAAAATGTGAGTTTTAGGTGGAGGGTTTTTTCCCTTGCCTTTTTTGTTTTGGGGGGATGTGTGTGTGTGCATGTGCGTGTTTTCTGGCCTTCTGATGGTATTTAATCACTCTAGCACCATTTGTTGAGAAATCTGTCATTTCTCCATTAGATAGCTTTTGTGTCTTTGATTAAAAAAAAAAAATCAGTCGAACTTCATTGTATGGGCTGTTTCTGGGTTCTCAGTTCTGTTCCATTGACTGTTTCTCTCTCTGCCAATACCAGTGTAGAGTATTGTAGCTATATAGTAAGTCTTGAAATTAAGTCGACTAATTCTTCTCACTTTTTCAAAATAGTTTCAGCTTTTCTAGTTTCTTTGCTTTTCAATAAAAATTTGATGATAATCTTGTCTGTAAATGTAAAAAACCTTTATTTTGATAATTGTATTAAAGTTTCTGTAAAAACCAAACATACACTTATGATACTTTTCAGCAATCACACTTCTGGACAGTTGTCCCAGAGAAATGAAAACCTAACGTTCACTAAAAGTCTGTACACTGTAACGGTTTTATTTGTAATAGCCAAAAACTGGAAACAACTAAATGTCCTTCACTAGGTGAATGTGCAAGCATATTATGATATATGCATCTCATGGAATGCTACCCAACATTCCAAGTAGACGGGAATACTATTGATGAATAAAACAACTTGGATCACAGAAGCATTGTGCTAGATCCAAAAAGCCATTTCAAAGAAGTCACATACTATATGATTCATTTATATAACTTTCTCAAAACAACACAATTAAGTCCAGTGTGGTGACTCACACCTGTAGTTCCAACTACTTGAGAGGCTAAGGCAGGAGGATTGCTTGAGCCTAGGAGTTCAAGGCTGCAGTGAGCTATGATCATATTACTGCACTCCAGCCTGGGAGACAGAATGAGACCCCATCTCTTAAAAGAAAAAAAGAGTGACAAAATTAGAAATCAGATGGTGATTGTCAAGACTTAGGAATGGCAGGGAGAGAGGGATGAACATGATGAGTTTTGTAGTGATGGAATAGTTGTGTGTCTTTTTGCAGTGGTGATTATACAGATCTGCATATGTGATAAAATGGTATAAGTCTATAGACACATTGTATCAATCTCAGTGCTGGTTTTGATACTACATTCTAGTTATTTAAGATGTCACCTTTGGGAGAAACTAGGTAAAAAGTACATGGGACCTACTATTTTCATGACTCCCTGTGACTCTATTTCAAATTAAAATTTTAAAGTACTTTTTATGTATTGTGCATGTACTTGATTTTATTTCTGTGAAAGCAAGGCGTATGTCGTTTTCTAGTTGTGGACATTGTAGAAAAAAGCAGAAATTCATTTGCCGAGGTACATTTTTTTTAACTCTGTGAAAGAGGGAAACTAAATGACATAAAGGAAATATCCTGCAGTTAATATACTTTTCTGAACTGGGGTTTTCAAGCTACCTTTCTTTTGTTAATACATTAGAGTGCAAAAGGAAAGTAAAATGACGGTAACATTTGTGATTCCAAGACTATTTCAGTCGTAAGATAAATGTTCTGCTATATGTTGTCCTTGATTTGATGTTTAAATTATAAGTAGACAAATGCTTTGTAAGTTCCTCAGTTAAGAAAACTGTATATATAATTCTTTACCTTTTTTGAGCCTCTGTTTTTCTAAACTTCCCACCTCTAAAATGGGGCTGGTCCACCTACTTAGTTTTTCTTGGCAGAATATGAAATGCTTAGTACAGTGCTTTTCATGTAGTAGCAGTTTTACAGATCATTTATCCCAGAATCACAATTTTTAATAGAATTCTAAAAATGGAAATTTCCACATAGATTGATATCTGTGCCTAAGTATCTTTCTTCTTAGATGTTCTTTTCTTGCCACAAAAAATATATTCTCTAGCTTTTGACCAGTAAACAAACTATTTCCACTGTCAATCAAGATAGAAGTGAAACCAGGTATGAAAGCAATTTGACTCTTGTCCCTTTTACTTTCACCTCTTAGAATTTTGGGGTCTGTTTTTCCCTCCCTCTCAAAATTAAAGCAATAGACTTTTTAAAAATATGTATTAAACATTTACTCGAGCCTTTTACAGTTTTTATATTAAAGAGAGAAGAAAAATTTTAGATGTCTTATGTCTTGATAAGTATTTCAGTTGTTGGATGATATTTACATTTTTTCCCCCCCTCTTAGGTTTTCTTCTATTTTCATAGCCAACCAGAACAATGTTCTACGCACATTTTGTTCTCAGTAAAAGAGGGCCGCTGGCCAAAATTTGGCTAGCGGCCCATTGGGATAAGAAGCTAACCAAAGCCCATGTGTTCGAGTGTAATTTAGAGAGCAGCGTGGAGAGTATCATCTCACCAAAGGTATGTTTAATGTTGACATTTTTATTTACTTTGTTGATTGTTTATTGATATGTGAAACAGAACTTCTAAAGCAGTTTTTTTAGGTAGATATATTGGAGGCAAGGGAAATCCTTAGAAATTTTTCTTTATTATGTGAAATCTTTATCACCTCTAGACATACTTCGACATGGTCATGGTATGATTCTTTTTTTAAAAAAAAAAAACAATCTCTAAGTGCACTGACATTTTGATTTGCCTGTTTTTAATGGCAAATAAGCATGAGTCAGGGCAGTGCCCAAATACTGTTTACTGATTGTTCCTTAGATGAGCTTTTATTAATGTCCTCTGAAACTGTTCTGAGGCACTGGTTTACACACTTGGATTTCAAAATAGTATGACTTAAAGTAATACTCTGTGGGTTTTTCGCTTTGCCAAGAAAGAACCTTTAAAACACAGAGGTGGCTTTACCATCCACTGTCATCATTAGCATTTCATTGAGGAGTGCACATGTTGACTTCAAAAATGTATGAAAGACTAATCTCAAAGAAAGAGTCCTTAAATATAATTTATATACATTTATATCTGGGTTTTAAAGACTCTTTCCTGTACCTTATTTTACATGTACATACACAAGTGCACACGCACGCACCACATGCATGCCCCAGCTGTCCTGTAGTCAAAATGTTCCAGATCATAGCCATGTGAAGCAGCAGTGGGAACTACTCGTAGAATTTTGAGTTTGGACAGTGTTGATGTAATACATTGAGTACTTTTATTACTGGAATAATGAAGGAGTCTCAGAAGAATAAAGCTGGGGATGAAGCAGAGACTTGTTCAAAAAGTTATGTGGAAAATATTTTTTTTTAGGTGGGAGAAATGAAAGTTTGTGCTTGGAATTACAGTAAATTAGAAAGTTCCATTTGGATATGGAGTTTTGGCTGGTTTTAGAGTTATAGCTGGTGGAATTTATTGCTATTAAAAACATTTTGTGTTCTTTCTAAGAGTACTAATTTGAAAATTTTGATAAGGTGAAAATTTTAGAAACTGAAAAACTGTAGTCATATTACTTAGATCTTTAGTAATGTTTTGATATACCTTGTGTGAATGCATAATGCACATAATTTTTTTAGGTGTGTACACAAAAATTGCATTTATATTTTGTGACACAACTGCATTCAGGAGCAGTTCTAATAGCTCTAAGCATCTAATGGTTGTAATATACAGCATAATACAAAGAACTTAAATACAAAATTTGAAACAGAGTTAACCTAGACTGAAGTGAGTTTGTGTGAGACAGGATCTCACTCTGTTACCCAGGCTGGAGTGCAAGCATGATCTTGGCTCCCTGCAACCTCCACCTCCTAGGCTCAAGCAGTCCTCCCACCTCAGCTTGCTGAGTAGCTGGGACTACAGATGGGCACACCACACCTGGCTAATTCTTGTAATTTTGTAGAGACAAGGTTTTGCCATGTTGCCCAGGCTGGTTTTGAACTCCTGAGCTCAAGCAATTTGTCTGCCTCAGACTCCCAAAGTGCTAGGATTACAGGCATGAGCCGCTGCACCTAGCCCTTAGTTACCTAAATATTCATACATTTAATATGGGAATGCTAATGTACATAATAATTGTGGGGAGCTGCTCTAGACATTCTTGGGAATATTACACTGTTTGTGTGTGTGTGTACACACATCTGTCACACACACACACTCTGCATTACCTTTATAATGTTCAAAAAGCCCTGAATTCTATAACATTTGGACCCTAGGATTTTGGATAAGGAACTATGGAACTGTAAATCATTGTTTGGGTTATGTATGATTTATTTTACTCCTCCCTTTTTTTGGGATAGTTTACATTGTTTCTAATTTTTTTAAATTCTTCTGGTCCTATCCAATGAAACCATTAAAAATGACAGTAGAACAATACATTGGAAGATAGTCTTTTCAACAAATAGTGCTGGAGTAGCTAGACACCATGCAAAAGAAAAATGAACTAGCTAGATAGACCATACACCCTTCAAAAGAATTAACTCAAAATGGATCATAGGCCTAAATGTAAAACACAAAACTATAAAACTGCTAGAAGATAACATAGCAGAAAATCTGAATGACCTGGGATTTGGTAGTGTCTTTAGATATGACACCAAAGGCATGATCTAAAAAAGAAAAAATTCAGAAGCTGGACTTAAGAATTAGAAAGTACTGCTCTCAAAAGATACTGTCAAGAGAATGCAAAGACAAGCATTAAAACAAGGTATCACTCCTCATCTGTTAATATGGCCAAAATCCAAAACAGTGACGACACCAAATGTTGGTGAGGATGTGGAGCAACAGTGGCTCTCATTTTTGGTGGAAATGCAAAATGGTACAGCCACTGTGGAAAACGGTTTGGTGGTATCTTAGAAAACTAAACATTATTCTTACCTAAAATTTGTTTCTTGCACAAGAGCCTGCACACAGATTTTTATAGCAGCTTAATTCATAATGACCAAAACTTGAAAGCAGTTGAGATGTCCTTGAGTAGATGAATGGATAAATTAACCTTTCACTGAAATATTATTCAATGCTACAAAGAAATGAGCTCTACAGTCAAGAAAAGTTGTGGAGGAACAGGCCAGGCGCGATGGCACACGCCTACAGTCTCAGCATTTTAGGAGGCCAAGGCGGGTGGATGGGTTGAGCCCAGGAGTTCAAAACATGGCAAACCCCTTATCTACAAATACAGAAAAATTATCCTGACTGTGTGGCAAGTGCCAGTATTCCCACCTACTTGGGAGGTTGTGTTGGGAAGATCTGTTAAGCTTGGAAGGTCAAGGCTGCAGTGAGCCAAACTTGCACTAGTTGACTGCAGCCTGGGTGACAGAGTGAGACCCTGTCTCAAAAAAAAAACAAGATGGGCCTGACACAGTGGCTCACACCTGTAATCTCTGCACTTTGGGAGGCTGAGGCAGGCGATCACAAGGTCAAGAGATCAAGACCATCCTGGCCAACATGGTGAAACTCCATATACTAAAAATAAAAAATTAGCTGGGCATGGTGGCATGTGCCTGTAGGCCCAGCTACTCGGGAGGCTGAGGCAGGAGCATCACTTGAACCCATGATGCAGAGGTTGCAGTGAACTGACAGAGACTTTGTCTCAAAAAAAAAAAATGTGGAAGTGCTGTAAATGCATATTACTTAGTAAAATAAACCAATCTAAAAAGGCTACATATTCTGTGATTGCAGCTATGGGACACTGGAAAAGCCAACACTAAAAATGGGACAGTAAAAGGATGGGAGGATGGGGAGAGAATGGAGGGTTGAATAGGCAGAGCACAGACGATTCTTTTTAGAGCAGTAAAACTGTTTTGCATGGTAGTATAATGGTTAATAAATGTCATTATACATTTGTCCAAACTCACAGAATATGTTAACACTAAGAGTGAACCCTGATGTAAACTAGGAACTTCTGGTAATGATGTGTCAATATAAGTTTATCAGTTGTAATAAATGAAACCCTGATGGCAGGTGTCGATTGTGGAGAAGGTTGTCTATGTGGGGAAGGGGGTGTTTATGAGAAATCTCTGTATCTTCTCCTAAGTGTGCTGTGAACCTAAAACTGCTCTTTTTCCTGGATGCAGTCTTCTGACAGTTGTATCAGTTTTTGTGTATATATACTAAGAAAAATTGTGTGCATGCACACAGGAAAGCCTAGAAAGCATACCAAAAAATGATTAAAGATTTCTGTAGGTGGTAGGATTATAGGTCATTTTATTTTCTATTTTAAGACTAGCCGTCTAATAAACATTTCTTGTTAAATCTTTGTTCACACCCTTAAGTATGTTCTTGAGATTTATTTTTAGGATTATAATTGATAGGCCAAGTGATAAACATGTTTTTGAGATTTCTGATAGGCACTAACAGTTTGCTCTGCTGAGATTGTACTGTTGGTCAATTTTTTTTTTATAGGTATGCTTACTGGGATAAGTTAATGGAAAAGAGAAAAATGGTACTCTTTTCTTGAAAGTATATATGTGGCTAATCTTTAACATCCGTAAGCAAATATTGAGAATGTTTGGCTTAAAAGGATAACAACAGATTTTTTTCATGCTATGTACTGAGTACTTTGTACCCCTTTAGGGACACTACCAAAGGATTTGAGACAATCTGATAATTGAAGGTATACATGAACAGCCACAAAGGAAAGCAGGCAGTTCAGGAATCATGTAAAAGATTGTAATGTGTTTATGAAAGAAAGCGATTTATCTTTCAATGTTTTAAACCATTTCTAGCTGAGCTATTACTTATTTAATAACAGGATGTAAAGATATTTCCACAGAGTGAACTGTCCTGAAATTTCTAATGTTTACTTTGGTGTGCAGTTCTCATTGTGAAATGTTGGTTTAGTTGTTTAGCATAAATATCACACATGTTCATTTGCAATCCATGCTTCCATACTCCCTTCTTTCTTCCACTCTCCTATTGAAAGACCCACTGGCTCCCTTTGCAGAGCTTTTCCAGAATATGTAGACTGAAATCTTTATTATATTTATGTTTACACTGTAACACACACTAGCTCAAAACATATGCCATACCTCATTTTACCTACTCCTAGGCTAAACTCTGAACCACACTAATCTAGAAAACAAGCTTTTGCCCAAACACCACTTTTTGAAAGTTGCTAGTTCTAAACAAGATAATAGCAAGCAGAGGTTTTTTTCTCTCCTCTGTTCTTAGGTGAGAGTACAGTCAACATTAATTTTAAGTTTTATAATACCACATAAAAATAGATTCTGTTTTTCCATTAGGAGCAACATTTTAATTTGATTTTTTTAAATTAGGGATTCATTGATACATTCTGAATTTGATCACAAATTGGGTATAATTTCAGATGTCTAAAAATATATGGCCACAGACATCATCATTTATTCTGTAAGTCACATAAAATGCTCATAAGTGCAGAGCCTGAGAGTCATAAGTAGGGTCCTGGAGTGCTATAGAGAATACACATAAACTTTAAAATACAGCATTTTATTTTACGAATAACAATAGACGAATCATAATTTAAATAAGAGCAAATGTTAAAAGCTTTTTTTTTATTACCTTAGAACTTGTTGCATCTTATTATGTGATTTGGGAAAGTATCCGGGGATATTTGAGTTCATATTGCCTTGTTCCTTCAGTAAGTTTTCCTTATGGCTAGAGGAATTTTGAATATTTGTGTTTAGATTGATTTTGTTTCATTGTTTTACCAACTGCTTCTCCACATACTGCATCCCAAATTAATGTTGATCAAGATCTGCCTTGAAAAAAAGTTAGGTAGTATATTTACTGGTGAAAAAAGGTATAGGTACTGTTACCCTTTTTCGGTTAGTATGCTTTCCAGTTAATGGAAACTTAGTAAAAAGTGGCTTAAACAATAAGTGAAATATCAGGCTTGATTGAAATTTTGGGAACAGATCTGAGATTGGTTCAGCAGCTTGATTATGTCATCCCAGGACTCTCCATCCTTAGTTTGTTGGCTTCCTGTCCTCATACTTCAGCATTGTGGTTTACAGGGTGACTGCATGAAGCAACTGAGCAAGTCCTACCTATTCACAAAGCAGGAAAAGGGAAAGGAAGAGAGAGATGATGTCCTTTTGAGGGGAATATCTTTCTCAGAAATTCTCTGGCATACTTCACCTATTACTCAATTGGCTGAACTGTGTTTCATGCCCTCCCTAGAACAGCTATTAGCAGAGAGGAATGAGACATCTGTCAATATGGGGACATTTGCTTCTCAAACAAAATCAGAATTGACTTAGCCAGCAAGAAGCAATGGCTCTGGATTGGCATCCAAAAGTGTTACATGCTCCTTAATGTGCTAATGACACAGTTTATGGAATGGTGTGCTTGCTCCCTAGCTACCTTCATGTTTATGTTAATTCATGAATTACCACTGTCTTTTTGGTATATTCCATATATTCAGGGAATTTATAGGCAAGGACAGTGAGAAACATATGTGATTATTAGGCAATTTTAAAGGAAAAAGTTGAAAAGATAGAGACCCTAAGTAGCATGAATGCAAGCTTTGAAATATGATTAATGTTTTCTTCATAGGTGAAAATGGCATTACGGACATCAGGACATCTCTTACTGGGAGTGGTTCGAATCTATCACAGGAAAGCCAAATACCTTCTTGCAGACTGTAATGAAGCATTCATTAAGATAAAGATGGCTTTTCGGCCAGGTATTGTTGAAGCTTTTTTTTGCTTTGGAGTTTCTCATATTTTTTTTGTTACTGTAGCTAAACACATTTTCTAAATCAACAGGCTTGCGGAGGCAGTGGTTCAAGGGAGGAAATGTACTTTATTTGCATTTCTTCGACCTATGAAGTAATGGAGCTCACTCCCTTTTTTGTTCTTCGTTTGGAGCTGCCTTTTTAGTACTTTTTTTCAGCAGCTTACATAGACCGAGTCATCAGAGATTGAAATGTTGAAAACTAATTGTTATGTAATGATTTTTTAAAAATATAGCTCAGAAAAGATAATTTTAGGGTTTTAAGCTTTTTTCCTGAATAAATGTCCTTTGTACTTTTTTTTGTTGTTACTAACCACACCACCATCTAAGTAGATAATTACTGCTTATCTAAATTCACATATCTAAAATTTTTAAAAGCATTGATGAAATTTTATTCTAATTAAAATAATGTGTATAGAAGAAATGCCTTAACAGTTTTTACCAAGGATACATTCTAATACTTCATTTTATGTCACTTTGTGAACAGTAAAATGTTTGAGATTCTAAGATTTTATTTAAAAATATTTAGAAAAAGACTACAGTACTTAACATGTGAACAATAAACACATTTTATCTAAATAACATGCTTTTTGTTTGTCTTTCAAAGCAAGGCATATTTATTAGAATTTGAAAAATATAAAGAAAAGTAAAATTGTGTAATTCTGCTTTCTGTAAAATAACCAGCTCCTTTTAACATTTAAGGCACTCCTTTGCAGTCATTCTTTCCCCCCTTAAATATCATGTTTAATTAATTACAAGTTAATAGTTATTTGTTGATATGTCCATGTAAACATTTGTCAGCTTAATGCATAATTAGTGCTTTGACTTTTTCATGAAGCAAGGAATACAATTTATGAGCATAGAAAAAGAGAAGTACTTGTGCTTTAAGGTATTTTGCATATGTTATCAACCTTTCTATTAGAATATAAACTTAGGAAATTATACTTACTTATCTCCTCCTTATCCCTAGATAATTTATGGGTAGCTAGATATTCAAACTTAGCATTTATTTTCCAGGTGTTGTTGACCTGCCTGAGGAAAATCGGGAAGCAGCTTATAATGCCATTACTTTACCTGAAGAATTTCATGACTTTGATCAGCCACTGCCTGACTTAGAGTATGTGTCTTCTTTTTTAAAAAAATTTTGGCTTGGTCCACAAAAAGCAGTAGTATCTGCTTACAGATGTATAGGTTTTTTTTGGAATGTTTTACATTAACAGGTAGCTAAAATGCATATACTTTTATTTAGGATAGTATATATAAATAAGGAACATAAAATCTAGAAAGCTATTCTGTGAGAAAAATCGTGTGGATGTCAGCTTTAACACAGCTACGATGTGAGAGTTTTGACATGCTTAGGCCAAAGCTTATGTAAACCGATAAACAGTTGTCTAGGTATTCTCCTTATGCAGTGATATCAGCGAATGTAAACTGTTGGTTCAGAGTTGTATATTAAAGTCAGCTGTTGGTTGTCTTCTTGGCCAGGCTATACTCAGAGTCATAATTCTGTTCTGGTTGTGTTTTGTTTTTGTTTTAAATAAACATACGAGATAACTTTTTATGAAGAACAAGAAAGGGTCATTGTTGCGGCACACATTTGGGAGGAGAGAGTTACACAGACATGGCCGTTACAGCAGAATACTGTAGTATGTTTCCCTTTTCTCAAGTCCTTACAATCTAGCTATCATGCCGTGATGTTGGAACTTGACTGTAGCTTTCCAAGTGACTTAGCATAACTGACAGCCAAGGAACACCATTACAAATTTCTCCTGTTTTTGAAATTATCTGTGACTTCTAATTAGGTTAAGTTTATGACCTATTTTATTATTACATGTGTGTTAATTAATTCTAGGCTCTATCTAGCTTTTTACTTTTTTTCTCTCCTTTTGACATTTTATTTGAAATTCTTTTATTATGGAAATTTTTAAACATAGCTAAAATTTAGAGAAATTAGTAGTATGAACCTTGTATGTCAGTTATTTCAGCTTTTGTAATTACAAGTATATTGCTAGTCTTACTAAATCTATTTTTCCCAGGTTACCTCACAACCCCCACCAGATTATTTTAAATTAAGTAACAGATAATCTCATTTCATCTGTAAATACTTTGATATTTGTCTCTTAGAGGTAAGGAATTTTTAAAGCCTCCATAACACATCGCACCTTTAAAAAAATTATCAGTAATTCCTTAATATAGGCATACCTTGGAGGTACTGTGGGTTTTGTTCCAGACCACTGCAGTAAAGCAAGTCACACAAATTTTTTTGGTTTCGCAGTGCCTATAAAAGTTATGTTTACACTGTATTCTAGTCTATTAAGTGTACAATAATAGCCTTATGTTTAAAAAAGCAGTATGCCTATCTTAAAAATACTCTACTGCTAAAATATGCTAATGATCATCTGAGCCTACAGCAAGTTGCCGTTCTTTTGCTGGTGGAGGATTTGCCTCGATGCTGATGGCTGCTGACTGGTATGGGTGGTGGTTGCTGAAGTTTGAGGTAACTGCAGCAATTTCTTAAAATAAGATAGCAGTGAAGTTTGCTGCATCAATTGATTGACTCTTCCATGGGAGATTTCTTTGTAGAATACAATGCTATTCAATAATGTTTTACCCACTATAGAACTTCTTTCAAAATTTGAGCCAGTCATCTGAAACCCTACTGCTGCTTTATCAACCAACTCGATGGAATATTTTAAACACTTTGTTGTTGTTTCAGCATTATTCACAGTATCTTCACTAGGAGTAGATTCCATCTCAAGAAACTACTTTCTTGGCTTATTCATAAGAAGTAAACCCTCATTTGTTAAAGTTTTATTCCAAGATTGTATCAATTAGTCACATCTTCAGGCTCCACTTCTAATTCTAGTTCTCTTGCTTTTTCTACCAAATCTGCAGTTACTGCCTCCACTGAAGTCTTGAACCCCTCAAAGTCATGCATCAGGGTTAAAATTAATTTCTTCTAAACTTTCTGTCTGTACCAATGAAACTTTCTCCATATGAACAATAAGGTAGTTTTGTTTTCTTACTCATGTTCACTAGAGTAGCATTTTTAATTTCCTTCTAGAACTTTTTCTTTGCATTTACAACTTGGCTGTTTGGTGCAAGATGCCTAGTTTTTAGCCTAAATCAAGCTTTAAACATGCCTTCTTCACCAAGCTTAATCATTTCTAGTGAGATACGTGTGACTCTTCGTTTTACTTGAACAGATAGTAACCATTGTAGGATTATTAATTGGCCTGATTTCAATGTAGTCGTGTCACAAGGAACAGGGAAGCCCAAGAAGAGGGAGAAACATTAGTGGGGGTGGAGGAGGGCAGGAGCAGCCAGTCAGTGGAGCAGTTAGAACACACAGAACATTTCCCAGTTAAGTTCGCCATATTATATGGGCATCCTTTGTGGCACTCCAAAACAATTAAAATAATAGCATCAAACATAAGCCATGTGTGGTGGCTCACACCCATGATCCCAGTCCTTTGGGAGGCTGAGGTGGGGAATCATTTCAGGCCAGGACTTTGAGACTAGCCTGGGCAATATAGTAAGGCCCCCCCACCCCCACTGAGAATTAAGGAAAAATTTAAAAGATCACTAATCAAGACCACCATGACAGATATAATAATGAAAATTTTTTAATAGCATGAGAATCACCAAAATGTGACAGAGACATGAAGTAAGCTTGTGCTGTTGGAAAATGGCACCAACCGACTTGCTCAATGCAGTGTTACACAAACCTTCAGTTTATTAAAAACTCAGCATCTGTGAAGCTCAGTAAAACAAAGTGCAGTAAAACGAGGTATGCCTATATGATATCCAGCTGGCATTTAAATGTCCCCAATTGACACGTAAGCTTTTTTTTTCTCTTCAGTTTGAGTTGAAGCTAAATAAAATCTATAAACTGCGTTTGGTTGATACAGCTTATGAGTTTCCTAACAATCTGTTACAGTATAGCTTTGCCTCCCTCAATTCTTTTTCCTTGCCATCTATTTCCTGTATAAACCTGGTCGATTGTTTTGAGGTTTTATGTTCTGGATATGGCTGATAGTATTTAGATTGGTGTTTAGCATTATACACTTTTCATTTTTTATTTAATATTTTTAGACTATATGAGAGATTATTCTTATTTATTAGAGGAAGAAACTGAATCTCAGGGAAGTCAAGGAACTTTAGAGATTATACAGCCTGTAAGTTACAGGGTCCTAATGAAAACCCATGCCTATCTAGCCCATCATTTCTAATTTTTTCCTCTATGCTTGATTTAGTGGCTTCTGCATATTACATTGTATTTGCTGATGATTGATGCTCTTCAAATTTAAATACAAGTTAATTTCCAAATCACTTAAATTTTTGGAGTGTATTGGAATGTATGAAGGTATTAAATACTAAGTCTTCTAAAAAGTTGGTTGGTTATGTTTTAATTTTTCTTTTAGAGAGAATTGGGATTGTTTTTTCTTATAAATACAGTGAAACTTGAGAATAAAATGTATTTGACCTTCTTTTAAAGTGACATCGATGTGGCCCAGCAGTTCAGCTTGAATCAGAGTAGAGTGGAAGAGATAACCATGAGAGAAGAAGTTGGGAACATCAGTATTTTACAAGAAAATGATTTCGGTAAAAAGAGAAATTACTAGCCATTAGTTATAATATTATATCATGTTGCAATTTCAAAAGAAAACCAGACTGTATTACATTCACATTGATAGAAAGGCTTAAAATTTTATCTAATGTATTTTCATCAAGAAAAGAATTTGGTTTTCTACCAGTATATTAAGCATTATTTTCATACTTAGAGTGAATTGTTTACCTACTCCTCTACCTACATATAATCATAGAACCTATATGTTGATTCTGTGAGGAGTCCCAACATTGAAGTAGTGATCGCATTCAAACTAACCATTTTGGAACAGTTAGTTTCTCTATTATACTTGCTATTCAAAAACAGGTATTCAAAACTAGTAGGAAGGCATACTCTTTTTTTAAGAGAGGGTCTCTTCTGTGTTATCCATGCTGGAGTGCAGTGGCTATTCACAGGCAGCATTATAGAACACTACAGCTTCAAACTGTTGAATTCAAGTGATCCTCCCACCTCAGCCTCAAGTAGCTGGGACTACAGGCACATGCCAATGTGCCCAGAACCAGATTCTTTTCTTGAGGAAATGCATTATAACAGGAAAGTTTAAGCTGTGAATATTAATCTAACTTAACATAAGTACATATTTAGGGTTTATCTAGGATTACTTAAATCTAGATCTAAGTTTGAATCTGCCGGTCGTGTCCCAGTATTGTAGCTGTGTGTAATTGAGCCATTTTTTAAAACTTTGATGCTAAAGATTTAAAGTTTAAACAAGATAGTTTAACACTTGAAGATAAGTGAGACTTCAGTAAGCAAATGTAACATAATTATAATAAATCATTAGCTGTTTTCTTTTATAACAGTGGTATTTCTAACCTTCCTGAACTAATGATAAATCAAAATTTGTTTAGGTGATTTTGGAATGGATGATCGTGAGATAATGAGAGAAGGCAGTGCTTTTGAGGATGATGACATGTTAGTAAGCACTACTGCTTCTAACCTCCTATTAGAGTCTGAACAGAGCACCAGCAATCTGAATGAGAAAATCAACCATTTAGAATATGAAGACCAATATAAGGATGATAATTTTGGAGAAGGAAATGATGGTGGAATATTAGGTATGTGAGAAAATGATGGTTATTTGAACATAAACATAACTTCTTCATTAAGATTTTGGAAGCAGTTGCTAATTCTGAGTCTTGAACAGCTATTAGATATATATGTATGAATTGTGATCAGTTGGTTTAATAAGACATTCTGTAAAACTAGCCTCTTAAAATGTTAACAAAACCTAAAGATGCTTATCTCAGTGCTAAATTTTACAAGTACTTAAAACTGTTCTATTTGTGTTTGATAGGTATGGTAAGTAAATATTTTTTAAAATAGATAAATGAGCTAGAAAATACAAGTCAAGAATGAGAATTGTTTTATACTTTTATAAACTACCTGGAGGAGAAACAGATAATAATTGAATATATGTTTAAATTTTATCCCTTTTAACGTAATTTTATTTTTCAAGTGATTGGCTATTGTGGTTTTGGCAGTTCTTTTTCAAATTATAGCTAACTTACATTCTCTTACTTCAGATGACAAACTTATTAGTAATAATGATGGCGGTATCTTTGATGATCCCCCCGCCCTCTCTGAGGCAGGGGTGATGTTGCCAGAGCAGCCTGCGCATGACGATCTGGATGAGGATGATAATGTATCAAGTAAGCATTTCATGTTCCGTGATTCTAGGGATGATCGTATGGCATCCAAAAAGATAGTTATCATAGAACATGACAAACTAAAAGTTGTAGTTTTTAATGAATTATAGATGTCCTTAAGTACAGTGCTTATGATTGATTACTGGTTCTGATTCTCTTACATGTTTACTCTTGTGCCCCTCCCCATTTTTTTGGCCAGTTAGGTTTGAGTCTGGTGGGGCTTTCTCATAACTAGAAAAATACTTTTATATTTTTATATAAAATTTTTAAATTTTTATATTTATATTATAGCAGGATTTCTTTCCATTTTATGAAGAGTTTTTCCTCCCCCCACCCCATTTGTAAGATATGTATTATATACCCAAGCTTTTTGTGACTGTATTTGTTTTTATAGTGGGTGGGCCTGATAGTCCTGATTCAGTGGATCCCGTTGAACCAATGCCAACCATGACCGATCAAACAACACTTGTTCCAAATGAGGAAGAAGCATTTGCATTGGAACCTATTGATATAACTGGTGAGCCTATGAACCTTTAGATTTGTACAATGTACAACATAAGGTCTTATTTCTGGTTCTTGCCTGTCTACTCATCTGTTACTGTTGTTTTAGATAACTAAGCTGCTTTTATGTCACAGTCATCTGTCATAATGTCTTTCTTCTATCCAGTTATAATTTGAGTATTTTGTAAAATGTTTGTGCAAGTTGCCATGAAATATAAAAGTATAGAACAAGTTTTCTGATAATAATGAGTATCTTAGTCTCTTGGGGTTCCCAAAACATTAGCAGCTCACATGTGTAACCAGTAGAAAACATTGCAAAGCATTTTTCAATAAAGTACAATTCTAAATGCTATACAGTTGGGCTACATTCTGGAAAAAACTAAAAATATTCTTTAAAAAATAAATCCTGGAAGCTGGTATGGTAGCTCACACCTGTAATCCAGTGCTTTTGGGAAGCCAAGGCAGAAAAATCACTTGAGGCCAGGAGCTTGAGACCAGCCTGGGCAGTAAATATAGTAAGACCGTCTCTTCAAAAAGAATTTTTGTATGTATACTCTTAGAATTTGCCTTTTTTCACACGTTCTGAAAAAAGAAATTTTTTTAGATTTAAAAACTGGAAACATCAAAAATTCTAGAATCAGTAATCTTTTTTTGTAGTATTTTTTAAGTAACATTGCAAGACACCATTACTTAATTTGGGAGGGCTGCTTCCGAGTGACAGACAGTTTGAGATAATGTAATGGGGATATAAAAGTTAACAATTTTTAGATGGTTTATGAGGACAGTAGGGTAGAATACTTTAAATTACAGTGTAGAACAAGATTACCCTTTTGCGTTTCCCATTGATTAGGGAAATTGACAATTAAGTAAAATATATACTGTATTAGATAGATTAGAGAGAGACTGTCACTGTATAACATCTTTTTGTATTTTTTTAAGTGTTGAACCAAAAACCTTTAGGGTATGTCTGCCGGAGTGCAATCTTGAGGATTTTATTTAAACCCATGAGCTTTTCTGCATTTAAAAAAAAGTGAGACAATACAGCCTCCTTGCAAGTTTTAAGGATTAGAAATGACTATTTTAAAATGTCTAGGATGGAGTTACAGGTCTGTCTGACCAGGCTTGGACTTCTTTCACTCTGTCACGCACCTTCTGTAACTACTATATGTAAATTATCACTTTGTCAATAAAAATAATAGTATTTGTAGTCATTAAAGAAAACTCAATTTGTGGCAGATACTATACCAAATATTGTACAACCCCTGTAAGTGATAGGCCCTGTTTCAAATGAGAAAATGAGCCAAACTGAATAGAGTGTGATATGTTCATTGTTTACAGTATAAAACTACACAGGCAAAAATATATTGGCCCTTGCATCATTTTACTTATTTTTTGCTAAAAGTCTATACATACTCATTCAGCAAATTTTTGATGAATACCTATTGTGTGCCTCTATTTTATTGTGTTCCTCTGTTCTAAAGGGTGATTGGAAAACATCAGTTAAAGCATCCTACCCTCATGAAGTTTACCTTTTCTGCTAGAGTCTGTGTGTAGAAAAGCAGGGGGATATAGTCAGTCCACATCTTGTAGCTGTATGTTCCATGCTGGCCTCTTAGGAAAATGATCTTATTTTCTATTATTCCAGTTAAAGAAACAAAAGCCAAGAGAAAGAGGAAACTCATTGTTGACAGTGTCAAAGAGTTGGATAGCAAGACAATCAGAGCCCAACTTAGTGATTATTCTGATATTGTCACTACTTTGGATCTGGCACCACCCACCAAGAAATTAATGATGTGGAAAGAGACAGGAGGAGTAGAAAAACTGTTTTCTTTACCTGCTCAGCCTTTGTGGAATAACAGACTACTGAAGGTAATATAGTTTGCAGAATTTTTACTTAATATACATTTTGAGAATCTAAAAAAAAAACTTCTAAAACCTTTGTTTGCATCATTTTTAATGAAGTGTTTTGCAACTGTAGGGCAAGTTTCCTTTTTTCTCCCTTAAATCACAGTGTACTAGCCATAATTTCATCTGAAATATATGGATAAGTGACACCTGCATTTCTAAAAGATGTAAAATGAATTTTTCTTACATTAAAAAGCCACTGACATTTTTAATATTACTTTTCTCTGTAATAAACTATTAGGTATATTGCCTTAGTGTGCTTTACATCTGAATTCTTTAACTATTTTCTGAATAAAACATGAGTGGTTCTGCTTTTTCAACGGTAAAAAATTCTGGCTTCAAGAGATCTTTTCCCATTTGTAGGCCCTTTTCTGCTCACATTCCACAGTATTCCAAAATAAGATTCACGGGTGTCTGGTGAATTAAGCAGTGCTGTTAGGCTAGTATTGTGTCTCAGGCTGAGATACGCACAGAACTCATTGATTTTACTGTGTATTTAGGATATAGTAATACATTCCAAATCTAAAGTATTTCAGAGGAACAAAATTGTGCTTTTTATTAGGAGCACTGTCATATAATTATTTTTAAGAAGGTCCTTAAAACTATTTATGCTTTGACTCAGTAATTAGTAGAAATTTTTCCTAAGGAAGAAATTCAAGGTATGGAAAAGCTATCTCTGTGAAAACGTTGATTACATTGTTGCTTAGTTTAAAAAGAGAGAAATGATTTAAAAAGTAGAGGAATGGCTCAAAATGGAATATTATGTAGCCATTAAAAATAGGTTAAATGAGGCCACAAGTGGAGGCTCATGCCTGTAATCCCAGCACTTTGGGAGGCTGAGGCTAATGGATCACCTGAGGTCAGGAGTTTGAGACCAGCCTGGCCAACATGGTGAAACCCTGTCTCTACTAAAAATACAAAAATTAGCCAGGTGTGGTGGTGCACACTTGTAATCCCAGCTACTCAGACAGCTGAGACACAATTACTTGAACCTGGGAGGCAGAGGTTGCAGTGAGCTGAGATTCTGCCACTGCACTCCAGCCTGGGCGACAAAGTAAGACTCTGTCTCAAAAAAGAAAAAAAAAATAGTTTAAATGATAGCTAATGAGGTTAATATATAGTAAGTGAAAAAACAAATTTTAAAGCTGTTTGCTATGAGACCAGTTAGAATGAGTTTTAGTTTATGAATATGAAAATAAACTTCAGGCAGATAAATAGAAAACCCCTTAAGGTTGTGAAATAATGGATAAATTTTGTTTATCTAAAATGTCTGCAGTTACAATTTGAAAACTAAACTCATTTAAATTCATTTTCAGATGGAATGACGTGAATATGATAAGTAAAAGCCATGATAAATTATATACTTACTGTATTTATTAGAACATACTTTTGGAAGATAGAAATAAGTGGTGACTTTTTGGTTAGATTTTATAATTGAATTTTTTTTTTTCGTGTAGCTCTTTACACGCTGTCTTACACCGCTTGTACCAGAAGACCTTAGAAAAAGGAGGAAAGGAGGAGAGGCAGACAATTTGGATGAATTCCTCAAAGAATTTGAAAATCCAGAGGTTCCTAGAGAGGACCAGCAACAGCAGCATCAGCAGCGTGAAGTTATTGGTTTGTTCTATTGGAATAGTTCCCTGATGAAGTTCACATGAGTATTTGCTTAAAATTTACCTTTATACTGTCAGAGTAAAAGAAATAAGGAATGAAAGATATACTGAAATGTTTGGGCAGGGAAATGCATTGGATCTGATTGCCTTATTTAAGTATGAAGTTTCCTGTCTTCCCAGAGGTTTAAGGTTCAGAACTGGCAGGGTAGATAGTCTGCTAAAGAATTGTCCTACATTGTACTGTGGGTAGAACTTGTCCTTTTAAGACCCCCTCCCCCTTTTACGTATATTGCTAAAACTAGAGTGATCTTTATGGATCTCCTTCATTAGAGAAAGCACTACATATGTCTTAGTGTACTGCTTTAAAAAATAAATGGTTCTGTAATACTGTTCGAACTGTATGATCTACATTTTCTCTTCATATGACCAATTGCAGATGAGCCCATTATGGAAGAGCCAAGCCGCCTCCAGGAGTCAGTGATGGAGGCCAGCAGAACAAACCTAGATGAGTCAGCTATGCCTCCACCGCCACCTCAGGGAGTTAAGCGAAAAGCTGGACAAATTGACCCAGAGCCAGTGATGCCTGTAAGTAAGCAAATCTATACATTAAGTCATTTGAAGGTTTTCATACAGTCAGTAGCAAGTGGTATTTAGGGAGCCCTTTTAAAGTATCTTGGTTTTAGCAGAAAATGGTAAGGAATGAGTCCAGAGGAAGAAGAGCAACTGGATATATAGACAATCTGCTTCAAGTAGGAGAAGATGTTCTGGGAGTGTGCAGTCTTTCTGACTCTTTTTGAATTGCGTTGCTTTAGAGTGGTCCAAAATGAGCATCCGTGACTCAAGTTGGTTCTGATTTATTCTTTGGCAGACATTCCTGCATACCTTCAGTACTAGACAGTTTTAGGTCATCTTACTAAGTAATCAGAATAGACTTGTCAAATACCTGAGAAAATATAAAGCAGTATCTGTCTACTTCATTCACACTTTGACTGCTATTAAATTCAGCTAGGATAGGAAAGCTAAGCAAGTAAAAACGAAGTAGTAGGGTTTGGTTTAGGGCTTTCCAATCTTAAGTCTACAGGATAAATGAATTTGAGTTTTTATCAAATGAATTTGATAAAATGAAAGGGAGGCTTTTTGACCACCTTAGTCTTCTTGTTCAGCCTCCATCAAGAATACTCTGCCAATTTTAAGAACTAGTTTTTGTGCCCTCTGGTGGTAAGAAGTTGTCAGTAAGAACATTTTTCCGTATAAGCTCAGGAATGGGGAACACAGTAATGAGTAGTGACTCTCATAACCACTGTCTTTCTGGTAATTCTTTGGTTTCTTAAAAAGACTTTGGTTTTAATATTCTGAATTCTTTATGTTAAGCCTGAGAGAAAATAAATATAGGAAGTGGACCCAGAAAAACAATTTTTTCACTTCTACCGTTTGCTGCCATGAGACATTCAAGACTCTTGAGTGAAAGCTTAACGATTTTTAAGTTACTGTATAATCTTACAGAAGCTTTAGTGGTAAAAAGTGTTTTTGACTCCTAAAAAGTAAGTATAAAAATGAAATGAAATTTTTTTTTGTAAGCTACTTTAATGTAGTTTTATAAAAAAAATCAAAAAGAAGATATATACTGTAATAAATTTTTGCTTGTGGGGAAGTATGAAAATAAAACCTCAGTATTTCTTTTCGGCTAGAAAACTTCAGCCACTGTGTATTTGCATAGTTAAAATAAGCTACCTTTAAAACATACATCTTAAATTGTCTTACTTGTATTGCTTTAAGCCTCAGCAGGTAGAGCAGATGGAAATACCACCTGTGGAGCTTCCTCCAGAAGAACCTCCAAATATCTGTCAGCTAATACCAGAGTTAGAACTTCTGCCAGAAAAAGAGAAGGAGAAAGAGAAGGAAAAAGAAGATGATGAAGAGGAAGAGGTAAACTAGTTAATAATTTCCATTCCAGATTTAGCAAAAACATCCAACTTTCTTTTATTTTTCATATTGGAGCTAACTTAATTGTGTTGAACATCAGAGTTACTAAAAAAAAGTTTGAATATAAGCAAAATTTTACCAAATGCCTAGTGGCAAAGATCATTAGGAACATGAAATTTTATACTTTGCCATAACTTGTTGGCTCCCTTGTGGGCTTTTGAAAGACTGGAATGCCCTTACACTGATTCTTTGTCTGACTTCTAAATTGCTTGTAGCTGCTTTTACTATCTTGTGGTCAGTGGTCGATTCTTACTGCTGTTATCATCTGCTTCTAATATAACCTCTTCTGTATCTGTGGTGGCCTGGAAATCAGATAACCATATATTTTCCACTTGTCTGGGATTCGTTTCTGTTTTTTTTTTTTTACTTAAACCAGGGTAAAGCGTGACTTTGCTAAAACACTTAGATTGAGTGAAGACTTGAATGACTTACTTTTTACAAAGTAAGAGGTGCTTTAGGAAATAATTTCTTTTTCCTGGGGCATGTTTAAAGGGGTCAAGGTCTTTCTTGTTCTTCTTCTTGTTTCTTCTTCCTTATTTCTGGATCATCAAGGTTATTGTTTAAGACTTAGAATTTATTCTTGTTTGATGTTCTGTCAGATATGTTTCTTAAACCTTTAAATTTAAAATAAGATGTCCTTTAGGTAGCACTGAAGCTGTTTAAATTTCTTGCAAGACTAATAAAGGTTATGGATTGGATAAATTTTCATTAGCATCTGTTCTTAATTCTAATAATACTTAGCACTTATCTTTAATATGAATACCTTATTTAAAGCCAAAATTAGCTTTAGAGCTACTCTAACCTATGAATTAGGGTGTGCTATTATCTCAGACTTAGTTGTGAATGAATATCAAAATTGTTGTGGTTTCTGTTATGTCTGGTATATAGTTTCAGCATACGTAGCCTAGGAACATTACAGCTGTTGCCTTGCACCCACCTTGGACTTTAAAAAGGCATTTAGGCGGCATGTGGCTGAGACCTAGGTTGCTCAAGTAAGATGTAAGGATTATAGCCCATTCATTTTAAAACACCATAAAGATCAATAATAAATCCTTAGCTAGTCTGCAGGCTCTTTGCTACTGCTCCACAATGAGAGATTAGGAATCTGCCAGAACATAAGTCATCTAGAAAATCATGTTGCAATATTTATGTACATATTTTGAGTTGAAATAAACAATATACTTAGTAGTACAGTTGATTATATCCGTAAGTTCTTTAACAGGGGCCAGTAACCAAAAGCTCTGTGATCAGCAGCAGTCCACAGACCCCGCACAGTGTGTGTAGATAGCATCCTTACAGAGCAATATAGAAGTATACTTTCAGCCAAATGTTTGCTTGCACATATACAGAGGACTTTCCTTTGTAATTTAAGGAAGACAAACACTTCAGAGTTTATACTGTAGATGCTAAGTGATTTCTCAGCAGCATTAAGTCAGTTTTTTATTAGTCCAAAATATACAGTCTCAAGGTAATTTAGAACTTCAGGAAATGTAGAAATACTTCATTTTGCATTGGACTTGTTTTATCAGCTTTTTGCGGGTCATTTTCATTCAGGATGAAGATGCTTCAGGGGGTGATCAAGATCAGGAAGAAAGAAGATGGAACAAAAGGACTCAGCAGATGCTTCATGGTCTTCAGGTATTTCTTCTGTTGTCTTGGAGAAAAATGCTCCGTCAAAGACTTGGCATTGTTCCCTGAAAAAAAAGTTACAATGCTGGAAATAAAAGAGCATACCTTTGTGAAACTTTCTCTAAAACTGCATTATTTTTAAATGTTTAAATTAAATACATAAGCTGTTAGGCCAAGGGTAAGCCTGAAAAGCATGCAGGAGAATGCTTGTGGTTATCCTGAAAAGCAGAACCATGGTGACATACTACAGAACACCTGTGTATCCCTGCACCTTCTTGTTTTTTGTTGAGTAAATTTAATGTGCTGAATCATTAAATTTATTGGATCATTGTGTAACATCAGATGTCAGTCACTTTTCCCTGGGCCTTAATGTCATAGACACAGACAATCTTGGATATCTATGAAATGCCAAGCAAGTTTCTCAAGGTTTCCTAAAATAGGATAGTTGACATTAAAAAAATTTTTTTTTTTACTTTCAAAACCGTAAGTGCTAGATTTTAGTATATTACATTAGCTGTCCAAAGAAATTGGTAATTTTAATAATACATGTCAGAACACTTAGACTTTCTTCTTTGGATTTTAGATGTACCATAATATACCTTGGCCCTTTACCCTATTGATTAACATGAGAATCACATACTGTTTTTAAAAGTGCAGTCTTTGTCCTTACAGTCTGTTTTTTCCAGTAACCAAAATTGGCATTTGTGTTAGTCTGTTTTGTGTTGCTCTAAAGGAATACCTGAGTCTGGGTAATTTATAAAGAAAAGAAGTTTTTTGGCTTACAGTTCTGCAGACTATACAAGAAATAAAGCACCAGCATCTGATTCTGGTGAGGCCTCAGAAAGCTTACGGTGATGGTGGGAGGCAAAGGGGGAGCAGGTGTGTCACATGGCAAGAGAGATGCTAGGCTCTTTAAACAACCAGCTCTCATGTTAACTAATGAGCAAAAATGCACTCATTACTGCGGGGAGCCTTCATAAGGGATCCACCCCCACCCCGTGACACAAACACCTCTCACCAAGTTCCGTCTCTAACACTGGGGAATCACGTTTCAGCATGAGATTTGGTGAGGACAAATATTTGACTATATCAGCATCCTCACTAAATTAGCACTTTATTATACAGGTTACTTTAAGTCATTTTTTTTGTTATTGTTGTTTTATTTCAGCGTGCTCTTGCTAAAACCGGAGCTGAATCTATCAGTTTGCTTGAGTTATGTCGAAGTACGAACAGAAAACAAGCTGCTGCAAAGTTCTACAGCTTCTTGGTTCTTAAAAAGCAGCAAGCTATTGAGCTGACACAGGAAGAACCATATAGTGATATCATCGCAACACCTGGACCAAGGTTCCATATTATATGAGAAGCTAGAAGCATTACAGCTAGTGTTTGTTTCACTAGTGCTTACAAATTGCCCCCATGTGTAGGGGACACAGAACCCTTTGAGAAAACTTAGATTTTTGTCTGTACAAAGTCTTTGCCTTTTTCTTTCTTCATTTTTTTCCAGTATATTAAGTTTGTCAATTTCATCTTTGAGGGAAACTGATTAGATGGGTTGTGTTTGTGTTCTGATGGAGAAAACAGCACCCCAAGGACTCAGAAGATGATTTTAACAGTTCAAAACAGATGTGTGCAATATTGGTGCATGTAATAATGTTGAATGGCAGTCAAAAAGTCATGATTTTTATCTTACTACTTCATTACTGCATTGAAAAGGAAACCCTGTCTGGGAAAAAATTCCTGACAGTTTAATTTAAAACTATGGTATGAGTCTTTGACAAGGAAGAAAAAAGCCTTTCCGTCGGTAACACTGGCAGTCTTCCTGTTAGCCACTCTCCTTAGAGATGGTATGGGAAACAAAGGTCACCCTCTTGAGATTCATTTTTAAGTGTAATTCCATAATGAGCAGAGTTGTTACGTGAAATTGTGTTGTGACTGATAACCTTCAGCTACAAAAAGATAGGAATGACTTGGTTTAAAGTGTTCTATTTTGTAAATCATTCCATTTGAGTCTTTCTGATGAACTTGGCTATCCTGAAATCTGTTACTTTAGTGAGGCTCCAGAATGAGCAAAAATAGGCCTAATTAGAGTAGAGTGACTATTAAAAAAACATAGCTTTCTAGGAGCTATAAATCAGAATTTTAAAAAGATGTTTTGGATATATTTGAGTATTCAGATCATGAAAATAGAAATTGCCCTGCCTACTACAAGGACAGACTGATGGGAAATTATACACCTGGTCAACTTAACCTTTAAGCAGACAATGCTGTAAAAACTAATGGCTTCTCTGATATTTATTAAAAGTTTTAGTACTTACCTCCTTTTCCAGTGCTGCACACTCCTGTGTTTGGAAATTTAATAGCTTCGCAACGAAATCCTATGTCTAGTTTCCTATAATTTAATTGAAAAAAAATCCAAATAAAGGTTTTATTATTAACAGACCAGATAGCATCAGAAATCATGTGACTATTATCAGAATATGTCTTAACTTTTTAGGGCAAAATTAACACTGAAAGTTCTAGCCTAAGTGTTGAAACGTTTGTGGGGAAAAAAAATCACTTTTGAAAATCAGACTTCAGTGTATACCCAATAATTTTAAATTATGTGAAATGTTTTAAAAATTTGTGAACTCGTAATTACTGTTTTAACGATTCAGTTTCTTGAGAGTGGTAATTGTATAAAATTGCTATTGCAGCTTTATTTCAATATAATGTGCCTGTAAACCAAGGAGTTTTCCCCATTTGTAAAAAGACATTGTAGATAATTGAATGTTTGATTTTAGAAAGGTCGTTAGTTCTTGTTACACATTTTGTTAGTCTGGTTTTTGTTGCTTATCAGGTTTAATATTGTTCTTGAAAATAGTTGATGCTATGTTATGTATAACTTTTCTAATAAAAGTTGTGTTATAAGCTGTACTTTTTTGAGTATTTGTTATTTCATTGGTGGAGGTCCCCAAGGGAAAAGTTGGCTGAAAAAGTTAATATAGCCAAACACCTCATTTGTTTGCCTTATCTAGAATAGTTACCCATATAAACCATATGAATTTTTCAAGAGGTTTTAGACTGAAAAATGGACGACTAGAATAGCTTGTCTCCACCTTCTTTGTTAACAGAACTATGTAATCTGCAATTTTCATAAATGTATAATTGTTATGTGTGAGGTATTAAGATTAAAAATGAAACCAACAAATGGCTGGTACAGAGGAAGCTTTGGGGCATGAAAATGTCTCTGTAACTGCTAAGTACATACAAACTATGACATGCTTATGGATGTACATCCTTAGTGCTCCAAACAAGCTAGGTGGGTAGGCAGGTGCTGGAAATGTCCTCAGTTGATCTGAGATGCCTAACTGAAAACCAGGACATTCAGTAAACTGACATGTACCCACTTTTACATTCTAGCCTAGGACTAGTCCTGCTGCCCACCCCTTCCAGCCCCCCACTGAACTTTAAAGCCTTGAGATTTTATGGTTTAAACCCTGATTTGAGTGTAAATTTGTTACTGTTTTTAGTAGGAAAAAAATCAGGTTTTATTAAGCACCAATTATCCTAAAACCCAAAGCAGCTTTAATTTGGGGCTCACTGCCATAGATGCCTATAGTAAGGAATTACGATTAATGTGAAAATGATGAGAGCCTAGAATACAGTCTGCCACAGTTACCTGGGAGAAGTTCACAAAAAAAAGATTCTCAGATGATAAAAAGCGTTTGCTGCAATTTAAAAGATGGCTCAGCATAGTAAAGTGAAATGGTAGTGGTTAGCCAGAGCAGAACCATGAGGGTTGAACTTGGAATTCAAAGGCCTAGCTGTAGACTGACAGTAGAATCCACTCCCGTGACTGTCCTGAAACCTGGAGTTTCCAGAGTGGTGCAGTAGAAAGAGCAATGGGCCAGAGCCCTGGCCCCAAACTGTAATCTTAATTTGACTATAGAGCCTAAAACTCCAGAAGCTTCATTCTGTATCCAGGTCTACATCTAAAATAAAATGGAAGGCAAGTCCCATCGATTTCCATTTCCAAGAATTGTAAAAATCCTATGAACTAATTAAAAGCAGTTTGAAAAGCAACTAACATTTGTATATGAAGATAATGGCTTTTAATTCAGGCCACTTAGGTGCATGCACTTGGGCAAGGGTTTAAACCTTTCTAATCCTAGAGTACCATATGTGAGGTGGACATCTCTACTTGGAGGAACTACATGCCCTTTAACTTAATTTCTTCAAAACTGAGTTAATTCTCCTTTACTACTTCAGACCTCCCTAATGCTTCGTCTTGGTGGGTTTCACCTTCCATGTCCCCTTGATCTGGTGATTCAGTGTTTCTACATTTCAAATAACCATTCCTCTGCTCAGACTATTGAAGACTTGCAGAGATTACTTCAACAGCTCCAGTTACTCAAAAGATAAGGCTGTTTCCTCTAAACACATTAGAGTCAACTGGCGAGTCAGCAGAGGGACATTTAAACAGGGAGGACAGGAAGATTTTTATTTCAAGACCAAGCGCCCAGGAGCCATCTGCCCTGCTTTCCATATTCCCCCTGCTGTCCTCCTAGCTATGCTCCAGGTCATGCGTCGGTCCAAACTTCTAGGTGGCCATGCAGGTAATGGAAATGAGTGAAGCGGCCAGTTGACCAGCAGTGGAGGGTGAGGAGGAACAGTGCTGAACTGGATGAAACAGGGCAGGGGTCCCCTTTCAGCTGAGCACAGCATCTGCTAAAATGTCACCAACTGCTGGTTCAGAAAAGGAGACAGAGCATTGCCTCATTTGGGGATTTAACAGGAAAGGCCAGAGGTCCTGATTTTAAAACGTGATATATGATTCAAAACTGTTTCAATACTATGCAGGCCATACACGCCTTGGCAGACAGATCCAGCTCAGAAACCTCAGGCTGGCAGCTTCTGTTAAGCTTTGAGGACTACAAGGAAAGCAAGTTGTGCCACTTCAAGAAGCAAGGCTTTCTGTGCTCTTTCGGCTGGCTACTTCCTCTTAAAGAATGGGGTCCGATTTTTTCAAAGCCCTATTTGATGTTCCAGGCCCAGAGGGAACATCCTCACCTAACTTTATTTATGCTTCAGGTGTGCCCTGCTAACTTTGTATGACAGCTATTGTATCACATTCCCAACCTAATGGAAATGTCTTCGGAAAAGCAGGAGTTGAAAAATGTAAACATAAAGACAAAAGTCTCATTTCCTCAAAATCCTCCAAAGCCAAACAATGCAGGGATTCTCAGATGTTAGCTCAAGAGTCAGGAGGAAGATTGTTTATTTGCAGGCTTGACATTTAGCCAGGGAATCTGCATATTTAACAAGCACTCCAGTGGTTCTCACCAGACAATTCCCAGATCATTTTCAGATACTGGAATTCAGCCTTATCCTCTGAGCTGCCATTTCAAATGCTTGGCCAGCATCTGGACCTGCGGCTGGTGGGCGGAAGTGCCCTCCGTGATCAGCTGTTACTTATGTTCTAGGACTAATTAGCTCTCAATTGGCCAACAGCTGTTCAGTGGGAAATTCTCATACAGTTCAATGTACCAGTTTGCTCTCCAATTTGAGCAAACTGGCACATTGTTATTTCCAGAAAGCATCTGGCCAAAGGGGCTCTCAGGTCCTGTTCTAATTACCCCAGCTGTGATAGTCTCCTATGTGCTATGAAAATGAGTCAGGGCACCAATGGGTGGCCAGTAATCAACAGTGATCATCAAAACAGCAACACAGCTTCTGTAATTTACTGAGTTCGGTCCAGTGGTTGAGAACATTGGTTGGAATCCAAGAGAGGTGAGTTCAGGATTAGGTCTGCCTCTAATTAGAAACTGCGATGACTATCTTAACTTCCTTAACTCCTGGTTGTCTCCTGAGGAAGCTCGTAAGGCTCCTGTGAGGATTAAATAATGTAATGCAAGGAAAGCACTTAGCATAGTGCCTGGCCAGTGGTAGCTACTGTGTACTAGCTGTTTTTAAGGCCAAAATACTTACTGAGTGCTTTACCCTGAGCAAGGAATGATGCCAGAACTAGGTGTACTGATGTGGACAAAATACACCCAGTTCCTTTAAGTTTTTAGGAAGTTCAAGAAAGGACATCTCCAGAGAAGTAAACCTTCCTTCAATTCCCCCGGAGAAACTATTCCCCCGATCTTCTCTATTTCCACGATATTTTATTCATCACTCTGATGACACTTTTCATAATATACTTTGCCTGTCTACTTCTCTTGACTACTTGACTATGGATTTTTGAAGACGTGTCTATAATCCCAGAACTACCTAATCCAGCGTGTGACTCTGAGTTGAAGCGTGATCAATCTGATTGGCTTTAGCCAATGACCATGGTAAGGATGAAAATAACTCCCTTGAAGCCAATTTCTGTGAAAATTGGTTTTGAGAGTAGAATATGAATTCTTGCCATTTCTAAACATACAGTTCCTGTAAGTTTTGGTAAGTGTGCGTTATTTTGCTTACAAAACGAAGGGGCCAGGAGCAGTGGCTCACACCTGTAATCCCAACACTTTGGGAGGCCAAGGCTGGCGGATTGCCTGTGGTCAGGAGTATGAAACCAGCCTGGACAACATGGTGAAACCTTGTCTCTGCTAAATACAAAACCATTAGCCAGGCATGGTGGCACACACCTGTAATCCCAGCTACTTGGGAGGCAGAAACAGGAGAATCACTTGAACCCAGGAGGCGGAGCTTTCAGTGAACCAAGATGGCACCACTGCACTCTAGCCTGGGTGACAGAGCTAGACTCCGTCTCAAAAAACAACAACAAAAAAAAAGGGGGGGGGGAGAATAACTTATCTACCACCTTCTATCTCCCATCAGTCACAGGTTTGCTTTTGGAGCATTAGTTACCCATTATCTTCCAGGCCCACCAAGCTATCCCCTATCTCACCTATCAAAAGTCTCCTATGGGGTGTGCCCTTTAGAAACTTATTCAGAGCCCACCTAGCAGAGGTGGTTAGATCAGAACAAAAGGCTATTGGCCCCCGAGTCAGTTGATACATTGACCAGTTTGGAAGAGAGTTCCAATTTGAGCACCTCAGAGTTTAAATATGTGGTCAAATATGGGAGAATACTTAATTTGGGATTCCAAATCCCTACAATAATTCTTGGGTATGAACCCTTGCTTTCCAGGACAGAACAGTGTCATTTTCTTCATGCTGGTTGGAGGGTTATAGCAGGTGGTAAATTCCGAGTTTCTTTCCCCCAAGCCATCTAAAATTTGTTTAGATTGACTCTGCTGAAATAACAGAGACTGGCAGATTCCCTTGATTATAGAAGTTGTGTATGAAATGTCTTCCTCTGTGCTACCGAGCCCCATGATCGCAATGAGTGCTAAACAAGGTAATGTATGCACATGTACTTTGCAATCTGGAAAGCGCCACAAAAGCAGTTACTATAATAACAAGGTAGCTTCCTTGGGAAGAAGAGTCACCATAAGAGATGAAGATAACATTATGCTTCATTTGAAAGTCAATTTCAGCAAGGTAGACGTTGCAAGACAGTTCAGGTTGATTTCTTGTGGGAACCATTATAAGCTTGAACGTCTGGGGGAATTTCAGCAGTTAAGGCTTTTCTTGAAGGGACCCTAGGGCAGAAGCAGCTTTCCCCAAACTTCTTGAAACTTTGTCCCGGTTGATAGTCTCCATAAACATAACACTAAAGGATAAAATTAAGAAAGAAAAGAGGGGGATTTCAACTCAACATTTATTGAACAGCAGACACCATGCTAAGTGCTAATAGCATACAAAGACATCATCTTTGTGATTATACCGTCAAAGATTAGAAGGAAACTGTCATTTAAACTACACCTTGAAGAATTAGTGGGATTTATTCAAGAGGCATGCAATTTACGGGAAGAAAGGGTGTTCCAAGAAGAAAGAATAATACAGGCAAAGTCACGGAGGTAGAAAGGAATGGCACTGATTTGGCAGCCAAAATATAAGGAAGCAAAGCCAAGGTAGCAGTCAGAGGACAGAATTCACTCTCAGGCTAAGTATTTTGGCTGAATTTGCTACCAATTATTAGGCTCAAAGACCACCTTGCCTTCAGATAGCCTGCTGTGCATTCCTATGTTTACAAGAAATATGGCCTCTCCTACAACAGCCTTTTTGGCTTTTCATCAGATCCTGTAGGTTTGTTTGCATACCTACAGGTTTGCTGGTTCTAGCACTATCTGCATACGAGCCTTGCTGCCAGGAACCCTGAGTGGGCTGATCACTGGAGGCCACGGCAGTGTCTCACACTGACAGCCTGGGAGCATCAGAGGAACACTGAGCCCTGGAAAATCATGTAGAAGGAAGAGCTGGAGGCTTCCAGTATCCTCAGACTCTTCCCTGGGTTGCTGACAGGGGCGCTCGTGGCCAGGATTGGCAGAAGGGGTAGGACCAAAAGTAGAGGGGGAAGGGCTGTCACTTCAACAATGAGTTTTTCTGAATCTTTTGTCAATGTCCTTTTTCTCAATCCTTGAACAGAGCGTATAGCAGAATGCCTTCAGGATGGCTCAAAGTGACAAATGGTTAAGAGCTTAGGCACAGTCACTTTTGCTCTTGGAAGAATTACATAGTGATAATAACGCTAAGACTTACTGCCCACTTAATAATAATAATCACATACTTATTACGGCTAGAATTTGTGAAATACTTTCCAGGAGCCAGCACTATGTTAATCATGTCACACACATTCATCTTCCCAGCATCTCTGCATGGTAAATCATATTATCATAACTTTATAAGCAGTTGTGGAAAGTAAATATGGCCTAAACTATAACTGTCATTGAAGATTCCATTTATTCTTCTGTATCTTGCAGCTCAACTAAAGTTAGGTGAGGTCATGTGACTAGTTCTGGCCAATGGGCTCTGAGAAGAAGTGAAGCATAGCTCTGAATTAAGGCAGTGAAAAGCCCATGTGCACATTTCCTCCAACTCTTTCTTTCCTGGACCGCTGGTTGTTAAGCAGGGTAGAAATGCCACAGAAGCTACTAGGTGATGGAGCCTCCATCAGGCTGGGTGCCTGAGGGACTGGAGGGAACAGAGCCTTTTTGCAGACCTGGGATAGATACACATGAGGACCAAGAAATAAGCCTTGGTTGTGTGAAGCCACTGAGAGTCCAGTGTTAATTTATTACTGCTGCATAACCTAGCGTATCCAGATAATACACCGAGGCCTCAAGAGGTTTAGTAGCTATAGATTAAGTGATTAAGCTGGAACTAGAACCACAATTTCCTGGTTCCCAGATGACAAGTCTTTTTTCTACTACACAAATTTGAGTCTGTGATAAGGCCCAAAGCTTCCATTGCACCGTCCACTCTGGTGTGTAGGAATAACTTCAAAACTTAGCCATGAAAGACCCAACACACTTGGGATGTCCCTTCACGGCAGCTAATAGATTAGCTCTGATAGGGCAGGTTGGTTAGAGGCAGATGTGCAGACTGAATTTCAAAGTAGACCCTGCTTGTGACAAAGCTTAAATGTCACTAAAGATATTGTACAAGCACAGTGGTCGCCAAACAGCCTCACAAAGAGACAGAAATTTACCATGGTTCAGACCCTAAGCCTTGCCCAATTTGCTTTTTTTTATTTTTTTTTCCAGACAAGGTCTTTCTTGTCATCTAGACTGGAGTGCAGTGGCATGATCATGGCTCACTGAAGCCTCAACCTCCTGGGCTCAAGCAATCCTCCCACCTCAGCAGCCCAAAGTGATGACATTACAGGTGTGAGCCACTGCACCTGGCCTGGGGCTTACCAATTGGATAAGGAAACTCCAAGCAGATTCTTTGCTCTGAATGCTCCAATTTGGAGTATCCAGATCATAGAAGAGTTAAACCAGAAATCCAATTTATTGACTGGGCATGGTGGCTCACTGACAGGAGATCAGTGATATCCAAGACACCATCCCTGCCCTATTACAGTATCTTGGGGAACACAGATGAGTAAGAATGCAATTGAAACAATTTTATAGATGCCAGGATTGGGCTATGTGGCAGGTATTAGGGACTCAGACTGGGGAGTTCGGAAACATTTCTGGAGGAAGTGACAAATATTGAGCCTTGGAGGCTCAAGATGCACAAGAGTAAGGAAAGAGTGGGAAGTAGAGTTCTCATTTAAGGAGACAGTATGGGTGATGATTCGGGGGCTGGACAAGCTTGCTGAGCTGTTTCCCTCCATCGAATGGGGAAAATGAGGGCTGGGCCTTACTGGAAGCAAGAGAAAGTCTGTCTGTTACTTGGGGCTTGCTTCTAGGTGAGTAGCCAGGAAAGGGAGAAACAGCTTGAGATTCTTTTTGCTTTCAATCTTTGTCCAGGATGGCTCAAAGTGACAAATGGTTAAGAGCTTAGGCACAGTCACTTTTGCTCTTGGAAGAATTACATAGTGATAATAACGCTAAGACTAACTGCCCACTTAATAATAATAATCATACTTATTATGGCTAGAATTTGTGAAATACTTTCCAGGAGCCAGCACTATGTTAATCATGTCACACACATTCATCTTCCCAGCATCTCTGCATGGTAAATTATATTATCATAACTTTATAAGCAGATGTGGAAAGTAAATATGGCCTAGAGTAGTTTGTCTTTCGATTCTTGACAGCATTTAAGCCATGTTGAGGGTGGGCACGATGGCTCATCCCTGTATATCACAGCACTTTGGGAGGCTGAGGCAGGAGGACCAATTGAACCCAGAAGTTCAAAAAACAGCCTGGGCAACATAATGGGATCCCATCTCTACAAAAAAAAAAAAAAAAAATAGCCAGGCTGGGTGCCTCTGCCCTGGATACTCAGGAAGCTGAGGTAGGAGAATTCCTTGAGCCAGGGAGTTTAAGGCTGCAGTGAACCATAACGATGTCAATGTACTCTAGCCTGGAAGACAGAGCAAGACCCTGTCTCTAAAACATAAACAAATAAATTCAAGTTATTAATTTATACAAGAAACATGATTGCCACATGGCTCACAATGATTTTGTTGGCCTGACTAATCAGCACCTTCTCATGGTTAACGCAGGTTGATCGGTAGTTCATCCCTGAGACTAATTCTTGACCTGGCTTCTGCAGTACCTCACTCTTAATCTCTTTGATGTTTGTTTTTCCTGCCTCACTGGAAACTCATTCTTAAATTCGTTTGTTGATTCCTCTTCATCTCCCAGTTCTTAATACTGAAATACCCCAAGGCTTAGTCCATGACTTCTCTTTTCTATCTTTACATTCCCATGGTCATTTCTTCCACTCTCAGGACTTCAAATACCATCTACATGCCGATGACTCTTCACTTGATGTCTCCTTCCAGCTGTGACTTTTCTCTTGAACTCTTGGCTGACTGATTGATATCTCCCCTGGGATGTCTAACAGACATCTCAAATTTACCATCTCCAGAGCTGACCTCCTGACCTTCACCCACAAATGAGCTCTTCTGCTGCTTCACCATCATAATTAGTCAAACTCTGTCCTATCAGTTGCTCAGACCCACAACCTTGGAATAGCTCTTGACTCATCAGTTTCTCTCACACACACCACTTCATGCCCTCCAACAAATCCCACTGCTCTAGCTTCAAAAAATAGATAGAATTCAACCACTTTTTACCACCTTTATTGCTACTATCCAAGTTCAAGTCACCATCCTGTCTTTCCCTAGATCATTGCAATAGCCTCCCAACTGGGGTCCCTTTCCACTGGCATATCCCCTTCCTCAAACTCTTGCCAACACAGAAGTAAGAGTGATCATGTTCGTCAGATCACATCCTGTTCAAACCCTTCCAATGGCTTTCTATCTGTCTTGGTGTAAACAACAGATATTACAATGGACGAAAAAGTCCCATGCAACTTCTGTAGGTCCTGGTTCCTATAATAATTCCTTCTCTTCCTACCCTATGCCATTATCTCTCTGATCACATTTTCTACCTCTTCCCCCTTGCTCACTCCACCCCGTCACTCTGGCCTCCTTATTAGGTCCAGAACAAGCCAAATGCATCCAGTTCAACACGATTTCTACTGGCTACTTCTTTTGCCCAGAATAGTCTTCCCTCAGGTGGCTACGTGGCTGATTTCCTCACCTTCTTCAAGTCTTTGTCGAAATCAACCTTCTCAAAGAGGGTTTGCCTGACCACCATGACAAAAATTGAAATACCCCTAGCAATTCCAACACCTCTGCTCTGCTTTAGTTTTCTCCATGGCCCACAATTAAAGTACTATGTAGTGTGTGCAAGTGTGTGTGTGTGCACACACACATTCACAGATCTCCATTAGAATAACTGATAAATGTTAACTTCATGAGGGCTGGGGGTTCTGTTTTATTAACTCACCTCTGTATCTTCAAGACCCTCAAAAAACCCTACAGCATAGAAGATATTTGATATTTATTTTAGATGAATGATTATTCTACAGCTTCTACATATAGCAAACCACATTCAGAATATTGCTTGGTGAGCATAGATTTGAATAAGCGACAGTATCTGATGAGCTAAATATTTTAATAACATCGTTTTAGAATGCAGATGTACCTGTCATAGTGACCGAAGTATTCCAGACTGTCAGGCCACTGATTTTCCACTGCCAATGTTATCTTCCCCTGCTTCCATGGCTAATGAATTCTGCTGAAAAACTGATCTATTTATTTTCTTCAAACATACTGTTGTCATCAACCTGGTGATAGTTGAGGCTCACTTTAGTAAGGAACCATTCTGCCTCTTCCGTACGTCGTGTCTATTACATGCCGATTTTATAATTGAACTCTCAAAGAACAACTCCACTTGAAATCCCCTGTTTCCAAGTTCTTGAGAGCACTGTCCCTTTATGGGTAGCTCATGCTCACGTTTTTCTCCTAGGTTCTATCCAGCTGAGCTATGTTCTTCCTCATAACAACATCTGGCAAAGATGGAGATGAGTGTTTAGGTAAGTGAGCAAGCACTCTTGTGTAGCATCATTTTATCTTTGGCATCAAATAGATGCTTGCACAAATTTCAGCAAGCATGGCATCCTATAGTCTGATTCTCCTCTTCTATCCCTCTAAGCTTTTTGAAGACATAGGGTAAAACTTCATGATCCATGATGATGGGGAAAACCATCACATTGTCTCACACACTCAGGATTATACTAACCAATTATAGATTGGTTTCCACCTTCAGCACTAATTGATACTACTGGTCGACTCCTTCACCAATGTCTGTACCTTTAATGATTAATTTAAAAGACTTTCCCTAAATCTTCTGCTCACACTCCCTCCCTCGACCGCCTTAAATTTAGCAGACAACTTGCTACATGCTTATAAGAAAACATTCAAGCACTCACTCTTGTATTTGTGGTCAGCTGGTGGTCAATGGTCTCTCTCACGTGTCTGGAATTTAGTGGCTGTGTTCAAGGACGATGGACGTAACTAGACAATTTGCTACGTACAATCTAGCAGGCTAACCCAGGCTTCACAGGGTTGTCAAAAGCAGCAAGTGAGGACAAGCCCAATGCACAAACATGGTTCAAAACTCAGTTTTTCTTCATGTTTGCTATTTTCTAAATAGTCTAAATAGCCAAAGCAAATCACATTCTTTTTTTAGATGGAGTCTTGCTCTTTTACCCAGGCTGGAGGGTAATGGCACAATCTTGGCTCACTGCAACCTCTGCCTCCCAGGTTCAAGTGATTCTCCTGCCTCAGCCTCCTGAGTAGCTGGGATTACAGGCAGGAGTACACCATCATGTCAGGCTAATTTTTGTGTTTTTAGTAGAGCCATGTTGGCCAGGCTGGTCTCGAACTCCTGACCTCAAGTGATCTGCCTACCTCAGCCTCCCAAAGTGCTGAGATTACAGGTGTGAGCCACTGCACCCGGCCACAAATCAAATTTCTAAGCCCAGACTCAGTATGAGAGGATGGTACTCAAGCAGTGTGGATTCGAGGAAGGAGATTATTGTGGACGTTGGAAAAATAATCTAACATAATGTTGTGTTGTTTTAAACTATTTGGGAGCCCTGTGTACCATAATTCCCCTCAAAGCAATTTTTTAAATTATAATAATTCAGGGTAATACCAAAAAAAAACATACTTCTTCCCTGTACACTGTTGCAGGAAAACAATTTACTTGAAAATGCATTGTTTTAATTCTGCAGGGTTATGCATTGTTTCTGCCTCCCTAGCATCCTTTCCTTCGAAGAACCACTTGTCTCCATACAGTGGTTCTAGCGGGGTTGTCAGTCACAGTGCTCAATCCTAGTCCTTTCCATCCCACCTCATGACTCAGGTATGGCTAAGGCTCAGAGGCTGGTCCTGGAAGAGAACACATAACCAACCAGAACCAATCAGATGCTTTCCCTGGGAGGGATAGGTGGGGATTGGGTAGAGGGAGCCCTCTGTCTGCTGGAGGATATGAATCTGGAGCTAAAAATCAGCCACCGTATTTGCCAGCAAATAGAAAAATCTTGTCTGCAGAATGAAATAAATAAGCAAAACAAGGAGGAGAAATGGGAGGCAGGGACCCAGGGGCACTGAATTCTGGTCCTAGGTTAAGAGGTCCTGGTTCCTACAGTAATTCCTTCCATTCCAAAATGCCCTTTTCTGATGAGTGACCCAGTACATTCCCTTTTCCTTAAGCTAACTTGAGCTGAGTTTTCATCAGGTGCCCTGACTGGTTTGAAACCCTGTAATAACTATTAAATCGGCTCATCCTCTCATTCCAGCCCAATCACCATCTTCAGCTGTCAGCTCCTGAATGCTCTAAAACTTCACTAGATAAAGTGCCGTCATGAGGCGGGTATGGAGGAGCAAGGAAAAGGAGTCTGAAGAAAATGAATGGACCATTGGGATAAGGAAACAGACAGGATGAAAAATCACCTCTCAGACAGCAGAGAGGCGAGACAGATCAATGGGAGACTTTTGGCAGCCAAGAAAGTAAATGAAAGGATAAGAAAGATGACATGGAATGCTAAGAACAGTATTACCCGAAACACTCACAGAAATAAGAGCTAGAACAATGGCTCTGGGGTTGTCAGAGGTTGTTTTTTGGGGAAAAAAATATACTTAGGATGGTCATGAAAAACAAAAGAGAAAGAGCAATGACTGAGCCACCCACTGCACACTGAAATGAAAAATGGGTTGTGAAGAGAATTACTTCTTGAAGGAAGCACAGCCCTGTTACTTTTACATTTTGGTATTCTTTCAAAATTCCATTAAAATGATACAGGCTTATCCTCACATACAGAAGCTAGATTATGTGCAGCTTTCCCAAAGGATCATACTGTAAAGTGGGCTCTAGGGTAATTGTGTTCCAACATTCTGTTCCTTTGGCATAAAACGGAATCCTTTTCAGCTGCCTGTCTTGTTGTCTCAAACCACCTTAACTGTTTCTTTGTTTTCTGCAACTTTTGCATTGGTTTGCCAGTGTCTCCCAAAATCTCAATATCTTCACATTGATCCACCGAGGGCCACCCCAAGTTTTTCAAATCTAACACTCTTGCTCCCACCCAGAAATCATTTCTATATTGATGCACATATAGTGTAAATATTCCATTGAACTACGTTCAGGAATTGTCTTAGCATCTATGTGGTTAGTTTGCAGAGGGATCTTCTGATAGGACATGAAAGGGCTCTTGAGAGGCTAAAAGGAGGATGACTCATAGTGGCTGTCAACAATCTCTGCTACACTATTGGAATTAATTGAGCATGCAATAAAATCATATATGTGGAGATGCTTTAAAAAGTAACTTCAAAATGTACTGATAATTTTAATTATACTTGGTATTTCCTACCTTTAATCCTTCACTCAGTTCACTCAGACTATGGTCTGTTTGTGAGTTACACGGAAGTGTTCCTTGACTCATGGCCCACTAGATTTATGATGTGATGACCCTGCCTTACTCGAACTCAAGAGGTAAATCCTGACATGGTGGAGATGTGTCCAGCACTCCTGCCTCAGTGCAGCAGCCTCCCTGCAGCTGTTCCTGGAGGTGCCCCAGCATCCAGAGCTTAACCCTTCCTGTTCTACCCTCCACTCGCCCCTGTGCACCCCACCCACACACTAACTGGCTCCAGCCTCTTGAGAACTGTCCTGGACAGGGTATTTATCAAATAAAGTAGAGAAATTAATATTAAGAAATGTTATTAGGGCCAGATGCCTTAATAACATTTAACATTACAGGTGGCTAATACCTGTAATCCCAGCACTCTGGAAGACTGAGGCAGAAGGATCACATGACCAGGAAGAGAACATATGAGGTAAGGAGTTCGAGACCAGCCTGGCCAACATGGTGAAAAGTCCACTCAAAATACAAAAATCAGCCAGGCGTGGTGGCACATGCCTGTAGTCTCAGCTACTCAGGAGGCTGAAGCAGGAGAATCGCTTGAACCCAGGAGGCGGAGGTTGCAGTGAGCCAAGATCGTGCCATTGCACTCCAGCCTGGATAATGGCATGAGACTCTATCTCGAATGAATGAATGAAAAGAAATGTCATTAGAACCAAAGGCAGAATGGAGGCCAGCATGGGACCAAAGGGAAAGACAAAGCAGAGCCCTGAGAAACAGAAAGGTCCATGGGTGTGAGAATCAGAAGATGAGATTCAAATTCTAAACTTTACCACTTACATGCTCTATGCCCTGTAGCTACCCAATAAATAGTAAACAGTTACTTTATTTTTAAAGCTTCAATTCTAACTCCTCATATGTAAAATATAGAATTAATTACTTACTGCAGAGGGTTGTTGTAAAAAGGGAATAAGAGAATGTATAAAAAATGACAGAGGACTTCTTGCTACAGAATTAGTGATCAATAAAAGGTATCTATAACTACTACTACCATCATTATTATTCTAAAAAGCCTGAAAGAAAACACATCTCTGATTCCCTTAAATGGCTGGCCCAGACAACAGGGTATTCAATATAACAAATTTGTCTTCGGTTTAAGAAAACTAGTAGCAAATAAATTACAAGAGAGTCCCAATTTTTCATTTTTGCCTCAATATATATATATCTATCTCCAACTTAAGCCATCTGGTTTTAAACAACTTTTTTCAGAGAAAAGGTCCAGTTCTATGAAATGAAGTCCATATAGGAAGAATCAGGTTTAGGACTTAAGAACCCAATGTTCAAGCCCTGATTTAGTCTCTGTTTCTTCTTACACTTTTATTAATTTTTTTTTTTTTTTTTTAGATAGAGTCTTGCTCTGTTGCCAGGCACCTGGCTGGAGTGCAGTGGCATGATCTCGGCTCACTGCAACATCTGCCTCCTAGGTTCAAACAATTCTCTTGCCTCAGCCTTCTGAGTAGCTGGGAATACAGGCGTGTGCCACCATACCCAGCTAATTTTTGTATTTTAGTAGAGATGGGGTTTCATCATGTTGGCCAGGATGGTCTCGATAACTCTTGACCTCATGATCCGCCTGCCTCGGCCTCCCAAAGTGCTGGGATTACAGGCATGAGCCATTGTGCCTGGCTTTTTTTTTTTTTTTTTTGAGACGGAGTTTCGCTCTTGTTACCCAGGCTGGAGTGCAATGGCGCGATCTCAGCTCACCGCAATCTCCGCCTCCTGGGCTCAGGCAATTCTCCTGCCTCAGCCTCCTGAGTAGCTGGGATTACAGGCACGCGCCACCATGCCCAGCTAATTTTTTGTATTTTTAGTAGAGACGGGGTTTCACCATGTTGACCAGGATGGTCTCGATCTCTTGACCTCGTGATCCACCCACCTCGGCCTCCCAAAGTGCTGGGATTACAGGCATGAGCCACCGCGCCCGGCCTGTGCCTGGCTTTTATTACTATTTTTCAGATGAAGAAGCTGGAGACAGGGAAGGGAAGTAACTTCTCAAAAATGCTGAACGATTTTAGGTCTCTGTCTTAGTCCATCTGGTGCTGCTCTAACAGAGTACCACAGCCTGGGTAATTTATAAAGAAGATAAGCTTATTTCTCACAGTTCTGGAGGCTGGGAATTCCAAGGTCCAGGCACTGGAAGGTTTAATCTTGGGTGTTAAGAAGGAGTCTTGTTGCTGTCATCCTCTGAAGGAGAGATATACTGTGTCCTCACATGGCAGGGGATAAAAGGGGTCAAACTCACTCCCAGAAGCCCTTTTATAATTGGCATTAATCCTTTCATGAGAGCAGAGTCCTCATGAATTAAACGCCTCCCATTAGGCCCCTCCCAACACTGCTGCATAAAGGATTGTTTCCAACACATGAATTCTGGAGAACACATTCAAACCACAGCAGTTCCTTTCAGCATAAATCAGGATATTGTTCTGTGATTAGCCAAGGGGTGGAAATCAGCACTGATGTGATCTCCTGATGCCTTTTTTGTTGGTGACCTTATAGGCCAAACCAGTAAATCAACTGATGTTCCATGTATTACAAACTCCAAATGGGTTGTTTCCAGGTGACTGCCTTCAGCTAACAATCAATTTCTGGCTTACCTCGGTTTCTGAGCACAGGGTTGTTAAAAGAGCTTCGGGGAAAGTGACATCTCCTTTCCATCAGAGCACATCCCAAAAGAAGGATCATAAGAGTTAAATCAGTCATTTCCCAATAAGGATAATAATGGAGTTTTAAAAATTACAGATTCCTAGGGCCCTCTCCTGCAGATTCTGATTCAATGGGTCTGTTATGTAGCCCAGACATCTGTATTTTTTCAAAGCTTTCCAATGGACCCAGGCAATTCAGGCTAAAAATAAAAAGTTGTCTAGGTTCATATTCTGTTTCCCCATTTTTGAGATGGAAGTGAGTTCCAGAACTGTTTTCCTTCCTCTTAAATTCAGTACATAAAAAAACTAGAGCACAAAGACAATAATAAATGATAACTGAGAGTCATACATTGGAACAATAGTTAGTGGTGGACTCCACAGTATCTGGGAAATTCACATCCCATCTAAAAGGAGCACCACTACTTAGAACAAGCTGTTGGTTGCCTTGTGGTAATATGTGTCCTATATAACCGGATCTTTTAATTCATTTGAGGATGGAAAAGATCAGTAATATAGATTTTGTTTTTTTGTGGGGTTTTTTATTTTTATTTTTATTTTTGAGACAGAGTTTCGCTCTTGTTGCCCAGGCTGGAGTGCAATGGCGCAATCTCAGCCCACTGCAACCTCCACCTCCTCGGTTCAAGTAATTCTCCTGCCTCAGCCTCCCAAGTAGCTGGGATTACAGGCATGTGCCACTACGCCCAGCTAATTTTGTATTTTTAGTAGAGATGGGGCTTCTCCATGTTGGTCAGGTTGATCTTGAACTCCTGACCTCAGGTGATCCACCTGCCTCGGCCTCCCAAAGTTCTGGGATTACAGGTATGAGCCACTGAGCCTGGCCAAGATTATAGATTTTGATGTGAAATTTACAAATTTTTAAATGTTGGAAACTCATACAAATTCTTACAAAACATTGAAAGACACAAAACCTATGTGCAGAACACAAAGAGCAGACAAGCCAGCAAACTGAGGTCTATGTGTCAGCACATTTTCCTTTTCCTACAGCAGGAAGTACAGGGTCCAGGGCCGTGGAACTAGCATTGCCTCTGGAAGCGGGTATCCTAGGTTAGCTCCTCATTCTAGTGCATTTATAGAGCTAGCCTTGAACCTTTCTGAGTTCTTATATCTCATTTGTCAAATGCGAGCAAGAAAACTTGATGTACACAATCGCTCTAAAGAATCAAATGAAATCATAACTAAGCATTTTATGAATGGTAAAATGTTCATTTTCATTACTACAGTTAAACCAGAAAATGAGATGTATGCAGTCAAAACGTTCTCAGGTAACAGACGCTGAAAAGTTTTGTCACTGAGTTAAAATTAGAAAAAGAGAGTTCTGGGTCAGCGAGTTTTGTGGTCAAAGAATGACAAGATCAGAGACTTCAACTCCACATGGCCTTTGCTTTCGGCTCAATTTTGTTTCTGCTGCCTTTTTGTCAAATAGTGAAAGCTGATAGCTTATCTCAGCAGGGGCCAGCAAGGCGTGGATGCCGGAGTCCTCCAGTATCCTGGCATCATCTCTGCCACAGCTGGAGGGAGTGTAGACAGAGGAGAAGGAGTATGGGGAGGGCAGAGGCAGCGTTAGAGGCCAGTGAGATGATACAGGCCCCGTGCTCTGAATGCTGTGGATTCCGGGACAGAGGATGGAATTGGTGCTGATTAAATGAAAGGAGGTCCCCAGTTCAGAATGTCAGATTTAAAGCTCTTTCATTGATGTGGAAAGTCATCTTGGCACCAGCTCACAAGGAAAGAAGAGAAGCAAATGTGTCATCAGCTAGGCTTTGCAGAGAAGTTTCAGCCCCCAAAACCTGGTGAGCCCTGCTCTTGGTGGAAGCTATTACATCCGATGTATAAACTGTCGGGTTCCCACAGTGTACTAAGCCTGCAATGAGGGCAGAAGGTCGGACTCTCTGAGTTAGCTACATCCTCAAATCTCCATCTGGGGAGGAGCTGGAAATGAAAAGCTAGGAATTGCTTTTTGTTACCTCTTCTCTTTTCGAGGTGACTCCAGCTAGGAATTATATTAAGTACAACTAAAATAGGGGCTCCTAGTCTATTTCATCCCTTTTGCTATCTCTCAAAGCTAAATCTTGTGAGAATAATGTTTATATATGCACAAAATATCTGATTACAAAGAAAACTCATTATATTGAAATATAGTTGCCAAAAAAACATATTTGTGGCTGGGTGGGGTGGCTCATGCTTGTAATCTCAGCACTTTGGAAGGCTGAGGTAAGCAGATTACTTGAGGCCAGGAGTTCAAGACTATCCTTGCCAACATGGTGAAACCCGTCTCTGCAAAAAAAAAAATACAAAAATTAGCCTGGCATAGTGGTCCGCGCTGTAATCCCAGCTACTTGGGAGGCTGAGGCAGGCGAATTACTTGAGCCAGAGAGGTAGAAGTTCCAGGGTGCTGAGATCACACCACTACACTTTAGCCTGGGTGACAGAGCAAGACTCTGTCTCAAAAAACAAACCAAAATAAAAATGTATTTGTGATAAAATTGCAGTAGTGCTTCTTATTAATTAATTAAATAACAATACCTAGTCCTAAGTCTAAAAGCTACCATAATTTTGAAGTAGTAATGAAAACAAATGATATCTGCATATATCTGCAGTAATTGTACTGTGATATAAAAATATGTGTGTTTTCTTTTGTTGACAAAGTCACACATATTACTAATAGTCTTGTGGTTTGTTGTCTACGTTTATAATGGAAGGAAATGCTGCATTTCAGATTGAAGTTAATAAAGATGCAATCTTTTTGCTTTCAAGTTCAACAATCCCTTAGGAGTCTGTGGACTTAAGTTTTGTTTGTTATTTTTTGTTAGGACAGGGTCTCACTCTGATGCCCAGATTGGAGTGCATTGGAGCAATCATAGCTCACTGTAACTTCAAGCTACTGGGCTCAGATAATCCTCCTGCTTAATCTCCTTAGTAGCTGGAACTACAGGCACACATCACCATACTCAGCTAATTTAAAACAAATTTTTTTTTTTAGAGACAGGGTTTCACTATGTTGCCCACACTGGTCCCAAACTCCTGCCCTCAAGCAATCCTCCTCTCTCAGCCTCCCAAAATGTTGAAATTACAGTCATAAGCCAACTTACCTGGCTGGAGTCTGTGGGCTTTACATTAAAAGCCCTGTTATAAGGTGACAGCAACTAATTCAGCTGATTGCCTTCCCCCAACAGAGAGGCAAATGATGTAACTCTTCAAACTGCTTACTTTGGAGAGCAACAAATTTGTTAACCACTGGTCAAAGTAACAGTGTGCATAAAACAAAGTTTGTGTGCACTGAACCATCAGAAAACAAAGGTGTCACTATCTTAGCCACCTACGTGGCATGATGCTCAAAAAATTTCAGATTTTTGGAGCATTTTGAATACTGAATCTTCATTTTAGAAATGTTCAACCTGTAAACTAAAACAAGTTGAAAATCAAAGTTACAGGAATTATACTATCTGGTTTTGAGGTTTATTGCAAGGTCGTAATAGTCAATACAATGTCATTCTTGGCATCAGGATAGATAAATAAATCAAGACGACAGAATAGTAAGTCCAGAAATAGACCAACACATAAATGGTCAATTGATTTTTGACAAAGGTGCCAGAGCAGTTAAGTGGAGGAATAAATACTTTTTTTAATAAATGGTGCTGAAGTAATTGACTAGATATATAGAAAAAATAAACCTTAACCATTACCTCACACCATACACAAAAGCTAACTTAAAATGGATCACAGATCTAAGTATGCAAGCTAAAACTATACAACTCAAAAAGAAAACAAAGGGGAATGTTTTAATGACCTTGGGTTTGGCAAGAAATTTTTATATTTCTTGAATATAAAAAGCATGAGCTATAAAAGAAAAAAACATCAACAATTGGACTTCATCAGTATCATAAACTTTTGCTCTTTAAGAGTTGCTGTTAAAATCAAATACTACATGTTCTTACTTCTAAGTGGGAGCTAAGCATTGGGCAAGCATGGACAAGAAGATGGGAACAATAGACACTGGGGACTACTAGGGAGGGGAGAAAGGGAAGGGGACAGGTGCTGAAAAGCTACCTGTTGGGCACTGTGCTCATTGCCTGGATGAGGGCATCATTCATACCCCACACCTCAACATTATACTATACCCATGTAACAAACCTGAACATGCACTTCCTGAATCTAAAAAGTTGAAACTACTAAAAAAATAAAGTCACTGTTAAAAAGAAAAGGCAAACCATAGACTAGGAGAAAATATATATACACACACATAGCTATGGACTTGTATCTAGAATATATAAAGAACACTTACCACTCAATGATAAGACAAATAACCCAATAAAAATGGACAAAAGCTTCAAATAGGCATCAAATTCAAATCTACCAGACAAAAGATATGGAAAACCAATTATGCCCATAAAAAAACTGCTCCACATAATTAGTCATTAAGGAAGGGCAAATTAAAACCACAATTAAATGCCACAACATATAACTTCAAAACAGCTAAAATTCATATTTCATAGTTGGTAAAGATATGGAGCAAGTGGAAATTCTCTTCACCATTGATAGGAATGCAAAATGGTACAACCACACTTTGGAAAACAGTTTAACAATTTCTTAAAAAGTTAGATAGATACTTAACATACATCTAAGTCCACTCTGAAGCACATACCCAAGGGAAAAATAAATTATATGTCCTATGCAGACTTAAACATACAAGGTAAATTAACAACAGCCCCAAATTAGAACAAATACCATAGTGTTCACCAAGAGGTAAAATTATTCCTCCTAACTGAAATTTCGTATTCTTTAACTAATATCTCCCCAATCCCCCTCTTTCTCTAGCCCCTGGTAACCAACATTCTACTCTCTGTTTCTCTAGGTGAGGTTTGTTTAGATACCACATGTAAGTGAGATCAGCCACGTTTCTTTAAAGTCACTCCTCACTGAGGGCATGGAACTCTTTTCAGCCATTGCTTCCATGTATGGGTGACTACACACACAAAATAAGCAGGCATCAGATCTACTGCAGACAGACTTCAGAATCTCAACACCCAATTTTATCCATCACATTTCCAGTTCAACAGTGTAATGTGGAGTCTGACTCTGTATTTGATGTTTGACTGTTAACAGCTTTCAGACCCCACCACTTCCGTTTCCCCATTAGCCCCACAACTGAAAAATTTGATGAGAAAGCCTACACAGGCTCTTCATCGGCTCTAGTAGGCAAGAACACGAGCCCCAGGCCCCACACGGAAACCCTCCTCTTGGCCCCAGGTCCTAACCACCATAAAACCCCATGCCAATCTTCTTTCCTTGCTCTCTCAAGCTGTTTTGGACCAATTTGGGAGCCAGCTCATTATCCTCTTGGTGCAGGTGGAGTGGCATCGGTTTCAGCATGCAAATCAAATTTGGGGGCAAGGGTGGGAGATCCCATCCATGTATACAGAATGACTACAGCGATTGGGTTCAAGAAGGTATCAGGGCGTGGTTTCCCTTACTCACTGCTTGAAGGAAAATAAATTGCTAGCATAGGATGGGGAAAGCAACCAATGTGAATAGGGTAGGCAGTTTCCAGATTTTCCCCTTTTGACATTCATACCTTTCTCTCCAGTTGAGTATGGGCTGGACTTGGGACTTGCTTTGAATGAGCAGAACATGGCAAACGTGATGAGATGTCACTTCTGAGATTTGGTCACAAAAACACTCTGACTTCCATTTTGCTTGCCTTTACTTGCTCATTCTAAGAGAAGACAGCTACCAAGTTGGGCCTCACTCATATGAGCTTCCATATGGGTGAGGCCTAACTTGGAACTTGATCTTCCCCCAGAAGAGTCTTCAGAGGAGATGGTAGCTGAAGCCAAAACCCTGATTGCAGTTTTATGAGTACCCATGAGCCAGAGCCACCAATAAATCTGCTCTGAAGTATGACACAGCATGGATAATAAATGTTTGGTGTTTTAAGCCACTGAGTCTGGGGATAATTTTGTTACTCAGCAATAGATAACCAATACAAATAGTGAGTTCCTGTGTAGAAGGATTTTTGGAGAATGAATATAATTATCATTAAGAGGAAAAAGAAAGAAGATTAGTGCCTTGGAGGATATTGGGAAGAGAAAGAAAGGGGCATAGCAAGTTTCAAGGAATAAGCTAGAAGCAGGTGTCACATTGACTAGGCCAAGGTAGCCAGAGATCTAAGTGAAGCAAATCACTGCCACCAGAAACCAGGAATCACAGGTGTCCCCTCAGACTGAGAAATACAGTAACCACATCACTTTGGGAGGAAAGCTATCTCTTTTGTCCACTGGAATGAATCTTTGGCTGATCCTGTGGGAACACTAAGACATTAAACAATTGCTTTGTTTCTGTAAAAGTGGAGTCCATGAAAACAGCTAAGCCAGTGCCCCTTCATCATCCACAATCTCCTTTTACTAACAGTTTCACAGAGAGCAATTTCACACTAATTGCAGCCTGGTCTTGATTTCCTGTCATTGTTACTGATTGCCTGTAAGAAATTTATGTCTTAAATGAGGTGAAGTTCAGTCCCCTGCCCCTGTTTCAGTCGTAGCAAACCATCATTTTATCTGACATCATTTTTTTTAATGCAGAATTTTCTTCAACATCATATGTAGAGAGCTTCACCTTGCTATTATCCTAGGATGAGCAAGGGCATGCAATAGGAGCTCTCTCAATTTCTCTTTCCTTCAGATCTCTCTTCATAATTGTCAATCATTGCCTCCCTTCACCCTGTTTCAGAAACAACAGCAGCTCTCGTTTTTTGCAAGGTTAGCCCTTCCACTACAGCTCTTAACCCAATTCCTCTCTCTCTTTGCTAAGCTATCAATCACCTCCACTCAGATCTTCCTCTCCATTTGCTCCTTCCTCTTAGGCTGTAAACCTTTTCTCCTATAGATATATTCCCCCACCACAGATGCCTCTTCCAGCTACATCCTATATATCTTTCCTCCCCTCATCGGAATTACTTCTTGACTTCTCATCTGCTCTTTGACCCACAGTAACTTGTTTTATATACCTACCATTCTACTAAATTGGATTCAGAATCACCACTGCAAGCAGGATGGACCCTGAGTAGCTGTCAGTTCTAATAAGCTTACAGATATGCTCATGATTCCATGAGTCTCCCATTGATCTTTTCACTGTCTGCTATGTTCCAGGCACTATTCTATATTTATCAGTAGTTCATAGATGTGCCAGGAAGTATAACTATTCCAAGAAAACATCAGTAAACAAGGAAGACAGAGACCTCTGGCTTCTTGGAGCTTACAATCTAGAGTCAGCGGACAAGCAAAAAAGGAACATAATCATGGAAGTATAAAGTATGTCAGCTATGAGAAGTGTCACAGTAAAAATGAAGTAGGAAAGAGAAGTAGGCAATGCAGTGGAGGTGGAAAAATGGCGAGGCAGAATTTTAGAGAGAGCCTCTAGGGCACGATGGTTAGGGAAGAACATTCTGGAACCAGAGGACCAAGGTTTTTTTTCCCATGATTCTCATTTTTTAACTGCGTGCCCTTAGCCAAGTCATTTAACCTCCTGACGCCTTCATTTCCTCATCTGTGGAATGAGAAGGAAGTTAGAACCTACCACAGAGAGGTGTTGTAAGGATTAACTGAGTTTAATACAAGTATTTAGAACCACACCTGAGTTCACAGAAAGAGCCCAATAAATGTTAGCTATGACTCTGCAAAAGCCTGTTTTGAATCAAAAACTGCTGATTAACTGTGTTACCCTGGCCAAATGATTTCACCTCTCAGAGCCTCAGTTTTCTTTCTTTTTTTTTTTTCTGACCACTCTTGCCTCCACACTCAAACTGGATACTATAATCAACCCATTTAACATGGCTCTAATCTCTACGTTCTAAACTCCTGACATTCAACATTTTTTGCAAAGCCTATTGTTCAAGAGAGTACACACCTGGAGCCAAGCAGAAAACCTCACAAGTCTAAGCAGGCATATAGTTTGTCTCTCTTCTGACTTCTAGGAAGCCACAGTTCATTCAAGCAGTGGTATCTGTCTACTTAAACTACCATGAGCCTCAGTTTTCTCATGGGCAAGATGAACACAATTAGTTTTAGTTCGTAAGTTTCATGCAAAGGTGAAATGAGATAATATCTATAAAGCACTTTGCAAATCATTCACCCCATAATAAGCACCCAATAAAATGACAGCTTTAAAAGAAAACAAGACAAAGAGACACACCTCCTTCTGTTCTTTCCATTTGTCTGCAACTTGGTGAATATTTATATGAAGCCTCCAAGTCACCTTCAGACTCAGGAGACAGCACCATCCATATATCAATGTGTACAGAAATGAAATAATGGGAATAACACCTGATTCCATAAGAATGTATTCCTCCCAAACCAATAACTTAGTAAATTTCTCATTTGCCTGTAATGCCTACAGTGCCAAAAGACCATAGTTTAAAACTATAGATATGGGGTTTTCTTTTTCCTTTTTTTGAGACCCGTACTCAGCATAACCAAGGATTTCAAAACAACACGGACAATAGTTGATACGGTTCGGTGTCCCTACCCAAATCTCATCTTGAATTGCTATCCCCATAATCCCCATGTGTCTAGGAAGAAATCTAATGCAAGGTGATTGACTCATGGGGGTGGTTTCCCCCATGCTGTTCTCATGATGGTGAGTTCTCATGAGATCTGATAGTTTTATAAGGGCTCTTCCCCCTTTGCTCCTCATTCTTCTCTCTCTTGCTGCCATGTGAAAAAATTCTTGCTCTCCTTTTGCCTTTTGCCATGATTGTAAGTTTCCTGAGGTCTCCTCAGCCATGTGGAACTGTGAGTCAATTAAACCTCTTTCTTTTATAAATTACCCAGTCTCAGTTATTTCTTTATAGCAGTGTTAAAACAGACTAATACTCAAAATATAAGCTCTTGAAAAGCTTTTCTGTAAATTAGGTTTTGTACATCATCTTAAAGGTACAAAGGAAGTTCAATACTAAGAATACTGACAGTGGATGCTTTATGGATTGCTGCTGGTTTGACTCAGTTTATCTACTTTATCTGCTTTCAATGTGGAGATGTTCAAATATCCAGCTGAGCTAAAGTGGTTATCTCTCTTGGGTGAAAGCCAGATTTTTTTCTCCAGGAGAGTATAACATGAGAGACTGGTGAGGGTAGTGTTTCTCAGAGAGTGGGAAAATATGTCTGTTTTTAGTAGCAGATGCAAATCTTAGGAAATTCAATTTCCATAACCTCATGAAAGCTGTTTGTGGAAGTTTTTTTTACTGAAATAGATCCTAAGAAATATGAGTCTGCACTGAGATAATAAACAATGACCTGGGATAACATAAAGTTCTCAGTCTTCAGCACCCTGGCAATAACCTACATCAATAACTTAGTCCTAAATTCCCTCTTGGTGTCCCAGCTTGCATTTGGAAATGTCAATGTTGCTAGTAATATTTGTCATTTGTATCCAAGGACCTGTGATCTGCGTGAAAAATGGCAACTCATTCACTGGTCAGAACCGCCTTCTGAGTAGCTGGAACCAAAGGAGTGAGCCACCACGCCAGTCTAATTTTTTTTCTTTTTTTAGTTTTGGTAGAGACTGGGTCTTGCTATGTGGTTCAGGCCAGTTTCCAACTCCCGGCCTCAAAAGATCCTCCTGTCTCAGCCTCCCAAGTGCTGGGATTATAGGCTTGAGCCACAAGTCAGGCCTCCACATCTACTAATGCTCCTCATCTAATGCTGCGGTTCACATCCTATAGATCTATAGACTCTATCCCCTAGGTTTCTCTTGAATCTATCCCTTCCTCAGTCTCTACACCACTGCTTTTAGTTCAAGCACTTTTCTTCCTTTTAGACAACTGGATGAGACTCCTACCTTGCTCCCTGATAGTATTCCTGCCCATCTCATCCCAAAAGAATTCATTTGGCATATTGCCATTGAAAACCCATTCTAAAACACACACCTTACAATGCTGAGCCTTTGCATCAAGTCCAACATCTTTGAAGTTCAAATTCCTTTTTTAAAGTACATATGTGCCTTTGTAATTTGACTTTTTCATCTCTGTCCACTTCCAGGATGTAACCTGCACTGGCAGATGCTGTTTTCTCTTGAAAACAGCTGGACTCAGAGAATTAATGTGTGGGTCAGAAAGAAAATAGAAAGGAAATAAGAAAAAAAAAGAGAAAACAGCTAGAAATCCCTTTTTCTGCTCCATATCCTCCCTGTTGCTTCCAACTCCTGTGGCCTTCATTCAGAAAGCCCCTACTCAATTGTTAAGGCTCAACTTAAACATCATCTCCTCCAGGAAGTCCCCCGTGATTCCCCAAATGAAGTTAGATGCCCTTACCTCTATGCCTATAACAGCCAAATCATATTTTTCCCCCTTACACTAGTGTATAATCTCTTGATGGTAAGTGCTGTGCCATACACAATTGTATCCTCAGCCTTAGAATAATCTTGGCACATAGTGGGAGCTCAACAAATATTGATTGTGTTATTACTCATCTATCATATTGAAACACAATGTAGTTATTTGTTAGTCTGCCTCCTCCACAGAAATGTGAGCTCCCATGAGTCAAAGATGGTCTCTTTTGCCTCTGTATCCCAACACCTACCACAGAGCCTGGCAAAACGTGAGAGCGCAATGTTCGTCAAATGAATTAATGCACAGGCAAATAAATGAATAAACTACACAGGTCTCCAGAGTTTCCTTTCCAATCAGCATAACCTAAATCCGTTGTTTCAGTAGTGGTTAGAGGGAGCTCTCACCAGATGCAAATCAAGTCCAACTGGAAGATGCCAATATAAACAAACCAGATCCTAAGAGACCAAGAGGTGCACTGCTTGCGTGTGTCATGAACATAAATAAAAATATTAATATGTGAACTCCCAATTTTAATTGGGGAAAAAAGACCCTTTTTCTTGCAGGATGTCTATTTAGTCCTATTTCTTCATCAGTGGGAACTTGGAAAAGCTGTGATTTTATGTGTGTCCTAAAAAAAGCAGAAATTCCACTCAGTTGAGGGTTTATAGAGGATTTGTTTTCACAGCCGCTCCCAGAACTTTCACGTTCACTATATCATCCCCCTGTGGGGTGGGTATTAGGATCATCACTATGGTAGAAAAGGAAAGAAAGGCATGGAGGGCTCCAACAAACCCATGATGGAGCAGACCCTGTGGTCTTAGATTATTAGATCAGGGTGTTAGTGGGCCAAACATGTGTAGTTATGTCACTAAAGCTCCAGAATGACAGGCCATCTTACGCAAAAGATACTGTGAGATGGGACCTCATTTCCTGAAAGAGTCCTCAGTACCTCTGCCAAACACATGCCTGCTCATCTTAACACCTGAGCAGGCTGCAGAGATGGCTGAGTTGTTCCATCCCATTCACCTCATTGAACACCTCCTGTGTTCCCTGAGAGTCTACTGCGCCCAGGGCATGATGTGATTTCTGTAAACAGAGAAGAGTGTGGCTGATGCTGAAAGACATAGATAATGTACCAAAGACCGTGAAAAATTCCTGGTAACATTGCTACACTCGGTAAAGATGGTGCTCTTGAGGAGATATTTAAGGATAAGGGAAATTTTTAAAATTAAAAAATGGGGATATTTATAGTACTTTGATGACCATATGACAAGTAAAAAAAATTTTTTAAATAAAAATGTTTTGGCCAGGTGCAATGGGTCATGCCTGTAATCTCAACACTCTGGGAGGCCAAGGTAGGCAGATTACTGGAACTCAGGCATTCAAGATCAGCGTGGGCAACATGGCAAAATCCCATCTCTACATCAATACAAAAATTAGCTGGGTGTGGTGGCATGCACCTGTCGTTCCAGCTACTTGGGAGGCTGAGGTGGGAGGATTGCTTGAACCTAGAAGGTCAAGGCTGCGGTGAGCCATAATCACACCACTGCACTCTAGCCTAAGCGACACAGCAAGGCCCTCAAAAAAAAACAAACAAAAAACCAAATTAAAATGAAAAAAATTAAAACTTTGAATTAGAAGTAAAATGCTACTAAAGGTTAAAATATTCCTAGAAGTGGAAAGGAGAGAAATCAAACACACACATTTCATGTTTGTAATATTTTGCATTCCTTTGCTTTCCTGCTAGGACCCAGGATCACCCAGACTCATCCATCCCCAAGATGTGGGATTTCAGCTTCCAAGACAAATCAGCCAAGTTTCATGGTTGCTTTGGAAAACATTTCCTGAATTGCTACTTGGCCAGTGTAGTGTATTAAATCATAATCACTGTCAATGGCCAGAAGCCCAAGCCTGGAATAGCAATGCCAGCTCCAGTCTGTATTGGAGCACTGTATGCCTTTGAAGAATTTTAGGTTCTCAGAAGATTTGGTTTCCCTGCAGCGTGGTGTTAGTTTCCAAACCAAGAGGCAGCTGGCAGTGCCACTGCTGTGCAAGAACCAGAAATCCAACATCAAGTCTGAGGGACTCTGCAGCAGAGGGTCTTATTCTTCATGATGTCTTAATACTGAACAAAAAACACCAGATTTCAACCCAATTACTTCCCTTTGACATCATGATAAAATAAATCCAACCTTCCAGCAAAAGGCCTGAGTGGTAGAAGAAACAGATCAGAAGACCCGATAAAGGCAACCTCAGCTCTATCCTCCCAGAGAGCCACGGACCTGCTCTAAGCACCAAAATCCTTCGTTTCATTATTTATTCATTCATTTATTCATTCAATGAAATGTGCTGAGCAAGCTAGGTGCAATGGCATGCACCTGTAGCCCCAGTTATTTGGTATGCGAACATGAGAGGATGGTTTGAGCTCAGGAGTTTGAGTTCAGCCAGGGCAACATGGCGAGACCTCATCTCTTTACAAAAAAAAAAAAAAAAATTAAAAATAGGCCAGGCGCAGTGGCTCCTGCCTGTAATCCCAGCACTTTGGGAGGCCGAGGTGGGCAGATCACCTAAGGTCGGGAGTTCAAGAACAGCCTAACCAACATGGAGAAACGCCATCTCTACTAAAAATACAAAATTAGCCAGGCGTGGTGGCACATGCCTGTAATCCCAGCTACTTGGGAAGCTGAGGCAGAAGAATCGCTTGAACCCAGGAGGCTGAGTTTGCAGTGAGCCAAGATTGCATCATTGCACTCCAGCCTGGGCAACAAGAGCGAAACTCCATCTCTAATAATAATAATAATAAATGGTTGACCCTCTGCAACAACTTGGGCCCTGTACTAAGTCTGGGAAACACAAAGGTGTCTAAAACATGGTGAGTGCCCTGACGATTCACAGCCTGTGAGTGAAGAAAGATTGGAAAGAGATGGAGTATAATATAATCTGCAGGGTGTGAGAGCAGAGGACTGAACCAAAGTGATGGGAACAAAGAGGAGGGAATGACTTATTATTAGCTGCCATTGTTACCAGGCTTGAGACAGCAGGACTGCTCTATCCTCCCGAGGCTACCCGTAAAGAAATGCGCGGTTAGACTTCACGGTTCACACTAACTCCGAAAACAAGCCAGTCAGAATTAGCAAGAAGTTTGCATTGAGAATATTTCCTAGGAAATTCCTTTTTATAACTGGTGAATATGTACAATGATTCAAACAACTTGCCAGAACTATTTTTCAGCAGAAGTTACATTCGTACAACATTTGATAGGTACAGGAGATTGTGGGAATGGTGAAAAGTTCTCACTGTATTATGATATCTAGTCTTAGTTATCATATCAGCTTCTTAATCTCAGCACTGAGTAACCCAAGGTTTCTCAATCCTGACTCAATCCTAACCTAACTCAGGCTGGGTTAACCTGAGTCTCTTTTGGATAATATAATACTGATTGATATTCACTCTATATCCACACCATTTGGACTGGAATCTCTGGAGAAATAGGCATTGATTATATTTTAAAAGTTCCCGCAAGTCAATTCTAATCTGTAGCCAGGGTCGAGAACACAAATGCAATTTTCATTTGTTAATATATTTATTTTTGAGATGGAGTCTTGCTGTTGCCCAGGCTGGAGTGCAGTGGCACAATCATAGCTCATTGCAGCCTCAATCTCCTGGGATCAGTGATCCTTTTGCCTCAGTCTCCCAAGTAGCTGGGACTCCAGACAGGTGCCACCATGCCTGGCTAATTTTGAAAAACATTTTTGTAGAGATGGGGGCTTCCTATGTTGCCTAGGCTGGTCTTGAACTTCTGGCCTCAAACAGGCCTTCCACCTCAACCTTCTAGGTGTGAGCCACTGCACCTAGTGCAGTTTTTAACAATTATTATGTAGAATCCTTTTCAAATGTTTACTTCTTGGATCATTGATTTGTTGTATATTAAGTATGACCCAGGATCATGTAAATTTCTTGGTGAATAGTCAAGAGTCTAACTTCTTGTCATCAGCTCTGATCAATTTAGCACTGGTATTGAGAAGCCCAAAGTAATGTCTTTACTTTACTGTATTATGAAAATTTACAAGCATCACACATGTAAGTGTCATAGAAACCCAAAGTACAAATTGTAGCTGTTTAAGTTTGGCTGCCCAAGAAGGAAGAAGGAAGGAAGTTCATATTTATTGGCCTTTTTTTGTGAGCTAAGCACTTTATGTGTAATATCTTTTTTAATGGGCAGATTAACCTACCATAGCATTTTTGAAAGATTATTTTAGGAAACCACTTTAGTGGATCACAACCAGTATTTCTTAAGTAAAATGTGATGAAAAAAGCAGCATTAAAAAATATAAGAGTGCATCAAATTCAGTTATGGGACATACTATTTTATGAAAGCTCTGTTTCAGTTATATAAGTGTGGTTGTACATATCTAGCATATTACACTGTAATATTAGCTATTTCTTAGTCCAGCTTGCTGCTAAAATACTTGAAAACTACCACCTGCAGATACAGTTATTATTAAATCCAATTTCCAAATGGATAAACTGAGGCTCAGAGATCTTAAATAATCTACTCAATGAGAAAATGGCAAAACCCATTTTATTTACCATTTTAACACACACTCTCCTGGAGAAGGCAAGAATAAATTAAAAGTATCTGCAGGGAGGAGACACACACAAATTAATTATTACTATTTTTTAATAATGCTAGTCTCTTTGTTTTTCATTTTTCTTTTTGAGACAAGGTCTCACTCTGTTGCCTAGGCTGGAGGTGCAGTAGCACACTCTCGCCTCACTGCAACCTCCACCTCCCGGGTTCAAATGATTTCCTGCCTCAGTCTCCCCAGTAGCTGGGACCACAGGCATGTGCTGCCATGCCCAGCCAATTTTTTGTATTTTTGTAGAAATGGGGTTTCATCATGTTGCCCAGGCTGGTCTTGAACTCCTGAGCTCAAGTGATTCGCCCGCCTCGACCTCCCTAAGTGCTGGGATGCAGGTGTGAGCCTCCGCGCCTGGCCAATAACACTAGTTTAATGACAGTATTGCAACTTCCTAATTTTATTGTTAAGACTTAATATTTTCCAGACTGATTTATTAACTGTCATAACCATAGCCACAGTTTGTACTCCAGCTAAGTTTTCTCTTCACTTTCATCACTTCTCAGCTTGGTAAGAACTCATATGCTGTGGGTTCCTTTTGTTGTGATTTCTTCCCTTTGTTATTCCAGACACATCATTTCACAAAGAGGAGCCAGGCTCGCTTCTTGGCTCCCGCCAGCTCCGTGCAAGGTGCAGCTTCCCCAAGGCTAAACCAGCCAGCCTAGGGCTCACCTGACTGTCTTGACAGACCCTTACAGCAGAGTAGCTGAGTGAACAGATCTGCACACAAGCACTGCACCTGGACAAACAGAACTCAAACTTGTCTGCTCCAAGGGCAATATTGCTCCACAAGATCATTTTACTGCCTGCATCCTCAGCCATCCAACAGAGAAACTCCTTCCCAACTCAGAGTCTGTAAACCCAAGAATGCCTCTGTGAGCAAGACAGACCACAGTGGTTTTGACAATTTGGAAAGACCATTAAAATGAAAGGTTAGTGATTTTATTCATCTTTCTTCTTGAGCCTCCTGTTTCTTCAAGACTCACAGATTTTTTTTTCTTCTTTTTCTTTCTACTGTGGCTGAGCAGAGCTCTGATCTTTTCCACAAAATCTTTTCTGTCTAATGAGAAACGATAAAGCCAAAGCACCCAAACCCACAAAGTTGGAGGGAAAACCCTCTACCCATATATTCTCAGGCCAACAATGTTTTCATGTGAGAGTAGATGTTATTGTGGTGGGACCTGGGGAGACTCTCTGAATGAATGAGGAGGTGCACAAAAAGCAGGGGCTATGGTAGAATAACTCTGCGAGCAGAACTTCCTCTAATTGAGTTGAACTGACAGTCCTGGCTGCTGGGATACTGGGGAGAAGTCCCATTATCCTCTGCTCTGGAGAGGAGGTAGTGACTATCAGTCTTGCCCTCTCTGGGGAAACACTGACTTTGCTTCGACCAGCTACATAATTGTGGGCCAGTGCAAAAAAAAAAAAAAAAAAGGTGTGGCCTCTTATTGAAAAGTGGTGATAACATGTGATGGTTAATCCTGTCAGCTTAGACTGAAGGATGCAAAGCAATGTTTTGGGGTGTGTCTGTGAGGGTGTTGCAAGAGGAGATTAACATTTGAGTCACTGGACTGGGAGAGAAAGACCCACCCTCAATGTGTGTGGGCACCTCTGAATCAGCTACTAGTACTGCTAGAAAAAGCAAGTCGAAGAAGGTGGAATAAGCTGGCTTGTGAGTCTTCTGGCCTTCATCTTTCTCCCATGCTGGATGCTTCCTGCCCTTGAACATCAGACACCAGGGCAGGAGTCTTGGACTTACACCAGTGGTTTGTCAGGGATTCTCTGGCCTTCAGCCGCACACTGAAGGCTGCACTGCCAGATTCCCTACTTTTGAGGCTTTTGGACTCAGACTCAGCCCATAGTGGTTTCCTTTCTCCTCAGCTTGCAGAAAACCTATCATGGGACTTGTGATTGTGTGAGTCAATTCTCCTTAACAAACTCCCTTTCATATGTACATATATCCTATTAGTTCTGTCTCTGTGGAGATCCCTAATGCATAGCAGAACACAAAACGAAGCATGAGACCCTGTTTCATGAGCCTGCCACCCGTGAAACCTGCCCTGGGAGGATGCAGCATTTTTAGAACCTGCACTGGCCCTGTCACCTGGAAGTAGAGTCATTCAACAAAACAAACACTCCCTCTAATCATATCCCCTGTAACCATGTGTGCACATTTTTACATGGACACTCTGATCACCATGTTCTGATATGGTTATATGACTAACATTTAGCTAGAATTTACTATATATCAGGGCCTGGACTAATTATTTTACATGCATTATCTCATTTAATCTTAACAAAAACCCTAGGAAGTAAGAACTGTCATTCCCATTTTGCAGATGGGGAATCCGAGGCTTATGGAGGATACCCTATTTGCCTGAGATTTATTTGCTAGAATGTGGCACTCAGCCTGAGTGGGGTTGAAATTGAGAGGAGGCAGGAGAGGCATGACATCTGGGAGAAAAATTGAAGGAGGCACCAAAAATACCCTCAGTAATCAAGATAGATACTACTTCAATGCAATGTTTTAACTAAGCAATTTACTTTGAGATTACTGTAGATCCACATGTAATTGTGAGAAATAATTCTCCAGGCACCCTTTATGCAGTTTCTTCCAATAGTAACTTGCCATAGTACCATATCATAACTAGGTCACTGGTATTAATACAGTTGAGATACAGAGCATTTCTATCCCATCCCCACAAAGATCCCCCATGTTGCCCTTTTATAAATACCCCCAACATTGCTCCCCATACCCCATTTCCATTCCACCTATGGTTCAAAAGATCTATGGTCCAAGAGCTCTACCTTCTATCTGGAGTATTAGAAGGTGCTGTAGTCCATTTTCACACTGCTATGAAAAACTACCAGACTGGATAATTTATGAAGCAAAAAAGGTTTAATTGACTCACAGTCCAGCATGGCTGGAGAGGCCTCAGTAAACTTACAATCATGGTGGAAGGCAAAGGGGAAGCAAGGACCTTTTCCACATGGAGGCAAGAGAGAGAAAGAGACAGAGAGAGAGAGAGAGCCCGCGGGAGTGAGCAAGTACAAGCGCACACAATGAGGTAACTGCCCAACACTTTTAAACCGTCAGATCTTGTGAGAACTCACTCACTGTCATGAGAACAGCATAAGGGAAATCGTCCCTATGATCTAATCACCTCCTATCAAGTCCCTCCCACAACATGTGGGGATTACATTTTGAACTAAGATTTGTGTGGGGACACAGAGCTGAACCATATCAGAAGGAAGATGTGATGAGATCTGTTCTCTTAAACATCTCGTTGTACCTCTAATGTTATTTCTATTTTTGGTAACAAGATTTATACTTGTTTTACAAGAAAAGCCACTGGAAAACTTTTTGTTCATATGGAGAATGTTGTCGGAGTGACTGTTTCTGCTCCTTAAATCCTTCTCTAACACCACATAACCCAGGCATAGAAGAATCTATGCCCTTCTTTACTCTGTGACGGTAAGGCATATTCAGTAACAAGGTCTGTATTGCCCAATCATATACCTGTTACCAATTATTTTATCTGAAGAACGTTTTAAAATCATTGTTCTGCAAATTTGCTTAGTATTTGCTCTACGTGTCACTCAAGGAACCCTGGTTAGCAACAGTGTGAAAACTACATGCTTCTTAAGAGGACAGGAGGGCTGGATATAGTGACTCATGCCTGTAATCCCAGAACTTTGGGAGGCCGAGGTGGGTGGACAGCTGAAGTCAGGAGTTCGAGATCAGCCTGGCCAACATGGTGAAACCCTGCCTCTACTTAAAGTACAAAAAAAAAAAAATTAACTGGGCATGCTGGCGGGCACCTATAATCCCAGATACTTGGGAGGCTGAGGCAGAAGAACTGCTTGAACCCAGGTGGCAGAAGTTTCAGTGAGCCTAGATTGTGCCATTGCACACCAGCCTGGGTGGAAGAGCAAGACTCTGTCTCAAAAAAGAAGGACAAGAATCACAGCAGTCCCAAATGTAAGTCCCTGCTGTGATGTTTGTAGAATGGAAAAGAAGCCTCATAGGTAGTCAACAAAAGGATATCATATCGTGCTGGCTTTACCCTTGTCTACCCATTTAACTGCAAATACATGGAAAGACAAATCAGCTGATTCTCTGGTGTGAACCAGGCAGGGACAGAGCCTAAACTGGAGAGATGCCAGCCTTACTTGGCAAGACCATATTTTCCAGAGGTGCTTCAGACAACTTATAGGTGACACGGCTGCAGGTCTTAGATATTTGGATTTAGCTGCCTCATGGTGCAAGAAACGGCTGTGCAGAGGCAATGATGATCACTGGTATGAGTATGGTTCTCAAAATCTGTGAAACTATTTGTTTTTGCTCTGTCTTACTAAACCGCTCTTACCTGTTCCTCTCCTATAACTGTAAACCTTGATTGCTGGTCAGTCAACACAGGCTTTGTCCACACCCATAAAAATCTAAAGAAAGAACTAAGGCAATTACTAGAATGGTGCTCCACAAACATCCATGGGCATGCAAGCTTCCTGGGATATTGTTACGATGCAAACTGTGATTCATTATGTCCTAGGTGGGGCCTGAGTTCTGCACTTCTAACAAGCTGCCAGGCATTGCTGATAAGGTCGAGGACCCAGGTCACCAAGACCAGCAATTGAATTCCCCTGAGATTAGATTCAGCCCATGATGAAAGAAACTGGTTTTTTCTTTCTTTTTATTTAAGGAGCTTGGATTGACCTAGTTAAACAAAGGGCTTGTAGTCAGTTAATGCCTCTCCAGTGGATGAAGTCATAACATGAAACAGAGCGTGAAAAGAACATGAAGATGAAGTTTGTCCTGGCACTATTAGAATCCATGGTTTCAGTGGCCCCTGAAGCCCTGCTGAATCTCATGGAGCCTGATTGTTAACACTTCATCGAATTGCCAGAGCCAATAAGTTCCTTGCTTTGCATAACCAGCTTGAATTGGACCCTATATCTCAGAACCAAGATTCCTTCAACCACTGCATTTAAATTGTGATGCAATGACTTCATGAATTATGATATATCCCTACAGGAGAATTATGCAGCTGTCAAAAAGCATTATTCCAAAAAAATATATTCAGATGGACAAATAATTCAAGGGTGACAAAGGCATAGTACCAATGTATAGATACAGAATAATCTAAATTATATAAATTTTAGAAGAATATTAAGTAAATGCTCCAAAACATAGATAGTAGTTAAAATCAAATATTTCCATATCCTAGTTTCTTGAGCATATGAAAATTATTTTATATGGCAAAAGAGACTTTGCTGATGTCATTAAATTAAAGATGTTGAGTTGGAGAGATTATCCTGGATTACCTGGGTTGGCCCAATATGATCAGACTGGTCTTTATAAGGAGAACTCAGGAGAAGACAGAGTCAGAAGAAAAGGGGATATGATGCCAGAAGCAAAATTGAAGATGAGGGAAAGAGGTTACAAAGAAATGTGGGTGGGCCCCAGCAACGAAAAGGCAAGGAAACAGAATTTCCCTTGAGCCTCTAAAAGGAACAAGCCCTGCCAACACCTTGACTTCAGGCTGGGAAAGTTGATTCAGAATTCTGACCTCCAGAAGAATAAACGTGTGTTGTTTAAAGCCACTACATTTGTGTTAATTTGTTATAGCAGCAATAGAAAACTAACACAGTAATTGGCTCTGTACTTCCCTTTTATCAACATACGCTATTTTTATAAGAAAAAAACAACTTAAAGGAAGGAATAAGTATAGTTTGCTATAAGAGGTATTATGAATAATACTTTTTATTTTATTTGTAGAAAGTGATTTATTTAGAGAGAGAGAGAGAAACAGGAGAAGGAGAGAGAAATAAACAGCTAACTCTCACACTGAGTGAGAGAATCCAGAAAGATGGAATCCAGGAGCAGAAAGCAGCTTCCACACTGAGCAGAAGGGAATAGAGAGAGACGGAGTTTCAGGAGAGGAAGACAGGCTTCCACGAAGGGAGTGTTCATGGAAGGGGACTCCAGAGGGAAAAATCCAAGATAGAGAAAAACAGCTTCTATGAGCACGAGAGTGTTTGTGGAAGGGGATCCAAACATGGAGTCCCATGAATAATACTTTTAACAGTTGAATGTAGCTTGGTTGCTATTGCTTTCTAGTACTGTGGGATAGAGACACAGTGTAATCTAATTTCAACACAGCAAGAGAATGTCACCCTGTGCTAATAGAATTCTGATCTCATCACTCCCTTGGGTAAACTCTTGGCTTCTGCTATTAATATCCAACACGTGACTTAGCAATGTGTATTTACAAGATCAACACCTTTTGAAAATTAGAACTCCCAGTGGCATACTCAAATCACAGAGCACACTGAAGGCAGAGCAAGCGCCTGATTCTATTTGGAATTCTCCATTCTCCCCTCTATATATCGCTAGTGACTCTGGACTCACCGAAAACAAAAGGAAAGTGACATGACTGCTATATGCCCTAGGAAGGCTAGTGTAATATTAGAAATCTTAAAACTCTGAATGCTGCTCATGAAGCAAACGCACACAGCTACAGAGTCCTGGTGTAACATTTCCAACCCCAGACTGGGTGCCCTGGCCCCACCTCTGAGCCCTCAGAGTCCTGTGTGTACATTGGTCCTGTTACATTTATACCATCCTATCATAATCATTTGCTTATGGATCCATTTCCCCAGCTAGACCTTTGATTTTCTCTAGCATAGAGGCTGTGTCTTATTCTTCTTTGATTTTATAGCCTAAAATAGTACCTGGCATAGAGAAGGCATGTATTTGTTGAATTAAATCAAACTGAATCCTGGCCTTAGCAAGAGAGCTCTTACCCAACATAATAAAAATTTAACTTTCTTGATTTTATCTTCAAAGTACTTGGCTAAAGCAGAACGACATGGCATCTTGACCAACTCTCCCCCCAGGCTTTTGGCAAACATGAGATTTCTTCTAGGGAAAACCTGTCAATCTCTGTTCGACTTGAGTTTATATTTTAAAGGTTAAAATTCAGACAGTGCCCTGGAACTCCAAAAGCATTTATGATGAATGAGAGCCCCATTCAAGTCCCCTAGTTTCTCTTCCCTAGGCTTGATTCAAGCCAGGCCAATATTGGTTAATGGCAGCTCTATCCCTTCCTCTTCAGTATGTTTTGCTAAATGCGTGTGGAGAAGCAAAAATGCTCTTAAATTATTGATTCCTTAGGATCTTCTCAAGAAGCTTCTAAAATGGCTGTATAGAGTTACTTTAGCATGCCATAGTAGATAAGCATTTTGGCTTTGAAATCATATCGATCTGGGTTTAAATTCCAACTGTAACTTTTGGCAGCTATGAGACATGGGGTGTGTTATTTTATCGATCTGAACTTCAGTTCTCTTATTTAAAAACTGAGGATAAAGTAGCTACCTATTGAGATTATTGTATACTTATATAAATTTGTGTAACATAGCAGGATTCCTGCACGTAGAAAGTGCTGAAGAAGTAATAGCTGTTACTATTATGAATGATAATAATTATCTTATATGAGAGTCTCCAGAGAGAATAAGACCCAATGCTGCATATGCCTAACTACCCTAGATTTGGAAGACACATCTTCCCTGGTATTTTTTCCTCCATATACCCTCATCTACAGTGAGACCACAAGGAAAAATATGGTCTCCTTGATCAATAGAGAGAAGACTCATCCCTAATAAATAACTCAAATATTCCCATTTGAACTAACGTTGTACATATCCATACAGTTTTTTCTCTTCTTTGGAAATCAACCCATGTTTGACCTCTTATCTACAGCCATTTATTTCCAAATATCACTAACATTTTAGGATTGAAGTCCCAAAACATCACAGTTGAAAAAAGACAGAGTAATAGGGACTAGATTTACTCACCCAGCTGAAATAACTAAAAAACAGAGCAATATATATTAAACAGTGGTTTTCAAGATACTGAACATCAGCAACAAAAATGTGTTTCCCAAGAAGTGAAAACAAATGAAATGACTTCTACAGGTGCTGTAACTTTCTGCCTAGAGAGAGTTTCCAGGCTACAAAGCATGGAAGGGAAACCCAGGTAGACCCCATCAAACTTCCTGAGACAAAGTCAGAAGTCCAGAGAAGATAAGCTGACCCGTGTTTCTAGGACAGAGTACCAGAGATGAATGAGCTGCTGAGAGAGAGAATTTGGGAGATGTGCAGAGGGTGCCTGAGTTTTCAGCTGAGTACTGATCAGCACATATATGTAAGGACACCGTGTACGAATAGGAAAAGAACCATTTGAAAGCATTATAAGGAGCAACACTTGGAATTCAAACAGAGCCAAAAAAAAAAAAAAAAAAAAGCCCTGTTCCTACCAGCCAGAATGAAGAATATCACAATTTACATAATGTTGGGTAGATGTTCCAAAAAAGTGAGGCAGAATTAGCCTTGGACTTAGCACAACTCTGGTCTTACTAATAACGTTTAACAGCAAACCTAAAATAATAAACTGTTTCCAAATAACTGCCTAAAAAGATCTCAGTATCTACAGGAATACAAAAATATACAGCCACCCAACAAAGTAGAATTGTCAAGGTCTGGCATTTAATTAAAACTTCCAGGCATGCAAATAAACAGGAAAACATAATGAAGAGAAAAACCAGCATATGGAAACAAACTCATAAATGACATAGATATAGAATTAGTAGGGAAAAACACAAAACAGTTATTATTAATAATGTATTCCATTGTTCAAAAGCCAGAGGAAAGATGGAGCACATTCAATAAAAACAATGCAAATATTTTTTAAAGACTCCAATCATCCAGAAATGAAAACTATAGTGTCTGGAATTTAAAAATCACAAACAATTGAACAAAATTAACAGCCAACTGAACATCGCAAAAGACAAGATTAATAAACTTGAAGCTATACTACAGAAACGATCCAAAATGAAACACAGATAGAAAAAAGACTGACAAAAAAAGAGCATCATTGAGCTGTGAGACAATTTCAGGAAACCCAATGTTATGTGCCACTGGAGTCCAGTAAAGAAGAGACAGAAGCCGGGAAAAAACATGAAAAAATAATGGTGGAAAACATTTCTAATTTGATGAAAACTGTAAATTCACAAGCCCGAGACTCAAGTATTTCAAAGCATAAGAACATGAATAAAACTATAAAAAGGTACATTATAATCAAATTGCATCTAACCAGTAATAAAGAAAAGAACCCTTAAAAGCATCCAGATGAAGAAGACATATTAAATATAGAGAAACAACAGAAGACAGAGGTTACACGTCAGAAGCAATATAAAGCCAGAAGAACATGAAGCAAAATCTTTAAAATCCTGAAAGATGAAAACTATCACCCTAAAATTCTGTATCTATCAAAAATGTGTTTCAAAATCAAAATCAGTAACAGGAGATACGTAGGAAAAATCACAAATAAGGGGAAATTAAACAACACGCTCCTGAACAACCAATGGCTCAAAAGAAAACTTTAATATCCTTAGAGAAACAAAACTGGAAACAAAACACACCAGAACTTATGGGATATAGCAAAAGCAGTTTTGAGAGGGAAATTTACAGCAATAAATGACTGCTTTTTTAAAAAATATCTTAAATAAACAACCTAAGGTTACCCCAAGAAGCCAGAAAAAGAAAAGCCAGCTAAGTCCAAAGTTAGTAGAAGGAAGAAAAGAACAAAAAATCAGAGCAGAAATAAATGAAACAGAGACTAAAAAAAAGATTAATTTAACCAATGGTTGGTTTTTTGAAAAGATAAGCAAAATGGATAGATCTTTAGCTAGACTAAATAAGAGAGAGAACTCAAGTAACCAAAATTAGAAGTGAAAGAGGATGCACTACAGCTGATACCGCAGAAAAACAAAGGATCATATATAACAATTATATGTCCAAAGACTGGAAAGCCTAGAAGAAATGCCTAAATTTCCAGAAACATACAACCTTCCAACACTAAATTATAAAGAAATAGAAACTCTGAATAGATCAATGACGAGTAGGAAGATTTAATCTGTTATAAAAAATTTCCCATCAAAGATAAGCCCAGGACCAGATGGTTTAAAGGCTGAATTCTACAGCGCATTTAAAGAATAACTAATACTGGCAGGACGCGGTGGTTCATATCTGTAATCCCAGGACTTTGGTAGGCTGAAGGGAGTGAATTACCTGAGCTCAGGAGCTTGTGACCCAGTTTTTCCAAAATGGTGAAACCCTGTCTCTACTAAAAACACAAAATTAGCCAGGCATGGTGGCACATGCCTGTAATCCCAACTAGTTGGAAGACTGAGGCAGGAGAATCATTTGAACTCGGGAGGTGGAGGTTTCAGTGAGCCAAGATCATGCCACTTCACTCCAGCCTGGCAACAAGAGTGAAACTGCATCTCAAAAACAACAATAGCAACAACAAAAGAATGACAAATACCAATTCTTCTCAAACTCTTTCAATAAAACTAAAGAGGAAGGAATACTTTCAGACTGATTTTACAAGGCCAGCGTTACCCTCATGCAAAAGCCATACAAGAACACTATAAGAAAATTAAATTACAGGCAAATACCTCCGATGAATATAGGTGCAAACGTTTTCAATGAAATTTTAGCAAGCGGACTCAACAGCATTGTAAAAAGATTATTTACCGCAGTCCCGGGCGGCTCCCGAAGATGGCGGAGGTGCAGGTCCTGGTGCTTGATGGTCGAGGCCGGTTGGTGGCCATCACGCTTAAGCAGATACCGCTGGGCGGGAAGGTGGTGGTTGTTCACTGCGAGGGCATCAACATTTCTGGCAATTTCTGCAGAAAGAAGTTGAAGTACCTGGCTTTCCTCCACAAGGGGATGAACACCAACGCTTCCGGGAACCCCTATCACTTCCGGGTCCCAGCCGCATCTTCTGGCGGACCCTACGAGGTATGCTGCCCCACAAGACCAAGTGAGGCCTGACGCCAGGGACTGCCTCGGACCGCCTCCAGGTGTTTGACGACATCCACTTTACGGCAAGAAAAAGCCGATGGTGGTTCCTAAGGTCCTCAAGGTCGTGCGTCTGAAGCCTATAAGGAAGTTTGCCTGTCTGGGGCGCCTGGCTCACGAGGTTGGCTGGAAGTACCAGGCAGTAACGGCCATCCTGGAGGAAGGAGAAAGGAGAAAGCCAAGATCCACTACCGGAAGAAGCAGCAGCTCATGAGGCTACGGAAACAAATCGAGAAGGACGTGGAAAAGAAAATTGACAAATACACAGAGGTCCTCAAGACCCATTGACTCCTGGTCTGAGCCCAATAAAGACTGTTAAGTCCTCATGCTTGGCCTGGCCTGCCTTCCTCCATCGTCGCCCTGGAATATGCGGGACCCAGGGGCAGCAGCAGTCCGGGTGCCACAGGCAGCCTGGGACGTAGGAAGCTCGGAGCAAGGAAACCTTCCAGTCACTGCCTGCCGAGGTTACCTGAAAGCGCTCGGAGAATTGCGCAGGTGTCATTTATCTATGACCAATAGGAAGAGCAACCAGTTACTATTAGCAAAGGGAGCTGGAAGACTTAATTGGAAGGGCCATAGTTGTGAGTGGGGCGTCTATCTAACTTTCCACCTGGTCGTGTACTATATACGCTGCAGCTGCTACAATGTGCAAGCACTTGGGAACAGCATGAGTTTGCTGTTGTACAAAGGGTATTTATAGAATCATAGACTGGGAAGATGGACAACTCTGTGGGGTTACAGACAATGTCTGTGCTCCTCACCTGTGTTTTGTAATCAGAGTCAAATAAATTACTTTTAAAGAAAAAAAAAGATTATTTACCATGTTCAAGAGGAATTTATCTCTGGGATGCAATTATGATTCCACATACACAAATCAATAAATGTGAAAGGTCACATTACTAGAATGGAGAATAAAAGCCATATGATCATCTCAATAGATGCAGAAAAAGTATTTTACCACATGCAATATTCTTTCATGATAAAAACTCTCAGCAAATTAAACATTGAAGAAATGCATCTGAACACATTAAAAGTAATAAATGACAAGTCCACAATTAATATCATATTCAATGGTGAAAAGGTGAAAGCTTTTCCTCTAAGATCAGGAAACAGATGAGGATGGTTACTCTCACAACTTCTATTCAACAGAATAGAAGTGCTCACCAGAGAAATGGGGTAAGAGAAAGAAAGAAAAGGTGTCCAAAACGGAGAGAAGTTAAATTGTTTCTATTTACAGATGACATAATCATATATATAAAAAATCCCAGACTCAACCAAAAAAACTGTTAGAAATAATAAGTTCAGTAACCTGCAGGATACAAAATCAACATACAAAAATCGATAATATTTATATACACTACCAACAACGTATCCAAAAAGAAAGCAAGCAGACAATCCCATTTATGATAACATAATAAAGCTACAGCAATAAAAAGACAAAAGAAAGTATAGTACTGGTATCAAGACAGACAAATAGATCAATTATGCAGAACAAACAGCCCCAAAATTGACCAACACATTTACTTTCAATTAATTTTTTTTACAAAGGTGCAGAAGTAACTTGATGGAGAAAGAATCGGTTTTCTCCCAAATGATGCTGGGCAAATTGTATATCAACATGCAAAGCACCACTGTTGATAGATATCGTCATCGAAGTCTTTTCAGTGACAGTACCATGGCTGCTTTTTGGACATTAAGATTGCTGTCTGCCAGTACTGCTGGATCATCTATCCACCGCCACTGGGGCACCATGAAAGCTTTTAGTTCTCTGCCAAGTGCAGGACTGCCAGTCTTCCTTAGGATTTCTGCAAGAAGCAAAGGGAAGATACACCCACCATAGAAGAGGTAAAAACTCTAAGCCAAATTTACAATTAAAAAACTAACAACCCCATGAAAAAGTAGGCAAAGGATATGAACAGGAAGTTCTCAAAAAAAAAGACATACGTGTGGCCAAAAAACATATGAAATAGAAGCTCAACATCTCTGATAGAGAAATGCAAATCAAAACCACAATGAGATACCATCTCACACCAGTCAGAATGGTGATTATTAAAAAGTCAAGAAACAATGGATACTGGCACGGTTGAAGAGAAATAGAAATGCATTTACGCTGTTGCTGGGTATGAAAAGTAGTTCAGCCATTGTGGAAGAGAGTGTGGCAATTCCTCAAAGATTTAGAACCAGAAATACCATATGACCTAACAATCCCATTACTGGGTATATACACAAGGAATACAAATCATTCTATATAAAGATACATGCACACATATGTTCATTACAGCACTATTCATAATAGCAAAGACATGGAAACAACCTAAATGCCCATCAATGATAGACTGGATAAAGAAAATGTGGTATATATACACCACAGAATACTATGCAGCCATAATAGGGAATGAGATTGTCCTTTGCAGGACATGGGTGAAGCTGGAAGCCATTGTCTTCAGCAGAAAACCGAACACTGCATGTTCTCACTTTTAAGTGGAAGCTGAACAATGAGAACATATGGAAACAGGGAAGGGAACATACCCTGGGGCCTATTGAGGGAGTGCAGTGGAGGGGAAGAGCATTAGAGAAAAGAGCTGATGCATGCTGGTCTGAATACCTAGTGATGGGTTGATAGGTACAGAAAACCACCATGGCATACATTTACCTATGTAACAAAGCTGCACATCCTGCACATGCACCCTGGAGCTTAAAAAGTAAAATAAAGTGGATATAAACACCACTGCTGAACTGCCTCTGGGCTACTATTTTGAGTCCAGTGCCTATGAGGGGGCCCCGCTAAGTGACACCAATAAGTGAGACAAACACTGAGGGAACAAACTGGCAAGTTCCCTGTGTCCCAATCATCAAGGATTTCAATAAAGGCTGAAAACCCCCATTTTTATGTAAAATCCCACAATGTTTAAGTGTTGGCAACAAAGTCAACATATTTTAAATACTGTCCAGGATCAGTAGACAAACTACAAACGTGTCTTGGGAAACCAACCTTCCTGGTCTGTATTTTGAGACAGGAGAAGATGAAAAGCAAACAAAATCCCGAACCATTTCTCCCTTTCCTGGCTCTCACCTAGACCTTCCATGTGACAGACTTCCTCTTGTCTCCAGAAAGGCACAGCCCAAGTCCTCCTCTCTAGGAGGAGGGAAACAGCTCAGCCTGCTTGCCCACCCGCTCTGAGACATCACCCTTACTGTACCCTTAAACCAAAACTCTGCTTCTCATTCTCATTTCCTAACCTTGCACATCCTTCAGGGTTCAAATTATGTCACGTATTCTAGAAATATTGCCTGAATTCCCAAATCCAAGTTCCTAATACCTCCTATATATCCCAATCCTAACATCTACCAAACTGTTTCCATTGTGTTTTTATTCATCGGTCTCCCCCAGGATCCTGTAATAGAGCAGGATGGTGTCTAGGATACCACTGATTTCCATTACCTGATCCAGTGTCTGGTAAAGAGATATTTATGAAATGAGTGAACAAACACATGTATCCTAGCTCTTTATCGTCACTTAGCTAGGCTTCTTTCCTAGGCTTTCCCTTCAAAGGTGGAGATGCAGCCTTGGCCAGGCACACTGGCTTATGCCTGTAATCCTAGCCCTTTGGGAGGACAAGGTGGGAGGATTGCTTGGGCCAGGGGTTTCAGACCAGCCTGGGCAACATGACAAAAATCCCGTCTTTACAAAAAATACCAAACAAATATGTGGTTGTGTGTGCCAATAGTCCCAGCTACCCGGGAGGCTGAGGTGATCACCTGAGCCCAGGAAGTTGAGACTGAAGTGAGCTGTCATCATGCTACTGCACTCCAGCCTGGGTGACAGAGTGAGACCCTTTCGTTAAAAAAAAGAAAAAAAAAGAAAAAGATATAGCCTTCAAGATAGTCTCCCATGTGGAATTTTCACTTAAGAAAAAAAACTGTAGCTTTTTGAAAAAATCACATGTCTTTTAAAACTACATTTTCAGCTACTCTGGGCACACTGCCTATGGGGTAGCTCTGCGCCACAAGGAGCAGAAAAAAAAAAAGATAAAATACATTTCTATAGTCCCAGCGTGGTGATTTGCACCTGAAATTCCAGCACTTTGGGAGGCCAAACTGGGCAGATCATGAGGTCAGGAGATTGAGATCATCCTGGCTAACACAATGAAACCCCGTCTCTACTAAAAATACAAAAAAATTAGATGGGTGTGGTGGCAGGTGCCTGTAGTCCCAGTGACTTGGGAGGCTGAGGCACAAGAATTCTTAAACCTGGGAAGCAGAGGTTGCAGTGAGCAGAGATCACACCATTGCACTCCAGCCTGGGCAACAGTGAGACTCTGTCTCAAAAAAATAAAAAAGAAAAGAAAAGAAAAAGAAGTAAACAGGACAAAACATGAAAATCCCATACTAATTCCTCTTTTTTTTCACTCCACTGTCAACAGTTTGGTGAGCAACTTTCCCTTTCATTTTCTACACATTTCTATACTTTATATACATATATACACATATCTTCTTATTTTAAACATACGTGAGATCACACTATAGAATGTTCTGCCTCTTACTTATTTACCTTCCTTGGTAAAGCTCTACCTGTAGTCATACATATATCTTTTTTTTTTTTTTTTGAGATAGAGTCTCTGTTCCACAGGCTGGAGTGCAGTGGCAGCATCTCAGCTTACTGCAACCTCCACCTCCCAGGTTCGAGCAATTCTCCCTGCCTCAACCTCCCAAGTAGCTGGGGTTACAGGTGCCCACCAGTACGCCCAGTTAATTTGTGTAGTTTTAGTAGAGACAGAGTTTTGCCATGTTGGCCAGGCTGGTCTTGAACTCCTGACCTCGGGTGATCCACCTGCCTTGGCCTCCCAAAGTGCTGAGATTATAGGCATGAGCCACTGTGCCCGGCCAATCGAGGTATTTTTACCTCAATCTCTTTAATGGCTATATAAAATTCTATAAAAGACATATGTGCCATGTTGTATTTAACCACTCCTCAATTGAGGATATTTAAGCCATTAACTTTCATTTTCCGAGTCACATTTCTGTGTTTTAAATTTTCCTATAAATATGTAATACTTTTTATGGCAAAGAGAGAGAGAGAGAGATAAAATTTCGAAATAAGCAAAAATGCCAGGAGCAATGGCTCACACCTGTAATCCCAGCACTTTGGAAGGCCAAGGCGGACGGATCACAAGGTCAGGAGATCGAGGCCATCCTGGCCAACATGGTGAAACCCTGTCTCTACTAAAATACAAAAAATTAGCCAGGCATGGTGGCACACCCCTGTAGTCCCAGCTACTTGGGAGGTTGAGGTAGGGGAATCACTTAAACCCAGGAGGTGGAGATTGCAGTGAGCCGAGATCATGCCACTGCACTCCAGCCTGGCTACAGAGCAGGACTCCACATCAAAAAAAAGCAAAAATACCATTTCTCAAGAGTTGGCAGTGTGGTGTTCCGCACACATTGGAAGTGCCACTGTCTCTGGCCCTCAGGATTTCAGCCTTGTCCTCTGTACCTTTTCCTCTGCAGGCAAGTCATTTGGAATGACTTCACACCACTCAGCTGGAGTTCACAAGACTCTCCAGCTGTGAAGGCCCAGAGCTACATGTGAATGTTGAGAGCACTCAGCTCCTTGTACTCCACCTTGTCATTTGTAAGCAAGTTAAAACAATCGCACCATGGGGTTGTTCTGTACAGAGAAGGCTGAAGTAGAAGGCAATCCTGAGGGGTGGAGGGGGGGCAGGATGCTCTATATAATCAGCCATTTCCCAAGAAAACTAGAAGCCATAGAAGAAAAGAGTAAGAATCTCTTTTCTTTTTTTCTCTCTTCACAGATTTTTGATGTCAGGGTATGCAAGAATCATAGTCACCTGGGTGTTTGTTAAAGATACATTCTAGGAAAGAAGTTATTATATGAAAAAGATACTTGCACACACGTTTATAGCAGCACAATTCACAATTGCAAAAACATAGAACAAGCCCAAAATGCCCATCAATCAACAAGTGGATAAAGAAACTGTGGTGTGTATGTGACAGAATACTACTCAGCCATAAAGAGGAATGAATTAATGGCATTCACAGCAACCTGGATGGGATTGGAGACTATTATTCTAAGTGAAGTAACTCAAGAATGGAAAACCAAACATCGTATGTTCTCACTCACAAGTGGGAGCTAAGCTATGAGGATACAAAGGCACAAGAATGATATGATGGACTCTGGGGACTCTGGGGGAAAGGGTAGGAAGAGGATGAAGGATAAAAGGCTTCAAATTGGGTTATGTGTACAATGCTCGGGTGATGGGTGCACCAAAATCTCACAAATCATTAAACCACTAAAGAATTTGTTCATGTAACCAGATACCACTTGTTCCCCCAAAAACCTATGGGAAAAAAAAATACATACTAGGTCTCACCTAAAAAGGTTTCTATGTGTTTGGTTTAAGTGGGGCCCAGGAATCTGCATGTTAAACAGGTGATGGTTCAGGTCGGGGGTCCATGCACCACTCTGGAAAAGCACTGGCACACTGGAGCTGCAGAGCTGGCCACAACAAGAGCAATTCTGCCTGCTGTAGTGGTGCCCACACATAACTGCTGGGAAGGAGGAAAAGTAGGCTCAGTTTGGTGGCTCCCACCTGTAATTCCAGCACTTTGGGAGGCCAAGGCAGGAGGATCACTTAAGCCCTGGAGTTGGAGACCAGCTCAAGCAACACAGCAAGACACCATTTCTGCTCAAAAAAAAAAAGTTTCGCTCTTGTTACCCAGGCTGGAGTGCAATGGCGCAATCTCGGCTCACCGCGACCTCCGCCTCCTGGGTTCAGGCAATTCTCCTGCCTCAGCCTCCCGAGTAGCTGGGATTACAGGCACGCACCACCGTGCCCAGCTAATTTTTTGTATTTTTAGTAGAGACGGGGTTTCACCATGTTGACCAGGATGGTCCCGATCTGCTGACCTCGTGATCCACCCGCCTCGGCCTCCCAAAGTGCTGGGATTACACGCTTGAGCCACCGCGCCCGGCCAAAAAAAAAAAATTTTTTTTAAAAAAAAGGAGAAAAAGAAAAAAACATAAAATAGCTGGGCATGGCAGTGTGTGCCTGAAATCCCAGTTACTGGGGAGCCTGAGGTGGGAGGATCACTTTAAGACCAGGAGCTCAAGACTGCGGTGATCCATGATTGCACCTTTGCACTCCAGTTTCACTGACATAGCAAGCAAGAGTCTGTCTTAAAAAAAAAAAAAGATGAGGAAAATCAGGATTCAGCTTTTGTTTTGGTCCCATCCTTGTGACTTCCTTCACAAGGGAGGTCCTAAATATATTCCGAAATGTAACACTGAAAGACAGTTAATCTTGAGCAAACACAGAATATGTAACCTAGGAAAGAATAAACACCCTGAAAACTGTGACCTAAGGCTAGGAAGATCTTAGGGATGGTTTCATGAAACAGCTGAGACAAGATACCAGGCTGCTGCTCATTGATTGTGCCTGTCAAAGTTTTAGTGTTGAGCACCAGAAATTTATTTGGCCTATATTTGGTTATGTTGCATTCTTTTATTCATTCAGTTAGCCAACTCTGATTACCATATAATAAGACTTCAAAAGGGCTTTTTCTACTAGAATGGACATAATTTAAATAGGATGGTCAGCTTTTAGACAGGCATACATTATGTGTACAGACCTCAAGAAAGCTGGTGCTTCCTTATGTCACTGGTTCATTAAAGAAACAATTATTGAATACTTTTTTTGTCTCTGGTGCACATTTTTATAAGATTACCTTGAGTACTAGCTCAAATGTCATCTCTCTGTCAAGCTTTTCCAAAAGCTCTCGGGCAGAATGAGTCTTTGAAAACTATATGTAAATAAATATATTTATTTACCTATTTATAGTTTATCTTGCCAGATATTAAAAAAAAAGAATTTAGACTGATGTTACGTATTATACAACTGAGTGATTTTATGGCTGGAAGGAGTTTTATTATACCACTAATCTTGACATAATAAAAGTCACTATTTACCTATCTGCCTCCCCAAGTGTATCACAAACTTCATGAGAGGAGATTGTATCTTATTCATTATTGAATCCCAGCACATGTAGGTGTTCAGAAAATGAATACAGACACACATATATGAGCAAACACCAAGCAAAGGTTATCTTTCAAAGCAGTACTTTGGGAAAGAGTGCACTTTTCAATAATGCCAACACTGCATAAAATTCCTTCCAAATTTGAAATTATCTTCAAAACAAGTTCCAAAAGCACACAAGAGAACAAGAAATATTATTTTAACTTGCTCTTTCATTTTTCCCCAAAATACTTTATTTTCCAGAATTGATTATAAATTTATTTAGGCAGTTTCCAAAAGTCAAATTCCTTCTCAAAGGATGATGAATCACCAGAGTGAAGGTACAAATCTCACTGTAGATGGCCTCTAAATATTTTAGTCTTGTCCTGTCACAGTGATTCCACCCCTGTTCCTTACCCAGACCCCTCAAATTACTTAGATTTAAAAATTTTTAATTCGAGCCCCAGCTCTGTCACTTGTTACTGGTTTAAATGTGGGCAAATTATCTGAGCTGTCTGAGCCTCAGTTTTCTCATCTGTGAAATAGGGAAAATAGGAACCAATATATTTTTATCATTGTGCTATTTTTGATTAATTAATTTCAACTGACAATTAAAATTGTATTATCTATTATTATTGATAATAATTAATATTATTTTTGATTGACAGATCATAATTGTATACATTTATGGGATACAATGTGATGCTTCAATATATGTACATTATGTGGAATGATAAATCAAGCCAAATAGCATTACCCTCACCTCATTTACCTATCATTTTTATGGTGATACATTTGAAATTTACTCAGTTATTTTGAAATATTAAATATATTGTTATTGACTATAGTCAATAGTGCAATAGATCTCAAAGCCTATTCCTCCTGTCTGTCTGAAACTTTGTATTTTTTTCTTTTTTTGTTGATGAAACTTTGTATTTTGTGACCAGCGTCTCCCAATTTCCTCCCTCTCCACCTCCCTAGCCTCTGGTAATCAGCATTCTACTCTCTACTTCACTGAGTTTGACTTGTTTAGCTTCCACATATAAGTGGTCATGAGGTATTTGTCTTTCTGTACCTGGTTTATTTCACTTAGCATAATATCCTCCAGATTTATCCATCTTATCACAAATGACGAAATTTCTTTCCGTGTAAGTGGAATAGTATTCTATTGTTCGTATAGATCACATTTTCCTGATCCATTCATCTGTTGATGAACACTTAGGTTGATTCTACATTTGGGATTGTGAATAATTCTGTGATGAACGTGACAGCACAGATATTCCTTCAACATACTGATTTCAGTGATTCACACTCACTGGGGTGATCCACACTACTAGAAACATATAGAAACATACCCAGGAAATGTTTTTGACCTTAACAGTTTCTTCTCAATTCTTCTCTTTTAACGTAGAATAATAAGAAAACCTTGGAGGAGAGTGCCGAGGATGAGATTTACGGAGGAGGCTAGCGCTCCCTCTAGGGGCCAAAACAAAGTATGCTCAACAATGTAGCACTGGCTGTGAAGGCAAATTTTTCTTTCTTTTTTTAAAAATAGAGACGGATTCTTGCTCTACCCACGCTGCAGTGCAGTGGCACAGTCGTACTCCCCGCAACCTCGAACTCCTGGGAATAGCTAGAACTAAAGGGCCGCACCACGCATGACTGACTAACTTTTAAATTTTTTTGTAGAGACGGCATCTCACTGCGTTGCCCAGGTTGGTGTTGAACTCCGGCCTCAAGCAATTCTCCCACTTCAGCCTCCCAAAATGTTGGGATTACAGATGTGAGCCATTGCACTTGCAAATTTCTTTTTTAAGAAAACATTTGTTTATGTTATAAGATATGGCAACATCACCAGAAGGACCTCACAGAGTGACAGATGAAACAACACTCCTTTGCTCACACAGTCATTCAGCAAACCTCAAGTATCTATTACATATCAGGCATTGTGGAAAGAACAGGACACTTGGATGTTGAAGTTGATGTTGCTTTTTAAAAAATCATTCTTAGGATGTACACTCGTAGTTGCTGTCCCTCTACATATTGTACATTAAATTTTAATGGGAGTTTACAATTAAATTGAACCTCGAAGGCATCTAGTTCTGCCCAATATATTCCTGAAATTCTCAAAGTACATAAATCTCTCTAATGATCAAGATCATGACAGAAGATTTTGGGTTTTATTATTAAAATTTTAAATATATACATGTTTAAAGTTCTGTACAAGCTACTTTCTAAGGTAGTCTTGGGAGAATGCAAATTCTCAAATTTTTTTTAGGATGTAATTCTACAGAAAAAGCAGATGCATTTGTCACAAGATTCCTCAATTTATGCCCATTATCTGTTCTTTGCACCTGGAGACCAAGCCAGATGAAAGAAATAAGAAGCATGAGCAGTAGCAGATGAAGATAAATTATAAAGTCCTTTATTTGGACGTTGGGCATTGCCTCAGTCCATCTGGCCTGCTGTTTAAAAACATCATAAACTGGGTGGCTTCCAAACAATAGAAATTTATTTCTCACAGTTCTGGAGGCTGGGAAGTACAAAATCAAGATGCCCACCGATGTGCCTTCTGATGAGGGTCTGCTTCCTAATTCATAGATGGTATCTACTCACTTTGCCCTGTCGTGGTAGAAGGGGCAAGGCAGCTGTCTGGGGCATTTTTTACAAGACACTAGTCCCATTCACGAGGGCTCTGCCCTGGCAATCTAATCACTTCCCAGTTGCCTCACCTCCTAATGCCACCGCAATAATGGTTCGGTTTCAACATGCGAATTTGAAGACACATTCAGACCATAACAGATGTTGTCTTCATATGATAATGATAGTAAAAGTTCAGTTAAGCATGCTGAGAGCTGACAGTAAGTTTTACCATAGTTTATACAAACGCTGATGAATATGAAAATATAAAATAATCCAAGTAAAAATTTAATTCACCTCAAATGCCCACATATCAGTAGTGATCATTTGCTTCTTAAATGCCAGCTTTCACTCCCCCTTCTAATAGTGTTACAGTTTCCCTTGAGGAAACACCTCTTACCCATTCTCTGTTCAGGTGGTTTAAGTGGAGTTAGCTCTACCACTAGAGCAGAGTTGATCATGTGACCCAGAGCTAACCAATCAGAGCATCAATCACATACTGTGGACCTCCAAAATTGGTGCAGAATGTGTATATTCTTGGGATATGCTGAGACAAGTAAGAGAGAAATGAGAAATCAACTCTTCTGCATCTTGAAACTACAGCCACCGGGAGGCTAACAGATGGAAAACATCAACCTGAGAGTAAAACCAGAACAAAGCAAATCAGAAATGAAAAATGAATTTGGAGAGTGGTCTGAATAAAATCAAACACCAAGATCCAGCTGAGATTGAAGCTAATTCTATCCCGGACTTTTAGGTTATTATGTGACCCAATAATTAGTTGGTAAAAGCCAATTTTCTGTCATTTGCAACTATAAGTGTCCTGACTACTGTAATTTCCATTCTTCACCAGCTCTAAGTCTTTCATTGCTCCTGTTTCAGATCCCCGCCATCCTAAACCTAGCCCATTTCTGTTTTCAACCTAAACTCAAACTGTGACTAAGATAATGGTATATTCCTAAAGCACATAGCTTTGTTTATGATAAGAGTAATAACTTTGAAAGTAAACTCAATTAGTAAGCTCATAATTAGCTGAATAAACTTCACTTCTGCTAGCTATGTGTCTTATGGGCAAAACAAATGACAGACTAATCTGACCTGAAATTCAATTTGACTTTGACTTCTGAGTAAATGATAGATAAAGTATGATAAGATATATAAACTATTAACAGAATGATTGTCGTATGTTTTGGGGGGTGTGTGTGAGAGAGAGAGAGAGTTTAAAAGTTTGCAATATGATCAAGATTACCTAAGAATAATTGGATTTGGCCTTGGGCTCAGAACAAGGTCTTAAAATGATACCACAAAGACATCAGATTTCTTCTTTGAAATCTGAAAGACATTGAGACACTTTGAAGAGTTTTAATTCCAGAAATAAGGAAACTAATCATTGTAAAGATTTCCAAAATAACCACAGAAGTTGGTTATCACTTTGTCTTTCTTCCTTTTTCCTTCTTTCTTCGGCAAGCATTTCTTCTGTGTTTACTACATGCTAGGGACTGCACTTAGGCAGTAGGGATTCAGCAGTGCACATAACAGCAAAAACTTCTGACCTCCAAAAGCTCACAGGTCATAAGTTCAAAAAATAAGCATACTGTAATGAGATAATTGCACAATTTAATGGAAATATATTCAAAGGACATTGTGGGATGTAGGAAGGAATGATCAACTCTGCTTTAGGGGAGGAGAGCTCACAGAAGGCTTTATTAGTGTTGGACTTGAAAGATCTTAGAGGCATTTAGGAAAATCCACTTATAAGGAGCTTTAGATCCCACCACCCACACCCCAATATGATGTCAAAGGTTTTACTTCAACTAGAGATAGCAGATGGGATCAACAGACCACAATTACTTTGGAGTCTCTTAGAATCCCCTACCATCACAAGAGCCTTTGAGTTGCGTATTTTAGTGGTTAAGGGCATGGGCTTTAGGTGGTATCTTCCCTTCCCACTTGCTTGCTGAACACGTTTGAGCAAGACACTGAAGCTAGGTACTCTAAAGTTTGCCTTGGTCTTTTCAAAAAGGTAAGTTGTAGGTCTTGAGAAAGGAGGACTTGTAACTCCCACAAGTTCTCTGCTTAAGGTATTTTTGGTTAAAAAGCTTGCCTGCTTATTCATTTAAGGTACAGAGTTCTGTAAATCAGAGTACTTGTCACTTTGCATCCCAAGTAAGGTGGATGAAAATAATAACTGGACGTCTCCATGAACTTTTAATTTCTGTCTAGGAAAGACGCTAAAAGTAGTTAGAAACTTTAATCATCACCATCTCCAGGGGTGCCTTGGAGATCCTGTAATTTAGTGACTGTTCCACTGACTCTAGGTTCACATCCTGGCTCATCATGTGCTAACTGAGACACCTTTGGCAAGTCACCCTATCTTTCTGCTTAGTTTCTTCATCTGTAAAATGGGGACCTTTCCCATGGGGTTGTAAGGATTAAGTAAGATAATACACATTATCACAGACCACTGCAAAGCGACATTGTAAACCCTCCAAAAAGGTCAGCTCTTATTGTTGTTATAATTTGATAGAACAACCAGCTGGTTAGCTGAATAGAAGTTTGACGGTGGAATGGAGCACCTCCCTCCACCCTGCCCATATGGCTCCTGTCACAAAAAGTTCTGTGTCAGCCCTGGGGCAGGAATGGGTGAACTAATGAAGAATCGCACTTTCAAAGGAGTGAATCTCTCTGCTTCTGATAAGGCAGAAAGGGAGAGTGAATCTCTTTACTGCAATTGCAATTAAAAAAAAATTAAAGTATAGCCTAGCCCAGCCAGATATGACATCACTTATTTTGGTAGATATCAAAATAGAATATTATCTTTTTAGGATGTCTGTCCACCCCACTCTAACACCAGCCCATGCCATACACATATATACAGGGTGTAACACGGACACTTCCTCAACACCAATAGATTTTAAACTCCACTGAGAGTGGGGACTTTACTCTCTGAAATAACCATATAACCTATAAAAGCAAGGAGCTCATAGTAGGCTCTCAGTAATTTGTCTAATGAATGAACATGACCATGCCCCGCTGACATAGCTAATTAGATCATAAGTAAACAATTTCAGACCCTGGGTCAAACAGATTCCCTGTTGCAAAGATGTGAATTCAGGTTCTGGAGAGAATAGATTCATGAGCACTCAGCCTTAGCTTGTAGAGTGATGTGAACTCTGAAGCTAAGGACACCACTGGAGAAAGGGGAGGGAGCATGAGCCGGCAGAAGAGGGGTAACTGCCCATCTGGGAGGGGAAAATGAGACAAAAACACAGAGCAGAGCAGAGCAGAGGCAGAGACTAGAGCCCTTGAAACCTAAAGAGAGGTATGGAGCTGGAGAGGGTAGCTGCCTTAGGCCCTGTTTCCAGTTCCTGATTCCTGGTCTTCATGAAGCCCAGCTTCTCTCCCCTTCCTAGCATTTTGGGAGATGCTGCAGGAGAATCTTTCCTTTGTTTATGTCACTTTGAACAGATTTTAGTCTGTACAATCAAATAATCCCTAGGACATTAGAAATATGCCAGTATTCAAAGAAAGACGAAACTGTCTGAAAACAATTCAAAGCCATGAACATTCAGTAACTTTCAACTGAAATATAATAATGACTTTGGCACCCACACACCTAATTTACATAATGAGCTAAATGTTTACTTAGACTCATCCCCTAGGAGTCACCTCTGCCTTCTTAAAGAGTTCAGAAAGCTTTTACAGATTTTCAAAGAGGTTTTCCTCTTCAGTGCCAAAACTACTTGTGTACTAAAGGTAAATTCGCAAAAAAAAACAAACATGGTGAGGGGTGGGTCCTGACAAACATGAAATGCACTTTTTAAACTTCCCATTCATTTAAATAATTTAAGCTTTCATTCAGGAAACTGAATAACTGTTTTCTGAATGTATGTGGTTTTCTTATGAGAGCAGTCACTCTCAGGATTATTTTTGCCATAATCCACATACATTTACAAGAATGTAATTCTCCCCTCCCTTTTCAGGAGTGAACAAGAAGCTTATTGTGTATGTAGTATGAGTTGAAATACTTTGGAAATCCTGATCTTCACCCCCAAAATGTGCTTTGTCTGCAGCCATCTCCATTTTGGCTGATGGCAACTTTATCCTTCCAGTTGCTCAAGCCAAAAACCATCGTTTTACCTCTTTTCTTTCCATTCTGTGATCGGTTGAATCATGTTCCTTAAAGAGATTTGTTGAAGTTCTAATTGCCAGTAACTAGGAATGTGACATTATTTGAAAGTAGGGGCCGGGCACAGTGGCTCACGCCTGTAATCCCAGCACTTTGGGAGGCCAAGGTGGGCGGATAACCTGATGTCAGGAATTCGAGACCAGCCTGGCTAAAATAGTGAAACCTCGTCTCTACTAAAAATACAAAATTAGCTGGTCATGGTGGCTCATGCCTATAATCCCAGCACTTTGGGAGGCTAAGTGGGTGGATTGCCTGAGGTCAGGAGTTCAGGACCAGCCTGGCCAACATGGTGAAACTCCGTCTCTACCAAAAAATACAAAAATTAGCCAGCCAGTCATGGTGGCAGGCACCTATAATCCCAGCTACTCAGGAGAGACAGGAGAATTGCTTGAACCTGAGGTGGAGGTTGTAGTGAGCTGAGATGGCACCATTGCACTCCAGCCTGGGTGACAAGAGTGAAACTCCATCTCAAAAAAAAAAAAGAAAAAAAATACAAAATTAACCAGGTGTGGTGGTGGGCACCTGTAATCCCAGCTACTAGGGAGGCTGAGGCAGGAGAATCACTGAACCCAGGAGGTGGAAGTTGCAGTGAGCTGGGATCATGTCACTGTACTCCAGCCTGGGCAACAAAGTAAGACTTCATCTCAAAAAAAAAAAAAAGGAAAAGAAAGTAGGGTCATTGCAGATGGAATTAAAGTTGGGAATAAGGTCATAATGGAGGAGGATGGGCCTGTAACCCAAATGATTGATATCTTATAAGAAGAGCAAAAGAGGCCGGGCGCGGTGGCTCATGCATGTAATCCCAGCACTTTGGGAGGCCGAGGTGGGTGGATCACGAAATCAAGAGATCGAGACCATCCTGGCCAACATGGTGAAACCCCATCTCTACTAAAAAACACAAAAATTAGCTGGGCATGGTGGCGTGTGCCTGTAGTCCCAGCCACTCGGGAGGCTGAGGCAGAAGAATTGCTTGAACCCAGGCGGCAGAAATTGCAGTGAGCCAAGATTGTGCAACTGTACTCCAGCCTGGCACCTGGTGACAGAGCAAGACTCTGTCTCAAAAAAAAAGAAGAGAAAAAGAAAGGAAAAAACAACAAACTCCTTCCGATAGGAGATAGCTAAAATAAATAAATAAATAAAAGTTTAAAGGGGAAAAAAAAGAGGAAAAGAGAGACAGAGACACGGACACAGGCAGGCACAGCAACCTGTGACTGTGGAGGTGGAGGTGGCAGCACTGCAGCAGGAGGCCTTCCGGAAGGCCAAGGATTGCCAGCAACTGCCCGAAGCTAGGAAGGAGCAAGGGAGTGATTCTCCCTGCAGGTTTCAGAGGGAGCCTGCCTCGCCTGACACCTTGATTTCAGACTTCCAGCCTTCAGAACTGTGAGACAATACATTCTTCTTTCTTTCTTTTCTTTTTTTTTTTTTGAGATAGAGTCTCGCTCTGTGGCCCAGGCTGGAGTGCAGTGATGTGATCTCAGCTCACTGCAACCTCTGCCGCTCGGGTTCAAGTGATCTCCTGCCTCAGCCTCCCAAGTAGCTGGGATTACAGGTGTCAGCCACTATGCCCAGTATTTTGTATTTGTAGTAGAGACAGTGTTTCACCATGTTGGCCAGGCTGGTCTCAAACTCCTGAACTCAAGTGATCTGCCTGCCTTGGCCTCCCAAAGTGCTGGCTTGGCCATCCCTCTTTTAAAGCACTCATTTTTTAGTACTTTTAAACAGTAACTCTAGGAAACTAATGCAACCCTCCATCCAACTGGTGAGCAAATCTCGTTGGCTCTACCTTGGCCATATATCCAAAATAACATGACTTATCACCATGTCCACCATCACCAACCTGCAATAACCTCTGCCCTGGTCTCCTAAGTTCTAATTCTGCCCCATATATGAAGGAATAGACTTTAGTTAACATGTATATATATACATTATATATATGTATTATATATTATATACAATATTGTATATTATATATGTGTGTGTATATATATAGTATATATATGTGTGTGTGTGTGTGTATATATAATGTATGTATATTAAATACATCTTAACTCCATTATATATGTAATGGAGTTATATATGTAATGGAGTTATTACATTATATATGTAATGGAGTTAAGTTGTATTTAATACGCTGGGTATGGTGGCTCACACCTATAATCCCAGCACTTTGGGAGGTCAGGGTGAGCTGATCGCCTGAGGTCAGGAATTCGAGACAACCCTGGCCAACATGGTGAAACCCCATCTCTACTAAAAAAAATACAAAAATCAGCCCAGTGTGACATCAGGCACTTATAATCCCAGCTACTAAGGAGGCCCAAGCAGGAGAATTGCTCAAACCCAGGAGGCGAAGGTTGCCGTGAGCCAAGATCATGCCACTGCACTCCAGCCTGGGTGACAGAGTGAGACTCCATCTCAAAAAAAAAAATGTATTTAATAGACCTAAAACAAAAAATTTGCCTCTATCAAAACTTAGGTCTCAATTATAACATAAAGTGCTCATGAAAATTATCCCAGATTTCTGGCTAAAGTTTGTGGAAAGGGCTATTTGTTTTTACAATTTTATTTTGGTCGAAGATTTTTCTCCAAAATAGCTATCAGACTGTTTAACAGTCCCAGAAGTGAAAACTCTTAAGATATTTTATTTATATCCATTAAAGTCTTAATAAAACCCTAGTAAACATTCTCCCTTCTGGATGGTTTAAAGGTCCCTTTAGGCAAGCTGGCGGAATCAATACCAGAGCCCTCTTCATAAGATAAGTTTGCCCAAAAGGTCAACTTTGACAGATACATTCTTAGCTCATTCGTGTAAGGAAAAACTAACTTAACCTGTTTTTCATACTTAAAATGAAAAAAAAATCTGAAAAACCGAAAAGAGTGGGGAAAATGAAACAAAATTCTACTTCCTATATCTGTCTTGCTTAGAGAAGACAGGTTATAGCAAAACGAGTAATCCAGGTTTCTCTTTTAATAAAGAAAACCATCCAAGGTACAGTTCCAAAATCAACCAATTTTGAACTGATTAGTGATAAGAGCACACAGATCAGTCCTTCTTTAAGGGAACAGTCTCCCTGATGCCCTCTTTGGTTACTATGCAGATCTGGAGCATATCTCCAGTGTACAGGTCTCTCTCAGCTGCAGAAATGAAGACATCTTTCACCAGCCGCATGGCTCTGTCCAAGGACAGCAGGACAGGCTTCACATTCTGCATGTATGTACAACAGGTACCCAGGAAATATCCATTGGGTGGATAAACACCAAAATATGACATCAGCCACAAGGGCCAGTCAATGACCTAGAACTTTTATGCTGGAGCCTGCTCACACCAGCTTCCAGAAGCTAACTGTGAGCATCTTTTTCCAGCTCTGTGTTCAGTGAAATCATGTTGGTAGTTTGGAATCAGCCATGAAGAGAATATTTATTTATTTATTTATTTATTTTTTTGGGGGGGTAGGAAGGCAGGAAGGAAGGGAAGAAGGACGGTAGGGAGGAAGGAAGGGATGAAGGAAGGAAGGAAGGAAGGGAGGAAGCGGGGAGGGAGGGAAGGGAAGAAAGGAAATCAAGCAATGAAAGAGACATTGCCGACTTGGATCTAGAGGTTTACAAGTTGATTTCTTTTTTTTTGAGAGAAGGAAAGAAAAAAAAATAAGTAAAGGAGAGGAAGAAAGAGGGAGAGTAAATGGAAATATTGCTTTATTTTGAAAAAAATTGGGTATTAATAATGGCCAATCAATGTTTTATTTAAACTAATGGGTAGGTGTGATGTGGTATTGACAAGAATGTATATTTTGTGTGTTTGAAGTGGGGAGCTCTATAAATATTTATTAAGTTTACTTGTTCTGGATCTGAGTTCGAGTCCTTGATATCCTTATTAATTTTCTGTCTCATTGAATCTAAGTCTCCTATCTGGGTGTTAGGATCGTTAGCTCTTGTTGTTGCATTGATCCTTTTACCACTATATCTTTGTTGCTTTAAAATCTATTTTATCCGATATAAGAATTGCAACTCCTGCTTTTTATTTATTTATTATTTATTTTTGCTCTCCATTTGGTTGGTAAATCTTTCTCCATCCCTTTGTTTTGAGTCTTTGTGTATCCTTGCATGTGAAACAGGTCTGGATGTAACATGCCGTTGGGTTTTGGCTGTGTCTTTTGATTGGGAATTTAGTCAATTTAAATTTAGGGTTACTGCCATTTGATGTTGACTGGCTGTTTTATCCATTTGTTGGTGTAAATTCTTCTTTATGTTGGTGCTCTTTACTTTTTGGTGTATTTTTAGGAAGGCTAATACTGGTTGTTTCTTTCTGTGTGTAATGCTTCTTTCTGAAGCTCTTGTAAAGCAGGCTTGGTGGTAATAAAATCTCTGAGTTCTTGCTTGTTCATAAAAGATTTTATTTTTCCTTCAGTTGTGAAGCTTAGTTTGGCTGGATATGAAATTCTGGGCTGAAGGTTCTGTTCTTTGAGGATGTTGAATATTGGCCCCCACTCTCTTCTGGCCTGTAGAGTTTCTGCCGAGAGATCTGCTGTAAGTCTGATAGGCTTGCCTTTGTGGGTTATCCGACCTTTCTCTCTGGCTGCCCTTAGTATCCTCTTCTTCGTTTCAACCCTGGTGAATCTAACGATTATGTGCCTTGGGGTTGCTCTTCTTGAGGAATATCTTTGTGGTGTTCTCTGTATTACCTGGGGTTGAATGTTGACCTGCTTTGCTAGTTTAGGAAAATTTTCCTGAATAATATCCTGAAGGGTATTTTCCAGCTTGGATTCATTCTCTCCGTCGCATTCAGGTACACCTATCAAACGTAAATTTGGTCTTTTCACATAGTCCCACATTTCTTGGAGACTTTGCTCATTCCTTTTTATCCTTTTTTCTCTAATCTTTTCTTCACGTTTTATTTCATTAAGTTGGACTTTGACCTCTGATATCCCTTCTTCTGCTTGAACAATTCGAGTGTTTAAACCTGTGCATACTTCTCGGAGTTCCTGTATTGTATTCTTCAGTTCCATTAATTCACTCATACTCCTCTCTAAGTTGTCTATTCTCAATAGGATTTCATCAAACCTTTTTTCAAAGTTCCTAGTTTCTTTACGTTGGGCTACAACATGTTTTTTTAACTCACCGAAGTTTGTTATTATCCATTCCTTGAAGAGTGATTCTGTCATCAGGAGGCGCTCATTCTCCATCAAGCCTCGTTCCATTGTTGATGTGGAACTGTGATCATCTTTAGAGGGAGAGGCGTTCTGACTTTGTGTGTTCTCAGCTTTTTTACGCTGGTTTCTTCCCGTCATTGTAAATTTATCCTCCTGTCGTCTTTGAAATTACCAACTTTCAATTAGGTCTCTTGAGTGGACGTCCAGGTTGTTAGTTCCCAGGGCCAGAGCAGTGGCGTTAAAACTGATGGTGCTTTTCTGCCCAGGATTATCTTGTCGGGCTTCCTTCTTGTTTCCGTAGTAGGCGACTCTGCCTTCCTGGGGCTCCAAACCTCGGTCAGAAGGGGAAGCGGTCCCGTTTACTCTGCTCCGAGAGCTGCCCCGTCGAGGTGCCGGCGCAACCGCTGCGCCGACCACGAGAGTCGCGCTGGCGACCCGTGTGTTTCCACCACTGGGGGATCTTCTGCTCCGTGAGCGACCAGACTTTGTCTGAAAGTGTGGCGTCCTCTAGTTCTCCGCGCCTTCCCTGAGAGCTGCAATCCCGGGATGTTAGCGATCGGCCATCTTGGATCGTTCTCCGAAGAGAATATTTATACCTCAGAAATTGGCAAACCCTACAAGTCAGGGATTTTTTTTTTTTTTTTCCATGAGACCTGACTGTTAAACATTTACTGATGTACAACCATTGCTTAACATTGTGAAAAATGTTGTAAGAATATCTAAGTTTTAGCTGTGAAGCTGACTGATAACCCAAAACTTACGTTTTTTGGCTTGCTTGGTTCCTCAGAAGCTACCACCACTGAAAATAAATTCCAGTCTTTTGTCAGAGATGGTGGGGCAGTGTTTCTCTGTTATGATCACTGCCAAAAAAGTCAGACATCCATGCACCCACGGTGACCCAGCGCCAGAAGTCACACCTCACAAAGACCTGTCCAGTATCCCCATCTCTAGGTCTCTTGCCATAAACCTGAAAGTTTGGGGCCACTTTTCTGGCTCTGTCTAAAGATTCTAGCTGAGAAAAATAAAATAAAATAAAAAGGCTTGCCTTGGTGGCTCATGCCTGTAATCCCAGCACTTTGGGAGGCCAAGGCAGGCAGATTATCTGAGGTCAGGTGTTCGAGATCACCCTGATCAACATGGTGAAACCCTGTCTCTACTAAAAACACAAAAATTAGCTGGGTGTGGTGGCAGACACCTGTAATTCCAGCTACTTGGGAGGCTGAGGCAGGAGAATCGCTTGAACCTGGGAGGCGGAGGTTGCAGTGAGCTGAGATCATGCCATTGCACTCCAGCCTGGGTGACAGAGTGAGACTCTGTCTCAATAAGAACATGAAAAGTGAGATGCAATGGTGCAGATCAAGGAGATGGTATGATGGATGAAGTTTCATAAGTAAGCTGGAGCCAGCTGAAGATACAGCTTTTAAGTCTAGGGAAAGAAGAAAGAAAAAAAAGAAAGATAGAAGGAGGGAAGAAAAGAGAGAGAGAGAGAGAGAAAGAAAGGGAGGGAGGGAGAGAAGTAAAGAGAGAAAGAAAGAAAGATTGTTTCCTATGATCCATGAGGAGAAGAAAGGAAAGAAAGAAAGAAAGAAAGAAAGAAAGAAAGAAAGAAAGAAGAGAAAGGAAGGAAGGAAGGAAGGAAGGAAAGAAAGGATAGTTGAACCTTTTCCAAGATTCTACACTTTCCTCATAACCTTATCCTGAGGAAGATATAGTATACATTGAACATCCCTAATCTGAACACCTGAAATCCAAAATGCTCCAAAATCCCAAACCTTTTAAGAACCAACGTGACACCACAAGCGGAAAATTCCACACCTAACACCTTTGCTTTCTGATGGTTCAAAGGTATGCTAAATTCGTTTTGTGTACAAAATTGTTAAATATATATATATATATATATAGTATAAGACCAGGTGCATTGGCTCACCACTGTAAACCCAGCACTTTGGGAGGCCAAGGCAGGTGGATCACCTGAGGTCAGGAATTCGAGACCAGCCTGGCCAGCATAGTGAAACCCTGTCTCTACTAAAAATACAAAAATTAGCCAGGCATGGTGGCATGTGCCTGTAATCCCAGCTAATTGAGAGACTGAGGCAGGAGAATTGCTTGAACTCAGGAGGCAGAGGCTGCAATGAGCCAAGATGGTGCCACTGCACTCCAGCCTGGACAACAGCTCAAGACTCCATCTCAAAAAAAAAAAAAAGTATAAAATTGCTTGCATACTATGTGTATAAGTTTATATAAAACATAAATGAATTTCATGTTTAGACTTGGGTCCTATCCCAAGATATTTCATTATATATATATATATATATATTCAAATATTCCAAAACCTGAAAAAAACCCAAAATCTGAAACACTTCTGGTTTCAAGTCTTTTGCTTTGGTGTTTGGTTGGTTTGGTTTGTTGTTTTGTGTTGTTCTGAGGCAGGCTCTCACCGTTACCCAGGCTGGATACCCAGGCAGTGACACTGTCATAGCTCACTATAGCCTTGGCCGCTTGTCCCACCCAAATCTCATGTCGAATTGTAATTCCAAATGTTGGAGGTGGAGCATGGTGAGAAGTGATTGGATCGCGGGGGTGGATCCCTCATGGCTTGTTGCTGTCCTTGCATGTTAGTGAATCTCGATATCTCGTTGTTTGAAAGTGCGTGGCCCCTCCCACTCTCCGCTTGTTTCTGCTGTGCAATGTGATGCACCTGTTCCCACTTCACTTTCTGCCAGAAGTAAAAGCTTCCTGCAGCCTCCCCAGAAGCAAATACCCCATCCTTCCTGTACAGCCTGCAGAACCACGAGCCAATTAAACCTCTTTTCTTAAACCTTGCTATGAAGAAATACCTGACACTGGTATTTAGATACCACTGTTCATAGCAAGGTAAGAACAGCCAAACACACCATCTGTGGCTACGGCTTGTCATTTCAGAACATCTTCATCTCTCACCCGGACTATTGCAACAGTCTTCTAAATGGCATACCTCCACCGTCTTCTCCCACCTGAGTTCACACTTCCTTACATACTTCTCAGAGTGACCGGCGTGACTTATTCAAAATGCAAATATCATTGTACTTTCCATGACGGCTCTCCATTGCCTACAAGCTGAAGCAGTCCCACTCCAAGAATCAGTTTCTTTGTAGAAACCTCTCCCGCTCAGCCCATCCTTTAAGCCCTTGTCGCCACCTTCCGGGTGGCTCTATTTCCCATCACCTGTCCTCCTTCGGGGAAGTCTCTGGTTCTCCAATTTAAAAAGCCTAGGTGGTAATGAAAGCAAAGAACTGCATGCTGAGGCTGTGAGGGCATGATTATCTATGTTTACTGGAACAGAAGAGTTACTCTTACAGAATTTTCCCGTCATTTCCATGATTTCAGGATATGTCATTCTGCATTCCAAAAACAGTTTATTCTAGTGTTTCACCACCAGTGGAGTGTGACCTGTCTGAATCAGTAACAGGTGATGCTGAGAGAGAGGCATTTTTGCACACAGGATGATCTGCTTCACAATGTGTAGATGCGAAAATACAGGATGTAAAATAATTACTTCTTTGAAGCTAGATTTAATGCCATGCTATATATGAATCTTTGATTAAATAACTGACTTCACTATTTTCTTAATTTTTTAAAAATAAAAGTTTTGCCGGGCGCGGTTGGCTCACATCTGTAATCTCAGCACTTTGGGAGGCTGAAGTGGGAGGATTACCTGAGGTCGAGAGTTTGAGACAAGACTGACCAACATGGAGAAACACTGTCTCTTCTAACAATACAAAATTAGCCAGGCGTGGTGGCGCATGCCTGTAATCACAGCTATTAGGGAGTCTGAGGCAGGAAAACCGCTTGAACCCAGGAGGTGGAGGTTGCAGTGAGCCAAGATTGCACCACTGCACGCCAGCCTGGGCAACAAGAGTGAAACTCCATCTCAAAAAAAAAAAAAAGAAGTTTTTATTTATCAATTTAAACCATTATCACTTTCCCCTGCTGTTTTCCCTGCTGAGTTTTATCAGAGTTGTATAATATTTTTAGGGGGAATGGATATAGGATTTTTTTAAAAGCATTTCATTTTCTACTGAAAATCAAAACTTTGATATGTTCATTTTGAAAGTAGTGTTAGAAGAGTTGTTGGGTTTTTTTTTTTTACATCCATAGCAGTGGTTACTTTGAACAAATAAATAAAAGCTTTCTGTAGCTGCTTCCTTTATCAGAAAACATTGATACCATGGTGTATTATTTCCTCTGCATTAAAGAATACCTTTTCTAAATGTTGGGGGAAATATCCATAGTCATTACTCCGTCAAAACTTGTGTTCTCATAAATCTAAGGACCATTCTAGGTTTTTATATGTTTGTGTGTGTGTGTGTGTGTGTGCGCGCGCGCATACATAAAATGCATGTGTAAATTTTTTTATTTTTAAACATTCACCAAAACAAAAAAATCACAGGTAAACCCATGTTTCTGAGATGTCATTATCCCGAGCAAAAGAAGAGATAATCATTTCAAGTTAAATTGAAAATTTTCCTGAAGCCATATATATTTCAAGTGAAATGAGTGATTCTAATTAATAAGACAATTTGAATTGGATAACTTTAAAGTATCTATATCTATAAATGCAGTGGTTTGTTTGCAAAATTCCTAAAAGGAAAAATTTTATCACTGCCATCACAGGATGTTTCCCCATCCAGATGAGAAAACTACACAAATTCGAACGTGTTTTAATCAGCTAAACAAAACTAAGTTAAACGAACATTTTAAAATTTCCCTAGCAGGCTATTCCTTAACAAAATGTTGAAATCCCTGTTGCTACATTAACTAAAATGTAATGATTGATGGAATATCTAAGACTTGGCTCATAGAAACCTAACCAGATGGCCAGAGATGTTGGCGGTTTAGGACGCGCCGCCATAAATGTGTGAATAACCTTTTGTAATCTAACCTATTGACCTGCATGTTTTTTCTTTACCTCAACTCATTCCTTACATGTAGGCTCAATCTTTTCAGTTATTTGCTTTCCTGGTTCAGCAAAAGCCAGGAAAAACAATTTTGTAGTAATCAGAAATGTTATCCAACTGTATATTGTCGAGTTTATTGTTAATACTGGTGAGCAGTGGTTAACAGCTACTTTTATATTCCTTAATGAAAAAGACGTTCAGAAGTCCAGGCTTCTCATTTAATTCAGAGATTATCATTTAATTTTTTTTTTTTTTGAGACGGAGTTTCGCTCTTGTTACCCAGGCTGGAGTGCAATGGCGCGATCTCGGCTCACCGCAACCTCCGCCTCCTGGGTTCAGGCAATTCTCCTGCCTCAGCCTCCTGAGTAGCTGGGATCACAGGCACGCGCCACCATGCCCAGCTAATTTTTTGTATTTTTAGTAGAGACGGGGTTTCACCATGTTGACCAGGATGGTCTCGATCTGTTGACCTTGTGATCCACCCGCCTCGGCCTCCCAAAGTGCTGGGATTACAGGCTTGAGCCACAGCTCCCGGCCTAATTTTTTTTTTTAAAGACCTTCTAGAGACAAGTTTGCAGCCAAGGGTTGAGAAACGCTGCTCTGAATCACAATGTCTTTAGGAAGGAAGCTGGGCCCACGTATGTCCGTGCAGAAGTTGACTGAGGTGGGAGATCGGAGACAGAATATGGAGAGGGGAATAAAACATTTAAATTCTTAGATCATTAAATGGCCTTATGAAATAATAATATAAAAGTTTTAATGACTGCATAGTATTCCATTTTAACCTGAAAACTATTTACTGAACACGTATTAGGTACCAGACACTATAATTTTTTACAACCCCTATCAACCCTACTTTACCTGTTGGAAAACTGAGAATGAGAGGCTCAAGTTGATTGAACCTGGAATTATCTGACTCTCAAATTCAAGTTCTTTCCTCTCACCCAACCTACATATTGGAAACACCTGGAGGACATTTACATTACACAAATGCCGGCACCCATCTGTGACTAAAGTAATCGAATTATCTCAGGCTGGAGTTGAATATCTATTAGTTTTATTACTGTTCCCCATTATTCTGGTGCACAGTAAAAGCTGAGAATCACTGTCTCACAGCATTCTGCTTCGTCTCACACAGATTGTAAATATACCTATTTCTGACATCCTTTTTTTTTTTTTCCAGATTTCTTTTTTTAAGAAGGTCCTGGATGTGTGTAGCCAGAGCATGGTAGGGATCAGGTGCATCGTGATAGGCCACTATTTCCAGAAAGATTACAGTACTTTCTCATTGCAGTGAGAAATAATGAAGGATGGCTAGGCGTCTTCCCAGGAAACCAGAGCAGAGTGGATGTCAGTAAAAAGGATAATGACACAGTACGGAGGACACCAAGTCAGACACTGATCGGATGATCGCTCTCTTACCATCAGCTTTTTTTGATTGACAGAGATAGAAGTGAAAAAGTTTGTCGCTGTCCTCTTGAAATTCGCAATGATCTCTGGGAAACAGCTTCATGAGTGCTAGCAGGTAAGGGACAGTAGGCAGTCTTGCACTATTAATCACACTTGTTCTAAAAAATAATAGGTGTTTTATGTGCAACAGTGTGTACACACACACACACACACATACACACTCACACACATTCAGAGTACTCCCAATCAAAATAATCCATAAAATAGAGTGATGAGGGCTGGGTGCAGTGGTTCACACCTGTAATCCCAGCATTTTGGGAGGCTGAGGAGGATGAATTGCTTGAGCTTAGAAGTTACAGACTAGCCTGGGCAATATACAAAACCCTGTCTCTATAAAAAATACAAAAATTAGCTGGGTGTAGTGGCGTGCACCTGGAGTCCGTTAGTCCCAGTTACTCTGGAGGCTGAGGTGAAGGATCGCTTGAGCCTGGGAGGTTGAGGTTGCAGTGAGCTGAGATGATGCCACTGCACTCCAGCCTGAGTTGTATCTCAAAAAAATGTATATATATATATATGGTTATGAGAAAAGCAGAAAATAATTTTTAGAGGTAAGTAAAGTCAGTAATATTTCAGTTAAGATACATATTTGCCAACCAACAGATTTCTATTTCTTCCTTTTGACCACAATGTAAGATTCTTTTCTCTAATTGCTGATTCTTTCCAAATGTGCAAGTTCTCCAGGCATAAAGTTTTGAACAATATCTGTGCTGTATTGACAAGCAAAGTTACATAGCTCCTGTTTTGTCATACATAAAAGAAAGAGTGAGAACATATCTGTGATACTGACAGTCATGAGGTAGGAAGGCTGGACACTCTATGAAACAGGTGATAATAATAGACTTCTATACTCAATTTGTTCATTTACTCATTGACTGATTTATTCAACATTTATTAGGTGCCAGAAATGACATCAAGCACTACTGGAAAACAAGAGTGGAATATAACAATGTCTTTGAAATTTAACCAAAGAAAATCCTAGTGACAGCTCTAGGTGTCAAAATGTATTGTTTCAGGGAATGATGATGAGAGAGAAAAACCCAGAGCTGTCAAATTAGGGCTTCTGCCTCCCTGACTAGCTATCTGGCTTTACCACCATTCTCAGGGGCCTCGGATGTGGAGAGCACATGCTTATAAGAAAGGTGTATCTTCTAAACTTCAATGACATTCCTTTCATTCCCTGCTCCCTCTGAATGTAGAAAAGTAAGTCCCAGTATGAATGCTATTACTTCAGACAGATAAACTGCTACACGTTCATGTTGCTCAGCACATAAAAGATTTATGTTTCTTAATTCAGTTTTGGAGATCTCATCACATGGGGATTATCATTTTCATATAAAGTTGAACAAAATATCATTGTAAAATAGTTGGGCAAAATGACGAGTGTCTGGAAGATTTATCTTTTCAGCATTTAGTACCTGTGTGTAATCTGTAACATTTTGGCAACTGAAGAGAACAGATGGCATCTTTCTCACTGCATGAGGTAGTGGACAGTGAGCATTAGCAAGCTGGCAGAGACCCACTTGAGATTAATTCATAGGAGTAAAAATAAATGAAATATTAGCACCCAAATAGCTCATCAGTAAATTTTGCTTCCCCCCACTTTAAGGAAGCTGGACACAATTGTATATTTATATATTTTTTCTTACCTCCCACTAAACACATCTAAAGTGCAGAGGTGGCCAGGCACAGTGGCTCACACCTGTAATCCCAACAGTTTGGGAGGCCGAGGCAGGCAGATCATCTGAGGTCAAGAGTTCTCCTGACCAACATGGAGAAACCCTGTCTCTACTAAAAATACAAAATTAGCCAGGTGTGGTGGCACATGCCTGTAATCCCAGCTACTCAGGAGGCTGAGGCAGGAGAATTGCTTGAATCCAGGAGACAGAGGTTGCCATGAGCCAAGATCGTGCCATTGCACTCCAGCCTGGGCAACAAGAACAAAACTCAGTCTCGAAAAAAAAAAAAAGTGCAGAGGTATATTTTGTCCAATCCACTTGGTTACCTGACTCATGAATAAGAATGTATTGTATGCCTATTGTGTGTACACCACTTTTTAAACAGCTTTATTAAGATATAATTTACATAATACACAAATTCACTCATTTAAAGTGTACCCATTCAATGGCCGTTAATACATTCACATTGTTGGACATCAATCACAACACTTGACTTTACGGTTTTTTCACTACTCTCCCAAAAAAAACCCTATAGTCCCTCTTCACCCCCATCTCCTCTAGCCCTAGGAATCCTCTAATCTACTCTCTGTCCCTATATGTATACCTATTCTGGACATTTCGTATAAATGGAATCATACAATAGATGATCCTACATGACTGGTTTCTTTCAGCATATTTTTGAGGTCCATTCATCTTGTAGTGGATAGCATGTCTTTTTACCGCTGAATAATATGACATTGTACCACCTTTTGTTTATCCACTCATCAGTTGATGGATATTTTGGTTGTTTACATTTTGGAGTATCATCAATAAAGCAGTTGTGAATTTTCATGTATGTTTTCATTTTTCTTGGATATATGTCTAGGGGTAAAATTGCTGGTTAATATGGTAATTTTATATTTAACCACTTGAAAACCTGCCTGACTGTTTTCCAAACCGGTTTTACCATTTTACATTCCCACCAGCCATATACGAGGATTTCCGTTTCTCCACATCCTCTCTGACAGTTATTTTCTATTTGATTATAACCATGCTACTAGGTATGAAATGGCATCTCATAGTGGTTTTATTTGCATTTCCCTGATGGCTAGTAATGTTGCAAATCTTTTCATCTCCTTATTAGCCATTTGCGTATTCCTTTGGCGAAATGTCTATTCATATCCTATGCCCATTTTTGAATATGCCCAATTTTTAATTTAGTTGTTTTTAAATTTTTATGTTGATATAATGTGGAGTGTTTTACATTATTGACTTGTAGTTTTTCTATATTCTAGACACAAGTTTTTTAATCAAATGTGTTATTTGCAAAACTTTTCTTCCATTCTGGAGCTTGTCTTTTCACCTTCCCAAGTTTAAAGATAAACTTAGTGCTTAGAGATGATATAATTTTTTTCCTGATACCTCCTTGCCTTTCTTGGTAATAGGACTTTATTTTTTTCTTTTAGTAAGCTATTCAGTCTCAGTCTATAAAATTTAGGTAAAGGTAATCCCTTCCTCTAGTTCCGGAATGGACATAAGAAGCAGGCCTGGCCAAACAAAATTCTTGTAGTCCATCAGGGTCTACTCAAGAGAAAAAACACACCAGTAATGTAAACAGAGAAAACTTAATATAAACACATATTAATTAGGCATGAAGTTATTAATCAGATAACTCAATAGCTGAAAAGAGAACTCTAAGGCTTCTGGAGGTAGCGACTGCAGGAAGCAGTTTCTGTTCCTAAGTCAAGGCGGGCAAAAGGAAAAGGTTAGAATTCGTAAAAGTTAAAAGCTTGAGAAAGGATCCCTATGGAGCTGAAACCTCTGAGAAAGTAGGCTTTAATCCACGGTGTCTCTCAGCTTAGTGGCAGGGCCAAGTACCCAGACAAATCTCAGAACAGTGGGCTTCAGTCAACTAATGCTGGGGTTTGGTTCTGTGGTGGGAGGGAGGTGGGTTGAAGCAATACAGCAGGTTCTGCAAATGTTGCAAACTTGATCTGAACGCTACTTTGAGGAGAAATTGCTGCTGCTAGAAGGGAAGAAATGATATTCACAAAAGCCACAAGCAGTAAGCAACAGGAGGGAGTGAATCTTTCCTCCCCCACCAACCTTCCATGTCCTGCCCTTTAGAGTCCATTATTGGCAGAACCCAACAAAAAATAGTGTCACTGGAAAATTATACATCGCAGAGTTCCACTTCCAGCATCACAATGTAGAGTATAGAAAAGCGAGTGAGTTTGGAACTGGCACAATCCACCCCTTTGCCTACACTGCATCATACACACCCTTCTATACATATTTAAACTTTCATACAGTTAACAAGCACCTTCCCAAGTAGTTAGGACCACAGACATGCTACCACTCCTGGCAATTTTTCAATTATTTGTGGAGATAGGATCTCTCTGTTGCCCAGGCTGTTCTCAAATTTCTGGGCTCAAGCAATCCTACCACCTTGGCCTACCAAAATATTTGGATTACAGGCATGAGCCACCACACTTGGCCTTCATTTTCATTCATTCAACAAGCATGTATTGACACATCCTACTCTTAGTACAAATTTGTATGCTATACATTCTATATTCTTGTATAGAATATATTTTTATATGGAATATATCCTTATATAGAATATGTATATACACATATGTGTATATATATACATACACATATCTTGAAGATATAAAACTAATTGGGAATAATGTCATATAAAGTTATAGTAAGCAAACATTTTTAAAAACATTTTAAAGTATTCAAACTATTCACTCTATTAAAAACTAGTAATTAAACCTGTCAAATTACAGACATCTTCATTTACCCAGATGCAGAAACATGAAATCTTTTTACCTTTGAAACTCGTTTCAAAGCTGTTCTAACGTGACTTAGTTTTAATTTACATACTTGCAGGGCTATGCAAGCGGCTGTAGGACTATGCAAATGTAAGGAATACACTATCATGCCCATACGTATCTGCAAACACTTATTTTTAAGTGTTCATAAAAGATAGTGGTATTCAGAAACACCATTTTTCAGATTGGTAAACTTCCAGAGTTCAAAAATGCACGTATTACACTTTTATCCCCAACAAAGCTAGTAGCTACCCTCTAAAGCAGAGGTTAACATTTTCTTTTCCCAAACCACAAGATGAATTATGATCGTATGTGCATACTCCCATGGTTCGTCTCCCCAGGTTGTATTAAAAAATAAAGCAAACAATTACGAGGATTTTAGGGGTAGTGGTATAGGGATAGTATTCACACACAAAAAAACTGAAGTACAAGGATATCAGACTTTTGTTAAAATATCTTTAAATTTTACTGGCAAAATATATCAATGACTAATCAGTATTCAGATACTAAACATACTTTTTATTTTTTTGAAACGATGTCTCACTCTGTCACCAGGCTGGAGTGCAGTAGTGTGATCTTGGCTCACTGCAACCTCCACCTCCTGGGTTCAAGCGATTCCCAAGTAACTGGAACTACAGGCATGTGCCACCACACCCAGCTAATTTTCGTATTTTTAGTAGAGATGGGGTTTCACCATGTTGGCCAGGATGGTCTCAATCTCTTGACCTCGTGATCCATCCGACTCAGCTTCCCAAAGTGCTGGGATTACAGGCGTAAGCCACCACACCCAGCCAAAATATTAAACATACTTTCTAATACATTGTAATTTTTAGTACTTTTATAATTACTACTTCATAAAAATAGTGGATTTTACCAGCTCTCCAGTTCAGACACTATTAACAGGCAATCAGATAGCACTGAATAAGGAGAAATAGATTGAGTAATACCTAAAATTACTGTATTTTAGCATACTGAAATTAGTATCATCAGTGTTTTTTATCTGCTTTATCACTTTGTCTACACTTTATTAGGTGGCCCTAACTCTTATTACTATTGACAATGTGAACTTTCCTCACAATATCCACTTCTTTTCCAGTATTTTGGCCTTCCTTATTAAAAATGTTTCTACTGTCAAGAATTTAAGAGAATCATGAAATTCCAATACAAACACTACCTTGGCTTGCCAGATTAAATCGTCTTTGTGGTGTAAAGCTATAATTCCAATTTCAACCAAAGAACCCTCTCTGAATTCATCTGAGAATGACATTTCTATGGGAATAAATTTGAATTGTCTCACATTCAAGAAATATCATTTAACTACTAAGAACTTACTCCTATCTCATCATGATAACCTAATGTTAGACTGAGAATCACTGCTCTAGGGTGGCGCCAGAAGTTGCCAGTCAGGAACTACTGATAAGATTTCACTTTTCCAATAATTGTATACTTCCATCTTGTAGTACAAAAACATTTTTATTTTGACCTGATAAATGACTAAAACAATTGCAGGGGTAACTGACAGGTATGATTATTCATTCTGCAATGGAATTGACCCTCATTGACCCTCAGACTAATTTAGACACTTTTTAATAACATTCACAGTCAATCTTAAAAAGAATATTATTTTTGAATTTTTGCTGAAGTTAAGACTTACATCTAAAAGAAAATAATCATCCTTATTGGACAAATGGAACTCAAAAAAGCAAAAAAAAAAAAAAAACCCATCATAGTAATGAAAATACTGAGTTTCTGACATACAAAGAGTGAAATATTCATATATTAGACAAATGATGCAGTATAAATGGGAAAAACTCCATTCTTTCTAGAAGAATGTCAATAAATAACTGATGTATCAATTATTTGATAGAAACATAAATTCTTCAACCACTAGAAGAACTGAAAGAGGAAGTTTCTTCTGTCAGTGTGAGAGACTGACTCTTTCTTGTCACAAGACTTTTAGAACTACATGACTTTTTTTTAAAAGACTGAATTTCACCATGTTGGTCAGGCTGGTCTTGAACTCCCGACCTCAGGTGATCCGCCTGCCTTGGCATCCAAAGTGCTTGGATTACAGGCGTAAGGAACTACACCCAGCCTACATGACTTTTTTTTAACAATTTGCATATAATGTTTGACGGTGGGAATGGGATCAGAGACGCAAAAGTATTACCCGGAAAAACAACCTCCCAAAACCATTTAGTAAGTAAAGTGAACACCATCACACCTAAACCCATTCACTGTATGTATGTATGTTATTTTATTTATTCCGAGACAGGGTCTCACTCTGTCACCCAGGCTGGAGTGCAGTGATGCGATCTCGGCTCACGGCAACCTCCGCCTCACAGGTTCAAGCAATTCTCGTGTCTCAGCCTCCCAAGTAGCCGGAAGTACAAGTGTGCACCGTCCGCCCATGCTGGCTAGGCTGGTCACTGTTTTAATTCTACAATTAATTTTAGCTAAAGAATATGGATTCATTTATAAAAACAAATTTGGTCTCTTCCTATAAATACTTCTAGTTTTAAAAAATTCATTTTCACATTTGAATGTCCTTAAAAGTATCTAAAGGATTCATTCTCCTTCTGCACTCTGCTTCTCAGAAAGTACTTTTGAGGTAGATCTGTTCCGAATTCTTTTTCTTTTTCTTTTCTTTTCAGAAGCAGATGATTGTGTATCCGGTGCCTTTTTCTTTTTCTTCAAACAGCTAAGAGGATTGGGACCACTTATTTTCTTGCGCTTTTTTCTTTTTCTCTGTTCAGGGTTTTTTACTAAACCCTGTTCCTCTTTGAGATGTTTGATACTTTCTTTCTCATGCACTGAGACAAGCTGACCTGACTCCTCTGCTTTTACAAAGGCAACTGTTTTGGGAGAAGGTTTGTCCAAAACCATAGTGTTCTGAATAATAAACATCAGAGGAACTCCAGGCTGCTTCTTTACTTTCACAGACAAATTCTGATCCTATTTAAAAGAAAAATAGAATTATTTAGTTCAAATGTCAATTAAGGTACTTTAAATAGGTTTTTAAGAACTGTATTAAAAATAAAAGCGATCACAGATTTTATTTTTCAAATGAGTAAGCCTCACTTATTCATTTGAGTAATGGGGTTATATTTTATGATAAAGGAAGAAAAACAAAAATTGAGCATAGTGTTAGTAGCAGCTGTGTGAATTGGATTTATCGATACTCTAGGGCCACAGATTACAAACTAACGCAAAGGTAAATGTGTTAGGTGGGTGTCTCCTGTTTCTACTCTAAGATAGTCTTTGGAAATGGTTAAGAATGCTTGAAGAGGTTAAAGGAAATTAGGTAGTAATTAGAATTACTAATTAGGTAGTAATTAGAAATTAGGTAGAATTTAGAATACTCAGATTCTAAATTCAGCTCTGCATCTGTATAATTTTATAATTCTGATAATCAAATCAGTATGTATGTGAATTTAACTAATATCAACTCTAAAAGTCTCTCTTCCTGCCTTCAAGAAGATGGTAATGTTTTTCTTTAAAAGCCTGAAACATTTCATACTGTTGGTACAGTCTTAAGCAGTATGAACCATGACACTGAGAAACAGTATGAAATATAGGAACCTAAAAAAACATTAACAGAATATAAGAACTTTGCTTTACTTGTCTTTCCTTCAAGAACCCTGCAACAGCCGGGCACAGTGACTCAGGCCTGTAATCCCAGCATTTTGGGAGGCCAAGGTAGGTGGATCACGAGGTCAGGAATTCAAAACCAGCCTGGCTAAGATAGTGAAACCCCATCTCTACTAAAAATACAAAAATTAGCCAGGCGTGGCGGCAGACACCTGTAACCCCAGCTACTCAGGAGGCTGAGGCAGAGAACTGATTGAACCCGGGAGGTAGAGGTTGCAGTGAGCTGAGATTGCACTACTGCACAACAGCCTGGGCGACAGAGCAAGGCAACATAGTGAGACCCTCGTCTCAAGTCTCAAGAAACAAACAAACAAAGCAAAACAAAATAATCATGAAAAAAAAAAACCCAACCTTCCACTACTAAAAAGCATATCAGCATGCTTAAAGTTTTCCTCAATTTCTTATATGACAATTGCTTTTACTCGCTGTAAATTAACTTAGAAGCCTGTATTTTTAAAAGTCTAATCATTCTAATTTTTCTGATTAGAAATAGCTCCAAATGAAGTACAAACAGAAATGGTTAAAATTGCCTGTGGTTTTAAAGGTAGTAATCACCTGTGTTGCCACAAAATAATGATGAGGATTTCCCTCTTCAACCATGGAAAGCAGACATTCTGATCCACTCACTGCATTCTTGAAATGAGGACAATTTCGAACTTGGCATTTTTGTGCAATCAGTCTTGCCCCATATAAGTCCTTTCCCAATGTTTCTAACTCTTTTAACACACATCTGAAAAGAAAAATTATAGTAGATACATTTTGGTTGTTGTTTACATAAAGTGTAAAAAACAATAATCAATTTTTTCCTTAAAATAAAACTATGCTGTTGCAATCTGAATTTGTCATCTGGTAACCCTTTACTTTAAAGATGACTTGAAAAATGCATTTACCAAATAGAAGGAACAACAGTTAAAAATTACTGAGCACTTACTATGTTCCATGTAGCATGCAAATTGCTCTTTACATAAATTCTTGCTTAATCTCAAAATAACCCTATGAAGTTAGGTCGCTTACCTAGAAATTATCCTTATTTTAGAGCGTCCCATTTTGAGATTTCAGGTAACATGCCATAGGTCAAGTAACTAGTAAGTGGTATTAAGACTTGTAGCTTGACAACAGATCCCTTGCCCCAACCATAGCATAAGCTTCTGCTTCAAGTACAAACTGGTACATATTCAAAATATTTTCAATTCAGAATAGTAAAACTTCTCACATCGTCAAGTTTTTTTTTTTTTTTTTTTTTTGAGTCGGAGTTTCGCTCTTGTTACCCAGGCTGGAGTACAATGGCGCGATCTTGGCTCACCGCAACCTCCCCTCCTGGGTTCAGGCAATTCTCCTGCCTCAGCCTCCTGAGTAGCTGGGATTACAGGCATACGCCACCATGCCCAGCTAATTTTTTGTATTTTTAGTAAAGACAGGGTTTCACCAGGTTGACCAGGATGGTCTCGATCTCTTGACTTCATGATCCACCTGCTTCGGCCTCCCAAAGTGCTGGGATTACAGGCGTGAGCCACCGCTCCCGGCCATCAAGTTGTTTTTTAAAAAAAAATTTAGTCATAAGAGTTCCTCTACCCTAGCCAGCCTTTGCCAGATACTTTCTTGCCTCCTCTCCTTTACCATCTTTCTGTTTTAGGAAGATTTTGCTTTTTTTAGTCATTAAACTTGACCTCTGTTTTGAGTACTGCCAGCTACTTACTGAATATTTCCTGTGGATGTCCTGCCACCGACTCTTCAAATTCACCCTAAGGTGAAACTACTTTCTTGCATCTAAATACATCCTCCAGAACTTGCTATCTCTTTGAAATTATTCTCCCAGTCGCCCTAGATAGAAATCAGAAATCATATTTGACTTCCTGCCCTTCTTCACCCATAGGCCTATGCCATCAGCTGTTGGACCTATCTATTTCAGTAACGTTTCTTTGGAAAACCCTTGGGCTTCTGCCTTTCCTCTCCCAGGTTTAGGCTCCCCTTACTTCTTGATGGAACAACTGCATAACAGGTTTGGCTGCCTTTGCTCTCGTTTAACCAATACACCCTTCACATCACTGAAGTTATCTTTTCTAAAATAAAAACCAGGCCTGATAACATTCTGCTGTTCTACTTCATCAATTAACTCCACATATAAGTTCAAACCTGAATATGAGTAAACTCTGGAGATCTAACTACTAGTGGCCAATAAATACATTCCACTAAAAAATGAATTACCTGCTTTCTTAAAAACATAAGTAGCAAATTTTAAAGGGAGGGGAAACTGTTAAAATTTTTAATAATCCCAGCACTTTCGGGGGGGCTAAGGTGGGTGGATCGCCTGAGGTTGGGAGTTCAAGACCAGCCTGGCCAACATGGTGAAACCTGTCTCTACTAAAAAATACAAATATTAGCAGGGCGTGGTGTCACATATCTGTAATCCCAACTACTTGGGAGGCTGAGGCAGGAGAATCACTTGAACCCCTGAGGCAGAGGTTGCAGTGATCTGAGATCGTGCCACTGCATTCCAGCCTGGGCAATAAAGTGGAAAAAAAATTTTTTTAAACTTCAGAGACATGTAAATCAAATGTAATATATGTATTTAGTTTGAATTCTGATTTTTAAAAGACTTCATCTTTTTAAGATACATGCCAAAGAACTGATAGAATAATGTGCTCCAAAGTAACCCATCAGTAAGGAGAGGTGAGAGATTCAACAAGATTGGCCACCTTGATAACTGCAAAAGCTGGATAGAGGTTTAATTTTATTATTCCACTTTTGAGTTGTCTGAAAAATTCCAGAGTTAAAATAAGTTTGTTAGAGAAATTGCTGTAGAATATAATTTTATGTGGCACTTCTCAGCCTTCTTAATATCATAACACTATATTTAAAATGTACATAAAATACTCTTGTATTCTATGGCACATAGGAATATATGGACAAACTGCTTATAGCCAAAAGCAACCAAAATTCAGTCAACCAACATTCAAAGAATATTGAAGGATTTGTTAGACAGCCCTAAAGACAAAGGGGATCAAAATTGGGGGTATCTGTAACCCAGCTGAAACACTGCTTGAGAAATTCTGAACAAATACGGAAAGCTGTTCATTAAATAGTGTTACGTGAGAAAAGGAAACCATTAACACAGTACACACAGAAAAAGCCCAACTTTACTACAGTTGTTGTTAGAGATGCGGGTTTTCCTGTGTTGCTCAGGCTCACCTCAAACTCCTAGATTTAGGCGACCCTCCTGTCTGAGCCTCCTGAGTACCGGGATTACAAGTGTGAGCCACCTTGTTTGGCTTAAAAGTCCGTTTCTGTGCTTGCGTGTGAGTGTGTATAAAGGACTGAATGGATGACACTGCACATGTTAACAGTGATTATTCGTGAGTAGTAGTATGAGACATTTTAATTTTCCTTTTTTGTTTTTTAAAAGTACACATTCTACAATGAAAATACTAAACTTCTTAATAGTTCTTCATGGTCTAACCTCAACTTGCCTTCTTCCTAGTTTCATTTCCAAATATATTCTGTGCTGCAGCCTCTTTCCTAGGCATTTCATAATTCCATTCCGTTTTGAGGAGGTCTCCACAACAAGGGGTGTCATTCTTTTCTGTCATTCAAAATAGATCTTCCCCTCAGAATTAAACAAGTGAATGAGCTCAAGTAATTCTCTCCTCCCACCTCGCCATCTCCACAAGCTTCCATCCTAAGTGTTCCCACATTTCAATGACGTGGGGAAACATCAGACCTAGAGTGAAAACACATTCACTGCAGACCAACTTGTGCATTTTGCTGGCCATGAGGGAGCCGTGTTTGGCATATAGGGGGTACTTAACACAGTGAGTTGAATAAACAAATATCCTTGAACAGATTCCTTATTCTGGAGTACTGACTTTTTGCCCTGGAAATCAAAGATGATAACTCACAGATTCCCTGTGAGGCTAGAGGAGTTTTGGTTTAAACTAAGAAAAGCTATGCAAATGACAGCAACCATTTGAAGAAGGGTACGCTTTGGATACCGAAAAATGCTCTAGTACACTATACTCGTTTACCTTACAGCAATCTTATAAGCAGTTATGATCTCTGGTTTATAAATGAGGAATCCGAGGCTCAGAGAGGTTAAATAACTTGACCGAAATCACAGAGCTGGTAGGAATGGGATTAAGATTCGAAGCCAGATCTCTCTGCTAGAATGTGCTCTCATTCGCCAGGCTAACGACACGTGATATTCGCAGCGCATTGTCCAAGCTGCCTCTAATATAGGTATTTGCCTGACCACCTTCACTTTTCCACTTAACTGTCAACTCCACGTGGGCGGGGAGTTTTGCACCACCTGAGCTCCCAGTGAAGGATCTGTGAGCCGTGGCCTCGCCTCTACAACACCCACCAGACTCCACCTGCCTCCTCCCCGGCCCCGCCGGACCCACCTGGTGGTGCACAGCTGCGTCTCCCCCATGAGGTAGCGCGGCAGCTGCTCCCGCAGCTGGATACGGCCCCGCAGCGCCGCCTGACAGAAGGTGCCATCCAGCAAGATCTGGTATGGCTCGCGGACTCCGAAATTGTTGCGGAAGAAGCCAAGATGCTTCTTAGCGTGTTTCTGCCTCGTGATCTTCATGCCTGGCTTACCCGGACCGAAGCCACTGGACCAGGAAGCATCAGCAAACACCTCACGCGCTCCCAACTCAGTGCCAGCTTCACCCGGAAATGAAGTGCCTTTGCTCCCGGAAGCAAACGCCTCTGACTTCCGGGCCCGCTCACTAGTTACGTCATGACGAGACGTGCGCGAACTTCCACCAAGGTGCCCGTGCTTAAAGGGGCGGTCCCTTAGGGCGGAACAAACGCTGGCGTGCGCTGTTCCGCTTGGGGGCGCACATGCGCAGTCTGGGCCAGGGTAAAAGAAAATTACGGAATATGTTTAGCATGTTAACTACATTTCAGAGCTTCTCTGAAAGACTGGCAGTATAGTAGTAATCAGTGATAATATTGAACCTTAATATGTTCCAGACACTGTCCTAAGTGATTTACCTTACATTATTCCCTTTAATGTTTATAATTCCCAAGTGAAAGAACGAAATGATACATTGGATAGCTATGAGTGGGGAGGTTTGTACTGGCTGCTTTCCCATAAAGTTAAGCACGTTCACTAAGGGCACATAGTTTGTTACTGTCTGGAACCCACTTTTCGTGCCTTAAGTTCAAATATTCTTGCTACACCATTATAGAAACAAACATAACTCAGGAGCCATGTGTCAGGGCAAAGGGTGCCACCATTTTGCATTTCCTCCTGCCCTAAGACTATCCTAAATCATTCGCACAGAATGTTTTGGAAGAACTCTCAAGAGCTTCGTTTGCCGAGAGTCAGAATTCCTAACCTTGAGTCCTGGTTCTGCCACAAACCCAAGCCATTTGATCTTGGGCAACTCCCCAAGAAAGCTGGGTTCAACTTCCTCACTGTCAAACTGATTACAGGTCTAGATGAGTTTAAAGGACTCTTTATGTCCATAATCTCTGACATAGGAAGACCACATACTGGGCCAGTAACAGAAAGGCACAAAGCTGACTGAAGGTTTAGAAATTACTTGGTCAATTTGATTAATGAGGAGAATGAATCAGAAAATTTCAAGTTCCCCAGTGGCTAACTGTCAAGTATCCACTTAAAGGCAAAATAATCAAAGAATGGGGAGTATGGAATTTTGCATTTTTGTTTTGGCCTGGAATCTGTCCCAGATCTAGTTTTGGCTAAAGATTGAAAGAACCAGTACAGAAAATGATTTACAACGTGATTGAATGCATTGTTTGCATTTGGGGTTTATTTCAATATATAGGTTTATGAAATTGGAACTAAGAACTATAATGTTCGCCATGACCTGAGTCCCAGCACATCACTTAGATGGCTGCTTTCATTTAAACTTAAAATAAATTTAGGAATTGGAAGCCATGAAAACTTTTATAGGGCTGGATTCATGGTCTTTTAGTGTAATTGCTCAGTATTTTTCAATTTGAATCCTCTTTTTTTCCCTGTATGCCAACTCACTACTCCAACTATGCTCCCACCACAGGCGGAGGAATGATACCACCGAGTCTTGCAAAACAGTTAAAACATTTTTTTCTTAAACAGCCTGACAGATTTATCTACCAGCTCCTTGGCCACTTTTCAGTACTAAGAAAAATGTGGTACAGCACTAGTCCTTTGTTTTTTGTTTTTTGTTTTTAATTTACGAAACTACGGTACAATTTTTTTTTCAAGCTCTCTATATATGACAGTGCCAGTTTGCACCCTATCTTTATTATGAAAACATGAAGATGGTTTATAATGGTGATTATCAAGTTTAAAACAGAGTTTTCGGCTGGGCGTGGTGGCTCATGCCTGTAATCCCAGCAATTTGGGAGCCCAAGGCAGGAGGATCACTTGAGCCCAGGAGTTTCAGACTGGCCTGGGCAATATAGGGAGATCCCATCTCTATGAAATTTAAAAAAAAAAAGAAAAAATAATAAAGTTTTCTATTACAGCAGTGTTTCTTAAAACATGGTCCTAGGATATGCAGAAAAAAACAGTGTGCTTGTTTAAAATGCCCATTTCTGATTCAGAATAAGTAATAAGGCAGAGGGGTACTATTCAGAGAAGAAGTGACATTTATTGCAATCACCACAAGCCATTATTATGCTCATTAGTGTTCCCGAAGGACCTTTTTTGCAATAAAGCATCGTTTATCCAATAGGATATTTTTATTAATTGGCCCACTCAATACACTTTTGTCTAGATGCCAAATTATCTGTAATGGAAAATAATATCTAGCCACAACCAAGGAGAAGGCACATATTGTCATTATTGAAAGAACAATTTGGATACAAATTTAAATCTGAAATTTTATTTTGAAAATTATGTCATTATTAAAACATTTAATAGTCATTGAAAATTTTTTGACCTTATACTGAAGGAACAACAATTCATAATAGCATTGCTAGTTTTTAGCTTTTTTCTCAGGTCAGTCCACTGGACATTTTCCATTCCAAATAGAAATCCACATTCAGTTGGAGTAAGTAGGTGATTAATTTATTTTTCTTTATTTTTTATACTCTTCATTTTATTATGTCTGGATCAAATATAGTTTTATAATGTTATGCTGTTGTACATGATTTTGAAGTTTTTTTCCTTCATGAAATTTTGATGAAGCCAAGTTGACAGGAGAATGATTTATTTTTGAAACGTGTGACTAATTCCCAAATAGGACTTTCTCATGAAAGATTCATGGCCTAAATGGAATTAAAGAGGTAAACATTAAATATAATTCATAAAGGTTACTTTGTTAAATTTCACCAATGTTAGTATAATTTTAATTTCATAAATGTTAGACAATTTAGCTAACATCTATTGTGGTATTATTCTGCCTTATATTCATATCTAAATATTTATAAACATTTGTTAACATTCATTAGCTCAAAAAAAATACAATTTCTTCCTAACATTATGTAGCTAACATAGTGTCTAAATAAATAATTTAGCTAAATAAATATTTTAAGACAACTTAGGTAAACCACTTCATATTGAGGTCCTAGGAGGTTCTTTGCTAAGATCCCTAGGATAGGCTCCATCATGGAATGCCTTACTGTGAAATTTCATGTATGTCAGAAGGTGTTACAAAGGTCAGCTCTGGAGGCTGTCACATTTTTTAGAATAATCTTTAAAATAAAACAAAAAAAATCGTTATTTCAAATTACAAAAATAACACGTCTCTTATAACAAGTAGAACAATACAAAGAACATTTTTTCTTCCCTTACCCAGATAACACCTTGATGATCTATTATGTATCTCTCTGCAATGTTTCCATATTCACATACTGATATATCATACGGATATATATACAATTTAATATTTATGTAGAGTTGCCTATTATGTGAAAACTGTAAAAAAGTTTGCTTTTCTCACCTAACAACCCTGTAGAAATTCCTACACACATCTACCCAAAATCAACTCGCAGAGTTCTCATTCATTATTTTTAATGGCTGCATGACATTTCCCAAAAATCACCAAATATAACATAATAGATATGACACAGACTATGAATTTTCACCCAGTATCTCTTCTCTTCTTTGTAAAAATAGACTTCCAATTTTATTCCAGACTATAGTATGCCCAGAAAAGTAAATCCATCCCCCAGAATTCTTTTTACTTTTTCCTTTTTGAGACGGAGTCTCGCTCTGTCGCCCAGGGTAGAGTGCAGTGGCACAATCTCGGCTCACTGCAACTTCTGCCTCCTGGGTTCAAGTGATTCTCCTGCCTCAGCCTTCCAAGAAGCTGGGATTACAAACATGTGCCTAATCCCAGCTAAGTTTTGTATTTTGAAGTAGAGTTGGGGTTTTATCATGCTGGCCAGGCTGCTCAAGCTAGCCTCGATCTCCTGACTTCAAGTGATCCGCCTGCCTTAGCCTCCCAAAGTGCTGGGATTACAAGAATGAGCCATAGCACCTGGCCCATTCCCCAGCATTCTGTGCAGTTAGTCATAACCATAGGACTAAGTTCTAGCCAAGGATATGTAAATATAAGTGTTGCATAGAATTCTGGGAAGGCTCCTTAAAGGAAATCAACTTAGCTTGCCAGTGGGTACTTTTTTGTTTTATATTCCCTTCCTTCCTACTCCCTGGAATTTGGATGTGATAGATGCAACTCCAGCAACCTATTTTAGACCATGAGGTAATTTTGAGAATGGAGGTCGTTTGCTTCACACTGGCAAAGCAAATACAGGAGCTTGGATCACTTGCAACTATGAAACTGTCTTTTCAAAGGCAGACTTTCTACTTCTGGACTTCTTTTACATGAGAAGAAAAACAAACTTCTATCTTGGTTTTAAAAAATATTATTATAAGCTTCTTTTATATATAGCCAAACTCAATGCTAACTGTTAGAGGAAGTTAAAACTACTCGCCGGAATTAGATAATTTTATATGGACAGATGCATTTGATGAAACCTTGATGTTGGTTGGTGTTAGTCAATACAATTGCCCTTTCTTTGAACAGGCTCAATATACTAGTTTATACATTTTCTCTAAAAGGTAGAGAGTCTTCAAAGTTAAATAAACCAAATCTTTCTTTACATACTATAGAAACTGTCTTGACATTTGTTTCTCTTGCAAGTATAAACAATTTGATTTGAATTTGGTATGTCAGTGGGATATATCTCCTGTTGAGAAAAATTAGTTAAATATGAAGAGCCCCAGCTGCTTGGGTAAGGAACATCAAGGAAATGTTAGTGTCACCCTGTTGTCAATTAACGAAAGCAAGCAGGATTTCTGTATATTGGTCCTGCCAATACCAGTGAGCTCTTTTTTCAGGTTAAATGACAAAGGAGAAGCTGTCTCTTAGATAAAGATTTCAAGAGATTTCTATTTCTCAAGGATATTTCTAAACTAAACAGTAAACAGGAAGTGCCCATTATTAGTTATCAGACGACTGTTGTTAGATCACTATAAAATTAGACTAGCAAGTTTACTTTCTGGAATAATTTATTTGGATGAAATCATACTTGGAAGAAATACTGCCATATTAGGTAAATTGAATTTATTATTTCTCTAACAGATTTATGTATGTGTATATATATTTTTTTTTTTTTGAGGCAGAGTCTCACTCTGTTACCCAGGCTGGACGGAGTACAGTGATGCAGTGTCAGCTCACTGCAACCTCTGCCACCTGGGTTCAAGTGATTCTCCTGCCTCAGCTTCCTTAGTAGCTGGGATTACAGATGCCCAGCACCAAACCCGGCTAATTTTTGTATTTTTAGTAGAGACGGATTTTCACCATGTTGGCTAGGCTGGTCTTGAACTCCTGACCTCAAGTGATCTGTCCCCCTTGGCCTCCCAAAGTGCTGGGTTTACAGGTGTGAGCCACTGTGCCCAGCCCATCTCTAACAGACTTAAATAGTGCTCTCCATTGGCACTTTACTACAAAATGTTTAATGGCATTAATTTAAATGGTGAAAATAAAAACTGGTAGAGCAGAGCAAAAAGTTAAGAAGTAGTTGCAATGGCAAATGTGTTTTACTGTGATGCAAAGCAAACTGCCATTTGAAATTTAATTATATTATTGAAACTGCTAGAGAAGTTCACACTACATGGTTCTTTCATTTTAATCTATCATAGCACTTTAGAAGATTAATGGATCCTTATAAAATTACTCTAGGTAAGCAAATAGTATTACTGTTACTTAAATAAGTTTAAAGATTGGAAATTATGTCAGATTACAACTTTAACAGGATTTTCTAAAAAACGCTATTTATTTATATTTAACAAAATGTTGAAGACAACTCTTTCACTCATGGTTTTGTATATATTTTTAAGCAGCAGGAGAACTCCCAGCAGAAACTGAAGTCCTGGAGGGAAGAAATTAAACATGCTTTCAATAATCCAGTAGAATATTATTTCAAAGTCTAGTATTTATAATTGAATTACACCAATATAATGTATTAATTACATGATATTATACAAAATGAAAGCCACTTTTAGAATCTTCTTTAATTTTTTTTTTTACTGCAAGATTACTTTGATTAAATATTAGTTGGTAAGTCATAAATCAAAATACTGGGATAAAAAGTCCAATGTCATTTTAAAAAATATTATTATTTGAGAAAACATATAGAATATGTCCACATGCTGAGTCTTATGTGTAAATGAATATTATTTTCTTTTTATTGGCTCCAACTTTATACTCTCTATTGTCTCTTTCAAAACACTGAACAAATTACTTAGCTCTTCAAAGTATAACCTCCCATGGTCTCATTTCACATGTGTACGCAAAAGGAGCCCTATAATTTAAATTGATCTCGGTGAGTCTAATGAGAAAGACCTTTTCTCTATGGTTGGGGGAGAGGTTTTCCTGAAATAAACAAACAAAAAAGTGTATTGTTTCAATTGCTACTGAGAGCTTGAGATTGTGGTGGTAGCCAGTCTGTGGTCAGAACCCAAACATGGCAGGAGACAGAGTGCAGAAAGTTATAAAGTAATGGAAGGGCTTCACTTGGAGTATGCCCTTCTCCAGACATATAGATCTATGATAGCATATATTTCCTTCTTGTTTAAAATAATTTAAATTGGCAGGCTGGTCGTGGTGGCTCACACCTGTAATCCCAGCACTTTGGGAGACCAGGCAGGAGGTTCACTTGTGCCCAGGAGTTTGAGGCCAGCCTGAGCAACATTGTGGAACTGCTTCTCTACAAAAAGTACAAAAATTATCCAAGTGTGGTGCTCTATGCCTGTAGTCCCAGATGCTTGGGAGGCTGAGGTGGAAGATCATCTGAGCCGTGCCGGGGGAGCTGAGGCTGCTGTGAGCAGATATTGTGCAACTGCACTCCAGCCTGGGCAACACAGTAAGACACCATCTCGTGTGTGTGTGTGTGTGTGTGTCACACACACACACACACACACACACAATCTTTTGGCTCATCCAAACATAGAATGAGCCAGATGAACCCCCAAATATACACACTTTGTTGTAAATTAACATTCTTTATCATTATAAAATGATGTTTAACAATATTTAGGGGCTCATCTTTGGCGTCCTGACTCTCATTTTACTGCATTGAAAGAGGTTTAAGTGTTTTAGCCAAGTGAGGGAAAGTAGCTCCAATACTGGCTGGTTCTATAATATGGAATGGTCACAGCCTGACTTTCACTGGGTTGTGTTTTTCTAGTGGGTAGAGTTATTATGCCACAAAAGCAGAACTAGTTAGACTGTTTATTTTGTGTTTGCTCACTCAAGTGTGACAGGCTATCCTCTGCTTCCTGTCCCCATGCAGTAATCACACATGGGCAGGGCCCACAGCTTAGTTTGGAAGGCCCTCATCAGCCTTTCTCTTTTTGCCTGTAACTAAATTAGAAATATTTCCAGCAATTACAGAAGTATGCTAAAAACATTAGTTTCTGTGACAGAGAGAATGATGAGCATCTTGTTGGGAATAGCAATTTTATTTTATATAATAAATAGCAAATTTATTTTATATAATAAATAAATATCCATAATGAAATCAACACCCACAATATTGAACTTCCTTATGGGAGGGCAGAAAGACAACTTAACGGTTGTGACCTACCATCTTTGGATGATTAAGTATATTCAGTTTCTCATAATCTGTTATTTACTTTCTCATGCATACTTCAGTTTTATTTTGTTCTTATTTGTCTAGGATCTTAAAGAGAAAGCTTAGATGACACATTTCCTCTTTCTAATGTAGGCAGTTAGCTATAAACTTCCTTCTCAGCACTGATGTATCTGTGCCCCATACATTTTAAGATTTTGTATTTTTATATTAATCTAGTTTAATTTGTGTGTATGTTTTAAATTTTAAAACATACTCACAAAATTTCCTCTTTGATCTGTGGATTATTAGAGGTATGTTGCTCAGTTTCCAAATATTGAGAAAATTTTGTTATCCTGTATATTTTAATTCCTTGTTTAAATCTATTGTGACTTGAGAACATACTATGAATAATTCAATTCAGAAATCGTTTAATTTGTTGAGGTTTAAACTTGCTGAAGTTTGTTTATGGTTCAGGATATGACCTTTATATTCTATGGACACTTGAAAACTGTGTATATTTCATACTTGGAGTATTCCATAAATGCTGATTTGATCCTGTTGGTTGATGGTATTGCTGAGTTCCTTATATCTTTGATGATTTTCTCTCTAGTTGCTCTATCCATTGTTGAGAGAGGGAGTTAACATCTCTATCCATAATTATAGATTTGCCCATTTTTCCTTTCAGTAATATGAGTTTTTTCTTCACGTAAGTTCTGATTTCTGTTGGGGCATACACATTTAGAACTCTGGTGTGTACATCGTGATTGACCATTTTATCATTATGTGATGTCTCCTCTGTCTCTGATTATTTTATTTTCTCTGAATATTTCCTTATCTGATATTAATATAGCTGCTCCTGCTTTCTTTTGATTACTGGTTACATGATATATTTTTTCATCATTTTATTTTCATTATACTTATATTACTATGTTTGAAGTGAGTTTCTTATGGACAGCCTATGGATAGATCATGTTTTTATCCATTTATCCATTCATCCAATTGTTTTCCTTTAATTGGTATATTTAAAGCATTTATATTGGCCGGGCATGGTGGCTCATGCCTGTAATCCCACCACTTTGGGAGGCTGAGGCAGACAAATCACCTGAGATCAGGAGTTCTAAAGCAGCCTTGACAATATGGCAAGACCACGTCTCTACTAAAAATACAAAAATTAGCCAGGCATGGTGGTGGGCGCCTGTAATCCTAACTACTCTGGAGGCTAAGGCAGGAGAATCACTTGAACTTGGGAGGCAGAGGTTGCAGTGAGCCGAGATTGAGCCATCACACTCCAGCCTGGGCAACAAAGTGAGACTCCGTCTCAGAAAACAAAAAACAAAAACAAAAACAAAAATCAAACAAAAAAACCCCCATTTATATTAGCATAACTGTTAATATATTTGGGCTTAAGATTGCCATTTAAGTTTTTCTCAGTTCATTCTTGCTGCTTTCATTTCTCTCTTTTTCTTCATTCTTGTGGGTTACTTGAACATTTTTAATAATATATTGATTTATTTATGTTATTTTGAGTGTATCTCTTTGTAAAGCTTTTTAGTGGTTTCTCTAGGGATTTCATTACATTTAAATAACTTGTCACAGTTCAGTGTTTGTCATTTTACCAGTTTGAGTGACGTGTAGAAACTGTACCTCTCTATATGGCCCTTAAACATGTCTATTTAAATGTAATTGCCTTAAATATTTCTTCTGCAGACATTAAGAACCATGCTGGACAATCTCATGATTTTTGCTTTAACCATAAAAAATAATTTAGAAAACTCAAGAGGAGAGGGAAAGACTACTATAATTCTCCGTGTTTTAATTTACTGAGTTCTTTCTTCTTTAAAAATGGTTCAAAGTTTTGTTTGTTTCTTGTTTTTGTCGTCTCCTTTCTTTATAACTTCTTTTAGCCATTTTTTCAGAAGAGGTGTGCTGGTGACACATACTCGCAGTGGTTTTTCATCTGAGAATGTCTTGATTTCCCTTTTATTCTTGGAGGATATTTTTGCTGGATATTTGCTTCTCAATAGACATTTTTTTTTCAGCAGTTGAAAAATGTACAATTTCCTTCTGACCTCTGTGGTTTCTAATAAGAAACTCACTTTAATTCTAATTGTTTTTCCTATGTAAGTAAGGTGTTATTTCTTTCTTCTGCCTTCAAGATTTTTTTGGTTTTCAGAAGTTTGACTTTGATATGTCTTGTTATAAATTTCTTTGGGGGTATCCCTTTTGGACTTTGCTAAGCATCTTGAATTCGTAGGTTATGACTTTTGCCCTATTTGGGGTGTTTTCAGTCATTATTTTTTCAAATACCTTTTTACCCCTGCTCTTTTTTTTTTAGACAGTCTCCCTCTGTTACCAGGCTGGAGTACAGTGGTGAGATCTAGGCTCACTGCAACCTCCGCCTCCCGGGTTCAAGCAATTCTCCTGTCTCAGCCTCCCAAGTACCTGGGACTACAGGCCCATGCCACCACACACAGCTAGTTTTTGTATTTTTAGTAGAGACAAGGTTTCACCATGTTGACCAGGCTGGTCTCCATCTCCTGACCTCATGATCTGCCCGCCTAGGCCTCCCAAAGCACTGGGATTACAGGAGTGAGCCACCACACCCAGCTGTTGATAGGATTGTTTGATTTTTTTTTTTCTTTTTTTAAGACAGGCTCTCACTTGTCACCCAGGCTGGAGTACAGTGTCGCAATCTTGGCTCACTGCAACCTCCACCTCCCAGGCTTAAGCAATCCTCCTACCTCAGCTTCCCTAGTAGCTGGAACCACAGGCACACGCCACCACTACCCAGCTAATGTTTTGTATTTTTGGTAGAGATGTTTTCTCACAGTTGCCCAAGCTGATCTCACACTCTTGAGTTCAAGCAATCCACCCGCCTCAGCCTCCCAAAGTGCTGTGAGCCACCACACCTGGCCTGTTGTTTTTTTTCTTTTAGTTCCACAGTTCTCCAAGGCTCTGTTCATTTTTTGTGCCAGTCTATTTTTTTATTATGATAAGATATATTTAACATTTAATTGTTGTGAAACTAGAGTAAAATTTTAAAAAATCAAAAAAATATATGTAACATAAATGTTAACATTTAAACTCCCACGAATGTTCAATTCAGTGCCATTAAGTACATTTACATTGTTCTTCAACAATATCACTATATCTCCAGAACTTTCCCTCATCCCAAACTGAAACTTGGTACCCATTATATAATAATTCCCTAGTTCTCCACCATCCCAGGTGCTGATAAACACTATTCTACTTTCTTTCTTGATGAATGCTACTGTTCTGGAAATACCATCATTGAAATAATACAATATTTGTTCTATTGTGGCCAGCTTATTTCACTTAGCATAATGTGTTCAGGCTTCATCTATGTTATAGCATGCATTAGAATTTAATTCCTTTCTAAGGCTGAATAATATTCCATCGGATGCTGTATTAGTTTGTTCTCAGGCTGCTGTAAAGAACTCCCTGAGTCTGGGTAATTTATAAAGGAAAGAGGTTTAATTGACTCACAGTTCCACATGGCTAGGGAGACCTCAGGAAACTTACAATCATGGTGGAAGGGGAAGCAAACACATGGTGGCAGGAGAGAGAAGTGTTGAACAAAAGGAGAAAGCCTGTTATAAAACTGTCAGTTCTCATGGCAACTCACTCACTATCATGAGAACAGCATGGGGATAATTGCCCCCTTGATTCAATTACATCCCACTGGGTCCCTCCCATGTTATGGGATTATGGAAACTACAATTCAAGATGAAATTTGGGTGGGGACATAGCCAAACCATATTGTATGTATATTCCACATTTTGTTTATCCATTCATCAGCTAATGGGCATTTGAATTGTTTCCATTTTTTGGCTATTGTGAGTAGTGAGGTTATAAATGTCAATGTACAAATATCTGTTTGCATTTCCACTTTGAATTCTTTTGGATATATACCTTAAAGGGCAATTGCTGGATCATTTGGTAATGCTATGTTTAATTTTTGAGGCACTGACATATTGTTTTCCACAATGGTACATCATTTCATATGCTGTTAAGCTGCTGTACAGACTAGGTCATTTCTATCAGTCTATCTCTGTTTTACCGACCTCTTTCTTTTTTCCTTTTGATTCTGCTGTTTAGCCCCTTCATTGAGTTTTTAATTTTGGTTATTGTACTTTTTAGGTTCTAAATTTCCATTTGTTCTTTTTGTTTTTTCTTTCCTTTCCAACTTTTATTTTAGGTTTAAAGCGTACATGCACAGGTTTGTTACATGGGAAAATTACAAATAATTTTGACATCCAGGTAATTATTTTAATACTTGATAGGTAGTTTTTCAATCTTCACTCTCCTCCCATCCTCCACCCTCAAATAGGCCCCAGTATCCATTATTCCTTTTTTTGTCATGTGTACTCAGTGTTTAGCTCCCAGTTATAAGTAAGAACATGTGGTATTTGGTTTTCTGTTTCTATGTCAATTCACTTAGGAAACATCCTCCAACTCACCCATGTTGCTGCAAAGGCCATGGTCTCATTTTTTGTATAGCTTCACAGTATTGCACACTGTATATGTACTACATTTCTTTATCCAATCCACCACTGATGGTCATCTAGGTTGATTCCAGGTCCTTGCTATTGTGAATAATGCTGTGATGAACATATATGTGCATGTGTCTTTACAGTAGAATGATTTATATTCCTTTGAACATATATACAGTAGTAAGATTGCTGGGTCAGGACTGGCCTGGTGGCTCACACCTGTAATCCCAGCACTTTGGGAAGCTGAGGTGGGTAGATCACGAGGTCAAGAGATCGAAACCATCCTGGCCAAGATGGTAAAACCCCATCTCTACTTAAACTATAAAAATTAGCTGCGTGTGGTGGTGCACACCTCTAGTCCCAGCTACTCAGGAGGCTGAGACAGGAGAATCACTTGAACCCAGGAGGTGGAGGTTGCAGCAAGCTGAGATCGTGTCACTATACTCCAGCCTGGTGACAGAGCAAGACTCTGTCTCAAAAAAAAAAAAAAAATGCTGGGTCAAATGATACTTCTATTTTAAGTTCTTTGAGAAATCTCCAGACTGCTTTCCATAGCAGCTAAACTAATTTACATTCCAACCAGTGGTGTACAAGCTTTCCTATTTCTCTGAAACCTCACCAACGTTATTTTTTTACTTTTTAATTATAGCCATTCTGACTGCTGTGAAATGTTTTTATAGCCATTCTGACTGGTGTGAGATGACTGGTGGATTGTGCCAGTTCCAAGCTCACCTTTCTATACAATGATTTGCATTTAGTAATATTGAACATTTTTTCATATGCTTGTTGGTGATGTGTGTATCTTCTTTCGCTAAGTGTTTATGTCCTTTGCTGGTCCTTATTTATATCTCATATATCTTCGATAAGTTGAATTTGTTTTTTGAAAATTTATTTGTTTCAAGTGTGTTTGTAATTGTTTATTGAAACATTTAATGAGGGCTGCTTTAAAATCTGTCAGCTAATTCTAACTTCTCTGTCATTTCAGTGGCATATATTGATTATCTTGTTTCATCTAGTTTGAGATCATCTAGTCCATGTATGCTTCGGTTCTTGGCGAGATGAATGATTTTTAATTGAAACATAGACATTTGGGTATTTTATTTTTTACTGAACTCTGGACCTTATTGGGACCTTCTGTTTTTGCTGGCTTCCTCTGACACCGTTCTGGCAATACAAGGGCAGGGAATTAGGTCCTTCTTGTTACTTCCTAGAGAGGTTACAGTAACACTGGGCCTCCATTGCCTCACTTGGGAGGTGGTTCTCTGTTGCTAGTAGAGGGATGGGAGTTCCAGATCCTGCTAGACCTTCACTGATACCTCCTTGATGAAAGGGCTAGGAGAGCCTCATTACTGCTCTCTGTGTTGCCCCCACTGACAAATGGGTGACCTCATTACTACTTGGCTGTGATGAAATTCTGGTTAGGCTTCCTCTAACATCACACCTTCGGGGAATAGCATAGGTGCCTCATTACAGTCTGGTAAGGGTGAAACTCCAAGCTCCCCTGACAGTGTGCAGAGAAGAGGATTTTGTTGGAGGTTTCAAGTTTTTTTTTTTGGTCTGCCTGTTGTTGTTTTCAGTCACTGAATGTTAACTCCGGGTCTGGGATATACGTGACAAATAGAAACCTTGGGAAATCACCACCTTGTTGTACTTTGGGTCCTGAGGTCCCTAGCCGGTCTTCTTTCTTCTCCACATTTTTTTTCAGTCTCCTTATGTTTCTTTTATATATAATGTCCAGGCATTTAGTTGTACTAACTAGGCAGAATTGGCAAAAATATATCTACTTCATCTTTCCAGAAATAGAAGTCTGAATTCTGAAAACATTTTGAAGATGGAGTCTATAGGATTTTCTGATGGATCAGAGATAGGGCATGAAAGAAACAGAGTAGTAAAAGATGACAGAAAACGTTTTTGGCCTTATCAACTAGAAGAATGAAGCTGTCATCAAATGAGATAGGGAAGACTATGGGAAGAACATTTTTGGGGATGAGGGTGGTGGTATCTGCAGCTCGATTCTGGAAAGATTGAGAGGTGCCTATTGGAAATTTAGATGGAGATGTTGACTAGGTAGATGAGCATGCTAGTGTGTTCAGTGGAGAGGTCTGGAGAATATAAATCTGGGAATCAGACTATATGTGATTTTTACAGTCCTGAGAATGGATGAGATCACCATAAAAGAGAGCAAAATTAGGGGAAAGAAGATTGTTTAAGGTCTAAATTTTGCTACTCTTCAATATTTAAAGGTGGAAAGGGGTAGAAAAATCAGCAATGGCAACTGAGAATAAAAGAGGTAGCCAGTGAGATGGAAATGAAAGCAGGAATCCAAGAGAAGGAAATGTCATTACTTCTGGGCCCTTTCTAGTCCAGGTGATCATATTGATTATATTGATTTCTTAATTCAAATTCTACTTCATATACTCTGTCTCTCTCTGTCTCTCTCTCTCTGTTCTATCTCTTACATGTAGTCTATTTCATAAAGGGGGCTCACATGAACTGTCTCAGGACAGATGAAAATACCCCATTTTAGTGTGTTTAGCACACATGGCTGGAAAACCTTAGTTGGATATTTTCAAGGACACAAAATTTGCAAAGAAATTTTAAACTTTAGTTTGTAGTTTTATTGTTATGAGGATATTGGTTTTATAATTTTGAAACAAAACTGGGTTATGTATGTTGTAGGATAAAGTAATAAATAAATGTATTATTGTTTATAAGCAGTCTGGCTGTTTTCTGATGCTCATCATTCCAGCTGCCTAGTGGTAGGCAAAAACCTCCAGTCTAGTTCTTTTTTTTTTCACCTGGGTGCAGGTGGGCTAAGGTCGAAAAGGGTGTTAGCCTCCAGTCTAGTTCTTCCATGAGAAATTTTCTTTTTTTTTTTTTTCTTTTTGTGACCTTTCTATTACCAATTTCTAGTGTAATTCTACCAGGATTAACCTTCAACACCTCTAAATTTGTGGACTGTCTCTGTGACCTAGGATGTGGTCTATTTTGATAAATATTTCATATATACTTAAAATGAATGGATATTAACTTTCCATTTTGTGGTGTTGAGAATTTGTAACATATAACTATTTCTTCTCCCAGACTGAAATATAACACCAGATCCCAACGATAAAAACAACAAAACACTTCAAGGCAGGATATGCCGTTTATTGATTTAACTATTTGCCAGTTCTGTGTATATCTTGATTGAATTAATAAGCATTTAAAAAATAAGGGATAGGAAAGAAGTCATTAGGAAGTAGAAAAGAATGTTTTAAATTGCTTATCTAAAAAGGCTCTTACAGTTGGCACATATTCTTTTAAAGACTTGAGATGTGTATTTCAGAATAATGTGTCATAAATCAGCGTGATTTTTAGAAAATGTTCTGTATCAACCTTCAACAATACCTAAAATAACTTCTTTGATACTTATGTAAATATCTACATGAAACTAATAGCAAAAGGCTACTATTTCTGGTAATTCTGGAAAAAGTTTCCATATCTTAATTAATTTCTGTATAATCTAAGTGTTTATACAGGTAGCTATCTAAAATTACGTAAAACAAGCTATGCAATATTGGCTCACCGCTAACAGAATAGTGTCGGGTAAACCACTTCTCAATTTTCTAATATGCACAATGCGAGCTAGTACAGCACTTCATTGCAAAATCAGAAATGAAAGCGTTTTTACGAAAGACACGCTACAAAAATAATGCGAACTGTAACGCTATTATGACCGTTCGCCTAATGGTGAATGATTAAACATTTAAAAACTTTACTTTCATCTTAGATCACTCCATTGGAGAGAGGCAGAAAATGTACGGTAGGCACGCACAAAGGCTACCACCTGGAAAGACGATAAAACTAGAAGAGAGGAGGGAGGCGGGGCCCAATTTTGGCTTCTCCTTCCAGCTCCGCCCGTCGAACGCTAGTCTGCCAGTGACGTCACGCGAGACTTGTACTTCCGCTTCCGGTAACTCATGTTTCTCTTTCTTCCTGTCTGCCTAGAAAGATGGCGTCCCGCAAGGAAGGTACCGGCTCTTCTGCCACCTCTTCCAGTTCCACCGCCGGCGCAGCAGGGAAAGGCAAAGGCAAAGGCGGCTCTGGAGATTCAGCCGTGAAGCAAGTGCAGATAGATGGCCTTGTGAGTGCTGTTTGGTATTCTCTGGCCCACGTGGGGAGCGCAGTTCCCAGCCCCGTCCCGCCCCGCCAGCCGTACTTTCCAGCATTCTGCCCCCGGACTTGGTGTGGCTGGGCCAAAGTTTTTCCCTAGTACCTTTCTCTTTCATCTTCACTTTTTTTCAGAAGACGCGACAACCTTCTCTTATCTTCTATCGGGACAGTTGTGGCTTCAGGAAGGGGGACTGAGAATAGGGTGTGAGTGACAAGTTCCTGGGGTCTTGTTTTGAGTTGCCTGGAGTGGGGATTAGGAGAAAGACTCCTGGAGACAAGCAGCTAACGAAGGTGTCGAGAAGGATTTAGGGACTTAGCAGGGCTCTGGGAAGGAAAGAGTAAGGAAACTCCACTGCTTCCCTGCTGGGATCTGACATCTATAACTTCCCAAATGGAGATGTACTTTGTAGCCACTCTCTTGAGCCTGTACTTCGGCGCTTTAAATGAAACCGCATAATTAGAATGGACTCTTTTGTAGTGTTTATTCAGAAAAACATAAAGTAATATCAAAGAGAAGGACCTAAAATGTATTTAGTAGTTAAGGTTCGTGAACTAGGACATCTAAGGAAATTCTTGATAAGGGAATGGACTTAGCTGGGAAAAGGATAACCTAGAATGAGAAATTTTATTTCTGTTGTTTCGAAGCAAAATACATTTGTATGACATTCTCGTTTTAAAAACATCTTTCCTGCCTCTCTTTTTAAAAAGCATCTTCTCTCTCTTTGATTTTTTTAAAGGTTATTTCCCATTAATGCAGATCTTAGATACTTGCAATAAGGAAGTATTTTAAAATTCATGTGAATATTTTAATTGCACCGTGCTATTTTTAAGTGGAAACTATTCATAATTTAAATCCAGCATATAATTGAATCTGTTGAACTGACTTAGTTAAACTGGATACAAAAGTGTAGCCTAGTGGTTAGGAGCTCATTTAGTCTTCTAGGGTCTTCCACTTAACCAGCTCTGTGACCTTGGGCAAGTTAACCTTTCCAAGCTTTGCTTTTCTCATCTGTCAAGTGGGAATGAGAAGGGTTTATGTCATAGAGTTGTTTGGGTTAAATAAAAAATTTATGTGGTGACCTCTAGCACAGAGTAATCAATGTTACGATTATTAAGAGTTTAACGTCTATGGTTAGCAGAGCTTGAAAGATGCAGGTGAGAGATTAACTTTGGAATGTTTTGCTCTAAGTGTCACTTGTGTAATACGTTGAAAATGCAGTACTATCTGGTCTGTGTACTGGCACTCTGGCTTTCCCTGGCTCATGGGAAGCAGATGTTTGTTCAGGAACAAATGATGTGTCTTTAGAGATTACAAATCTCTAAAGCTGGTGGGTGGACTTAGATTACACTTGTTAAAATAAGTACCACTTACACACTTGGGAAATGTTTATTCCTTAGGAGCACATTTCTTATTAAATTTGTTATGTCACAACAGCACTCTTTGAGTCACTTAGTTTTCAGAGTTGAAAAAGGCAAAAGGTCGGTGGCATTAAATCTATTTGGAGGTCATTTATTCAGTAAATATTTTAGGACATTCTTCTAAGTGCCAAATATTGTCTAACAGGGCAGTGATAAAAGCACATCAGTAACAATTTCCTGGCAACTTTAAGAGGGATTGTTAAAAAGAGACCTGCAGGTGGAGATGGACTGGATCACTTCAAGTTTCACAAGTAGACAGTGGGCTTAGGAAGGTCAAGAGAGTGGTTCTCAATTTCGTGGATTCACAAATTACTGTTTTTTTTATCAGCTCTCTCACAATTGATTAATGCCAAGGAACCCGTTAATCCTGCTCACAGGGGATTGGTTTGTACATGTGAATGTTGATTTACTCATTTACTGTGGAAGATAAACCTTTACAGTGGTGAAAATGCTTATATGTACCACCAAAAGGACCATTTCTGATTACCGAAGCACCTTTGAAATCGGCTAAAAAATCAAGTGACTGGGTGCAGTGGCTCATGCCTGTAATCCCAGCATTTTGGGAGGCCGAGGTGGGCGGATCACGAGATCAAGAGATTGAGACCATTCTGGCCAACATGTTGAAACCCTGTCTCTACTAAAAATACAAAAATTAACTAGGTGTGGTGGCACATGCCTGTAGTCCCAGCTAATTGGGAGGCTGAGGCAGGAGAATTTCTTGAACCCAGGAGGCGGAGGTTGCAGTGAGCCAAGATTGCACCATTGCTCAAAAACAAAAAAAAGATCAAAAGCTTATCAGTGACTCCAAAGTCAATCATGATAAGAGCAGGTAAAGGATTATTTTACTTGAGAATTATTTATATGCAGATTCTTGATGAACTTAGTGAAAGATCTCTTATTGCAGAGTTGCAGTAGTGGGTAACTCTGCTTTTTTTCTCCACCGGTTAGGTAGATATTAGCAAAATAAATTCCTAACAACTTTTCCTCTCTTTGGACATCTGCCTTTCTGTCATTTATATAATTTTAGGCAGCTAGATTATGATGCAGTTGCAGGGTTCCTTTATCTTTTTTGCTCATATTTTAATTGTGAATGGTTTCCAATTATCATAAATCCAGTAGGGAACATTTAAGTAGTATGTTCTTTATGCCATATACTGGGTTAGATACAGTGAATACTGGTTACTCTAAATTTTATTAATGGATGTTTTGTACATGGAGTCATGTACATACTGTCTCTACGTGGAAGGCATAAAGGTGTATTCACCTTTGCCCAAATACAGTTTTAAAAAACTTCCTTAAACTCTGCTCTCCCTTTCTTTCTTTCTTTTTTCTGTCTTGGTTAACAGTGTTACTTTTCGAAAAGCAATGTTACATATTAGCTGAGAGAATCCTGAAGACAGGTTTGGATTCAGATCCTTATTCCAGCAGTAAGCATGACGTTTTGCAAGTTATTAAATTTTCTAGGTCTCAGGTTTATCCTTTGTAAAATGGGGATGATGATAAAGTACTCCCTAATAAGGGTTTTGAGAATGAAATTCTGAGGTATGCAAAGTGTTTAATAGTACCTTTGTCGTTATAAACACTCAGATTACTGTCAGTGGCTTTGCCACTCTCATCCTTATTAATGTTTCTTGAGTTATTCCGAATGCTACCTTTGTTACTGTAGATTGAAATTGTAGAAAGAGCACTGAAGTGATAATCAGGAAACATGCATTCCAGTCTGCATCCACCAGTAGCTTACAACACTTCTCTGATTGTTTTATTCAGAAGGTACATTTTCTTATCCACAAAATGATTGCCAGTATCCCTATCAATTTTAATAGTGTATCTTTTCTTTCTTTTGCTTTCATATCTTAATGCTGAGGATTCTTACCAGCGTGTGACCCCAGTCAATCACTATCCTTCCTTTTAGGCCACTTAATCCTCATCTTTTATATTAGTGTCTCTTCTCCATCTGTGCATGTTGGAGTGCCTCATGGTTTAGGTTTTGGCTTTTCTTTTAGTCTCTGCTTGACATAGGTAGCGTAATGAAGTTGATAGAAGTGTGTGCTCTGGAGCCAGACTGCTTGGGTTTGAATCCCAGTTCTGAAATTTGCTGAATGACATTGGGCAAGTCTTTGTGCCTCGTTTTCCTCATCTGAATTGTTTTGGACTGAATATATGTCAATAACTACAGCAATGTCTGGGACAGAGTAAGTCACCACTTAAGCTTAGCTGCTGCAGTTATTTGCAGTAATTATAGTAGTATTCTTCAAGGTATTCTTATCCCTGCTCGTGGCTTTAAATATTACTTATTTCTAATAAGTCATAGATTTATATTTTTGTCAGTAATGGCTCTTAAATGCCCATTGCCTATTTGACATCACTATTTGGATGACTCATAGGCAGCTCATATTTAACATGTCCAAAATAGAATCATAGACTTGTTCTTCTCCTTACTTTCTATCACAGCACCCTATATTTCTTTCTGGAATTTCCCACAGCCTGTAACTATCTTGTTTTCTTTCTTCTCCATCAGAATATATGCTACTGAGGGCAGAGACTGTGCTTTGTCACCAATGTTGTATCTCCAGTACTGAACCTGTTAATTGACAGAGTTGGATAAATGAATGAGTATGAATTCCGTTTTATTTATTTATTTATTTAATTTTTTGAGATGGAGTTTCGCTCTTGTTACCCAGGCTAGATTGCAATGGCGCGATCTCGGCTCACGGCAACCTCCGCCTCCTGGGTTCAGGCAATTCTCCTGTCTCAGCCTCCTGAGTAGCTGGGATTACAGGCATGCACCACTATGCCTAGCTGATTTTTTGTATTTTTAGTAGAGGCGGGGTTTCACCATGTTGACCAGGATGGTCTCGATCTCTTGACCTCGTGATCCACCCGCCTCGGCCTCCCAAAGTGCTGGGATTATAGACTTGAGCCACCGCGCCTGGCCCCGTTTTATTATTTATAATACTCCCAGTTTATGTTCTCATATCTTATATAGGTTATTTTAATATTGTTTTCCCCTGCCCTCTTCAGTCTAACATTCATACTTTAAAATATTCATTTAATGTGAACATTTAGATTTGATCTTCTTTTCTTAGATGTTTTCAGTGACTTTCCATTGACTTTAAGGCCCACCAAAATGTTCTTACTTCTTGTATCTGTGTTCAGGTTTATTTCCTTTCTTTCCAAGCTTTGTGGGAACTCTATGTTCCAGACACTCAGACTACTTGGTTTTTCCTTTAATAAGTCATGCTAAAGACAGACCTAGATTCACATCCTTATTCAAGCAGTAAGCATGACCTTGCTTTTGTTCATGAAGTTCTTTCTCTCTGAAATTCCTCTTTCATCATCACATACTGAATAAACAATGTTACCTAATAGACTTATGCTGTTTTTAAAAAAATTCTCCATCTAGTTTAACTTGAATCTGTATACTCCAGTTGTAATCTTTTCTTGATTCATTTAACAAATATTTATTGATTGCCAACCATATGCCAGATCTAACCCTGCTAGATACTTCGGTATGTTGGTGAGCAAGGAAGAAAAAAGTCCCGACCCTTGTGACCATTCTCAGCCATATGTAGATGTAGGAGGTGAACCTGGAGATTTATCTCATCCTATGTTCAGCCTGATGTTTAATCACATTTGTTCCTTCCTGGCACACTGATAGTGGCCAAGACCAATTTTTCTTGTATTCTTGAACCCTTCCTTTTCTGCCTTTAGACCTATTTTATCAATTCCTCTGTATCGGTAATATAGCAGTCCCTCAGCATCCACAGGGAATTGATTCTAGGACCACTGCATATACAAAATTCGAGTATACTCAAGTCCTACAGTTGGTCCTATGGAACCCTGCGGAACCCACCTATAGGCAAAGTTGGCCTTTCCTATATGCAAGGTTCACATCCTTAAACCTGTGCAATTCAGGCTCATGTTGTTTAAGGGTCAGCTGGATGCTCCATTAGCACATACACTCATCAGGACTTTCCCATATTAAAATTTTAAGCACTGTCTCTTTTAGCTCCCCATGTTCCACTTCTTTGCCCTGGCTTTTTTTCCTCTTTGTTATGGTTAAAGAACCATTTTGTATTTGTGGTTTTCATACTTGAACATTATTCCTGTTAGAATTTGCCACCACAAACTCCCTGAATTATTATGACTTTTTAAAGACCATTGATAACATTAGCAAAGAACTGTAAAATATATCACAATGTCATTCACAGAAGTTAGCGTCTAAACGTTCAGTTATTCACTGTTCAACTTGTGAAATAGAACATTACAAGTATCTTTGAAGCCCTTTTGTCTTTTTCATCCCTTCCTCCAGGCCCTTCTCCCACTATGTGAGTCACTATTGGAGAGTTTTATTTTAATGATTCTTTTTTTTTTAAACTATCTCCAGTAATGGGTATAAGCAAATTTTTTTTTTTTTTAAAGATGGGGTTTTACCATGTTGACCAGGCTGGTCTTGAACTCCTGACCTCAGGTGATCTACCCACCTCGGCCTCCCAAAGTGCTAGGATTACAGGCATGAGCCACCGAGCCTGGCTTTTTTTTTTTTTTTTTAGCAAATTTTAATGTTTCTTTTGTGGCTTTACCACATGGACTATTAAACAGTTTGATTACTTTCACTTGTCTATATGAATAAATATGAATTAAATCATAGTTTATATTCTCCTGTGTCTTGAGTCTTGATATGTCTGTCTCACACTATGATTGGTGGGACTTGAGGATACTCATGGACCGTTATGGACCGTTATACTAAGAATCATAATGTCAAATTACTTTCCTAAGTATTTGTACCATTTCACATTTGTCCTAGCAGTTTATGAGAAGTCCCATTGCTTCACATCTCTTCTACCTTTGGTATGGCTAGAAACCCATTTTTGTCAGTCCAGTAAGTTGAAATGCTCTCTGTCAATAATCTTTTAATTGTCCATTCCAGTAGGCCTGTCAGTGTAGCTCTTCCTGTGTCCTCTGCAAGAGTCGGTGCTCGGTACTTCCTTGTGAAATGGAAGAATGGGGCTTCATTCTGTCAGGTGGTCTCCTTGTTCCCAGATAAGATTAAGCTAATTCTTCCTGTTAAACTTTTCTTGTTGAATTCACTTTGTTCCCTAGAACATTTGACTTTTACCTTCCTTATATTTATTAGACTCTTGCTATTCAAAGTATGATCCGTGACCAGAAGATGAGCAAAGTTGTTACACTTTAATTTGTTAGAAATGGAGACATAAAGTATCATAGAATCTCAGGCCCTCTCCTGATCTACCAAATCGGGTGATTTATAGCATATTAATGTTTGAGAAGAAGCATTGCTCTTCCTTTCTCTGAACTTTTTAATGACAGCTTGTATCACTCATCTTGGTATGTGATCCGTACTGTTAATGATTTACTGTTAATATTGTTTTCCCCTTCTCATTGATAGGATCACCTTTTTGAAGGCTAAAGTGTAAAACAGTCTCCTCCACAATTCAGTGCTTGAAAGCCATTGCTGTTGAAATTTCTTAACCTTTTAAATTTTGTTTTCCCCTTTATGTAAGTTATTTTATTAAGTACCTTATTCTCTTAGTTTTGTTAAGTAAGGTAGAGTATGTCATTAATAAATGGAAAAGTGTGAGTTACATATACAGTGAGCGCTCCGTATCTGTGGGTTCCGAATCCAGCAATCTCACACCCATGGGTTCAACCAACCATGGATCGAAAATACTAGGAAAAAATAAAAAATACAAATAAAAACCTATACAGTATAATAATTATTTACATAGCATTTACACTGTATTAAGTCTTATATGTTATCTAGGGATAATATATAGGAAGATGTGCCTAGGTTATATGCAATTACTAATACTACACCATTATATATAAAAGACTTGAACATATATGAATTTTGGTATCCAGTTTGGTCCTTGTTACTGTTTGAAGCTCTTTTTACTTGTTGCTTATTTCTTCACACTAGAATATCAGCTTCTTGAGAGTGGCATCCATGCCAGGTTTGTTCACTGAAGTGTTTCCAAGTGTCTAGAACCGTACCTTTGTATAGAAGGCATTCAGATGTTGTGAATGAATGAATATACTCCTGTTGTGTGGAAATTTTCTTGAAAATCAATCATGAAGAAACTGGGTTGGTAAATGCTTTGTAGAAATTAATAGAGTGTTGGTGAGAAAAGAAAAGAGCACACAGTTGAGGATAAATCAGTTAGCTTTCTGAGCTTGTTCATATTTCTCCATCTTTTTACTTGCCAATTTCTTATCTGTTAGGAAAATCACTAATTTAATTGAGCACCTATAAGACCCTGTACAGGGATGTTTGGTTAGATTTTATCTGATCCTCTCAACAGCTTTGGGAATAAATGTTATTTCTACCTTACTTACCTGATGGTTATTCAAATCTAATGGCAACATTTTGGTGGAAGTGCTTTTTTTTTTTGGAGATGGAGTTTTGTTCTTGTTGCTGAGGCGGGAGTGTAATGGAGGGATATTGGCTCACTGCAACCTCTGCCTCCTTGGTTCAAGTGATTCTCCTGCCTCAGCCTCCCAAGTAGCTGGGATTACAGGCATGTGCCACCATGCCTGGCGAATTTTTGTATTTTTAGTAGAGATGGGATTTTGGCATGTTGGTCAGGCTTGTCTCGGACTCCTGACCTCAGGTGATTGACTCGCCTCAGGCTCCCAAAGTGTTGGGATTACAGGCATGAGCCACTGTGCGCGGCCATAAGAAGTGCTTTGTGAACTGAATCAAGTAATTCAGATTTGTAATGCCTGGCTGTCACATGTGTCACTGTAGACTTTTTATGATACTTTTATTATGTTAAAGAGAGTAGACCACAGCTTGTTAAATTTTGTTGAAATGGAGGCTTTTGCCTGAGATTTTGGGCTGAAGTAGAATATAGTTAGTCTGGCTTGTTAATGTTTTAACAACAAAAAAATTATATGACTCGAGGTGTCTTCTTTCAGTTTTCTGGCTGCAGTGGTGAATACATAAGTTGTTTCATGTGTGAGACTTTTTTAGTCAGATAATTTGAAATCCTTTCAAGGACCAAAACTTGCACATTTTAGCTATTTTAATTATACATCTTTCTGAAGTGTATTACATAATTTTCTGCCGCTTTAGTCAGAATATTTACTACAATCTAATCGTGTTTTGATGACATGGTATTATCATTAAGAACATGTTATTGGGTCAAATGCAGTGGTTCACACCTGTAATCTCAGCACTTTGGAAGGCTGATACGGGTGGATTACCTTAGGTCAGGAGTTTGAGATCAACCTGGGCAACATGATGAAACCCTGTCTCTACTAAAAATACAGAAAACATTAGCCAGGTATGATGGTGGGTGCCTATTTGAGAGACTGAGGCAGGACAATTGTTTGAATCTGGGAGGTGGAGGTTGTAGTGAGCCGAGATCGCACCACTGTACTACATCCAGCCTGGGCAACAAGAGCAAGACTTTGTCTCAAAAAAAAAAAAAATTAAAAATTAAAAAACAAATGTCCCCTGTCATTGAATTTTAGGTAAATTTATGTGATTCTTATCCCCTTGCTTTTCAGGTTTTTATGTGCTGTGGGTGAAAAACCATTATGCAGGATTATCTTTAACCTGAGTATTTGTGAGTGAGGATTAAATTCATTTTGCAGTCTGACATTTTTACTGCTTAATATTTTTTGCTTAGGCAAGTAAGATGTTATTGCTTATAAAGAGTAACTTTTTATAGTAGAAAAATCATTTAGCGTACCTTATTGTACCTTGGTAGCTCCAGGAGCTGGGCGGAGTAGTATTATCTGGATTATGCATTTGATTCTTCCACTCTAGGAAGCTGAGTGGCTTTTCAAAGACATAAAGTGAATATATCCTAGAACTTGAATTCAGATCACATCTAGCCATCCTTGACTCATTCTCTTTTACATTTTACAGCAGCTTCATACATTTTAAGACCCCTGTAGATGTTATGTGACAGCTACTGTTTTAAGTATTTTATAGTTATTAGGGCATTGAAGCAATACAACAACTCTTTGAAATAGGAACCATCATTATCCCTATTTTACCAATTAGGAAATGTGGGTACAGACAGTTTATGTGATTTGATTAATGTCCAGGTGGGGGAAATAGAAGTTGAGGTGTGTACAGAATAGTTAATCTTGTGCTCCTTGTTTGAGCATTGGGAAATACATTTTTCAAAATTCAGGTGTCTTACAGACTTCTAGCTTTAAAATGTCTGAGAAAGCTTATATATCAGAATCTTTATGTTTAATAATCAGACATATTGTAGAAGATTTGTAGCTATAAGACGTCAATTTTGTAAATATTCTCAAGTTTGGAAAAATGCAACCTTCGACTACTTAGCTCACATGTTAAGGTACTGGGGATCAATAAAGAAAATCAGTAGATAAAGGAGCATTGGGAAGAGTACCGGTAAGTGTTCCTAAGGTAGGCAATTTACCTGCATTAGGTAGGTAATTCTAAGTCTGTCTTACTTTTCCTTTTTTGTTTGTTGAGACAGTCTCGCTCTGTTGACCAGGCTGGAGGGCAGTGGCCCGATCTCGGCTCATTGTAACCTCTACCTCCCAGGTTCCAGTGATTCTTGTGCCTCAGCTTCCTTAGTAGCTCTGAGCTCCCGTACCCGGCAAGTTTTTATAGTTTTAGTAGAGATGAGGTGTTGCCATGTCAACCAGACTGGCCTCACACTCCTGACCTCAAGTGATCTGCCTGCCTTGGCCTCCCAAAGTGCTGGGATTATAGGAATGAGCCACCATACTGGATCAGACTTTCTGATTTTTATGTTCCTCCTAAGATTTGGATAAACCTGCATAAACCGGGCATTGGTCCTTTCCCTTAAGGTCGGACACCTTTTTGAAATTCATTGTCTTTTGCCTTTTGACAGTGCTTACTGTGTTTGTGACCTGTGTGCTAGTGATGACAAACTATCATATAGCTGTCTTCCTGGGCATAATTTAAGGCAGCATACACAGTACTTCTCGTGGAGGAGAGGACTTAATCAGTTAGAATCTCTAGGCCTTAGTTTGATATGAAGATAGTGAATGGCCTTCCTACTACAATAAAGAGAACTTGAATGGGTAATTTCTTACTGTTATTTAATCACTGTTGATACGATTTTTAGCAGTAGGTATTGATTTTAATAGTTGGTAATAGTTACTGTTGGATTTCAAACTGGATGTTTTCCCAAGTAAATGAAATGTGATTAAAACATTTTAGCTTTAGTTGTTACCGCAGATCTGGCCTGGATTAAATGATGTATATGAGTATGCCTCGAACATCTATTTAACATTAAAAGGTGTGGGTTTACAATAAGCATTTTTTATCTTCTGTTTTCTTGTCACCTTTTGCTTCAACTGGTTTCTGTATAATGACAATTCTGATCTTTCTTTCAGTATCTTGGACTTCATTGGTTTGGGTGAGCAATTCCAGGTATTCCTTTTTTTTTTTTTTTGAGATGGAGTTTTGTTCTTGTCATCCAGGCTGGAGTGCATTGGTGTGATCTTGGCTCACTGCAACCTCTGCCTCCCATGTTCAAGCGATTCTCCTTCCTTAGCCTCCCAAAGAGCTGGGATTACAGGCATGTGCCACCATGCCCGGCTAAAATTTTATATTTTTAGTAGAGTCAGGGTTTTACCATATTGGCCAGGCTGGTCTCAAACTCCTGACCTCAGGTCATCCACCCACCTCAGCCTCCCAAAGCGCTGAGATAACAGACATGAACCACCGTCCCCTGCTGCAGCTCCAGGCATTTTAGTATTGGCAGCAATGCTCTGGACTTGGAGCTTAGTCCTAGCCCGTATCTTGGAGAAAAAAAGCCTCTACAAAGCGTGAAGCTTTGAACAGAATCTTTTTAAGTTCTTATTTTTGTGTTGAGATTTTCTCACTTTTACTTCATCAAGTCTATAAATCGTTTCTTAGATAAAAGCTCCTAATTTTAGCACTTACAGAACACTTGGTTGTGTTTGCTTTCTTTTCAAAATTGGTATAATTTTTTTTTGTAAAATACTTAGTTTATGGTACTTGGATGTTATTTTATTTGGCAAGGCTTTAGATAATATCTTCAAGAGAATATGGCTTTGTGTGTGTGTGTGTGTGTGTGTGTGTGTGTGTGTGTGAACTACTACTGTAGGTAGATCATTCTATAAAATGGTTATATCCAGTAAAGATTAGGTTTAATAGCAAAGTGTAGTGTAATTTACTTGGCTCTTTGATGACAAACTGTACTTGTTTCATCAAAACTGAAAGGGCTGAAGTGAATACTTAGACGTTCTGGAGCAGTATGTTATATTCTTGTTAATGTTGGTACCGTGCTCAAGCATATAAGAGAAAAAAATTGGACTCAGAAAAAGAATGATAACTCACTATTAGCTTAGTCAAAATATAATTTTTTAAAACCCGTTGAGTCTTTGACCCTTTAAACATAAGCTGTATCTTGGCATAAAATTTTAAGATTTTTGTTTGCCTCCCAAATAGTACCTAAACTAGTACTTAAGTGCCACAGATGTTCATTGTATCTTGAGGATTAGTATGAATTTTTTTTTAAATACCTCGATATTTCCACTTCTTCCTGTCCCCAACTAGTTTTATTTTCTGTCCATTGGTGATACCACTACCCAAGTCATGCAGGCTTCTGGTATCATTTTTGACTGTTTCTTGAGGTTTTCCTTGCATTTTCCTAAGATGACTTACTTGGTTCCTCAGGTTTATAACTACATTGTCTGTACTGTTTAGTTCTTGCCCTCTTTCTCAACTGTCACTAAAGCCTATATAACTGGTCTTACAGACTCCATTTTGTACTTGACAGTGCTGCTGAGTAAGTTATCCTCTCAGAGGACAGCTGTAATCCTAAAACTCAACCCTTTGGAAAATTACTGTTACACACATAATAAAATCAAACTTTATTTCATGACTTATTGTTTGTGTGTGTATTTTTGAGACAGGGTCTTGCTCTGTTGCTCAGGCTGGAGTGCAGTGGTTCGACCTCAGCTCACTGCAACCTCCATCTCCTGGGCTCAAGTGATCCTCTCATCTCAGCCTCCCTAGTAGCTGGAACCATAGGTGCATCTAACCACACCTAGCTAATTTTTGTTTTTGTTTTGTATTTTCAGTAGAGATGGGGTTTTGCTTTGTTCGCCAGGCTGGTCTTGAACTCCTGGCCTCAAGTGGTCTGCCTGCCTCAGCCCCCCAAAGTGCTGGGATTCTAGGCATGAGCCACTGCGCGTAGCCTGTTATTTTTTGACAGGATCTTGCTCTGTTGCCCAGGCTGGCATTTAGTGGTGTAGTCATGGCTCACTGCAGCTTTGTACTCCTTGGTCTTTAGCGAGCCTCCTCCTCAGCCTTCTGGTAGCTGGGAGTGTAGGTGTGTGCAACCTTGCCCGGCTAATGTTTTTATATTTTGTCGAGATGGGGCTTCTCTATATTGATGAGGCAGGTTTTCAACTCCTGGACTGAAGGTGATCCTTCTGCATTGGCCTCCCAAAGTGCTAGTCTTACAGCTGTGAGCCACCACCAATTGGCCTTGCCTGTCACATTTTGTTTTCATCCTCCAAATGAAGGCCTGTGATGGTGTTTTTTTTTCTTAAGTGGTGAGATCTAAGTGTATTTTCTTTTTCTTTTTTTCTTAATGATGGTGTTTTCGAGTGTGGTTTACTGATAGCCTTTAAAGCAAAAAGAAACATTTTCCTATTGGAGAGAAGAAAACCCCCATTTTACATTTTGCACAGAAATGCATCATCTTTGGTTTCATTCTAAAGGAACTCTTGACCAGGAAGAAGATGAATAATCACCTTGTGGGCTTACTGTGGTACGCTTTTTATACAGGAAAATGGGAACCCTTTCAATTTATTAAGCCTATTTAATTAAACACATTCACTGGTTAATACATGTATATGGTACACAAATCAAAGACAAAATAAAAGTATATAGTAAAAAGAAACTGACTGTCATTCGTGTCTTCCAACCACCCTCTTCCCAGAGGTAATCGTAGTTGCTTTATACATGTTTCCTTCTGCAATTATTTTAGCAAGGAGGCAGAAGCAAATTACAATCAGAGTGCCCCCAAGTCACCTAAAGCCCCTTTCTCTATTTAAGCAGTGGTCAGTGTTCCTGAATATAACAAAATTGAATGTAATAAACTTAGAATGTGTTAGAAGGTATAACAATTCTGAATGGTTAATTCTAAATTACAGTTGTATATTTCTACATTTGATTGTTTCATCATACATACATGTGACTAATTTTTATGATGAGATTAGTACCATTCTGTTGAATCTCTTGAGGCTAAATTCCCTATCTTCTCTTTTTCCCAACAATTATTAGTTGATTTAACTTTTAAAATGTGGACCATCAGTGAGCATTAGATCCAAGAGAATAATAATGAAATATGCCCTTTCAAACTGAAATATTATGGAGGTTGATACTGATTAAATGTATTGGAGCATTGTAACTAATCCCATCTGTGTCAGGAGCAAAAAGTCTTTTTTTATCCTATTGAAGTTACTTAAATTTCTTCCACATCAAAACTTACCAGTAGTGATTTAAATCCCATTTATTATTTGACTCAGCCAGTTATGAAATGGAACCCTGTCCCACTTGAGCCATAAAATGTGTTAAATTTAAGACTAATGCAGCTTTCTGCTTTTTGAATTTACATTTTGGCAATAACTACCTTCTTTGTTCAGTGTTAGAAAAAAATGATCTAGGCTTAACCAAATAAGAAAACTGCCAAGTTCACAGATCAGTCAGTGAAAGAAGCCAGAATTAAATGAAAGTCTAGATATTGACTTTGCAGAATATGCTAAAGGGAGATTTTGCAGCATTACAGTTTCTTTGAGAATAAAAATCTTCTACAGCAATAGCTGTTCTTTGACAGTGATTGATGTGAGAAATTCAGGCTGTGGACCTTACCTCCCAGAAGCTACGAGACTGTAGTAAAGCCAAGTAGGCATTGTGCATCCTGCTTGACCTCTTGAAATAGGTAGTGACTGGTAGAGTTTGGGCTTTATCTTTTTTATTTCAGACTTTTGAGAAACTTGTAGACTGTACTTTTTCACTAGTGATGTTTTAAGGGAAAATTACATGCACATAAACATACATATATATACTGAATATTTTGAGTACATTTAATTGAACTTTTAAATGCAAATTGACTTTTTAAATGCAAATTGAAAACGTCTTATAAAACTTTGTGGTATTGGTGTTATAAGAGATAGTATGTCCAGATGAATGATATGTCTTAAAAAAAAATGGGAGTTGGGCATCAGTTGGTTAATAAGTTATAATTCACATCTTACTAGGCTGCAAAAAAAATCTCTGAGGAATGAACTCTGGAGAGACAAGTGTCCATGCCATAAGGGTAACAAGGCATATTTTAGTCATTAAATATTCCTTTGATGGACAGATGGATAGATGAATGAATGAGAATAGGTGAAATATGACAATTAAAAAAAGATAGAAAAAAATTAAAAGAAATTGGACTTGATTCCAAAAAATAATAGGAAGAAAAAAGAGGTGAAATGTTTGTTGTAATAGTTGGTTTAATAGTAGCTAACATTTACAGAGGACTTACTAGTAATTGTGTGCTAGATAGTTTGAGTGGATTCTTTTTTAATCTTTGCAACAGTGCTTGAGATAGGTAGGTACTGTCTTTAGCTCCATATGAGGAAGGCGTGGCTAGGGTAGATAAGGTAACTTGCCTAAGGCCACAGGGCTGGCACTCAAAATTTTATTTTCGATTTTAGTTGCCAGTCGCACACCACTATGCTATAGAATTTTTCTGTTTGTGTAGACTACAGGGTTGGGGAATCACATTGATGTATGCAGTCATAAGAATTCATGTATAAGCACTTATTAAAGTTTTTTATTTCACTCGAACATTACATTTTTACAAAGAAGTTAAGATTTCTGGAATTACTGTGTACTAGATAACAAATGGAAGAACAGTAGTGAGAGTTTTGAACGTTGGGGTTTTTGCTGGGATTACTCACTGAATAAATGAAGTACTGTCTTATGTCTGTCTTACAGAAGTTGTGATTCAGAGTGGGCCCTGCTGCTGAAATAAGTTTGTTTTTACCATTCTTTTTTTTTTTGAGACAGAGTCCCACTCTGTCACCAGGAGCCAGGCTGTAATGCAGTGACACAGTCTCGGCTCACTGCAACCTCCACTTCCCAGATTCAAGAAATTCTGCCTCCGCCCCCCCAGTACCTGGGATTACAGGTGCACACCACCACGCCCTGCTAATTTTTGTATTTTTAGTAGAGATGGGGTTTCACCATGTTGGCCAGGATGGTCTGGATCTCTTGACCTCGTGATCCGCCCACCTCTGCCTCCCAAAGTGCTGGGATTACACGCTTGAGCCACCACGCCCAGTCTGTTTTTACCATTCTTAAAAATACAGTGTTCAGAATAGAGTTGGAACTAAGGGAGTCATGATCTGACCCCAGTGGAGGAGTATGCCTGTCATCTCCTGTAGAAGCAGCAAGCAGTGGCAGAGGAAACTATTCATTTCTTGCTCTCTTTTCTCAACTATTGCCACGGCCTTATGCAGCTGGGCTTACAGTTACATAAAGTGTTTGGTAGCTACACAGTTTGGAGCTCACATCTATTGTGGTGATGTATTTTGAGAGACTTTGCGACATAAGTAAGAAGTGTTTGATTCTGTAGTCTATCCAAATGCTTGATTTTTGGAGTTGGGAAAGAATTGTTTACCTGCTTAATGTTACAGATTCTGTAAACTAGTGCGACTCAAAGTATAGGTATGGTTTGGGAACACTGGTCTGCACAGTATAAACACAGGGTTAAGATAGAGTGTTTAGAAATTTTTGTTATAGTAGTTTGACACTGCTGTGATATCCAAGTGATATCCCTGGGCTTGTGTGTTTCTTTTTAAATTTTCATTCTTCTAGTAAGTAATTTTTATTGTATTTTACTAAAGTATTGGTCTGTAATGGACTGGGGAAAATGGGTTCTTTGAGAAGCATTGTTATAAACTATTTTCATGTCTATTTTGGCTAATAGCATCTTCCTGTAACCAGATTATTAATATTTGATTGAAGTGTATTTAAAATAGTATTGTGATCACTGAATACCACTAGTTCTGTGAACTGTTTAAAAAGATGAGCAGGCTTAAAAATGATAGATGATGTGGTTCTAACCGTTTAAATTTACTTCTTTCCCTTTTCAGCAGATCCTTAATTGTGTCTGTTACAAAGACGATGGGAACCTGCTTTTCCTGGTGAAGGTTTATTGTAGTAAGTTTGGACAAAGTTTCAATTGTTGAGGCATAGATTAGGCTTCTCTTAAACAGGCCTCTCTGCTTGTTGAAAACCAGTCCAGACGTTACCTCTTTATGTTGATGGTGTGTGTATGTGTGCATGTTTTCTGGTAATTTGTATATGTGTGTACCGTGACATTCATAGAGTTGAAGAGGAGTCAGGTCAGCAAGAGATGAGAATTTAAAATCAGCAGGTGCTTTGGCTTGTATGTAGGCTTCTCATCCTTTCAAGTCTCCTTAACTGCTTCATTTAGTTCATATTTTACAAACAAAAGAACCTCCTAAAATCAAGGTGTATTATGTCTATATCATTGTCAGCTCAGTAGGACTGTCAGAAAATAGACAAAATTTCACAAAATAGAAACTCCACACAGCAAATTGCAGTGATTGCTGTATTTTAAAAATCTTTTCTCTTAGTTTTTTTATTTGATGCTTTTTAATTTGAAAACAACCACATGCTTGGTTGCATTATGACTAAGGAAAAGTACAGATGCGTAAAGGAAGAAGTATGTCCATCCATACCATTTTTTTCTTTTTTTTTTTTTTAGACAGAGTTTTGCTCTGTCACCCAGGCTGGAGTTCAGTGGCACGGTCTTGGCTCACTGCAACCTCTGCTTTCCAGGTTCAAGTGATTATCCCACTTCAGCCTCCCCTAGTAGCTGGGACTACGGGCACACACCACCATGTCCAGCTAAATTTTTGTATTTTAGTAGAGATGGGGTTTTACCGTGTTAACTAGGCTGGTCTCGAACTCCTGAGCTTAGGCAGTCTGCCCACTTGGGCCTCTCAAATTGCTAGAATTACAGGCATGAACCACCTGCTCCCGGCCTCATTCATCTTCATTTAAACATGTAACTGCATGTAGATAATAAGTTTTTATTACCTTTTTTTTTTTTTTTTTTGAGACAGTCTTGCTCTATTCTCCAGACTGGAATGAAATGGGTGGATCTTGGCTCACTGCAGCCTCTGCCTCCTGGGTTTGAGTGATTCTCCTGCCTCAGCCTCCAGAGTAGCTGAGGTTACAGGTGCCAGCCACCATGCCTGGCTAATTTTTTGTACTTTTAGTAGAGACAGGGTTTCACCATGTTGACTAGACTGGTCTTGAACTCCTGACCTCAGGTAATTGGCCCACCACAGCCTCCCAAAGTGCTGGGATTACAGCCGTGAGCCACTGTGCCTGGCTGTATTAATTTTTAAAACTTTCTTTTGGGTTATGGGCTTTTTTGGGAATTTGATGAATGACAAAGACGTTTTCCCCCCTAGGGAAATGCCTTCAAGTACATAGATACAAAATAATTGCGGATGATTTTAAGAGGCTCATAGATCTTTTCAAGCTCCTGTCTGTCCTTCACGTTTGAATGTTTGCTGTTAGGGCTTGCACACTTTGAGAAGTATACTTTTTGATGTAGAATAATGGGTAGTGTGATTTTTTTTTTAGATGGAGTTTTGCTCTTGTTGCCCGGGCTGGAGTGCAATGGCATGAACTCAGCTCACTGCACCTCCACCTCCCTGGTTCAAGCGATTCTCCTGCCTCAGCCTCCCAAGTAGGTGGGGTTACAGGCCTGTGCCACCATGCCCGGCTAATTTTTTGTATTTTTAGTAGAGATGGGGGTTTCTCCATGTTGGTCAGGTTGGTCTTGAACTCCCAGCCTCAGGTGATGCTCCTGCCTTGGCCTTCCAAAGTGCTGGGACTACAGGCATGAGCCACCACCCCTGGTCTGGTAGTGTGATTTTTTAAAAAATATCGTATCTTTTTGGGCAGGGGGATGGTACATATTTTAACATTTCCCGATTTCTTTGAATTTGTTTTACATAAGCAGGCTTTTCTAGAAACAAATTGTCTATTGTCTAAATAATGTCATTAAATTCCAAAATACTGTAAAGTAATAGAAAAATTCTAAGTAGTGTACTTTGTCTTCTAAAATAATATAATTTAATTTATTTTTGGTGACCTAGGTTTATTAAAAACTTGAGTCGCTAGAGATTTATTTTATATTATACATAATAGGTAGGGTTATAGTTGTGGTTCTTAGCTCTTCAGATACTATAGTATCTCAGGGGATCTTTGAATCTTTCAACTCTGAAATTGACAGTAAAATAGGGAGTCAGTGCATGTATGAATTGATTCTTCTTCAGACTTTTAAAGTCTATACAGTTTTGTACAGTTAAGGTAGTGTTTATACACAATAAATTCCACTCGTTTTAAATGCAGAGTTGGATGAACTTTAGTAATTGTAAACAGTTGTTTAACTGCTACCACAATCAAGATGTATTAATTGAATATTGTCCCCACCTTGGAGAGTTTCCTGGTATCCTTCTGCAGTCAGTGTTTGCGTTCTCACCTTGGCTCCAGGCAGCCACTGATCAGCTCCCTGTCACTATTGTTTTGCCTTTTCTAGAATGTCATATAAATGAAACTATATGCGTAATACATAACATTTTGTTTAACTTCTTTCACTTTGCATGTTTTTGAGATTCCTCCCTGTTTTGTCTGTTGATATTTTATTCCTTTTTATTGTTGAATATAATTCCATAGAATAGATATACAGGTTGAACATCCCTAATTGGAAAATTTAGAATCTGAAAAGTTCCAAAATTGGATGCTTTTTCAGCACTGATACGATCTACAGGTATAGAATTCCATACCTGACTTCATGTGATGGATTGTTGTTAAAACAAAGGTGCACACCACACAGCTTGTTCTGGGTCCCCAAGGGAAAAAAGACTCTCCCAGTCTCCTTCAGCTGTGTTACGCCTTTCTTTTTTCCTGCATGCCCAAATTGCCCCATGCAAGCTTGCTTACAGAGCATAATAAAGTGGGGGCTTGATATATCAACAGCAGATTCCTCACAATGATCCACATGGGGCCAAGATGACCTGTGTGCATTACTCACTGTGTGGTGTTCTTGTTGTTTTTGTTTATTCTCTGCTCTGCGGTATAAAGATATGGTTGAAAATGCATATATTTCAAAATTGGAAACACTTGTGATCCCAAGCATTTTGGATAAGGGATCCTCAACCTGTGCTGCATCTTCATTTGGTGGTTTGGTTTGCTTCCGGTTTTTAGCTGTTATGAATAATGCTACCATGAACATTTATAGACATGTCTTTGTGTGGATGTTTTTATTCCTCTTGGGTAGATTCCTGGGACTAGGTACAGTCGTTTGGTGCATTTATGTTTAGCTGTAAGATACTACAGTTACTGTTTTCTGCTTTCACACTAGCAATTTTCATAGAGTAGAAGCTTTTTAGAATGGTCTCAGTTTCTACTTTCCTGGTTCAGACAAGTTCAGAACTCCATATCCTGACCTAAGAATAGAGATTGGATTATTACTCAGCTCCTAGGTTTTGCAGATTATATCTGTGTCTGATGTATTTTAGGGCATTGCTGCAAATACTCCCAGGTCCTCAAAGTACAGTATGTTTCTTTAAATAGTTTTCTTTTTACCTCTGAATTTTATTGGAGTTGCAACCTTTATTAGAGGAATTCTTCATAGACATGCTTACTAGGTAAAGATTGACCCTGACCCCTGGTATTAGGAATACGCATATTGCTAATTAAAAGCTATGGTCACTTTTTCTAAAAGGATTTTACTAGTATATTGTGTTTTATAATTCATTAACAAAAACTGAATGAAATTGGTAGTTTTTAATTGCATAATGTTATTTTAAGATATAACTGTTCCTGCCAGGCATAGTGGCTCATGCCTGTAACCCCAGCACTTCGGGAGGCCCCGGCAGGTGGATCACTTGAGGCCAGGAATTCGAGACTAACCTAGCCAACATGGTGAAACCCTGTCTCTACTAAAAATACAGAAAAATACCTTAGCCGGGTGTGGTGGTGCACACCTGTAATTCCAGCTACTCGGGAGGCTGAAGCAGAATAATTGCTTAAACCTGGGAGACAGAGGTTGCAGCAAGTGGGGAATGTGCCACTGCACTCCAGTCTGGGTGACAGACGGAGATCCTGTTTCAAAATAAACAAACAAAAAAACGACTTCCTGCCAGTAGGTGGGCTTATTATTTATCTACCATTTATTTTAGTAAAAGCATGAACGTGTATCCCTCCCATCCTAGTGCTTATCCATCTAGAGGCCTTTTTCTTCCCTTAAAATACAACTTGTATACTTTATGAAATGTAAATATTAGTATTTTTATTTAAAAGATTACAAACCATAGTCATCAAGAATTCTCTTCTCCTAAGTCTTCATAGGGCTGATGGCTTGTTCTTCAGTTCTCTGATCAGGTGTCCTCTCAGAAGCCCTTCCTGGATCCCCCTAGTTAAGGCTGCCTCCCTGCCCCTGCTTGTTACATTTCTCCTTTTCTTAGCGATTTCCACAATCTGTAATCACATTAATTTTTCTAATTGTCATTCTGGAATAGCAGTTCCTAAACTGTGAGGATCTTGGACACCCTTTTAGAGAGTCTCCAAGGTCAAAACTTATTTTCATAATAATACATAATTTGCCATTTTTACTCTTATTCCTTCATGAGTGTTTAATGGACGTTTCCAGGTGCTACATGATGTGTGGTATCATAAAGGGTTGACTGCAAGAGCAGATGTGATTATCCATCTGTTTTCTATTAAACCAGATATTAAAAAGATTTACAAAAATGTGAAGCTATGTTTCTTCTTTCCTGGATTAAAATTTTTTTTGAAAATATAAGTTTTTTACAAAAACCGGAAACATCATTCTTATATCCTGATAAAATTACGTTGCTTTAAAAAATATTTTTCTTTATAGTTTATATTAGCATGTAATGTGTTTAATTTTAATTTTTTCAGAGCTTCCACTAGAGATTATTTTTAAGAGAAATATTTCACACATTTCTTGTTTTGAGTTTCTGATAAGGAAATATCAATGTGCAAAATCTTTGGGGGGTTCATGCACATTTTAGAGAGTTTTTAATTTTTTAGAGTTTTTTTTTTTTTTTAAGTTTTTAAGGGCCTTGAAATATATGAAATATCTTTGGTCTTTGTTCTTGGTTCCTGTCACGTGTTCCCAAAACATTTAGGATTTCCCAAAACAGTCCTGAGTGATAGGACTGTCTTTTATCTCACCTGAGTTAATGCTAATGAGGTAATTTGGGTCAGCCCCACTGACCTCTGGGAAGGAGGGTACATGGGCTGGAGATTAAGCTCCATTAAGCTCTATAAAAACTCTTGTGCAACATTTGATGAATTTTGGGTTTCCTAACACTTTGAGGAGCTGGGAGGATGGCAGGCCCAGAGTAGCTCTGCCCCGTAACCTCCTGTATTTTGTCCTGTTTGTCTCTTCATCTGGCTTTTCATGTGTATCCTTTTAATGTCTTTTATAATAAACTGATAAATGTAAGTAAAGTGTTTCTCTGAATTCTGCGAGTCATTCTAGTAAATTGTTGAACCTGAGGTGGGTTTTGTGGGAACTCCTGATTTATAGCTGGTTGGTCAGAGGTACTGGAGGCCTGGATTTGGGATTGGGGTCTGAAGCGAGGGCAGTCTTGTAGGTCTGTGCCCTTAACTTTTGGAGTCTGACACTAACTCTAGGAAGATAGTGTCAGAATTGAAGTATTTTATGTAAGATACCCAGCTGGTGTTTGGCACATTGAAACATTACATGGTGTAGAAAGAACCCACACCACTGGTGTCAGCAGTGTTGTATGAGAGTAAAGAGAAACAGTGTGTTTGAGATTTGCTGTTCTAAAAATATGAGCCCCATGAAAGTAAGACCTATGTGTTTGATTTGGTTTCATATTCCCAGACCTGGCAGAGGCAACTGATCTGAAAAGTCACTCAGTAAATATCTAAGTGAATGAATGAATGAATGAATGAATGAGGGAATGAAAGAAGTCAAAATAACAGAAGCCTGGTGATTCTGTGCAGAAAGATTTCAAATCTTTCTGTAGTTACTAGTCTATGCAGACATTTTGTTTGATGGGAGATTACTGTAGTTCATCAAAAAGCTTAATATTTAATTTGGTCAAATTTGAACTGTTCCCTGGCATGGAACTGAGTCTTTGATATGATTTGATAGGGAGATCTCAGAGATTCTGTTAAATCTTTCCTTTTAGGAAGGATGGAAGATTTTACCTGCCATTCTTAGCTCTTCTAAATTTTAGATTTATTGACTTCTAGTGTAATTTATTTGGCTATTTTAGATTGGTATTTATATTTTACCCTGTAATACAGAGAATACTTGTCATAGAAGTTAAATTCTTTTTTGCTTTTAGACTTTTAGGCAAAGATAGGTTTTTGTTTTTTTTAAAAAAAGCCAGACACTTAAAAAAAATATTATTGTGTTCATTAGAGATGACATAATAGTCTGCTTTGCTTTTTCAAATAGTCTGAATAATGAACAATGGTAGAAAACTGTTTCCTTCAGGGTAATTTCAGCACTCCGACATCTGTTTACTATCTTGCAGGTTGGGATTCCTTAGTAAGATCTGCCCAACTTGAGATTCTGTAAACTTCAGAAATCTGGGAAACAGTTTGAGTGACAACTGATCTAATCAGAGAACAGCACTTGCTGTTTAGGGCACATCAAGTAGATTAAGCATTTAGACCCAGAACCTGACAATTTCAGAAGGTGAATCCCATAAGTTAGGTTTCTGTTGGCAAATTTGCTTCTGTCCCTTGAGGGGTAATTTATAGAAGAATCATTTACCCACTAATTTATAGGATAAACAAACCTAGTCAGCATGGGTTCATAACAGTCTTAGATACGGAGTCAAACCCTAAGGTGTAAGTCTTACTGTGCTGTGGAAAACATGAATGTTTCAAGATGGGTTGCTGGTATTACCTTTCCTCTTGTTTATATGATGTAGAGATTCTTCCACGTAGGGCTTGAATTCGTCTTATTAGGGTGATATTTATGCTTTTATAAACAGCATGTTCACTTTTGGGTCTGTATTTCTCAGTGCCTTCACTTTTCAGCAATCCACGAAGTCTTAAAACAGACTAAAGAAAACGTGGGGTTTGATCAACAGTGTATTGTAGTCACCTGAGGAGTTATAACAAAACAAAAACAAGGGATAGCTGGGCCGTAGAACTTCATGAAAAGTTAGAACTAAATAGGATGTTAGGGTAAGTTGGAGAACCTAAAAACAGACATCGATTACTAAACCCAATATGGGAACCCAGCCCGTATAGCTGAATTTCAGGAGTGTGCTCAGGCATTGGTATACCTTAAAGCTCCCCAGATGGCGCTGCTGTGTATCCAGAATGAGGACCCCTCTTCATTTATCTAAAAAAAAGCTCTTCAGGTGATTTTGCTTAGCTGCAAATGAGCAAATAGGGCTCCTGAGTGTATATGTGTCACAAATGTGGGATTAAAAAAAAAATGTGGGATAAAAAATGATTCCACACCTGTGATACATATAAACAAAATGTGACAGGAGAGTGTTTTTGTTTTGAAGAATGGTTAAGCTTTCCATGTATCTCTTTCAGCCTTGCTGTTAACATGTTTGGTGTTCTCAGTTTGGTGTTACTCATTTATTGTGAAGTGAGTAGAAGTGCTTTGGACTCAGAAGTCAATCTCACTTCCCTGGCTGAATTCCCTGTCAGCTTATCTCTGTTTCCTTATGTAAAATGTGAAAATAATGTAACTGACTTCATAGCGTGGTTGTGAGGATTAAATGAGTCATTGCATGTAAGACGCTTAGTGCAGTGCTTGACATGTAAGTGATTGATAAGTGTTTGCCATTCATTCCTTCAGCAAAATATATTTTGAGTATTTTTTTTTATGTGCCAGTATCTGTGTTAGGTGTTGAAGATGTGGTGAGCAAAACATCCTTTCATTTTTATGAGAACATTTACCAGGGGAGACAATGAGCACAACATGGATTCTGTCTCCCTTATTAAAGATACTTCAAATTTATGAGACTTCGAAGTATATGTACCTGGCAAATTCTTGGTTCTCTATGTAGAATAGCAGAAATATGTATGTCATTTAGTTATATTTGATCAGGAATTTCCTTTCCTTTTGACATATAAATCAGTGATCCCCAATCCTTCTGGCACCAGGGACTGGTTTTGTGAAAGACAGTTTTTCCATGTGGGGAGTTGCGGGGGCATGAGAGGATGGTTTCTGGATGACACTGTTCCACCTCGATTGTCAGGCATTAGATTCTCCAAAGGAGCTGGCAACCTAGATCCCTCGCATGTGCAGTTCACATTGTAAGTTTGTGCTCCTATGAGAATTCAGTGCCAGCGGTCACCTGACAGGAGACGGAGCTTAGGCAATTCACCTCCTGGGCAGCCAGATTCCTATCAGGCCATGGAGCAGGACCCGTTCATGGCCTGGGGGTTGGGGATCCCTGTTCTAAATGACTCCTACTCTAAGGTATTTCTACGACATTACTTCTTGAACTAAAGAATTGAGGTTTTAGTGTGTGTAGGAAGTAGGACGACCATAAAATGTCACAATGAAGAATGAGCTAGCTTGGTTTTGATGATAATGGTTTTTCCCTGAGTACTTTATTGGATTATATTAAAATGACAGGATCATAAATATTAAAGTTGGAAATTATTTTAGTGATCAAGTCTTTCCTGAATGCTTTCTTTTTTGGACAGTCTAAAGTACTAGAGAGAATTTATCCTTTAAGTTGAAATCTGTCTAGAAACCATCCGTGTGGTCCTTAGGTTTTACCTCAAAGTAAGACTAACCCTCTAGTAGCCAAAGAACTCTTCAGTATTTGTAAAGTGCTCTTTTTGAGTGTCCCTTGCCTAGAGAGAGATTTGCATTCATTGAACTGGTTCTCATCACAGGGTTTACAAGCTTTCTCTCTTGTAATTACCTTTTTTTGTGGGTTTTTACTTGTATTGATTGATTTTTGTGCTTCTCTCATTTCTTAGTTGGGTACTGTTACTGGTAAATTTTCTCTTGGGTCACTGTAAAGAACTGAGGATAACAGTTCAGTGGTGTTGAAAGGGTGAAATAATTATTTCTTTTACTTGGAGCACTGTGCTTCTATTGATACTACATAAAATTGCATTGGCTGTTTGGCAAGCATGTCAAGCCTGGTGTACTGTTTGGTTACATTGTCCTTAATTCACTCTAGAATTAAGACAGTTTGCTTTCTTTTCTTTTCTTTCTTTTTTTTTTGAGACAGAGTTTCACTCTTGTTGCCCAGGCTGGAGTGTAGTGGCACAGTCTTGGCTCACTGCAACCTCTGCCTCCCAGGTTCAAGTGATTCTCCTGCTTCAGCCTCCTAAGTAGCTGGGATTACAGGCATGTGCCACCATGCCTGGCTAATTTTGTATTTGTAGAGATGGATTTCTCCATGTTGGTCAGGCTGGTCTCGAACTCCCGACCTCAGGCAATCTGCCCACCTCGGCCTCCCAAAGTGCTGGGATAACAGGCATGAGCCACTGCGCCCAGCCAACGGTTTTCAATATAGTTTGAACTGGGATAATTTGTTTTAAAATATATTAATAATTTTTTATTGCTATTTTCTTTATAACTGGAAGTGAGGTTATCCTCACCTGGCTTCTGTGTGAAACTGTGCTAGTCCTAGTCATCAGTGTTCCCTTTTGTGTGTGTAGGAATAAGCTGTTTAGGAATCACTTCTGGAATTTGTCTGAAGAACTATGTTAAGTTCATATATCTTCTAGCATCTCTTGTTTACTTTGATTTCAGTAGTTTTTTCGTTATCTCATTAATGGAGGTAGGTATAAAGGAATCTAGGTAAACCAGATGAATTGGTAGATGTGTTTATAGTAACTCTTTATCAGTTTAGTTTATTCCTTCTTAATCATCCATGTTTGTTCTATTTTTGTAAGTGTAAAAATATTTTTTCTTGGCAGAGAGGTATGCTGAATAAGCATTAAATAGTTCTCTCATTTCATTGACAAAAATGAACAATATTTGTCATTTACTGAGTGCTTATGTGGCAGACTCTTTGCAAACTCTCTGTATACTTTGTCATTTTTAGTAGTGTCAGTAATGCTATGAAGTAGTGCCATTTTGCAAATTAGAATCTAAGGCTTGGGAAGATTAAATAGCTTTCTCAAGGTCGCAGCTAGTAAATGCTGGGGCTGGAACTCATACCCATACTTGTATGACTCATCAAGTCCATTTTTATGCCTTTCAAGAAGTGGAGAGGTCTTTCATAAAGGAATGTGTACGGTTTGTGCACTTCTTTCATTTCACAATATTGAAGGTCTGCCAATCATATTGGTTGGTATTACTCCATATTGAGCTCTTTTCCCTGCTGGCTGCTTGTACTCCTTTGGAGTTCCATATCTTAGTGGTGCAGTCTTGGGTCTATTCATAACACAGTTTTTACTGCATGCCTGTTGTCTATTACTGATTATTTTAATTATTGATTTAGTTGCTAATATGAGAATCATCTTGTTATTAAAGTATACACACAAGCTTTGGACCTCACCTAGGCTTAAATCTTGGCTCAGCTCTACCACTTCCTAGATGTGTGGCCTTTAGCCATTTACTTACTTTCTTTCTACCTCAGTTTTCTTATCTATAACATGAGTATAACAGTACCTTTTTCCTAAGGTTGTTGTGAGAATTACATGATAGGGTAGCACCTGTGAAATAATTGGATTATTGACTGTCATGTCATGTTCAGTAATGTGTTATTAACTGGTCATTAGTTTCTTTTTTTTCTTTCACAATTGATTTATTGGTTGTGTTGATTTGTACAAAATTCTGAACATAGGTACTGAAAATCTAAAAAGCCATGTGTTGTAATTTTTAAAAAGTTATTCTAGTGACATTCCAGCTTAAAATTGGAAAGCAAATTCTCCTGAAGAGATTATCAAGAACCAGTACTTTCGCATGTTGATAAGCTGTTACATAGATCCCACCAATTCACAATATAATAGCATACAGACTACATACTCAAAATTTCAATCTTCCACAGCACATTAACAAAGTTAATTAGAAAAACAGGACTACCACAACCAAAAATGTTACAGAGTGCACAACCATTATGACGGAGAGAGCCATGATCAAAAACAGTGTTTCTCTTTAGGAAATAATTCTACTAAAAAATAATGTGGGAATAAAAGTAATTTAAAATGTTCAAGACATTAAATGCAGAACTGTAACTCCATATTGCCGATTAGTATGCTTTGTATTGTAGGATATAAAAGCTAACCCCCCAACTATGGAATGTTAAGCTGATACTCAAGACAGTGAAACCCTCCCATAATTCAGTATCTCACACAAACTTGTGTTTACAAAATAGTTGATAACAGTATTCCTCTGGGTTGTACAAGAAGGGAAATAGGGGCCACCGATAAGACATGGTGTATTCTGACATAATCAAACTTGGCTTATTTCTTTCTGGTCTCATCAGAGGCTGGACTCTTCTCAGTTTTAGTTTCTTCATTTTGTGCAGGCAAATTTCTTTAGTTTCCTCGTTAGCCATGTTGGCCTCTTTTCCCTTGCTCCGCTTTTCCCTTTGTTCACGTTTTTTTGTCTGAAGATTTATCCTTTCCTGCTGCCTTTTTTAGCTTCATTTCCACTTTTGTGGGAGCAGGTTTAGCTGACAACCACATTGATTCCCTCCTAGGCTGTTTGTTTGCCACCCCTGTGGCTGAGCTGACCTGTGGGCTCAGTCTGCAGGCAGAAGTAGCTGCCTGCCCTGTGTCTGCCTGGCCCACCCATTAATTAGTTTCTAACAATAATATATTTGTTTTAAATGAAGCACTAATCAATAACGTACAAATAAATTGTCATTTTCTTGTTAAACTTATTTTCCCTCTGTGAACTTCCCATTATAATTTTGACTGTGTTGCCTTTTAGGTCTTCAGGCCTTGGGCTTATATTAAATATTAATGTTACTATTCTTAATAATATGTGCCAGGCACTATGAAAAGCACTTTATATATATTAACCCCATGTTGTAGGAACCACCTAAAAAAACACACAAAATTATTAATGATGATGATTCTTATTATGGACTTTAATTGCTTGTCCACCCATACACTGTGTTACCTCTTTTATCTTTATGAGAATATTCAAGGAGAGAGTTATATAAGACCTGAGTATTCCATTAGAGGTTGTTTAATGAATCTGTAACCGGGTTTTTTTTTGGGTGCTGGCGAGGCACAGCTCCCCCAAGAGAATGCTGTGGGTTCTTGGCCTCCTATCCCTTAAAGAATAAGTGATGGGACCCCTGCAGGTGTGCTGTATGCGCATAAAAGTAAATGTTGGACCCAAGAAGTGTTTCAGAAAGGTGATTTTATTTAGGTAGAGAAAAGAGAAGGAAAGGAGAAGAGAAAGACTTCCATGCAGAATGTGGAAGGGGATTTCAGAGGGGAAATCTGGCCAAGTGTGTGGACACGGACTTTTATCCTGGGAGGAACCACCACCTTCTCTTAAGACCTTGGGCCAATGAAAGGAGTTCGTTAGAACTTCCGCTGGAGTGATTGACTTTTGGTTTCTTCCCACGCCCGTGAAATTCAAACATAAACCGTTAAAACTCCCGGATGGAGAGAGTTGGGAGGGGGGCATGGCGTTGGGAAGTTTTTGCCCTTAAAATTATGCTCTGTCATGGACCCGGAAAGAGAACACATTCCCTCAAATCCTTCCGATTGAGAAAAACTAGATCGTGCTGGAGACTGCTCTGTTTGTGTTCTTTGTTACCAACTAGATTCTTATTGGATATGTGTGGGTACCTATTCCCGTTGTTGCATCCTCTGACTGTGGAGATGGTCTGTTGAGAAAGGCAAAATGAGAATTTGTCAGAAGGCTCTGCTTTCAGGTGTCCAGATAATTGAGACCTTTATCTCTGTATCTTTTAATGGTTTTGTCATTTATGTGTCTTTCTGTTAACAGGATCACTTCTTCAATAATAGCTCTAGGTTGAGGGTGTATTGTTTGATTTGGCTGAAGGAACTCCTAGATGCCAGACTATGGGGGAGCTTTGATTTAAGAGCATAAGTGCTGTACATGGACATTTTTGACATATAGTCAAACTCCTGGAATTTCAGATATATATTAAGATTATGTGAGCTTTATTATTTATGTAAGGGTAAAGGAAATGATTTGTAAGACATTTATTTATTCTTCTTATTTAATTTTGTGGTTTTGCAAACCTGTGAGTACGGTTGATTTATTTATTTTCTTAGAAATAAAGGAAATAATAAAGTAGGATGTTGTTAAGCTCCCTTCTGTGTGTGTGTGTTTTTAGGTGGTATTAAAGATAATCAAACATTATCAAGAAGAAGGACAAGGAACTGAAGTTGTTCAAGGAGTGCTTTTGGGCCTGGTTGTAGAAGATCGGCTTGAAATTACCAACTGCTTTCCCTTCCCTCAGCACACAGAGGATGATGCTGACTTTGATGAAGGTAAGAGTGTTCATCACTAGTGTGTGTCTTTGCAGTGCATACAAATGGATGTTAACACAGTTCTCACTGTAACTTTTGGTAATGTATGAATTGGGAGTATGTCAGGCTAGCCTACTTGACTTGATTTCTAATATTTTGAGAAAATTATAAATTCTGGGAAATGAGGATATGTACTATAGATGTCATTAGTTTGGGTTTTACTTATTTGGAATTTATGATTCTGATTTGTAATAGTTTGGATAGGATCTGTGTTGATGTTGACTTTGTCAGTTTGTCAATCTGAAGTCAGCATGCCAAATAACTAAAGTTTTGAGGGACATAGATGATCCCTGTGTGTCTGGTATTCATTCCCTTCTGTCCTCTTTTGACTAAGTCAGTGTTTACAAAGAGATAGAGTTCAATTTTCTGCTTCAAAAAGAAGATACTCCTCAAGCATTTTAGGAATATTTTATTTTTGTACTACAGGCGTGGTTGCTTTGTTAGCAAAGGCCGACAGCAGTTAAAAGCTCACGTCAAAGGCCAAGGTCGGCATCTTCAAGATTTTTTTAAAATCAGGTTTAAAATAACTTCTCACTTGTTTGAACTCGCAGGTTTCATTTTCTATGTAACCTTTTATTGTGGTAAAAAGCACATAAAAATGTTAAGTATATCTTACAGTAGTGTTAACTATATGCATATTGTGCTGTAGTTTTCTAGAACTGTTTCATCTTACAAAACTCAAAACTCTGTATCCATTGAACAATCCCTTTTTCCACTTCTTTCACCCCTGGCAACCACCATTCTATTTTGTGTTTCCAAGAGTCTGATGACAGGTACCTCGTTAGTGGAATAGTGGCATTTTTTGTTTTGCGAGTGGCTTATTTTATTTAGTTTAATGTCCTAAAAGTTAATCCATGTTGTAGTAATGACAGGATTTCCTTCTTTTTTCTTAAGGCTGAATAATATTTCATTATCTGTATATACCACATTTTCCTTATCCAGCCATCTGTCAATGGACGTTTAGATTGCTCCCACCTATTGGATATTGTGAATAATGCTGCAATAAACATGGGTGTGCAAATATCTCTTCAAGATCCTGTTTCCCTTTTCTTTTGGACATGTACCCAGAAGTGGTATGGCACGGTAGTTCTATCTTTTATTTTTTGAGGAACTTCTGTATGTTTTTTAATAGCAGCTACACCATTTTACATTTCTGACCTTGCACAAGGGTTCCGATTTCTCCATAACCTTGTCAACACTTGTTATTTTCTGTGTGTTTGATAATGGCCATTTTAACAAATGGGAGGTGATAATCTCATTGTGGTTTTGATTTGCACTTTCTGATAATTACTGATGTTGAGCATCTTTTCATCTGCTTATTAGTGATTTGTATATCTGAAAAATGTCTTTTCAAGTCCTTTGCTTATTTTTCTTGTTGAGTTGAAGGAGTTCTTTATATTCTGGATGTTAACCTCTTATCAGATATGTGGTTTGTAGTATGTATTTTCTCCCATTTTGTAGGTTGCCTTTTTAGTATGTTGGCTTTGCTGGGCAGGAGTTTTTATATTTGATGTACTCCCAATTTGTCTATTTTTGCTTTTGTTGCCTGTGCTTTTGGTGTTATATTGAAGAAATCATTGCTAAATCCAATGTCATGAAGCTTTTTTCCTCTGTTTTCTGGTAGGAGTTTTAGAGGTTTCAGGTCTTATGTTTAAGTCTTTAATCCATTTTGAATTAATCTTTGTACTGTATATAAGGTAAGGGTCCAGCTTCATTCTTTGGCATATCTGGTTTTCCTAGCACCATTTGTTGAAGAGACTATCCATTTCCATTGAGTCATCTTGGTACCCTTGTTAAAGATCACTTGACACCATATATGCCAGGGTCTATTTCTGGGCTCTTTGTTTTATTCCATTGGTCTGTATGTCTGTCTTAATGTCAGAACTATCCTTTTGGATTACTGCAGCTTTTGTAATAGGTTTTGAAGTCAGAAAGTGTGAGACCTTCAAGTTTGTTCGTCTCATTTGAGATTGTTTTGGCTATTCAGGGTTCTTTGAGATTTCATATGAATTTTAGAATAGATTTTTCTATTTCTACAAAAAATGTCATTGTGATTTTGATAGGTATTGCATTGAATCTGTCTTTGAGTAGTATTGACAACCTAATAAGATGAAGTATTCTGACCTCTGAACATGGCCTTTTCCATTTATTTGCATCATCTTTTAGCAGTGTTTTGTAGTTTCAGTTTACAAGTGTTTTGCCTCTTTGGTTAAATTTATTCCTAAGTATTTTATTCTTTATGATGCTATTGTAAATTGGATTTTTCCTAATTTCCTTTTTGTCATTTTCTGTATGACTTTTAACTGACCACTTTAACTTTGATAGAGTGTTATTTATTTCATTTGACCTCACACCTTCGTAGTACCTTGAGCATGTAATAGACACAAAGTATATGCTTGCTAAAGTGAAATACCTTGCAGTTTGTCTGCAAAACAATTTTTCGTTAAAGTAATTTATTTAGAAATTAACCAAGGCTATTTTTGTTCTAGGCACCTGAATACTAGTATACTTGGATTGTGTAAACGTTTATGCAGTGTGCATCTTCTTTTTAAAAAAAAGCTGGCTATGCTCTCCCTATTTCATCTACCTACCACAGAATTAAGATTGAGATTTCTCTGCAGTTCATCCTGGCAGTATTAGCTGTCCCTTTTTCCCTATTAATGCACACAACCGGGGGTACTTAATTATATTTAAATAATCACTAGTTTTGGGCTGGAAAAGAAGAAATTGTTAATGCATTTTCTTTGGTTTACAAGTGAGGCACTGGAGAGTTTTACTTTATTTGTTTGGTTACTGAGTTGGTGGCACAATTGGGAGTAGAATCTATTCCAGAACAGTTTACACTGTCACACAGTTTTCTCAGGTTTAGAATATGAAGAAATAATATTGATTGCAATTATATTAGGTGAATGAAACAAAATATATTGCTGATTCTAGATCTTTGGAAGCTAACTACTTTTATGAGCTTGAAATGCTTGAATTGACCAGTATGTTACTTTATGAACATGTATTTTTATTTTTTAATTTTTAAATTTCTCCAAACTCTTTATTTTCAAAGTCTTAAAAGAATGTTTATTTCAAAAGTTTCACATAGGGTAAGGAGGACAGATTATTATCCTAATTTTACAGATTGGGAAGAGTAACTGTGTATTTGAATTTACATAGGTAGACTTTGCAAGATTAGATTTTTTAAAACAAATTAGGACCTTTTAACTGATAAGAAAAACAAAATCTTAATTCTTTGATTTTTCCTGCCAGTTTTCTTTGCTTCTTCACTTGGGGTAGAGAAAAAGCAAACTGCAGACTATGCACTACGTGCTGCTATTTGTGTGGAATTTTAAAAGACAATGTAATACTACATACTGATAAAAGATACACATGTAGTAAGAGTATAAACATGTGTGAGAATAATAAACACTGAATTCAGCATAATTGTTTCCTCTGGAAGGGGAAGTATAGAGGGGGCACAGAGGACTTCAGCTTTATTGATAAAATTACTTAAGTTGGGTAGCGAGGACACAAATATCTGTTATTTGTGTTAGTCCATTTTCATGTTGCTGATAAAGACAATACCCCACACTGGGTAACTTATAAAGGAAAAGAGGTTTAATGGATTCACAGTTCTATATGGGTGGGGAGGGCTCACAGTCATGGTGGAAGGTGAAAGGCACGTCTTACATGGAGGCAGGCAAGAGAGAAAATGGGAACAAAGCAAAGGGGGTTTCCCCTTATAAAATCATCAGATTTTGTGAGACTTATTCACTACCATGAGAACAGTATGGGGGCAATTGCCCCCATGATTCAGTTGTCTCCCACTGGCTCCCTCCCACGACATGTGGGAATTGTGGGAGCTGCAATGTAAGATGAGATTTGGGTGGCAACACAGCCAAACCATCTCATTTCACCCATGGCTCCTCCAAAATCTCATGTCCCCATATTTCAAAACTAATCATGCCTTCCCTGCCAACCCCCATCTTAACTTAGTTCAGCATTAACTCAAAAGTCCACAGTCCAAAGTCTCATCTGAAACAAGACAAGTTCCTTCTACCTGTGATCCTGTAAAATCAAAAGCAAGTTAGTTACTTTCTAGATATGATGGGGGTACAAGCATTGGATAAATACACCCATTTCAAATGGGATAAATGAGCCAAAATGAAGGGGCTGGAGGCCCCATGCAAATCTGAAATCCAGTGGGGAAGTCAAATCTTAAAACTCCAAAATGATATCCTTTGACTCCATGTCTCACATCCAGGTTACACTAAAGCAAGAAGTGGGTTCCTTTGGTCTTGGGCAGCTGTGCCCTTGTGGCTTTGCAGCCTCCCTCTCGGCTGTTATCATGGGCTGGCATTGAGTGCGTGCGGCTTTTCCAGGTGTGTGGTGCAAGCTATCGGGGGCTCTACCATTCTGGGATCTGGAGGACAGCAGCCTTCTTCTCACAGCCCCACTAGGCAGTGCCCCAGTGGGTACTCTATGTGGAGGTCACAATGCCACATTTTCCTTTTACACTGCCCTAGCAGAAGTTCTACATGAAGGCTCTGATCCTGCAGCAAACTTCTGCCTCCATACATCCTCTGAAATCTGGGCAGAGGTTCCCAAACCTCAGTTCTTGACTTCTGTGTACCCACAGGCTCAACACCATGTGGAAGCTGCTGAGGTAAAGGGCTTGCACCCTCTGGAGCTGCAGCCTGAGCTGTACCTTGGCTCCTTTTAGCCATGACTAGAGTGGCTAGTATACAGGCCACCAAGTCCCTAGGTTACACACAGTAGGAGGGCCCACAAAACCATTTTTTCCTCCTAGGCCTCCAGGCCTGTGATGGGAGGGGCTTCTGTGAAGGTCTTCAACATGCCCTGGAGACATTTTTCCCATGGTCTTGGTGATTAACATTCTGTTCCTCATTACTTATGCAAATTTCTGCTTGAATTTCTCCTCAGAAAGTGGGTTTTTCTTTTCTATCACATTGTCAGGCTGCAAATTTTCCAACTTTTGTGATGTTTCCTTTTTAAAACTGAATGCTTTTAACAGCACCTAAGTCATATCTTTTGAATGCTTTGCTGCTTAGAAATTTTTCCCACCAGATACTCTATATCATCTCTCTCAATCAAGTACATCATCTCTCTATCAGGTACAGAGTTCCACAAATCTTTGCCAGTCTCTGCAAAAACATAGCAAGAGTTACTTTTAATACAGTTCCCAACAGGTTCCTCATATGCAACTAAGATCACCGCAGCCTAGATTTCATTGTCCATATCATTATCAGCATTTTGGTCAAAACCATTCAACAAGTCTCTAGGAAGTTCCAAACTTTCCCACATTTTTCTGTCTTCTGAGCCATCCCAACTTTTCTAGCCTCTGCCTGTTTGCAAAACTGCTTCCACATTTTCCAGTATCTGTAGCAGCACCCAATTCTTGGTACCAGTTTACTGTATCAGTCCATTTTCACGCTGCTGGTAAAGACATACATGAAACTGGGCAATTTATAAAGAAAAAGAGATTTAATGGACTCACAGTTCTATGTGGATGGGGAGGCCCCACAATCATGGCAGAAGGCAGAAGGCACATCTTATGTGGTGGCAGGCAAGAGAAAATGAGTATGAATATGTATGTTAAACATTTAAATTAAAACACTTAATATTTTTTAAATGTAAAAATTTAAATTAAAAAATTTGTTTTTAAAATTTCAATTAAAAATTTTTAAGTTGAAATCAATTTTAAGTGTTAAAAAATATTTTAATAGTCCTGAGATAAACTTTAGTTTAATGTTAAATAATAAAAAATAGGCATTGTATTCTGTGTACTTGTATGTAAATTGCCTGCACAGTTGAAAGTCTTTTCAGTTCCATTTTCTGGAATTAGAATACTGACGTTTAGTGAAATAAATAAGTTACCAGAAATCATTTAACTAGGAATTGGCAGTATAGGTATTGAAACCTATAATATGTTGCTCTCAGACTCTTAGTGAAATGTATGCCAAAGGTTAAAGGATATTGAGTGTAGGTCATTCCATATCTGAAATCCACCTTTTGTGTAAAAGAAGTAAATAAGTTTTTCTTGGTCTACTTATCGGAATTGTCATTTTTCTTACACGTGAAAAATCTAAGACAACAGTATTCTTTAGTTGTTTATAACCTCATGTGATAGATGTAAATCTTAGGTTCTCTTGCGTTGATCTCTCCATTTTATTTTTCATGAGAATTTAAAAAATATTCATAAATTTTCTGATACCCACTTCTCAAACCCTTTACAATGAGTATGTTCTTGTTGATGGTAATGTTTCTTCTTTTTTATTTGTGTGACATCTTCTGCCCTTTCTCCTGGCTGGCTGTGCTTTCCATTCAAACATTTCGAGTGTGGACTTTCCCATATTACATTCTCTCCATTTAAGTTTCCCTACTTCTATCCTGTCTTTCCTCTCTTTCTTTTTCATCTCAGATAATTCATTCCCTGTGAACATTTACTTTTTCTGTCTTCCAGAGCCTTGCCATAGTTTCTGTAAGAAGTTGGTAGGATGACAGGCTTGATGGTGATAGCCACAGTTTCCATTCTAACTGTACTTCTGTGAAATGCAAAGTTTGGACCTCTGTCTTTTATTCAGAATTAAAGGGCCCATTACTATGCATTTGATACTTCACCCAACTCTGAGTTGAAAGAAGATTACAAACTTGCCAAGTGCTGTTTCTCAATCCAGTTGTCCTCACAAAGACAGTGAATTCTGATATGGCCCGATGGTCCGTTATTAAACTAAGGCTCATTTCCTCCTGGCCTTGAATGTTGTATTCACATATTTCTGGATATACAGATATTGGACATGATTATTTTTGTCTTTATTTTCTTTGCCACCATAGTAATTTTTCTTTGTTCTTTTGTGTTTTTATCACAATTAGCATTTTCAATGCAGTATAACTCCTAGTTAATATATTTTTTTTCTTTTTAGGGGGAAGCAGGTTTTATTATTTTTTTTAATATATATATTTTTATTTCAATAGATTTTTCAGAAAAAGGTGGTGTTTGGTTACATGAACAAGTTCTGTAGTGGTGATTTCTGAATTTTTGTCACACCCATCACAATTTTTGTCACAATGTACACTGAGCAGTGTACATTGTATGTGTAGTCTTTTAATCCTTGCCACCCCACCCTTTCCCCCAGGTCCTCAAAGTCCATTATATCCTCCTTATGCCTTTGCATCCTCATAGCTTCGCTCCCTCTTGTGAATGAGAACATAAAATGTTCAGTTTTCCATTCCCGAGTGACTTCACTTAGAATAATGGTTTCTGATTCCATCCAGATTGCTGCAAATGCCTTTTTCTTTTTTACTTTTTGTGGCGGAATAGTATTCCATAATATATATGTACCACCTTGTCTTTATCTGCTGACTGATTGATGAGCATTTGGGCTGGTTCTGTATATTTGCAATTGCAAATTGTGCTGTTGTAAACGTGTGTACAAGTACCTTTTTTTGTATAATTACTTCTTTTCTTCTTGGTAGGCACCCAGGAGTGGAATTGCTGGATCAAGTGGTAGATCTACTTTTAGTTCTATAAGGAATTGCCAAACACTGCTTTCCATACATTCCCACCAAAAGTATTCTCTTTTCACCACATCCACACCAGCATCTATAATTTTTTGTTTGTTTTTTTTCATTATGGACATTCTAGCTAGGAGTAAGGTGGCATTGCATGGTGGTTTTGATTTGCATTTCCCTGATAATTAGTGATGTTGAGCACTTTTTCATATGTTTGCTGTCCATTTGCATATCTTCTTTCATGTCCTTAGCCCACTTTTGGATGGGATTGTTATTTTCTTGCCGATTTGTTTGAGTTCGTTGTAGTTTCTGGATATTAGTCCTTTGTTGTTACATAAATTATGAAGATTTTTCTCCCACCCTGTGGGTTGTCTGTTTACTCTGCTGATTAGCTTTTTAGTTTAATTAAGTCCATCTATATATGTTTGTTTTTGTTGCATTTGCTTTTGGGTTCTTGGTCATGAAGTCTTTGCCTAAGCCAATGTATAAAAGGGTTTCTCCAATGTTATTTTCTAGAATTTTTATGGTTTCAGGTTTTAGATTTAAGTCTTTCATCCATCTTGAGTTGATTTTTGTATAAGGTGAAAGATGGGGATCCAGTTTCATTCTTCTGCATGTGGATTGCCAATTGTGTCGGTACCATTTGTTGAATAGGGTGTCATTTCCCCACTTTATGTTTTTGTTTGCTTTGTCAAAGATTAGTTCACTGTAAGTATTTGGCATTATTTCTGGATTCTCTATTCTGTTCCATTGGTCTGTATGCATGTTTTTATACCATTATATTGTTTTGGTGACTATGGCCTCAGGGTAGATTGAAGTTGGGTAATGTAATGCCTCCAGATTTGTTCTTTTTGCTTAGTCTTCTTTTGGCCATGTGGGCTCTTTTTTTGGTTCCAAAATTATTTTTTTCTAGTTCTGTGAATAATGATGGTGACATTTTGATGGGAATCGCATTGAATTTATAGATTGCTTTTGGCAGTATAGTCATTTTCACAATATTGATTCTACCCATCCATGACCGTGGGATGTGTTTCCATTTGTTTGTGTTGTCTATGATTTCTTTCAGCAATGTTTGTAGTTTTCCTTCAAAAGTCCTGTAGTCTTTCCTCTCCTTGCTAACCTATATTCTCTATATTAATGGGTATTTAAATGTAGTCATCAATAGATTTTTATTAAATTTAGATAAAAACTAAAATTTTCTATTATATGGATTTATATTAGAATAGGCCTCCTATATGTTGATTTTTAAAAATCGTAAGACCCACCTTTCTTACTGCTTTTCTGTTGTTTTTCTGCTCTCTAAAACTAGCATTTTTTTCAGAGAAATATCTTTTTTTGTGCCATCCACCTCATGGTGGTTATATACCAAGTATTTCTTTTTTTTGAGATGGAGTTTCGCTCTTGTTACCTAGGCTGGAGTGCAATGGCGTGATCTCGGCTCACCACAACCTCCGCCTCCTGGGTTCAGGCAATTCTGCCTCAGCCTCCTGAGTAGCTGGGATTACAGGCACGCGCCACCGTGCCCAGCTAATTTTTTGTATTTTTAGTAGAGACGGGGTTTCACCATGTTGACCAGGGTGGTCTCGATCCCTTGACCTCGTGATTCACTCTCCTCGGCCTCCCAAAGTGCTGGGATTACAAGTGTGAGCCATCACGCCCGGCCTATACCAAGTATTTCATAATTTTAATGAGTATATATTTCACGTTGCTTAGGGTATTTGGGGGGAGCATTTTTGTTTTTGTTTTGGTGCCTCATGTACAGAGGAGATTTTTAGTCTGTTGTCCAAAAGTGAAATGTTAATAAATGATTTAAATCGGAGATTGACAAACAGTGATCTGATTTGTAAATAAAATTTTGTAGGGACACTGTGATGCCCATTTGCATACTTTTTGTGGCTTTATTCCTGTTGCAGTGGTACAGTTGAGTAGTTATGGCTGAGACCATATGGATCCTAAGCCTGAAATATTTACTGTCTGGCCCTTAAAGAACTTTGACCACCTGTGATTTATATAACTTCATGTCTTATTGTTCTCCCTCTCTTGTAAAGAATAAGACAGTAAGCCCTCTCTTTCATTATAAATTGATAATTTTTTGTGTGTTATTTGTTCTTGATGTTACCTTTAATCTTGACTGAGTCCATAATATATTGTGTGCACGGAAATGAAAATACTGATAATGTAGGATGTTTGTTTCATTGGCACACCTAGGAAGTATCAGAATAGGTAGTTATTGCTTTAGTTTTAGTGCCTTTTTCCTTAAAAAACAAAACACATATTAAGTTGTGATTCATGGTTGCTGACCAGTGACTAGGCATTGTGGAAAGGTAATGGTATGAGGCCAAAAAACCTGGATGGAAATCGCAGCTTTATACTTTGGAGCTGTGCAACATAGAATAACTTCTGAACCAATTTTTTCTGACTCTGGTATCTTTTATTTAGCGTATATTAATTGCTCACTTGAGTACTAGGAACAATGAGAATAATTTCTTTATAAGATTAATGTTTTGTGTTGTGCTATGTTAGATTATGTTATTGGATGATTTAAAACCTAGAGAACTGTTATGGTTATTAGTTTTCTATTGTTTGTTTCTGTTAATTCACAATTTGTCTTTGCTGATATGGTAACTCTCCTTTCAGTGGATTAAATTTTCATAAACTTTGTATTATAAAATTCTACTTGAAAGTGAGGTAACTTGATCGTATTAGAGAATATATGCTTTTTCAAAGAAAAAAAAAAAGAGTAGAAAAACTCATATTAAAATTCCCATTAGGGGGCACTATTATCAAGCTTAGCAGAACTGGAGACTAATTTGTTTTCTCAAACATAAACCCAAGGCTTGCTAAAAGGGAAAAATAATTTCATCTGATAAGATTCAGATACTGTTTTATACAACTGAATTCCTTAAATATGTTATAAGGTACACTGAATTAAACACAGATTCAATAACTTAATGTCTTGCTTTTCAGCAGACTAAATTGATTTAATATTTCAGGTGTTATAAGAAGCTTACTTTATTTATTCTCCATCAGAGCCAAATCCATAATTTTCATATTTGGAGTAGCAAATTTTTTATTTTGCTTACTACAAATAAAGGATGATCCTTGGCCTTCAAAATAGGTTGATTTCAAAACGAAGCATGATGACGGCCTTGTATTCCTAAAATTCAGTTAGGGGAATGAAATAATGCCTTTTCACTCAGACAGTATTCATGTGTGTACTGCACATAGCTTTTAGCTGTTTTTGATCATTTTTAGTAGGAGAAAATTGTTACTTGAAAATTACTACTTCTTGTATTAACCAGGTTTGGTGTTGGATAAGATACTAGCGTAGACCATTTACATATTTTCTCGAAGTTTTCAAAAGAAGAGCAGTGTTGTAGAATCAATGCTTTCAGAGGCTAAAATATGAATTGACAAAAATGTAATTAAAATATGATGTATTTAGAGTAATTTTTTACTACATAGGGTTATTTTTGTATGACAGTTTGGAGAGAGTAAGTTTGGTGATGTTATTTGCAGTGCTCTCTGTTTAAGTCAGTCATATTTTATGTTGGAGAAAATCTCTGCTGTACTTTTCATTGGAGAAAACCTCTGCATAGTTACTTGCTTCCTCAAATCTCACCTACCTTCTCTTCTTAGTTTTTCTGCAGCTCACACCCAGGGTAAAACTGTTGGAAACCTAGTTTGTGGTTACTGTTTCGCCTTTGTGTTGCTTTAGAGCTCAGGGAAGAGTTGAGTTTGGACAGAGAAAGCTTTCAATATTTTTTAGACAGATGGGGACGTTTTGTGGATAGACATATGTTTACTTATTATTTTGTCTTACCCCCTATCTGTATGAATAGTCAGTGATCACCGTGGTCTGTTTGACAGATTCATTTTTTAAAACTTCTGTTTCTTTTGTAGCATTTTTAAAAATGATTTTTTGTGTGTGGGAATGTTAGAAATAATATGTAGACAATTTGGGGGTATATTTTGAAATTTACTGGAGAAACAGCATATTTACCTAGTGACCTCATATCATTGTGGTCAAGTATAGAGATATGATAAAATGTTTCAAATATCCAGAAAGAAATTAGTCCACAGTAATTCACTTCAGCATTTAGCCAGCAAATTATTTGAGTGTGAAGTAAAAAAGATAGACATCAAATCCTGGTTACTGTGTCAAAGATTTTAAGTGGGAGGGACAATGTGTACATAAAAAAATTGTAAACAGAATTGATGTAAGTCTAGACTATGGAAGGTAAAAATGATGGGAACACCCAGCTATCAGCTAGTAATTCCTTTCGGGGATGACTTCAGGAGAGGTGAAATTTGATTCTGTAAATAGATGTCAGTTGCAATTTTAAGTAACTGTTAAACAAGAAAGTTGTGTCTTGTGAATGTGTTCCAGTTATTTTTATATCTGGTCCGCATAAGTGACACACACATCTGGAGAAATCAAGAACAAACTAATGCATACATATTTTTTATTTGACATCTTTATTGTTCAGAGATAATTATATTCCTTGAAAATGCTTTTAGATATTGCTGTTGCTTTAGTATCTAGCCAGAGAAATTGTTTTTGATGTTTGTTTTTATACATGGAACTTCTTCTTATAATGATGTTAGTGTCATGTTTATAGAACCTTGGGGCCCATATTGCAGTTGGTTCTATTTAAAATATTTTGTAAGATACTTAATAGATACTTGATTTTAGAAGCATTATATAAGCCAGTAACTAGAGAGAATCTGTACACTGAATTATGATAAAATTTCCCTTGGTATTCATCTTTTTGTTACTCACATAGTATTTTGAAAATGTTAAACTGTTCACATTTAATGAATTATTACTAAATAATCAGAGCAATGAACTTTATATTATTCCTCACACTACATTTTTTGGTATCACTCAGAAAAGCCTGGTTTGTGAGTTGAAACTTTAACCTAAAAACCTAAATTTACTTTATGTGTTTGTTTTTGGTTTATTAAGGTGATTAAAGCATAAGGGAAGTAAAATCTGAATAGGAAGCATCAATTCCAGTATTTCTATGGCTTTTTTGTTCTTTCAGTTTGAGTGTCTCAAGATTTTAAATACAATATTAGGAACAAAGTCTAGCTTCATTTTGAAGGCCTGTAAAATATTTTTGCATCTCACGTTTTACAATTTAGTTCTTTTTCCTTTTTTAAAAAATGAGTTGAGAAACTTGTGCATAGAAGGATATACTTTTGAAAATGTGGTCAAGGTAAAAGATTTTTCTGCTTAAAGAAATTAAAGCGCTTTACACTGTACTCTCCCTTAGTCCCCAAAGCGTAAGTGCTATGGTTTGGAAACAAGCCAAGTAAAACCTGTTCAAATTTTGTGCAGACTTAAAGTAATACTGTAAGATTCGAAAATTACAGGTGGATACAGTACTTAAATAGTATTTAAAATTCCTACGTTTCCCAAGTCTAAAAATGTAATCCTTAAATTACTGTTCCCGGTGGCTTTAATTTTAATTAAATAAAAACTGTCTTACTTTTGACCCACAACAACTTTAGGTAAAGATACTTGAATTTATTACTAAACTTTAAGGTAATAGCCATTAAAATGAGCTGTTTTAGTACTAATTAAAATGTTAAAAAGTCACAATTACAGTATATAACCAAGGATCCTTGCTATTCTTTTTTCAAGTTCAAACTTGCTTCCTATCTTGCCCAGGAGAAATGCTACTCAGTTTCATTCCCTCAATTAAATATATTACCTAACGTATTTTTTACAGATTGATAATTAATTATGATTGGATTTGATGTTTTGGTGCTAATTCTGAGTTTTCCAAACTGCCCTTCATCGTAAGAGTGCTGTCTTAGTTATGCCAGTAAAGTGTTCTATTTGCTTTATATTCATATCTCTCTAGGTGAAATTTTCATACTTTGTGGAACTTTTATCTGTTTCAAGATGGTTCTTTTATCTGTTTGAGATTATGCTTCATGGGTTACTTATTAGCAATTTTGGAATTGTGTTTTCATACTGTTAACACTTCACCACAAGTATTATTTACTGCTTTTTTCTAACCAGTAATTTTTACTCAGTACATTTTAGGTGCTTTCTGATCTAGTGGAAAACAAAGACAGTATTTATTTTGACTTTAAGTAATAATATAACAGTGTAGGTTTATAACATGCAACCCCACATCTCCCTCTTTCCTTACTCTCATATACATTTGCCCTGTAACATCTAAGCTAAGACATTATCTTTTGATACACAGACAGCCCGCTCTCTTTCCTATGTAACTAACCAGTGAGAGGGTCATCCAGTGGTCTTAGCAAAAATTTTTTTTTTCTGGTTCTATAAATCAGAAACCTTTTTTCTGGTTTGTAGAATTCGATGGGTGACTACCTTGTAGAGACATATTTCAGTGGTAGGCTACTAACCTCACAACCAGCAACTGTGGTAGAAGGAGTTTGGCAGCAGAACCCACTTTGGGGCTCCTTTGACTTGTCACATGCTGTTATCCTCAGCAGACAGTAATGACAGCAGCAGCAGCAGCAGTCCTACAGATTCCTGTTGTCCTTGAGTCACTGTGCTTCCAGGCTCATCTGCTCTCACTTTAGTGTTTCCTTTTTGCTTTCCTTTCTTTCTTGTTTTGTTGTATTCATCAAACAAATATTTGAGTGGAAACTGTGTGCTGGGCACTTTAGCTTTTGCTTACCTACATTTCTGCTTCAGATATATTGTGAAATATTTGTTATTTATAGAACTTAGCTGTGTTAAGCAGTGTATTTGACTTGAACATGAGAAGCATGGGGAGACTTTTTAGTGCATTATATTAGTCAATCAGATTTGAACGGTGGATATCATGTTAATATGCAGGTAAATGTGTCTGGAATATATTTTTGTTTAGCTGGACAATGACTTGGGATTATAAACACGTATTTACAAAACTATGTATCTCCAAGTTTGTAATTCAAGATGATTCAGAGTGTGTATTTGTTTCATAAGACACTTTTGTTCTTGAAAATTTCTAAGTTGATCCTCTGTTTTTCTTTGTCATATTAGAAGTATTTTATTTTTACTTTTGATTCATTGTCATTTGGTAGCAACTCCCAATACTTGAAATGTACTCAGTTTTTTAAAAAAGTCTATTACCAGGATTCTTGGCAATGTGGATTGTTTTTTCTTAATATTTTAATTTCTCTTCCTCCACCAACCACCAGCATCATCAGCACCATGAAAAAAGATAAAATAAAACTACAAAAAGATTCAGTATTTGAAGAGGATGAGGGCTTGTATAAAGGATGGTGATAAAATACCTTGATGTATATGAGCTATTTTCTCTGTTGATAAAATGAGGAATGGGGTGGTATAGACGTTATATGTAGTATTAAGATCATTTTAAGCTATATCTGGGTTACCTCCCTGAGACGCTGATTTTTTTTTTTTTTTTCAGAATCCAGATTTGCATTTCTGTCTAAATTGTCTCTGCATCTTCTGAGCACCCTGAAAAGGTGCTAGTATCCAATTGTGGAAGCAATGTGTGTACACATATACCATTATAGCTCTTAGTTGAGAAAATTTCTAAAATAGAATATATTTATAATATATATATAGCAAATATATATGTTTTAAAAATGTATATTAAAAATGTATATATATACACATACACATATATATCAAACTTTCAGATAGGCATAACAGGAAATCTAGACTGAGTTCTGGCTACAGTTCTGATAAAGTTCTGGCTTTACTACCAATTGGAATCTTAGATCTCTGCAGTCTTACTTTTCATATTTACAAAGAGAATCACAGGAGGAAGTTTTTTAATTCTTTTAGCGGATGGGAAACCGAGTCCCAGAGATGCCAAGTTTCAAATTAGTGGTATGTGTATAATTAGAAACCCCAGTATGTCCATCTAATATATAATCTATCACAATTTAGGGAGGTGACAGTAATTCCAGTATTTCAGAATCACAGTGAGTGATGCAGTTGTCTGCAGTTGTGACTTGTAGTCATGTTGTATTTATTTAAAAGGCTGTTTCTTGATGTTATAATTTACTATCAACACAACTGAAATCAAATGAATATTAAGTGTTGCACCAGGTTTTAGAAGGTTTCTGAAGTTTCTGTGTGTACACTAGGTATTATATTAAGTAAAAATGAAGTTCAACAGAAAATCAGCAGTGGTTGAATATATATATGGACACCAAACCCATTTTACTGCTGAAAGTCTGCACAACCTCTACTATTTTGCTACATGGAATGGAGAAACTAATTGAAAGTACAGATCAAGCTGGGTAGGGTAGGGGAAGAAAAATATGTTCTTATTAAATGTCACTGAATGCAATTACAAATAATAGTTTGAATAGATGGTTTAATTTGACTTAGGAAATCAGTGCCTGACTGATGACACAGGAAGACTTTCTAGAATACATTGCTTTGCAGATGACTTAAACAGACAATACTGATAAAGCCTGTCATGTGAATTTCCTTCTTTACTGAGTACACAGTATGGTTACGTAGTATGTTGTGCAATGCTTCCAATCTGGTGTGACTGCCATCTGGGCAAGCAGAATGAAAGAGAAGATAGCATGGAAAGGAAATGGATCAGTTAGTTGTAAGGAATCTGTGTGAACGCTGGGTGCCACTCGTGAAACACTGAGCAGTTAGTGATTCCTTTGTAACCAGTCCAAATATCTATTTGTAAAAATAGAGATGTGCACCGTGAACAACTCTTAAATTCATCTTTTCAATGTTCTGGTACCTATGGCTGAGACAGACAAGTAAATCCAGTGATAGTAACCATGATCATGCTCCCCTTTTCTTATTTTTCTCTTTTTATTTTTTGATAAAAATTTTTTTTCCTGCTTCAGTGTTTGGCACAAATGTTGTGGTAGATTTAATAATCCTAGCATTTTTACTTTGCCTAAATGGAATCTTTTTGGAAACAAATTATGTGTAACACAAGTTACTAAGAAACATTTAACCACTTAAAGGCAGTAAGAACTATAGCTTCAAAATCTTAACAAGTTGTAACCAACAAGGATCTACATGAGTGATGGAGAAGTTTTGTATGCGTAAGAGGACTGGCTAGCAGAATCTAACCTGTATTATCTTTGTCAGTGTAGGTATCTCTTACTTGAATTTCAAACGTAGAATAGTTCTTTTTGGATACATGCATGTGTTTACCTTTTTGATAAAACGTGATCCCTTACAAAATTGTGGTAACCATGAGTCACCTATTACCGCCATAGAAATCAACATAACCTTATATAAATGGCTAATAACACAAAGCCACTGTGGTTTCTGTGGTTTTACTAACCATGGTTCCATTTCTAAAACATTTAAAATAACACCTGCTCCTTTAAACAATTTTTTTTGGATAAAGAGTTGTCTTATCAGAAAGCGCAGTAATTTAAGCAGATCCATAACTGGGAGGAATTAATAACAAAGTTTTTGTTGACACCAGGAAGTAGATTAAATAGTGCAATTGTGGTAATGAATACCATATATGATAAGCCTGAGACAGCTGGGTTATATTAGGCTGCTTGATACTTTGATCACTGTATTATTTCAAGGCTTGTCTATTTAAATTGCTAAGATTTCTTGTCATCTTTGCGATTTAGACCATAATTTCTTTTATTGCAATTTTTCTTTTTTTTAAAGAAAGGCTCCGGCTAAACCAAAATTCTAAGGAGGTACAAGTTCAACAGCTAGGCAAACCTTAGAACTAGAAAACCTTTTCAACATAAAAAAATAGAAAGCTTGAAAGTACAACAGTTGATTTTTAAGTTCGTCTGACTTCGCTTTTCTTTAGTTTTTTTGCTTGGATCATGATTATCATATGGTAGTGAGTACCATAAGGATGTTTGGTATAATTCAATTAGTTTCTGTTTGATATAAATATGTGCGTTTAAAATATATATTTCATGTTTTAAGAATAAAGTACTGCTCTTAGTTTCCCTTCGGCTGCTATAAAGTGGTTTTGATGAACATCTTTGAGAATTAGGAAGGATTTTTAACTACTTTACCCATAGTGAGTGAATTATACTAATCACAGAATTTAATTTGCTTGATAAATTATCTTACTTTGCCTTTGAACTTGAAACCATTAAACTTTAGTTAGCCTAATATAGTTGAATGAAATTTATAGTCATCAATATCAATACTTTTACTAATTTTCTTCACTATAGAAATAGTCTTTCATGGGTATTTATTGGTATCTTTTTTATGTATTTAGGTAACTGTTTTGTCTTGGAAAAATACACATTTTGACTGGTAAGTGGAAGACTGTGAAGGTTTATACTTTTAAGATGTTGTCATTAGCATAGTAATAATGAAGTGGCCTTTGAAAATTTACGAGTAAATTGTTTTGTGCTTTTTATTCATGTGTCCATTATTTTTTGCTGTTTGATTTTTGAGTACTGTTAACACTGTTGTAATTTGGCTTGCAGTTTCCAAATTCCAGTGTAACTTAGACACTTAGGAATGTAGTTGTCTTTTTGTAAGCGACAATCAACAGCCTTTTTGTTTTTCCTGATAAAACAAGGGAGAAAAGTGTTTTTAAAAGGAAAACATTTGAATAATGGAAATACTGCTTACTAAGAGTTTTTAATACATTATTTTCTAAGTAGAGCTGTACTTAAAGTTTGAGAAATTCATGACTCATTTAATCAAGAAACATAAACTTATATAAGAGGCAGAGGCATAGAATCAGAAACAAGCGTGCATTATGAGCATAGAAAAATGAGATTAGTTAGATCAGAGACTTGTTCCGGGAATGGTCTGAAAGACTTTGAACTCTTGAAAATGAAGCTTAGATTTGAAGTAGTGAATCATTCTCGGTTTTCTCACAGAGGTGTGATGGTATACAACCAACATTTTGTGGCTGAAAGTGGGTAAAATAGATAATGAGGGCTTTACTGAAAGATGAACAGTAGCAATAATGAAAAGATGAACACTAGAGAGAGGTGGGAGAAATGACAACAGATTGGTTAAAAGAGTGTATTCATGTTTTGGGGGCTTGACTGAATATTATCAAATAACTTTAATATCTCATATATATAAATTAAATTCCTGTTTGCCTTCCTTTCTATCTTGAATACTTTGTAAAAAGCACTTGTTGTGTGGTAATAGTATATATTACAGAGCAGATGAGTTTAGTAAATGTAAGCTGCTGATAACCAGCAGGGGAATTCCTGTACTTAGAACAGTGTCAACTTCACTAAAATATGAAATATTTAAGGTTTTTCAATTCAGAAATTATAGAGATCTTTTTGGGTCATTTAAAAAGTACATAGATTATGCAGAATAGTCAGTGAGTCAGTGTAATACATATGCAGACTGATATTTTTAGGCATGTTTTCTGGAGAGAGGATTAATCTTTACTATCAAGCTCCAAAATACAGAACTAAGATTACTAAAAGAAAAGATACTTTTCAACACAGTATTCCATTTATAGGATGGGATTCCATGGATAATTCTTCCTTGTCTCTGGAATAACATGATGAAAAAGTGTAGGAGAGAAACATTAGACAATTAACCAAATAAAATACAGGTGCTCCTCACATTCCGATAAACCCATCACAAATCAAGAATGCATTTAATACACCTAACCTATCAAACATCGTAGCTTAGCCTATACCAGTTTAAATGTGTTCAGAATACTTACATTAGCCTATAGTTGAGCAAAATCATCTGAAACAGAGTTGGTTTTATAATAAAGTGTTGGCCAGGTGTGGTGGCTCATGCCTGTATTTCCAGCACTTTGGGAGGCTGAGTCAGGCAGATCACATGAGGTGAGGAGTTCGAGACATGGCAAACCCCTGGTAAAATTCCATCTCCTAAAAATACAAAAATTAGCCAGGTGTGTTGGCATTTGCCTGTAGACTCAGCTACTCATGAGGCTGAAGCATGGGAATCGCTTGACTCTGGTAGGCAGAGGTTGCTCCAGCCTGGGTGATGGAGTGAGACCCTGAGTCGAGAGTGGGCGGGGAGAGGAGAAGGGAGGGAGGGAGGAAGGAAGGAAGAAATAATGCATGTAATTTATTTATTGCTGTATTGAAACATGAAAAACAAAATGGTTATGTGGAGAAAGAAAGAGAGCATGAAAGAAAGAAAGAGCTATAAAAAGAAGGAAGGAAAAGAAAAGAACGAATGAACTCATGCAATTTATTGAGTGCTGTATTGAAACGTGAAAAACAGAATGGTTATGTGGGGAAAGAGAGGGTATGAAAGAAAAAGAAAGAAAAAGAGAGAAAGGAAGGATGGAAAAGAAAAGAATGAACGAATGAACTCATGCAATTTATTGAGTGCTATATTGAAACATGAAAAACGGAATGGTTATGTGGAGTGTTCAGAGTCCCTTGAACGGTGATATAGTCAACTGACACCTGAAAGGTAAGAAGGAACTAGCTGTGTGAAGAGACAGATGAGGAAAATCAAGTGCTAAAGGCCCAGAGGTGGGAATGAGGTTGACACTGTTCAGGAATTTTCAGAAGGTTAATCTCTGAATAAATCCTGCTGAATGAGAACCAAGGGGCTGTGTTCTTCAGAGCTTATCTGAGTTTAGGTTTTATTCTCTAAAGTGTAAGAGACTACTAAAAGGTCTTAAGCTATCTGTATAATCTAGTTGAATTGATGACTGTCATGGTCTTTGTAATTCTGTGACTTAATCTAGGACTTTTCTTGGTATTACATTTGACATTTGAAATATTTATGGAAACTCAGCTTGGTGATTGGATTTATTGGTGGTGGCATTTACTCCAAGAAAGTTTATCCGTGGCTGCTAGATAACCTTTAGTGTGCTCTGGAAACTTTTTTTTAAAATAAACTTTTTGTTTTGGAATAATTTTAGATTTTACTAAAACGTTGCAAAGATAGTACAGAGTTCTCCTGTATCCTTCAATCACTCTTCCCTTAATATTCCTCTTATATTATTATGATACACTAGTTTAAGAAACCAACATTGACACCTTACTGTTAACTTTATCTGGATTTTACCAGTTTTTCCAGTAATGTCCTTTTCTTTTCTAGGATCCAGCCTAGAATACCACATTGCACTTAGTTGTCATGTCTCCTTCGGCCCCTCTGGTCTGTGACTGTCTCAGTGTTTTTCTTGTTTCCTATGATCTAGGCTATTTTAAAGAGTGCTGGCTAAGTATTTTGTAAAATGTTCCTTAGTTTGTATATGTGGGATGTATTTTCATGATTAAACTGGAGTTACAGATTTTAGGGGAGAAATCACAGCGTTGAAGTGCCCCTTTCATTGCATTCTTGGGGGTGGTGGTGTAACATGATACCCACATGATGTAACTGGTGATGCCAACCTTGATCTCTTGGTGAAGTGTCTAATGTCTTTCTACAACATTTCTCCATAAACTGATTCTTGCTGATATTTTCATAATCTGAACAAACATGAGTAAATGTGTAAATATATTCTGTGCCTTAATCTATAACCTTTCACAAATATTGTATGAAAATATATGCTATAGTATCTTGGTCATAGTGTTGAGTATCTAAATTGATATGGGTGGATTAGGATCCATCTCTGACAGAATATGAATTAGATGTTGAAGAATATTCTTTGTAAGTAATAAGCACTTCAGCATCAGGAATGTTTGATAACAGCAGTTAACGTTTCTTGTGGGCAGTGCTACAAAGTATTATTGACATAGTTGGTTTCTATTGCCAGGTACCTTTTGTATGGAGAAACTCTCTAGACCTTTACATTTGGTATAATGTACCTTTGGCCACTTATAGAATACACTATCAATATGAGAGCTACACATTATTTAAATACTTTAAGAAAAAAAATGCTTCAAATAATTTGCTTTAAAATAGCTGTAAGTAGTTTGTGTTGTAGATATTTGAAATTTATTAGCTTAACCTCTTTTAAACTGTTGAAGTTAAAGTAGGAAAGGAAATAGTATAATTAGGGGGATAGTCCTTTGCTTTCCCTTTTATGCAGTTGTTCTTCAGTGTCTGAGACCAAGGGTATCTTCCTGTTTGTTGATTAACCTCACTCTTTTGTATGTGGAATAAAACAATAGGTGAAGATTTTACTTTCCATGTAAAATTGATAATTATACTAGCTCTTAGGAAGAATACAGCAGCAAGGAATTCTTCCTCTCTATCTTTTAAACTAGAGAAGGTCTATAAAAAGTAAAAGACTTAGAAGTGAGCAGTGGCAAGGCAGTACTCTTGAATGGTATCATCCTCGCCATTATTGTGTTGGTAAAGATAACATTACAGTCACAGTTGTAATTGCTAACATTTGTTGAGCACTTGTCATGTGCCAAACACTGTGTTGAAAACTTGCATGGATTGAATCCATACGTTCTTTTGAGATTTGAGTACTGTTACTGTTCCCATTTTATTTTTTATTTATTTATTTTTTTTTTGAGATGGAGTTTCGCTCTTGTTACCCAGGCTGGAGTGCAATGGCGCGATCTCGGCTCACCGCAACCTCCGCCTCCTGAGTTCAGGCAATTCTCCTGCCTCAGCCTCCTGAGTAGCTGGGATTACAGGCACGCGCCACCATGCCCAGCTAATTTTTTGTGTTTTTAGTAGAGACGGGGTTTCACCATGTTGACCAGGATGGTCTCAATCTGTTGACCTCGTGATCCACCCACCTCGGCCTCCCAAAGTGCTGGGATTACAGGCGTGAGCCACCGCACCCGGCCTACTGTTCCCATTTTACTAGTGGCTAGAGAAGTTAAGTACTTTGTCCAAGAGCCTTTGCTACAATGTATGGAATCAGGATTCAAAACCTGGATTCTTAACCACTTTATAGGATACTTTTTTGTTGATTGTTAATTGTTAGGGGTAGAATGGAGTAGAGTATCAGAATGATATGCAGAAATGATGCTATGTGGAACAGTTTTTAATCTTCTTAGTCCTTAAGTCCCCTAAGGCAGGAGTCCCCAGCCCTCAGGCCATGTTAGGAACCAGGAGCTCTGCTTCCTGTTAGATCAGCTGTGAGATTAGATTCTCATAGGAGCAGTAACATGTTGTGAACTGCGCATGTGAGGGATCTAGGTTGCATGTTCCTTATGAAAACCTAACTAATGCCTGATGATCTGAGGTGGAGTAGTTTGATTCCAAAATCAGCTGCCCCCACCCTACCTATCTTCCATGGAAAAATTGTCCTCCAAGAAACTAGTCACTGGTGCCATAAAGGTTGGGGACCGCTGCCCTAAGATGGTTTCTAAGGTTTTTAATAGGTAGTCCTTTGTTATTTGTATTTGATTTTGGAAATACTATACCACTGTTTCCTGTGCACCCTCCCCTTCCCAGTGAATCAGCTTATGATGATTAAAATCAGTTTCTCGTTGATACCATATTCTTCAGATTTATTCTGATGACTAGTTTATATTATATTATATTATCCATTGAGTCCCTACTATGCTAGACATGTCCAAGCTATGATATGAAGTAGGGGGTATGTGAAACTTGGTTACATCTGACTCTGTGGAGTCAGATGTAAATTGGGAAAATTAAAACAATAAGACAAACTTATCACAAGGCAGTACATGGTTATGGCCAAATGACTGGTTAGGAAATGATTTCAGGAGAGGTAGTCACTTCTGCACTTGGTTGTTATGATCCTTGTGGGGTTTGAGGCTTGATCTTGAGTGCAGGTAATTCCTATTTTTCTCTCCGAGTTTATTTCTTGACACTGCTTCCATTTCTTCTCCCATTGTGCCACTCATACTGAACCACTTGTTAACCACGCAAACAAAAAATGTGACTTTATCCTAGATAGCGGATTATTCTGTTCTCTCTACTCCCTTCCCCATTCCAGCTGATCAATTCCTTCCCATATTTCAGACTAAGTTTCGACATTATTCCCAGATCTCACACAACTCCTGATGCCAACCCTGGCTGGATGTCTCATAGATCATATGCTTATCTCTTGATGATTCTTAACAGATTGTAAGTATTTAAATCTTTTATTTAAAATTCTTTAGATTTACAGAACTTGCAAAGACCATTAACATGTAACCATGGTATATTTGTCAAAAGTAAGAAATTAGAACTGGTACAGTACCATTAACTAAAATGCAGAATTTTTCAGATTTCTCCAGTTTTCTTAGTCATGTTCTTTTTCTGTTGATCTAGGATCCAATCCATGATGCCATGTTGGATTTCATTGTATCTCTCTAGTCTGTTCCAGTCTGTTGCTTTTCCTAGTTTTTCTGACCATGACACTTTCAAAGAGTGCTTGTCAGCTGTTTTATACATTATCTATGAATTTGAGTTTGTCTGATGTTTTCTGATGATTATGGGGAAGAATAATCCCCGTGATTTGAGGAAGAATACAAGTGAATTGCCCCTTTCATTGCATCATCTCAACATGTCTTAATAATGATGATGTTAACCTTGGTTACTTAGTTTAGGTGGTGACTGCCATGTTTTTTCACTGAAAAGTTACTTTTAATTTTTTCCCCTACTCTATTCATTAGAATTGAGTCACTAAGTCTAGCCCATAATTAAGAGGAAGAGAATTAAATTCTGTCTCTTGGTGGGAGGAGTATCAAAGAATTTCTGGAGATATATGAAAAACTCCCTAGTAATTAATATTATGGGGACTATCAGACTATATCTTATCAATTATTATTAACTTCTGCTAGACTGGATGCTCACTGAGCTCAGGGGCTGAGGTTTATTTATTTTATCCCCAATATTTATTGTTAGAATAGTGGAATAGAATACATTCCCAATAAAATATTTGTTGAATGAATCAAACGGAGATTGTGAATTGCATACAAAGCCAAAGTAGCTAAATTTGATCCTGTAGGTAGTAAAACAATATTAACTGTTTGAATGATGATGTGAACCCCCCACCCCCACAAAAAATTACTGCATCAGTTTCTTTTGTTTCAAATTTGAAATTAAGGAATATATTCTTTCCTAAATTTAACACAGTATTTAGAAAGTAATTTTTCTTTCTGGCTTTGGAGAACTGATTAGAATAAAGTAATTTAACAATATAAATTTAGAACAGAAGTCTTACTTTATGATTAAAGATGGTTGAATGTTTTGAGTATACTCTGTATTTACAAGGGTGGAGTGACTTGGGAAAGCATATAATTTGTAAGTAAATTAGCAGTGATAGAAAAATTCTTTCCCATTTCTCAAAAAAGGTGTTTAAAAGCATCAATTTATTATGTTTACCCTAACTTTTGCATTACAAATGGACTCCCCAACCGTGCTAAATTTAACTTCCATAGCAGTTGCCAGTTTTACTTACGGATGTCTTCTGGCCTCCCATCACACTATATAAATCTTTTTCTTTTCTTTATGTTGCTTGACTTACTAGAAACAGGAACAGTAAGCTGTACTTGCATTTGATCTTTGCCTTTTTTTGCTTAGTAGTAGGTGAAAAGTAGAGAGGATTTTTCCTTAATAACTTGAAGACTTTAGGACCGAGGTGTCCAATCTTTTGGCTTTCCCAGGCCACATTGGAAGAAGAAGAATTGTCTTGGGACACACATGAATACCCTAACACTAGTGATAGCTGATGAGCTTAAAAACAAATAGAAAAAAAAATATCTCATAATGTCTTAAGAAAGTTTATGAATTTGTGTGCGGTTGCATTCAAAGCCATCCCGGGCTGCAGGTTGAACAAACTTGCTTTAGGAGATGGATTTTCATATTTTGTTTCAGCTGCTGTTGCCACCCTCCCAAGAAGGTTGAGTTTTCTCTACCTCCATTTTTCCCTAGGCAATTAGTTTAAGGAGCTCTTGCTCCAGTGCCAGACTTATAAGTGGCTACTTGACACTGTTAAAAATACTGTCTTCTATTTTATTGTTTACATTTAAAAAACAAAAAACCGAAACTTGCACCTAGGTGCAGTGGCTTACGCCTGTAATCCCAGCACTTTGGGAGGCTGAGGCTGGCGGATCACTTGAGGTCGGAAGTTCGGAGGCTGAGGCAGGGGAGTCGCTTGAACCCAGGAGGTGGAGGTTGTGGTGAGCCGAGATCACGCTGTTGCACTCCAGCCTGGGCAGCAAGAGTGAAACTGTCTCAAAACAAACAAACAAACAGACACCTTCATTGTCATTTGCCATTGTCTAAGACCCTAACCCTTAGAAGAGAATAATTAGAGTACCTATGAGTTCATTTATATGTATATTTATTTTTAAAATTTTCAGCTTCTAGATTCATGGAGCACAGGTACAGATTTGCCACATGGGTATATTGCATGATGCTGACGTTTGGGATACTCATGATCCTGTTACCCATGTCCCTGGCATAGTATCCAATGGTTTTTCAACACTTGTCCCCCTCCCTCCCTACCCCCTCTAGTAGTTCCTAGTGTCTTCTGTTTTCATGTTTATGTCCATAAGTACGCAATTTTTAGCTCCCACTTACAAGTGAGAACACACAATATTTGGTTTTCTGTCCCTATGTTAATTTGCCTTGGATAATAATGACCTTCAACAGTGTTCATTTAAATTACCTGTTTTAGAGAGATTTAAAGAAAAAGTTTGTTGAATTTATAGTCAAATATCTAAAATTTGTTTGACAAAAATTGTTGGGAAGTTGAACCCTGAAATGGATGAAAATTGAAATGAATGTCATGATGTCAGTAATTTTTTGTAATTCATAGATATAATTGGGTAGCTTAAGAATGGTGGACCTGTAACTCAGTGGGTTTAGGTGTGTACACCCAAGTAAATATGTGGATATGTGTGTATTCAATTTTTTTTTTTTTTTTTTTTTGAGAGAGGGTCTAGCTCTTTTGCTGAGGCTGGAGTGCAGTGGCATGATCTCAGCATGCTGCAACCTCTGCCTCCCAGACTGAAGCCATACTCCCACCTCAGCCTTCTGAGTAGCTGGGACTATAGGCACATGCCACTATGCCCAGGTAATTTTTGTATTTTTTATTTTTTTGTAGAGAACGGGGTTTTGCCATGTTGCCCAAGCTGGTCTCAAACTCCTGAGCTCAAGGATCTGCCTGTCTTGGCCTCACAAAGTTCTGGGATTACAGGTGTTGGGCACTGTACTTTGCCTATATATACATTTTTACAGCTCCACCTCTATTTCTTGCTCCAGTGAGCCACTGGTAGTAACAGTGATGCATGTCTCAATAGAAAAGAAAATCATCTTAAACAATGAAAGTTGGGAATTGGCAGCATTAAGGTGGAGAACGAGATTGGTAGTGGCAAGAAGTTTTGAAATAGAGGCTGTGGTGTTGGCAAGGATACTGAGAGATGAAGGTATATTAAAATTTAGTCTTTCAGCTTCAATTTCCTTATCTGTAAAATGGAGACAATTGATATCTACAGCATAACATGTATCAGTTGTGATTGTTTTGGTCAGGAGTTTGGCTTTTATACTTTTGACAGTGGGCTACCATGAAGGCTTTTTGTAAGTATCATGACAATATTCAAATCTGTTTTAAGAAAAAATATAATAGTTGAATGCAAGAATAATAGGAGAAATGTGATGTCTCCTGAGGAGAGGGGCAGTTTTCATTCATGAGTGACAATGAACTTGTCACTCATGACGTGGGCTAGGCTCATAAGTTTCTGTAAAATCATACCTTATACCCATTTTGAATGATATGTGTATGGTTTACTAGTTTGAGTAATCTGTCTTTTGAAATTTATTTATTTATTTATTTATTTTGAGACGGAGTTTTGCTCTTGTTACCCAGGCTGGAGTGTAATGGTGCAGTCTCAGCTCACCGCAACCTCCGCCTCCTGGGTTCAGGCAATTCTCCTTCCTCAGCCTCCTGAGTAGCTGGGATTACAGGCACGCGCCACCATGCCCAGCTAATTTTTTGTATTTTTAGTAGAGACGGGGTTTCACCATGTTGACCTGGATGGTCTCAATCTCTTGACCTTGTGATCCACCCGCCTCGGCCTCCCAAAGTGCTGGGATTACAGGCGTGAGCCACCGCGCCCGTCCCTTGAAATTTATTTTACATCGTATTGATCAGCTTGTTAAAGCCATGGTTAAATAAAAAAATAACTGCTGTTATAATTACTTTACCTGTGAAATCACAGCTACCTAGTGACCATGATCTGGCCCTCTGGTATAATGATCAAGACATATAGCCTGTGGAGTTAAACAGACTTGATGCATTTGAATCCAATCTGATCTTGAGCATGACAATTCTGCCTACCCCTTAGAATTGTTCTAAAGATTAATAAGGAATGCATATAATACATTAAAGCAATGCCTGCCTTTTGGTAAGCACTTAATGTGTAGTAGATATTATTTTTCACAAAAGAACTGGGTACAGTTATTAGTTCATTGTGTGCCTGGAGGTATTTGAAGTATATAGGGTATGCCCCCACCAAAGCATAATTTAACTTAATCAATTGAGGTGCTTATCAGATTTCAAGATCAATCCTGATTGAGTAGACTAATTTGCATTGCATAATTCAAAGAAATCAGGGCAAGTTGAAATTTAGAAGCTTCTTAAACAGGATATTTAATAGGAACAAATAAAAGTTTAGGCTCTGAGGGAAGAAACATAAACCATTACTTGGTGTGAGAAGGACAGGCTCAGGTAGAGGTTTCTGGTAAGGGGAGTAAACATAAATTTGTAAGATAATGTAGTGGGAATCTCCTCTTTATAGTGGCTTTAAGGAATAGTGATAGTGGCTTGAGTACAGAGTAGGTTGTGGTCACCCATAAAATTTCAATTTAATTCAAAAGCTGACTGGTGAAAGGATTGGCTCCCCTTTGTTCCCAGTCATTAAGAAGATGCAGGTAGTGGATCAGAGGAGGAAAGCAAGCAAGTTTGTCAGCAAGCTTACAAGCTCTCACCCTGACCAGCAATGGGCTTGCTGAAAGCAGCAGCAGTTCTCTAGTATCCCGTATGTTTGCAAGCAGGCATGCAGTTTTTTTCTTTTTACACTTAAAAAACCCTTAAAAATTTATTCTTTTTTGTTTTTTTTTCTGATTTCATCTTTGCCCAGTATTTCCTTTGGGGTGATCTGCCACCCCTTGGAAAAGAAAGGACAAGCATACACAGGAGAGGAGGCAGGTTTGAGAGGGAAGGGAAACAGAATTTGGTTGGACACTGAGAGTGAGATTCACCAGGAGCATCTGGGTAGTGATGGAGGCCTCTCAGGAGAGAGGTCCCAGCTAGAGAGGGAAGCCAGGGCTGTCCACAGTGAGACTACTCTTACCTCTGTGCCCTGATTGTATTAACATGTAATATGGAGAGGGAGGCAAGCCAGGGCTGTCCACAGTGAGACTACTCTTACCTCTGTGTCCTGATTGTATTAACATGTAAAATGGAGAGGGTTGGTGTCCTAGCTTTTTTTTTTTTTTTTTTGCCTACACGTTCTACCTTAATTGTTGGTTTTGTGTTGTTTTCTTTTACAAAACTTTTGTCACCTGTGCTTTTGAGTTGTGTGTGTGTGTGTGTGTGTGTGTTTTCGCGCACACGTGCACAGGGCTATTCTGCCTCATATGTTTTTTAGTCAAACTTATACTTTATCATTTGCTCTTACAGATTATTTAGATTTTATTTCTCAAGAAGACTAAGCAAGATAAAGGGATTACATAAATGAGTACATAGTAGAGATTCAATTATCATGCTAACAACAGCAACCTCCCACCCCCATTTTGTAAGTATTCTGAATTCTTAGTCATGAACTCTGTATTTTAGGCAGAAATAAATTATTTCAAAAACAGTATGTTTAGTGCATTGGAATCTGATTATTGATGCAGTCATGAAGTATGCTTATCTTCATGACTGCATCAAACCTCAATCTTTATTCCTAATTCTTAGTTGTATTATAGAGCTAGCAAACTTTAAAGTCTCAGGAAAGAACCCTTCCTAAGTATTTTATAGGGGAACGTTGTAAGTATTCTCTTTTAACATATGTTCAGTTTAATCAGGTATCTATATCTGTGTATACTTATGGTCTCCTATTTTATTCAGTGGGCTATTACAAGTTACTGTCATTATTTAATGTTTAGTTTATCTCCAGTTTGATCAGTGGAATCCCATTCAAGGTAGCTTGTGCCCTTTTGCAATGTTTCCATCAATTATTCGTGCATTCCTCACTCTTTGGTATAATGTAATGTTCCAAGCTCATTTTGTACCTTCCCTGTCACATCTCTGGATTCAGTCATTTCTCAAAGGAGCCCTAGATCCTCAAAGAGAAGGATGGTATTTAGATGCCAAGAACACCCAGAGTGTGCTCATTGTTCTTGGGATATTACTACTTGAAGGCCTTTGAGCTGACTGAGCATGTATTTGAATACACAAATAACACACAGATAAAAGCATTTATATCTGTACTTCTATATTTATTTATATTGAAAACCATGAGTTCACACTGATAGCTCCAACTCCAGTTCATTTCAACAGAGTTTATTCAACTTTTCTCCCCTTTTATATTTGTAATTCCCTTCTTTGACAGTGAAAACACTTGTTCATATTATTATTAATACATTTACTTATTTGGTTAATTTCCTTTTATGTCACTAATTTATTTCTGCTATGAAGCCTTTTCCTGTTTAGATGCCCTCCTCACCTTGCTCAGTCTCTGACTCTACGTACCATCCCACTTGGGCTCCAAAGTCCCACGCCAGGCTACCGATGCATGGATTGCCCTGCCTTCTTTACTCTGCTCAGAAGCTGACTCCTTATGTGATTCCTCCTCCTATCCCCAACACCTTCCTCACTTCACTGAATATCTGAATCCCCGTGACAACCACCGTCTTGTGAGGAGTCCTTTCTTACATGGTCTAGACGCTCTAAAATGGACAGACCTCCCACTCTGATACCCTGCTTACCTGCTTAGAGGCTGTGACACTGCTCTAAACCATTGCATTTTCTTCTCCCCCTAAGCTATAGACCTTTTCTTCGGAAAAAATGTAACAGTGTGCCAAGTTATGCATAAGAATTCGCAAGCAGTGGGCGTGGTGGCTCTGCAATCCCAGCACTTTGGGAGGCCAAGGTGGGTGGGTCACTTGAGACCAGGAGTTCCAGGAGTTTGAGACTAGCTTGGCCAACATGGTGAAACCCCATCTCTACCAAAAATTACAAAAATTAGCTGGGCGTGGTGGTATATGTCTGTAATCCCAGCTACTTGGGATTGCTTTGTTTTGCTTTCTTTTTAAATACAGTGGGCATGACCATGGGATAAAGAGAGGAAGTATGGAGATACATTTTTGTTTTGTTATTCTCTGTTACTATGTTGGAATAAAGCTATACAAGTCAGTTTTAGCTCATTCTTCCTTCTTTGAGGGATGACAATATCTGCCTTGATAGTATATATCTCTGTCTCTCCTGAATATAATTTAGTTTTAAGAAAACTCCTTTTGGTAGCAGATACAGATCTTTTCAAAAATAATTGACACGTAGGTCAAACATTTCAATGTATACCACAGAAAAACCTTGAAAGAGTTAAAGGAAAATGTGAATGAATGATTAGGTATACCCTTTCTATGTATGACACAGAACCCAGAAGGCACAAAATAAATGGTCCATACTTAAAAGAAGTAAAAATAAAAACACATCTGTATGGCAAAGTGAAAGAAAATATTTCCAGTTCAGCACTGACAAGAGGCTAAATTTTTAATGTATAAGTCTATTTTTTTTTTTTTAATGAATCAAGTAGAGAAGGGAAAAAAACACACAGACCAGTGGCAACAACGGGCCAAAGGTGGTTTAGACAGGTCCCAGGAAAAGATACAAATGGCACTTACATATGCAAAATGATGCCCAACCTAACTCATAATGAAATAAGTGCAATTTTAAATTATAATAAAATGTGACATTTCACACTTCAGATTTGCAGAGATTAAAAGTTTTATGGTACGGTGAGTTTGACAGACACTGGAGGGAAACAGACACTCGTACTGCTGATGAGTTTAAATTGTTACACACTGTATGAAGAGAAGTTTGGCAATTAAAAAAAAAAGTTTGCTCATTATTCTTGACCTTGGAGTTTCTCTAAAAGGAATTTGGCTTACTCATATTCGTATTCATATGTAAAGTGATACACATACGAGAGTATTATAAGAATGTTTACTAACTAAAGATTGAAAAAATCTTAATGCCCTCCAGTAGGAGAAGGATTGGAATATGATACATCTGGCCAGGTGTGGCAGCTCATGCCTGTAATCCTAGCACTTTGGGAGACTAAGGCAGAAGGATCCCTTAAGGCCAGAAGTTTGAGGCCAGCCTGGGAAACATAGGGTGACCCTGACTCTATACAAAATAGATTATCACTTGTGGAGAACTCCCGTTATCCCAGCTATTTGGGAGACTGAGGCAGAAGGATCCTTTAAGGATTGGAGCTGCAGTGAGCTGTGGTCCTGTCACCGCACTCCAGCCTTGGAGACAGAGCCAGACCCTGTCTCTTCAAAGAAATATATATAAACTGGAAAGAGTGGTTACCTCTGTATGACAGAGATATCAACGAGAGGGAGACCTACTTTTCAGTCTGTACTGGATTTTGAAACGTAGGTTTCCATTTAAACTGCCACGTAGACTGTTGACATTAACAGGTTTATCTTTCTTACTTGCAGCATGGTGTCAGAATGTATAAGCATTTGGTGAATTAGCCTAGCCTGCTGCCCAGTTCAACATTCAGCATCTACTTATCAATGCAGCAGTGTGTTTCTCTATTTGTTATCATGTAGGTGGTGCCATTTTAAAAGTGATTAAAACTTTATTTCTTGAAAAAATGGCCTGAGTAGCACTCCTCACTCTTAGGAAGCCTGTTCTGTTGAGCTTTTATTTACAATAAATGAACAAGCATTTACTAAAACTTTTGATGTCAAATGATACTAAGTTATAAAATTAAGAATGTAGTCTCCTAAAAATTGAGCGTTCTTTATGTTTCAGTTATACTTTAGGTCTAGTTGGTTGTTTAACATAACCAAATTTAGTACTCTGACTTCCGAACATATTCCTGCCTTATTGTCACTGAAGGCGCAAAACTTAGCGTTCAGGAAGGATAACTTTTTCATTTAATCGTGTGCTTTTCAGGATTTCAACTTTTAACATGTAAAGATTTGGGTTATAAGAAATCTTCTTTACAAAGTAAGTTACTTCGGGAAATATAAATTAGTTCCATTTTATTCCCAAGTAGAAAGACGTAAGCAGAAAGTCTGGTATTGCTACGAAGATAAAATTAATTTATATTGATACACAGATAAAATTAATTTAAGCTTTGTGCCAGTTAGAACAACTTGGGGCTTATTAAGAAAATAGCTTCTCCAGCAGATCGTGAAAGCCAGCTGAAGGCCTGTTGTTTTCTTAGCGTCTCAAATTTGATATTAAACTACTATTTTAATATTTTACTTTGGAGAATAAACTCATTGAACATTATGAACAGTCTTTTCAAATAAATGTCTGAGTGCCACAGTATAAGGTGAAAATATAATGTGAGTAGAAGGAAAGGGGTTTGTTTTTTGTAGGACAGATTGTATTTTTTTCTGAATGTTCATTGTGCTGTGAAATCCTGTCTTAAGTAAGTCTCAGTCATTTATCATACGAAAGCGTTCTCTAAATATTTTGCCCAAGTTCCAGTTAGGTTAGATTTTAAAACAATATTTACCTTTATTCAAAGTTAATAAGCTAGGTGGTCTTTTCTCTAAATTAGAAGATTTAATTGGTCTTTATCATATTGATCTTTTTTTTTTTTTTGTATAATCAAGGTCCTGGAAAAATATGTAGCTTGTATTTTTATAAATCTAAAACCTTTTAAATGTGCTGAGAATTTGCTATTGAGAGGTATCTTGGGAAGGTCTTTATAAAGTGAGTGGTAATGGTTCTTTTCTTTCAGTTTTTTCTAGGTTATTTCATATTATTGAAATTGTGGAATTACTGGACTTAGGGAGCCTTTCAGAGTGGCCTGTAGAGTTGCATGTGTATCTGTTTATGCTTATCCCTGTAGTCTGTTAGATTTAGTTCAGTCCAATAAGTAAAAGAAGGTAGTGCCAGAGGGGGATCCTAGGAATTATTTCTTAGGAGATTGGTAACAACAATGTGAAACGGTGAGCATTTGGGAAGAGGGAAGTTTGTATTAGTGTTTGCACTAGCTCTCAGAAAACCTCTGTTTCAGGAGGAATAACATAAAAGGTAATTGTGTCTAACCAACAAAACTATAACATTCAAAATAGAAACTTTAAATGTTGTACCTCCCACCCCCTCCTTTTTTTTGAAGATGGAGTCTCACTCTGTTGCCCAGGCTGGAGTACAGTGGTGTGATCTCTGCTTGCTGCGTTCTCCTGCTCTCGGGTTCAAGCTGTTCTCCTGCCTTACCCTCCTAAGTAGTGGGGATTACAAGTGTGCACCACCATACTCAGCTAATTTTTGTATTTTTAGTAGCGACGGAGTTTCAATATATTGTCCAGGCTGGTCTCGAATTCCTGGGCTTGAGTGATCCTCCTGCCTTGGCTTCCTAAAGTGCTAGGATTGCAGGTGTGAACGACTGCGCCTGGCCTAAAAGGGCATTTCCTTTATAGGCTTTTTTTTTTTTCTATTAAAATAGAGCTTTCTGTTGGTGGTATTTCCACACAAAATTTAAATGACTGAAGGACATAATATGTCAGGCAAGAAATGCAAGTAGATTATGTAGTACATGTTAACTGACCAAAGGAAATAACACTTGAGATTCCATATATTTGGGATGTCTTGGGGCTTTTTAGATAGAATCATATGCAGCACCTCCCCTCCACCTCCCACCAGGTTTGTAGGAGCTTGGGGAGAGTCAAAACCAAAAGGTGGCATTTGGTCTTGAACTGCAGTCAGCTGTTAGTACTGCTGGCAGCATTTCTTTCAAAGTGTGTTATATGTGTGTTTCTCATGGAGGCAGTCTACAAATGGATTGTTATTTATGAATGGTAAATGAAAGTTGTTCTTACCTTTCCTAAGTAGTTTAACCAATGTTTGCTCTCATCGGGAGTTGACATCAAACTTAGGTATGTAGTAAACTGTGTTTGAAGTAGGGCTGTAAAAATGCCCCTTTGATCTAAGAATACCGAGGAGCAACAAAGTTTACTGGATAGTAAGCATTAGGGTTGAATGTACTGCTGGAGACACAACAGTATCACTGATTTTAGTGAAATTAGTATGGACTTAGCCATGATACAGGTTCTGTTTGCTTATCAGAGCCTTTAATGTGTTGGGAATAGTGGGTTCCTGATTAATTTGCTTAATTTAACACACAGAGAGAAAGCATTTTCTACCTGTTTTTACTTTTTATTTAAAATGAGTTCAGAGAGCAGAAATAATCTTTGAATAATCACTGTGTCTGATTATAGCAGGCATTTTTTTCTTCCACATTCTGATAATTATAAGAAAAATAGGTTATAATTAGATCCTAATGTAAATCACACCTGGAAATGGCAGTTAGGATCAAAGTAATGTCGTACTAGTCTACCAGGATTAATGAATTCTGTGCTCCTTTCCTAGTCTTAAACATCTGCTGTTGCAGCCTTTTCAGGAAGTGCCTAAGCTCAGTTAGAATTTCTTTTCAAACTTTTTTGTTTTGTTTTGTTTATAGATAAGGTCTCACTATGTTGTCCAGGCTGGTCATGAATTCCTGGGCTCAAGCAATCCTCCCTCCTCAGCCTCCCAAAGTGCTGGGATTACAGGCATGAGCCTCTCTGTCCAGCCCATTCTTTTCAAACTTTATTTTTTTTTCTAGTCTGTTTCCAATAACCATTATTATTGGTGGGCTTGAGGGATAAAAGAAGAGAGAAGCTGTTTTTCTTTTGAATTGTATTAGCCTTTCAATCTGATAGTTTTATATTGCTGTATTTTTAGTAATAGAACATATAACTCTAGTAGTTTCTGTTACATGGCCTATCAGAGGTTTGTCATCTCTAAGATCTGTATCAGCTCTTTGCTTTCGCTTAAAACAAAATAGGAGAATAGTAGGAAACAGAGAGAGAATAAATGGAGAGCCAGTTTGGAGAAGGACCTGAGGCTTGGTATCCTCCGAAAAAACAGATATGACTGACTTTTAGTAATAATTCTGAATATAGAAATTATTTTAAACATATTCAACTGATAGGGATTATTATAGTAATGAATATGTTATTACATAAGGGAGGGGTAGATATGGTATTATCAAGCCACCAGCTGTCAAACCACTTACACAATCTTTTGGATTGTGTTCACATTATATATAGTTTTCCTGTTGTAGTATTCATTTTACACATACTGGTTAACTAAAATCCAAGAAATCTGACCTTTCAGTATGATGCAACCTCTGACTACATTTGAGTTTTTATTAAATATAAACATGGTTTCCAGAGTTCTTGATGATTTTGGAATAGTAATGCATTGGTTTTAGTACTTTCATAAATGAACTTATATACAGCCCATATCACTGAGCCCTTTTATATTACACGTATTTTCTTTGGCGTTAGTTGTTCTTGGTTCTTAAGAATAGTCAATCGTAATTAGTTGTTAGATGAAGGAATGAAACCTGTTTATATATTCAGCTCATAGGCATGTTTATTTACTTAATTCAGAAATCTGTAGGTATTAAAAATATAATTTGAATTTTTCTACTATTTGCGTTATTATTTCTAAACAGATGAGGCTAAAACATTACCCTCACTTGTATTGAAATATTTTACACATTATTTTATTTGACAGTTTTGTTGAGGTGTAATTCTTATACTCTATAGTTCACCCATTTAAAATGTACAATTCTTTTTGTTGTTGTTGTTGTTGTTGAGACGGAGTTTCACTCTTGTACCCAGGCTGGAGCGCAGTGACGCGATCTCGGCTCACCGCAAGCTCCGCCTCCTGGGTTCAGGCAATTCTCCTGCCGCAGCCTCCTGAGTAGCTGGGATTACAGGCATGCTCCACCATACCCAGCTAATTTTTTGTATTTTGAGTAGAGACGGGGTTTCACCATGTTGACCAGGATAGTCTCGATCTCTTGACCTCGTGATCCACCGCCTCGGCCTCCCAAAGTGCTGGGATTACAGGCTTGAGCCACAGTGCCCGGCCTTAAAATGTACAATTCTGTAATTTTTAGTATATTCATGGATAAGTACAGCCATCACTAGAGTTGATTTGAGAGCATTTTCAGAACTTTATAAAGAAACGCTGTTACTCTTTAGCTTTCACCTTCTTGTGCCCTACCTCCCACTTCCCAGTCCTAGCCCTAAGAAACCGTTAATCTGTACTCTGTTGCTATAGATTTCTCTGCTTTGTACATTTCATATGAGTGGAATTATATAATATGTGGTCTTTTGTGATAGTCTTCTTTTTAAAAAAAATTTTTTTGAAAAGAGTCTCTGTTACCCAGGTTGGAGTGCAATGGTACGATCTTGGCTCATTGCAACCTCTGCCTTTGGGTTTAAGTGATTCTTCTGCCTCAGCTTCCCAAGTAACTGGGATTATGGGCACCTGCCACCACATCTAGCTCGTTTTTTTTTTTTTTTTTTTGTATTTATAGTAGAGACAGGATTTTGCTGTATTGGCCAGGCTGGTCTTAAACTCCTGACCTCAAGTGATCCACCTGCCTGGGCCTCTCACAGTGCTGGGATTATAGGCTTTGAGCCATTGTGCCCAGCCATGATTGACTTCTTTTATTTAGCATAATATTTCAGTATTCATCTCTGTTATAGCATGTATCAGTACTTTATTGTCTTTTTAATACTTATCTTTATCTTTATTTAATACTTATCTTTGTTACACAAAATGGTGAATTTTGTATAACAGAAGTTTTCATTTTAACAATTTTTGAATATTTAATCAAGTGGCATTAATTATATTCACAGTGATGTGCAACCATCACCACTATTTTCAAAACTTCCTCATCTCAAACTTAGACTGTACTTAGTAAGCAATAACTTCATTTTCCCTTCCTTCCCGGTCTCTGGTATCCTCAGATCTACTTTCTATCTTTATGAGTTTGAATTTATCCTTTCTAGATAATTCATGTAAATGGCATCATACAATATTTTTCCTTTTGTCTCTGACTTATTTCACTAAAGTAATTTTTTCAAGGTCCATTCATAATGCAGCTTATATTAGAACTTCATTCCTTGTTATCACTGAGTAGTAGTCCATTAATGTATGTAAGTAATACATTTTTGTTATTCATCTGAGCATTTCTTTATTATGAGTAATGCTGCTATAAATCTTTGCATACAAAATTGTGTGGACATTGCTTTTGTTTCTCTTGGGTATATTCCTAGGAGGGAATTGCTGCTGGGTCATATGGTAACCCGACATGTACTACCTTGCAAAACCACAAGGCTGTTTTCCTAAGCAATTGCATCATTTGCACGTTTTTATTATTTTCAAAATGAAGATACTACCCATTAGTTTTGAGATTTTTGTGCCATTTAAAAATATTACTTTCCATATTCCATTTAAAAACTTTGTGTTGCAAAAGATACTTATAAGAAAGGTACATCAAACAGATGTACAACTTAATAATCATGAAGCAAATATCTGTCTACATAACCATTACTTTGGTCAAGAAATAGAACATGGGTTGCACCACGGATTCCCCCTGAGTGTTCCTGTTGATCCCCCTTATTTTTAAGTAGCCAGTATACTGACTTTTATGAAACTCAGTTTTCTATAGTTCTTCCAGCTGTGTTTACATGAATTATGAATTTAATTTTGTTGGTTTTTAAACATTATAAATGTAATGACAGTGTATCTTTTATGTCTTGCTTCTTTTACTCAGCATTGTTTGTGAGGTTCATTCTCTGTAGTTCATTCATTTTTCATTGCTATATTCTTGGTTGTGAATATATCACATTTTATTTTTTCATTCTACTGTCAATGAGGATTTTGGTTGTTCCCACTTTTTATGTGAAATTTTCAGATTTTTAAAAGCCCTATATATGTCAGAACATTTATACGCTGAAACTGTCCTATAAAGCTAGCCGTTTTATGACCCTTACCTCAGGTTCGAATACCAGCGAGATAAGACATCATTCTGTGTTTCAGGCATACTGCATGTTCTGTAAAAGGTATTTTACTACCATCTAGCTTGTGGTAGGTTTGTCAGTAGTGGCTTGTTGCAAAATTTTTGGAATGTTTCCCTTAGAATTCAGGTATGTTTCTTCACTGTTCCCCAATAATGTGAGTAAAAGTGAAGGAAATTGTGAGTTAAATTGAACTGTTCAATATGATATTTATCTTTATATTGTTTCATTGCATTGTTTGTTGTTTTGAACTTAAGGTGTGGTCAGAATATTTAGAAGGTCTGGACCTTCTAAAGTATTTTTTACAAGTGTTCTTTGCTTGTATCATAAGTATATGTATGCTGACAGTAGTCAGAACTGATTCATTCTAGATGGGCATTTTGGACATTTCGGGTCTCTTATTTAAATGAGTGATTGCTTTCATGATGGTGTTTCTAAGTGTCTTTAAGAGGAATCTTGGAGTACACAAATAACTTAGCAGCCCTCATTGTTAGAGGGTGTTTTTTCCTTTGAATTTAGATGGTTTACCATAGGTTGGAAAATTATTTCAGAAATGAAAACAGCATGGGAAAAATATTTTGGAAATGATGCAGTTTTAAAATTCTATAAAATCCATTAAACAAATGTTTCCTGACCCTTCATAAGGTATGGACAAATAGAGAAATCAGTTTTTTTGAATTCCTACTTTTGTCTTTATGTGATATAGTAATGAAACAATGTAATTATAAATTGTGGCATTTATTTAAACATTTGGAGATTACACTGTTGATTTGTGAATTTAGTGCTATCAATTTGTGATTTGCTTTTCTTTTGCAGGAGCTCAAATGTTTCAGCAAGTAAGATGGAGATTTTGAGTCATTTTTGTGAATTTGCAAACTTTGTTGATTCTTACTAATTTAAATACTTTTGGAATATTCGTTAATACTGTATCTGACCTAAAATGCCGTCTGGAATTTTGATGTGTTCTTGTTGGTGCACTTACTTTTCCATGAGCTCCTTTTAAAGGTAACACATACGGTGGTTCTTGCTTATGTTCCAGTTTTCATGTTAACTCTCTATTCACTTTATTCACATTACCTAACTTCAGGCTTTCATTATCATCTTGTGCCTGAATTATGTAGTAGCTTCTTAATAGGTTTCCTCATTCACGTCTTTTCCTTTTGAGTCCATCCCCCACTCCTAAGTAATGTCTTACAACAGAAGTTTGAGTGTTACTCTCTGACTAAACCCTTTTCTGACACTATCTTGCCAGTTCATTAAAGTCTTAAGTTTCCCTGGCCTGTGGCCCTTTGAGATATGGCTCAGGCCTAGTTTATTTTTTGTTCTTTCTCCTGTATATAATATAAGATTGTTTGAAGATTACCCCAAAAATTTATCTACATTTTTATTCCTTTGCCCAATGGTTTCCTTTGGCTGAAATACTGCTCCCCCCCCCCCCTTTTTTTTTGCCTGGCAAACTCTTGCCCACCCTTCAAAACCTAGCACAGGTAAAATTTCCTCTACAAAGCCTTTTCTAATTCCTCTGTCCCCATAGTTGTCCCCTTTGCATTAATTCTGTACCCTACAATCTGTTGATCACCTGGTATTGTTTATGTGGCCTTTTTTTTTTTTTTTTATAAACATACTCCGAACAGCTTGGAGGCAAGCAATGTGTCTTAATTTAGCTGGCTATGTCAGCTTTTACCATAGAGTCTAGAAATAGAGCTAAGTGCTCAGGAAATGTTGGCAGAAATCAAGAACTGGAGTTGGGACTGACTCTGTAATGACCGATTTTTCTTTTCACAACCTTTTATTTTATATTTATATTTATTTATTTGTTTGTTTGTTTGTTTGTTTGAGACGGAGTCTCACTCTGTCGCCCAGACTGGAGTACAGTGGCACAATCTGGCTCACTGCAACCTCCACCTCCTGAGTTAAAGTGATTCTCCTGCCTCAGCTTCCCAAGTAGCTGAGATTACAGGCGCATGCCACCATGTCTGGCTAATTTTTTGTATTTTTAGTAGAGACGGGGTTTCATCATATTAGCCAGGATGGTTTAGATCTCCTGACCTCAGTGATCTGCCCGCCTCCCAAAGTGCTGGGATTTATAGGCGTGAGCCACTGCGCCCTGCCCACAACCTTTTTATTTTTATTGTAATATGGATGACTGGATCACATTTGGTCTCCAGGGTATGTGGATTGTGTTATCCTTTCTGGTAAGTAGGTAGTCAGGGTGTCCAGAGACAGACAAAATTCATTCCATGGTGCTTATCATTGAGTTGAGATGCTTTTATATTTTAACTTTTTTTCTCTTTTCCCCTGTGGTATTTCAGGAGCTTTTATATTTTAAGTAATAATATTTTAATTGATAATATGGAGCCCCAAATAAGCTTCATGAGTAATATTTGTAAACTGTTCTAGAAGGCTTTTGTGATTAGTTTAGTCCAGTAGGGAAGAGGTAGAAGTGTTCTTTCTCTTCATTGATGACTTCCTATGTTTAGTAATAGGATTAGTTTGTAATTGTATTCTCTTTTCTGCTGTCAGTAAAGTTTATTGTATGAAAATACTGGGTAAAATCCAGTGTCTTTTTCATGGGTACTAATGGAAGTAGCTGATAGTGTGAGGTGATGGAAACATTTTATTTCTAAACAGTTTTCAGTTTGCGGTTGATCTCTGTTACTTTAGGAGACTGATCCTTCACAGCTGTCAGAAAATCCAAGTGAGTTCTTCTCCTGCTGTGCAGATCTTTCCTTGTTTGGGAACCTTATGACACATTGGGGGCTTTAAAAAATGACACAAATGTAAGGCAGTTTATACTGAAGTAACGATAGAATTTTGTTGTTGCTGTTTATGGCAGAAAATTGAAAGTTAAAAACAAATAAAGGAGCAAGGCTGCTAAGCATCGTGTGCCTTTTTGAGTTAATAATGCCATCTCTTCTCGTCATCTGGACTTGCTCAGGTTTTCTTGCCTATTTCTTCTCCAAATTCTTTTATTGGTGGGTTGAAAAATAAAAGCACAATAGATTGATGAATCACAGACAAAGAAACAGCATACATCCTGTCTTGATGAATGCCTAGGTTAATATATTTGGGGAAGGGATATAATTAATATTCTTATGGGGGAAGTAGTGTATTGAACGGCTACACTTTGTATAATAAACTTTGGTTTTGAACCAAAGTGTATACTTATTATGGAACTATTTTTCCAAATACTGTGTGAGTCCCAGTTGCTAGCACATTGCTGAGAAAAAAGAAAGTATTCTGTGGCTGAAGAACAGCCTTCTTCTACCTTTTGTTTAGTTCTTATGCTTTTACTGACCAATTAACACAGAGATTGTAGCTCTCACATTGGACACTAACCTTAGTAGCAGACGTAATCCTGAGGCATGTTACATGTTTCACCAGATGTTCTGTTTCTCTGTAGGTATCCTCCTGGTTGATTTCTTATATCAAACATCATAAGAAATCAGAATTTGAAGTTTATCCTAAACAGATAAGAGAGGGAAAACACACAGTCCTTTATAACCTAAAGACTGAGTGATTTGCCTAATATCAAATAAGTTGTGCTACAGCTACATTTTGTGAATTTTTTTTTGGTTCACATTGCGTCTATACTCTTTATGAAAACATTTGGGAAAAATACATTTAAAGAAGTATCCCTTACAAATAAATAGTAAATTAGTATTCTTTCTTGACTGTACAGCAAATATTTATGATTTACATACTCCTTCCAAAAAAGCATTTGAAGCAGATACGAGTTTCTTGTTAATATGTCAATTTAAAACATTTTATAATTGAACAAATTGTGGATATTCCTAATGATAACATCTGCAGGATGTTGATTTATAAACACTGTAAAATGCTTTGTTGTTTTCATGCTATGCATGTTTCCTGTAGTGTATGTGTACAGTTCAAAAGAATTATTTTCTTATCTATTTCCTTCAATCTTTGAATTTTAGCACTGGTCATAATTCTGAGTCTGGAACAGATTTCATGATGTACCAGATTTCTGTATTTTTCCTTCTCATCAGTAATTGTCTAGCAGCAGTTTTATGTAACATTAAGGACTATTGCTTAAAAGAAAAAACAGTAGTAGCTAAGGAGAAATGCATCATTTTGTTTCTTTGGAATAATAGGAATAATAGAATCACTGCAAGGTAATTTTAAAGTTCATATTAATTGAAGAAAGGGAAGAATCATGGTGTCTTTTGGAAATTGCTTTAAAACTGTGTTCATTCTAGGTCTTCACTTTAGGAGGGATCCATAAAGAACGGTTTTACAGCGGATATATTTTAGAAGGTTCACTCTCTGTTTTTTCTACTTTCAATCAAATACTTTTGAAAAAGCCCTCAAGTCTGTAGGACTTCCATCTGGGGAGAACTTGATCCTTTCCGCCCAGTTTCATCTTGGCCTTTTCCAGTGGTTGTATAAGAGCATCTCTTTGAGATTAAAACATAGAACAAAGACAGGTTCCTTTTATTAATAGTCAAATGAAAAGCTATAGATTTTTGACTAGTTCTTTTTGCAGAAATGGAATTATTAGTGACACGTCTTATTTCTCTTTTTCTAAACTCTGTATTTTAAAGTTGTACTACTTGAGGGGACAGTGCTTAGACTTTCCTTACCTGTAAAATAAAATGGGGCAGAAACAGTAATCTTATTGTTGAACTGTTGGGCAGATTAACATAAATACATGCAAAGTGGCTACTGCATACTAAACTATGAATAAATATGGGTTACTATTAATCATTCCTGTGGCTTTAGAAAAAATAAGGACAGCTGGAATTAGAATTCAACATATGTAACCTGCCTGGATTATATAAATCACCAAGTACTAATATGACCTTTAGCATTTATAAAACAGCATCTTCATAACAAGAGATTGTGTTTTGCTTTACCTAACTTTGGTATTAGTTTCTTAGTCTTTTTTGTGAATGTTGATATCAACCATTTCTTATTACAACATTTATGGCTTAAATAAAAAATTTTAATTTATGTCATCCATCCCCTTGCACACATACCATCACCAAATTGAGAAAGTTAAAGTTGTTAAGGGCTGAATGTTTAACATTTTCCTGAAATTCTTATGTCTAATTTCTAACCCTCAATGTGATGATAGCTGGAGGTAGGCCTTTGGGGAGGTAATTAGGGTTAGATGATGTAATGAGAGTGGGAATTTGTGTCCGTAACAAGAGGCACAAGAGAGCTTGACTCTTCCTTCTGTCATCTGAGGACACAGTGAGAAAATGGCCATCTGCAAGACAGGAAGGGTCTCTCACAAGGAACACAATCAGCTGGCACTTTGATCTTAGACTTCCCAGCCTCTAGAAATTGTAAGACAGCACAATTCTGTTATTTAAGCCACCTCTTCTATGTTGTTTTGTAATGGTAGCCAGAGCAGAGCAGTACACAAGTGAAGTTGAAAATTGGAGTAAATATGTTTGAAGCAGACTGATCTCTATACTAAGGAGATAAATTCATTATGTAGAACATGAAACAATGAAAAGGCATTCTTTTTAATATGTGGGGCATGGATGTATCTGCTTTTATTCCTGATAGAAGAGCAGAGGTCTATTGAATTTTTGTTTTATGACACCATCTGTAAAATGTTATTGTTTAGTAGGTGGTAGGTACTCTGAGATGTTTTGACCTTTAACATTCATGGAAATTTAATTGATCTTCTCTGGACAGGCACTTAATGTACTAGTCATAATTCAGTGTCAGATGATTATCATCTAAGCATAGTTCTCTATGAAAAAATTCATGGGTCACAACCATAGCAAACCATGTATTACAACATTTCATTTTATATTCTCTTGATTAGGTTGCTGAATAAAAGTGACAGGCAATTAGAAAGTAAGACTTTCACCCTCAAATAACCAAACATTCCTAGCTTAAGTTGCTTCATACTATGTATATGGCAAAATTTGTAGGGAAGGTAAATTTAATAGGTACAGAACACTTGGATTAATTTTTACCTTTTACCTATTGTGAGCAATTTAACCAGGGTTTGCATCTCTTATCTTCTTGAAATGTGATACAGACCTAGGGAGTGTTTTGTGAGGGCATTTGAACTGGGCTGCCTCTGGAGACAGGGATATCTTAAGGAGTTTTTCATCTGGTTTTGAGAAGTTTTTGGAGGGAGTGTCTACAGCATTGTCTAAAACATTGGCCTGTGTAAAAGTAACACAGGAGAGAGATGCTTGGAAAGGAAGGAATGATGGCGGCAGCAGAAGCAAATAAAATGGATATATACCAGTCACTGTTAGTAACTTTTTATAGCTTCAAATGAGACACTATTGACTTAAATTACGCTTTTTGATAACTATGTATTGACCCACTTGCCAAACTTCCATTTACCAGTGAAATGTTTGAGGAGGTAATCTCCTCTTTCCAGTACTTTCTTAATCAGCAGCCTTCAAATGATTTTAATTTTGGATTTTGCTGAGAGCATAGAGTGGGTTGATCCTTTGAGCATAATGGACGTTTCTGTAGTGGATGGACCCTACTTTTATGCTCTTTGATCTGAGTACAGCTATTGACATTATGATTTTCTGTCTCCTGGAGTCTCTGCTGCGCTTCTATGGAAACATCTGGTTTACCTCTTAAAATGCTTCCCTTACTGAACTCCTCAAATTCTTGCATCTCTCATTTGCTTTTTCTCTCCCTATCTTATCTATATCTTTAAACTTAACTATCACTTTTGTGAGCATGTGAACTTTGTTATGAGTTGGAGAATAGAATGTACTCTCTCTGAACTTCTGGCCCGTGGTAAGTTTTTCTTTTTTAAATGTTTTTTGAATAATAAAATCATCAGAACAGTATTTTATAGAATTTAGAATTATCTTGTGTCATCTTTAACACAGTGGTTATTAGTTTGGTATAAGTCTTTCTAAACCTTTAAAATATACTTTAAAATTTTAGAGTGTTTTTACCTTTTTTTTTTTTTTTTTTTTTTTTTTAACAGTGTCTTGCTGTATTACCTAGGCTGGAGTGCAGTGGCCTGATCTTGGCTCACTACAACCTTTGCCTTCCAGTTCAAGTGATTCTTGTGCTCACCCTCCTGAGTAGCTAGGACTACAGGCCTGCTCCATCACACTGGGCTAATTTTTGTATTTTTAGTAAAGACAGTGTATCACCATGTTGTCCAGGCTGGTTTCGAACTCCTGACCTGAGGTGATCTGCCTGCCTTGGCCTCCCAAAGTGCTGGGATTACAGGTGAGCCACAGTGCCTGGCCAGTTTTTACCTTTTGTATGTTTCATATTAAGTACACTCTTGTATTACTGAATGATCCTCATCACCATCATTATTTAAGCTGTACTGTAAACTCTTGAAGGCATGAATATATTTTACTTAACATCTCCTGTCATCAGACTTGTTAGGTAATTTCTAACTTTTTTATTAGTAGAAATACTTTTTGGTGACCATTTGAAAACGACTATTTTTTCTTTCAAATTAGAATTGTAACCTTATTCTAGATTTCTAGCAATAAGAATCATAAGATGTAAATATTTTATGGTATATTGGAAAGAACATGAGCTTGGTAACTGGGAAAGTCCAGCCTTGAGCTTTAGTTGTTCATTCTTATTATATGGGCAAACTACACGTGTGACAGTTGGAAAAACTTACCCACCTTATATGCAGTATGGAAACTATTTGATTTATTGATTGAAGTATAATGAGTGCTCAGTAAATGGAAGCTATTATTGTTGGTGCCAGCATTTTTTCTTAAAGGTTGTTGCTCCTTAGTATATGCTAATGGGATTTAATTGTGACCATATCATTTACTATACAAACTGGAATACCTTACTCCCAAGTAAATGCCAAATCATTTGGGACATTAGGACAGGAAGTAAAAGCGGGGATCCAGCCACATTAGAACATATGTCCCTCTATGGTTAAAACACATCTTAACCATCATTGAACATTTTTTTTTCAGTTGCACATTTTTCAGGTGAAAATTACATGTTTTAGTTTAAAATGTATTTGATTGCAAAATACGCTGATTTGTAAGTTGCTTATTTGGATAAGCCCAATGGAGTAAGATTCTGGATTTAAGCAACATCTAAAATGTTATCTTTATTTTTCCACAGTGTATTTTTCTGCAAAAGATGTAAGTTAAATTAGGCATATAATTTCAATACACCCCTTCTAAATATAGAGAGCGTCATACCTAGAGCTCATTGAGATTTGTAAAAATTTGGAGTCTTTGCAATGTTTTAGAATGCTACCAGGAATTTCCCCCCTTTACTTGATATTCTTAATTATGCTGGATAAATATGTGTATGTTATTTCTTTTAAATACAATAAGGAGAGCTATCACAGTGTTCATATGACTCTTTTTTTTTTTTTTTAAAGCAAGGGCTTAGTAAAGTATCCAATGGTGCCAGGCAGTCATCTGTTTGGTGCTAAGGACACAGTGGCTTATTTGGGAAAATGTAGACAAATAAGGCAATTATAGCATAATGGGCTAATCTTATGAAAGCAGAAATACAGTGCACCAAGTGAAGGAACCGAACATGAATTTTTGGGGAACTAAGTATGTTTCCAGAAAGAAGGGACTTCTAAACCAAGACCTAAAGGATGAATATCATATGTTTACCCTTTCTCTTCCTTGTCATTTACAGTAGTACTGTCATATTAATTCAGGCTTGTGGTCTGATATGTTTAGGCTTTGTGACCCTATCCAGATCTCATCTTGAATTGTAATTTCCATAATCCCCACTTGTCAAGGGAGGGACCAGTTGGAGGTAACTGAATCATGGAGGCGGTTCCTCCATGCTGTTCTCATGATCGTGAGTTCCTTCTTATGCCACCTGATTATTTTATAAAAGGCTCTTCCCTCCCCTACTCTTTGCTCGGCACTTTGTCCTGCCGCCTTGTGTAGAAGGTGCCTTGCTTCTCCTTCGTCTTCCTCCATGATTCTAAGTGTCTGAGGGCTCTGCAGCCATGCTGAACTGTGAGTCAATGAAACGTCTTTCCTTTCTAGATTACACGGTCTAATCTCAGGCAGTTATTTATAGCAGTGTAAAAACAGACTAATACATGGTTTTCCCCACCTTGTATTTTTTCTCTCATTAGTATTAGTAAATAGTATTGTAATAAGAGACAAGTTTTATGAGAAGTCATAATTGCTAAAGTTGACAACCAGCTTCAAGATCTTAACTGCATATGTATCTGTTGTTAGTTTATCTAACCTTAATTTAAAGGTTCCTCCATGTTCCTGGGCCTATATCACATTTCCATGTAGTCAATTAGGTTAAATACTTAGTATTTAAAATAGCAGTTAATTTTTTTTAACCTCACCGTCACTTTCTAAAACATCCTCATATTTTGATGTTTTCAGAGGATGAGGCATTGAAACAATTTATTCATGTACATTTTACACATTGAAGTGTAAGATTGGTTGTGCATTTTCTAGAATGCTTTTTTATGTTCTTAGTAATTATTAAGTTTTTCAAGGTTGAATATGTACTATAAAGATAGGAAGTTGATTAGCATGTGTCATAATATTCAGTTAATAGGGTAGTTTGTTTTAGTTAACATTTTTATATCAGTCACATATTTTGTTGCATTCAGATGTTTCGTTCTCCTTGCTATATAATCTCCTCTCAAAAGTGGATCAATCATAAAAATAGTAACATAGCACTGTTTTCTTTGAATAAAAAATCAAAATTAAATCTGACATTTAAACAGAATTTCACTGCTTAAATCGGTGTTCAGGGCTGGAGGGGTATTGGGGATTACTCCCCAGAGAACATCAGGAAGTGTCTGGAGGCACTTTTGGTTGTCACAACTTGGGAAGAGTTGTGCGTGTGCTCATTATTGGCATATAGAGGATAGAGGCCAGGGCACTGTGAAACATCTCACAATGCCCAGAATAGTCCTCCACAACAAAAAATTAGCCTACCCAAAATGTCATCATTAGCGGCCAGGTTGGGCAATTCTGGTCAAAATGGAATGTGGATCTGTATATACTGGGAATAAGAATCTAGGAGTGGGGTGATTTACACAGACAATAGGAAAAGAAGAGTGTAAATAGGAATTACAATGACACATGTCTGAAAATACGTTTTATTGGTTTCTTGAGTCATATGACTTTATCAAGTGGCAGCACAGTGCTATCAAAACATGTAATTTAAAAATGAGTTACGAAGACTTTTTTAAATAATAAAGTTTTTGAGGACAGATGTAAAATGAGATATTTTATATTTTCCAAAGGATTATTTGCAAAAAATAATGAATCTTCTCATTAAAGATGGAGAAGAGTACCAACTACAGTAGCATCGTTCAAAGTAGCACTTTTCTTTTTAACACAAAAAAGCAGAAGTCTCGCTATTGCAGACTTTAAGTGTCTGACAAATATTACTTGGACAGAAAGTGGAGTATTTATATTTCCTTTACATAATGACTGTTGGATAATGCTGGTTAATATCAGTCACATACAGTATGCAAAAGCATGTATTTGAATTGTGCATGTTATTAGATATTCAGGCTCGTAGTTGATCTGCACACATAGGAGTATTCATTCTGAGCATGTGTGTTCTTGTTTGGAGAGATGCTAGGTGTTGTTTTTTTGTTGTTGTTCATAATGGAAAAATCCATGATTCGAGGGAAGAGACTTTCTGTTTAACAATTATGCTGTGAGTTATGACATAGGAAAAAGTGGGATTGATAGAATGCAGTTGTGCATCAAGAAAAGGATATTGCTACCACAGTGCCTACCTGTCCACTACTTCATTTGCTGGGAACAGCTTTACCTGCTTTAGAATCCCCTCCCCACCCCACCCCACCCCACCCCGTCCTCCACCCCCAGGCCTCTTTTTTTTGCACCTGAACTCTATGAAATTAGGATGCATTTGTTAATCTATGATGTCTTAGAATTAAAATTGCCAACCTCTTTCCTTCTGATACTCAGTAGAATCTTGGGCTTTATGAAATAATGTATTATGCTTTCTAATCTTAATTCATTGTGAAAAGTAGTCAAAATAACAAATTTAAAATTTCCACCTTTAAGTATTCATCTTTACAGTGTGGTGAATGAGAAACGTGGCATGATATTAGGTTGACCCTGCTTTTCTATACTGCCTATGAGGAGAAAGATGCTTGCATGAATCTTTGACATGAGAGAAGAGATTACATTTTACTCCTTCTTTATGACATAGTTAATACCAATAAAGCTATTTCTATTTTTATAAATAATTTGCCAAAGTGGCATCATTAGCTAAACCAATAGTTTCCTGGGTAGCTTGACAGTATTATTTCCGAGCAAAAATATCACAGTTTTTTAACATTGAGGCTATGATACTGGAGTTAGTAAGATGTCATTACTAAGCCTTCATAATTTTATTAGAGGATGAAATTAATGAGATTGTTGGCATATTTTTGAAAACCACACCTAAATACCACAGTTTGATATGAATAGCTTCCAGAGCTTTAAAGGATCAGAATTGCATCCCCATAATTTTCCTAATTGAAATATTAATTTTTAGATATAGTATGTGTTATAGACATTTAGTGTGAAATCTTAATTTTGGAGTCTCTATTTTGTTGATGTATCTAGGATCCTCCGACAGTGACCAAATGCCTGCTGCTTTTGCCGATATCTTAAAAGTCTGAGTAAAGACCTTCTAATTTAGTAGAAATCGAGCAAATAAGCTTTCTAGACATGTAACCTATAGTACAAGCCATTGCCTCCTGGCTGTGTTGAAACCCTGGGGAGAGGTACAAATCATCTTTGTTCCTGTCATTGGCACACAGCAACTTTTCATGTGTGTGTGTGTGTGTGTGTGTGTGTGTGTGTGTTTTAATTTTATTAAAACTTTATTAAGGTTGGGATAACTTTTTAAAACATGAACTCAGTGAATTTCATGAGTACCATATGTCTGTTAAAGGGTCTGCAAATGATAAATGCTTGTTTGTCTGAATTAAAATTAAAGTGTTGGGAGGAAAATCTAACCATACCTTTTGAGCCTCCTCCTCCTTTTTAGAGTAGCCTGAGGCCAGGTTTCTGTCTGGGGAAACTACATAGCTCTTTGGTGTCATCCTTACACTAGAAATCTTGTCATTTCTTAGATTGTAATTCTTGTTGCTATTCCCCCTCTCCTGACCACTGACCACTGTTTCGAGTTTTTTTTTTGTTTGTTTTTTGTTTTTTAAGAGACAGGGTTTAGCTCTGTGGCCTAGGCTAGAGTGCAGTGTCATGATCATGACTCACTGCAGCCTCAAACTCCTGGGCCCAAGTGTCCCTCCCACTGTATTCTCCTGAGTAGCTAGGACCTCAGGGATGTAGCCACCATGCCTGGCTAATTTTTAAGTTTTTTTGGGTAAAGATGCTATGTTATCCGTGCTGGTCTCAAAACCATGGCTTCAAGCAGTCCTCCTGCCTCAGCCTTCCAAAGTGTTGGGATTACAGGTGTGAGCCACTGTACCTGGCCTGTTTTGCGTCTTATTTTTATTTTCTGTTCCTTTCAGGTTATTAAGATTTCTAGATCATATTTTTAGTGAAACTAGCTTTTTCCACATATCTCTGCGGAATATTAGTTTTTGAACACACAGTAGAGATAATTGATTCTAGTATCAAAACTTAGCAGAGAAACACATGGAATTTTATTCATGGTAGATTTTTATCTGGTCCCTGCTTCAACTCTTTTAAAATGTTAGCTTTCTTCACCTAACGAGGATACTCATTGCTGTTTCACTGTTTTGTCTCCATATCATTGTAATAAATATTAAACCAGATAATTTTTTCATTTGGGATAAATTTAAAATTAGGTTACTTTTAAACTATATTTTTAAGGGCATTTAGGTTTTGGGAAGGTTTTTTTTTTTTCTCTGCTTTGTTTTGTTGTATGTAATGGCAGAGCCAAAATTGCAATTCAGGTCTTCTGTTTTCCCATCCTGCAACTATTCTTTTACTCTGTATTTTTTTTTTGCAAGGTATGAAGCCAGGCCTTTGACTCCTAAGCTTGATTTTTTGGTGGTTCTTGACAGAGATAGTTTATTCAATTTAAAGGTGCGGAGAACTCTGTGGGATTACCCAGATATTTTCTTTAGGGAATAAATATTAAGTATTTGAATAGACCCAAGAATGCTAACTGTCAGCCTGTATGCCCTGTCTGCTCCTCTACAGTATGACATCAGCTGCATCTCTGTCTTTACTACCCTATGCTGGACAGCACCTAGAAGGTCTGGCACAATTATAACATAGAATAAATAATTGTCGTGGGAATGAGTGCATGAATTCATTCTTTCAGATTTTTCTCTTTCAGAATATAAGGAGAAAGCATGTAAGCCATTTAACCCGTTGGTCTAATTGAGCATCATAATCTTTTCGACAAGGAAAAAATATATATTCTTTAGGGGAAAAGGGGGATTTTGTTGTCGTTAAGGTGATATTATTACCTGGGTTGAAGTGCTTTGGAACATTGCAGATACTCTGTTTAAACTTAGCTCCCTATGAAGATACTGTTTGGTCTGCCTTTAACACATTCTCAAAAGCATTGGGATACACTCCTGGCTTAGTATCAGTGAATACTACACTGGAGGACAGTTTTTGTGCTGGGTTGGGGGATGACAAACAATCTGAAACAAGTTTAGGAAAAGGAAAACAAAGATACTCCTTTCCTAGACAGTTATTTATGCTTTCCTAGATGTTTATTTATTTATAGTTGTACAGTTTATTTCTATCGATGAAGCCCATAGAAGTTAATTCTATTTTAAACATCTGGCAGGAGCTGTTTGCCAATTGCAGAAGATAATTATTTGGTCTGTTTTGTAGCCTTTGGACATGTTTCTGTAGAAATATTTTTACCTTCCACTATTTTTTACTTCTCCCCACCTCATACACTGTATTTCTCTTCCTCTCTAATCCTAGTGACCCTTCATAGGAACGTATCTTCATGAGCTTCAGATTATATGACAGCTGATAAGGTTAGTCTCAGTTATGACTTGAAGAGATCTGTGTGTAAAACCTTAAGAAAGTAACAGGATTGTTGGTTGCTTGAAGTTAGTCTTTAGTGTGTGACTGTAGAGCTGTTTATATCTAAGGCACGTTGCTAACCTAGAATAAAATTTGTCCTAAGAGTATTTCAATCGTGATAATGTGATATTTTTGCTAGAGACTAGCTTTCCCCTAAATTGTAAATGTGTATTCTTCTCAAATCTAGAAGTCTCTGGTCTTATCACCTGGTGGGTAAGGACATGCACATCTTTTTCTTTTTTTCCACCTTAGAAAGTAATAGTCTAGATCACAGACTAGTTAGGTGAAGCTTCCATCCATCTTCCCTCATGATGCACTTTGCGTTGTTGGTAGAACAAGGGCAAGGGTAACAGTCACATTCTGTTGGTTCTTCTGCTGAAAGCTGGAGTTTTCTCTGAACCTTTAAGCTGTGATTCGTACTTGTCCTGATAGTGCCTCTTTGGTGATCTCAGTACTGATCTATGCTATTCTGTAGCTGCCCCGGAACTGGATTGACAACTGCCCCACACCTAGTCTTACCTCTGCATTCTCCTCACATACTTACGGAGCAGTGGGAGTTCCAGGAGCACATTCGGCTTGTTCTCCGTTGCATCTCAGTACTTGTTACTCTCTTTTAGATCTTGAGCTCCTTTGAGAATCTGGTGAACGCTTTGGACTGTCTCCACAGTAGTGCATATGTATATTATTATGGGAAATTTACAGATTCCTTGAAATCCCGGGATAAGGATTCCTGGGTTAGATATTGTCATAACAGGAAATGTAACATGGTCCCATTTAAAAATAAACCAGAGGTTCCTAACCTCAGATTTGTCATTTATCAGGGCTGCCATGAAGGTTTCTGCTTGATCATTTTTCTTAGCTTGGAATGCTGTATTTCTTATCCTACGGAAGTGTTTGGACGAAGCAGAGTGTGTAGGGAAAGAGCTGAGCAAGTGAGGACAAGAAAGGATGGATGGAGTGTGTGGCTATAAAAACTTCTGTTTTTCTGGTTTAACTAAACCATAGGAAATGATTTGCTCTTCCTAACCTTTTCTATAACTTCTGTCAGTTTCCATTCTTAGGTTGCAGTTAAGGATAGTCCTCAAAAATTGCATTCCTCAGGCTTTCTTTTATAACATCTTTAAAACTATTCTTTAAAATCCAAATCATCCTGATGTTTGAAGGTAAAGGAAGCCTATCTTTGGGCGGTTGAGGTTGCTGGAGTCGACCCTTCTACTAAGCAATATATGTTGTATCATAAAGCTGTTTGCTGTATTTAACTGAGTTTAGCCATTCACTTGGTTGGGCAGTATTTCCAGATAGCCTTTACCCAGTCCCCTGAGTAAGCTGGCATTACTGCTCACTCCTCTTTCCCATCCCCAGCCCCATTCTCAATGTTTTTTTTTTTTTTTTTTAAGTCACCTGTTGGGGATGGGGGCAGGAAGCTTATTTTCTCTCTTTGGAAGAGTTATAAACGGAATGAGGAGATAGAAACTTAAATGGTACAATGCAATTATATTGTTGTATGCACAGTAATAATAGAACACCCAAGATTACCTTTTCTTGAAATCTAATTTCTGTTGCTTGTCTCTTTCTTTATTGAATCTGTTCTTTATTGTACTGAATATAATTAGCTTAGCGTTTTTAGTATCTTAGAAGTATTTCTTTTCATGGGAGATTGTTTTTTGATCATATTCCTATTTGTACATATGAATTCTGTTTCATGACATGAATGTCACAAATGCATAGACTTTGATTTTTGTAGTGACACATACAATTTCCAGTCCCCCGACCAGCACCATTTTCCTGATTTTCCCCTTCACCAGTATGGAGATGAGAAAGGGGGAGCTTGCATAACACTCTATGGAGACCAAGTTAATCCAGTCCTATTCTACACAAACATTTCTTTCTGACCCATGTAAGTACCAAAGTACCCGTGTTCTAAGCAACATTTCTGAATAATAGGTGATGGTGGTAAGTGTTTGAGCTCTTCCCGAGGTTTCTAGTGCACCAGGCTGTTGTTGTTGTAAATGATTTTGTTTAATCTTAACTACCATATGAAGTAGATAGTATTGTGCTGCCCCCACCCCCCACATCCCCCACATTCCCCACGTGTCCTTTTCTGGCCACAGAGGAGTCCAGTTAATTTGTCGACAGTCACACAATTACTGTGTGGTAAAGATGTTATTCAGACCAGGTTAGGTGCTTCAGATTCAGAGTAGTCCGGTACCCTGTCCTGTTTCCTGCTCCCACAGTTTAAGAGCTCTAGGAACCAGGTTATAGGTGACCATGGGAAAATCAGCAAGTTGTCCAGCAGTAGGAAACTTCTGCCACTGTACGTTTGTATGTATGTACTGCTTTAACATTGTATGCACTGAATACTTCTTTTGCCAAAAAAAAAAAAAGGCGGGGGGGCGGGAATGATGATAAGAGTAAATAAGAAAGCAAAACCCTTGTATGATCTCACTCTCTGGAGAACTGTTCCATTACCATTTTAGCATATTTCTTTCTAGTCTTTCTACTTAGGAGGAGAGTCCACATTGTTTACATATTGGCATTTATATGCAGTTCATAGTTTTATATTCTGCTTTTTTCTCTTGGCACCTCAGAAGCATTTTCCCATGCCATTTAAAATTTTTGGAAATGTTCTAAATAAATTTTGCCTTGAGGAAAATAAATTCTACTCAGAAGGTAGTTGACTGTTGTAAGCAGAGTGGTGGTGAAGTAGTCAAAATTGATGGCACAAAGTCTAACTGAGGGAGAAAAGACAGAAGCAGCAGAGTTTGAGAGTAGGGTTAATAAAGTCAGTCTATACCTTTACGGTGTGTGGTACCTATGGGAGTTTTGAAAATGCTCATTAAGCAAAGAACCCATGGGCTTACAGGAAAGTTTTCTGAATTGCCATCATCATGTGTTTGGAAGTTGAAACTATTATTTCCTAGGTGAGGAAATTAAGGTCTAGAGAGACAAATGAGTTAACTGCCACCAGGTCATTGTGCAACCATATTGAAGAGGGTGTCTTTTAGATGAGGTCACTATAGCATTATCAGGCCTTCTGGTACAAGCAGTGCCCAATAAATTGTTTCGAGCAAAGTGATTCTGTGGATCATTTATCACCACACTTCTGTGTGTACACTACAAACAGTACCTCCGAAAAGTGATCATTTGTTCTCTTTTGAATGTTTAGTGCTCACTTCTGATACATCCCATTGTGTTTTTTAAACAAGTGGAGTTTGAAATTTACAGATTGTTTCTAACAGAACGAAACTATTAATTCATTTTGTTATCCCACCCTTTTTTAAAAATAAAATTGTACAAGTAGTTTCCGTTTTGAAAGTACCTAAGAGGCCGTTCCTCCTTGTTTTACAGTAGAAACTGAAATTTATAGGAAAGGCAAATCAAACATGATTTTTCTATAACAGAAATGTTTTCTTAAAATAGTTCTCATTGAAGCCCCACATAAAAATTTCATTTTAGGGTTAAGGTAATTTTATTTAGGGTTGAGTGCTAGGAAATGTTTTACGTACTTTAAGATCTGTTATTTGTCTCCCTTTGGATATGAATGACCATATTTTCCTTTTGCTTTGATTTGGCTTGGAGCCAAATTTGTATGTTTTAATCAATATCCGTGGCCGGATTCACTTGGTTCAGGTCTCTGCCTCTCCTTCAGTTTCTACTTTCTGTATTCTAATTACAGTATAGAAAGTTTACCGATTGTTCCTAACAGAACAAACCTATTCACTCATTTTGTTATCCCCTCCTTTTTTTTATAAAATTGTACAAACAGTTTTCTGTGTTTTCCAAAGTACTCAAGAGGTGGTTCTCTCCTTGTTTTACAGTAGATACTGAAATTTGTTGGAAAGGCAAATCAAACATGATTTTTCTATAACAGAAATATCTTCTTAAAATAGTTGTCATTGAAGCTCCACATGAAAATTTCATTTTAGGGTTTGGGTCAGAGTGTACACACATGCACACAGGTGCATGCACACACATGTATAGTTTCCCAGTAATAGTGACTTTCTCTAGTATGTTAGCAACAATCACTTTTTTGAAATATTCCATTCTTCGGGAATGTTTTCAGTACCTTTGTGCTAACATTAATCTAGAACCTGGAAATAATGACAAGAGGTGTTACTTGTCTTCATGAAAGAGCCTGTTACACAGTGTAAATTTTTTTTTTTTTTTTTTGCCCAACACTAAAAGATTCTCATTTGGTCTTCCTTTCTTGTTTGTTTCCGCCCCCAGTCTCACTCTGTTACCCAGGCTGGAGTGCAGTGGTGCCATCTTTGCTCGCTGCAGCCTCCGCCTCCCAGGGTCAAGCGATTCTCGTGCCTCAGCCTCCTAAGTAGCTGGGACTCCAGGCATGCGCCACCACACCTGGCTAATTTTTTGTATTTTTAGTAGAGACAGGGTTTTACCATGTTGGCCAGGCTGGTCTCAAACTCCTGACCTCAGGTGATCTGCCTGCCTCGGCCTCTCAATGTGCTGGGATTACAGGCATGAGTCACCGTGCCTGACCTTTCATTTTAGTAAGCTTTTCTTTATATGAGAGTTCTTCATGGTGAACCCTTCCAGGTAAATTCACTTTCTTTCTATAAACACCTCTCAAATGACATACGATTAACTTCCTGATGGCTCTCTTATCATCCACTATGTGTTTTCATGACCAAGGTATTTATATATTTCAGCTTCTGATAACAAATGTATTTATGTATTTCAGATTCTCATAAACTCAAAGAAATACAATCTCATAGTTTTGTTTCATGATTTGGTTAAAAAGATAATGCAAATTTGTTACAGGATATATGTGTTATTTTGTTTGAAGAATCCAGTTTATTTCATAGAAGACATATTGAGACACAGTAAAAGCTCAAAATGCCAGATTTCTAATAATTGTCAAAGTTCTTACCAGTTTTAAAGATAAAATAGGGTGTCAGTGCCTGCCCGCACCCTATTCCTATTCCCTTATTCCCCAGCCTGGCATTCAAAAAAATATTTTTTCGGAATTCATAAACAGTTTAAAGAAGACATTAAACCACACATGATTTTAAAAAATATTTCTGTAAGATTATTAAGAAAGGCAGTATTTTTTTTTTTTACTTCTTTTCCTATACCACAGATTAGTATCTAGGTAGAATAGAACTTATATTAGACACTTTATTGTGAAAATTGAACTTAAATTTTTAAGCAGATGCAGGGTGGTATTAATAACAGATGTATTAATTAAAACAAGAGATGAATATGTGCTCCAAACTAGGTGCAGAGAATATGGAAATTTTAAGAAATTTGTATACTCCATAATTCTTTCTACCCAAAGTAGACTCTTAACTTCTTTTTTCAAATGCACATTCTGTTTGCTTAAGTCTGCATCTGCTAGTAGCTTTGAACATTGCCTGAAACGTATGTGCAGCTTGGCAAAAAGTCTGATATGAAGAGGAAAGCACAGAATAAAGTTTGTCTTGCTAAATAATGGCACAGAGCCTTCACTGTTCACAGCCTAGTGCTCACTGGTGTCCCATGTTAAGCTGGGAAGGAGACCTGTGATTATATTCTTAAAAGTCCTACTTTGGTTAGCTCTCATGCCAGAACAGATAGGAGATTTTTATGCATTCCATCTCCCTGTCGTATTTGTTGAAATCATTGGTTTGTTTCTGAGAAATTGTGGGATTTTGTTTGTTTGCTTGTTTTTAAGCCATTTGCATCTCCTGATTGAGCTTTATTTTATTTTTTTTCTGCAAAGAACATGTACTACATCAGGTCTCTGTTTGTTCCCTCTCTATACTGTACAGGTCATCTTTGATTTAAGCCAATATGTAGTTACAAAGTAGTCATGGCTCAAGCCTCAAATAGTATCTAGAATGCAGTGTTTTAAGGATTTCATTATGTATTTGTGATAATTATCAACCGTAGTATTTAAAACTATTTGATGGTAATTTCATCACTTAAAATTTACTGGTAGTGCTAAATTATTGCTTAATTTAATGTCAGATATACACAAGATGTGGTTTCTGAAAACCTAGAAATTTGTTGTATATTTCTCTTCTATTTGTGCTATGCTTCAGTGATTCCGAAATAATTTACTGTATACTTTGTCAATAAGACGTGATGAGGCTCTCTAAATGGGTGTCTGGCTAGCCTTTGGAGTTAGAGTCTGAAGTCATAGCTATGGTAAACAGCTTTTCTAAAAGGATTTCAATAATCATGATTAGCTCATTAGAGTTATTGTGAGGAATATAAAGTTAGATAACACATGTAGAACACTTAGCAGGAAGTCTGACATAATAAGTGATCACTAAGTGGTAGTTTCTTTCTTTGTGCCCAGCTCTACTCTCTTCCTACAGGCTGTGTTTATTTTAGAAATAATTTTATTATATTTTAAAATAATTTGGATTTATTTGATAAAATATTGTCATTAAATATTAGATGGTAGGTTCTTAAATTGTTTTTATTTTTTAGAATTGAAATGACTTTGTTCATTATGAGTTCCCTAATAATACATCTCCAAAAAACTTCCTCTTTCTTGATCTGCTGGACATATCTTGAGTTTTCAAGTTTGAATAGGCTCCATTTTTAGTTTCTTACTTTCTCTTCATCCCAGCCTATCCATCAGGGGCAATTCTTTGTTCCTGTTTTTCAGTGAGAAGTTGTATTTCATGAGGGCTTACTTAAAATAATACAATTAAAAAGATGATTTTTTAAAAGTGAGGATGAATTGAAAGAAGAATGCTGGTTATTCTGCTGAACTGAAAAGCTTCGACTCTGTTGTCCTTTCCGGTGATCTTCAGGAGCCTTGAATCTTGTACTCTTGTTTGGTTGGTTGCCAGTGTAACTCCAGATATATGTAACATTTAAATATAAGACAGCATATTGTTTTCAGTGTTCTCATATGAAAACACTGAAAATAACATGCTGGTTGATGGTTGATGTTTGAAAGGGATAGTTATTGGACAGCCTCCCTCAGTTAAGACAGTTTTAGCTCTAAGCACTTTAAAATGGACTGTTTTGCAAAGAGGGTATCTGGAAAAACTGAATGTGAATATACTGGTGCCAAACTTGGAGCACTTATTCATTGTTGTACAGCAGGCTTTCCTTTGCTTGGGACATGCTTACCAATTAAAACAACTGCAGAAGTTGAAGAGATTTATAAAACTTTTCATTTTTATAATCCTTCCAAATTGTGTAGCACCAACTCAACTGCATCCAAGTGAGGCTTTTTGTATTAGTAGCTTGAGTTGGTTTAATAGTAACAACCAGTTTGTTGGTATTATTTTTCTTTTCTTTTCTTTTTTTGAGACTGAGTCTCGCTCTGTTGCCCAGGCTGGAGGGCAGTGGTATCGTTTCGGCTCACTGCAACCTCTGCCTCCTGGGTTCAACCGATTCTCGTACCTCAGCCTCCCAAGTAGCTGGGATTACAGGCACCTGCCACCATGCCCAGCTAATTTTTGTAGTTTTAGTAGAGACGGGGTTTCACCATGTTGGCCAAGCTGATCTTGAACTCCTGACCTCAGGTGATCTGCCTGCCTCGGCCTCCCAAAATGCTGGGATTACAGGCGTGAGCCACCACACCCAGCCAACCAGTTTGTCTTTGAAATTTATGTGTTTCATACTACTTCTCTTCAGTGAGGATACTTGTCTTTTGCACTAAGAATACCTAAAAGGTTCTTTCCTACTAAGTCCTTCTGTTAAACATTATGAATTTTAAAATAGTTCTCTCTCCCAAGAGGATTATTCTCTTGCCATTCATCTTTTGGAAATTCTCCAGGAATATTTAGACATTAACTCAGAAGAGAATGTCATTGGTTGAAATTGCTATTTTTGACTTCTGTTAAATATGAGAACTTTAGAACAAAAAACTGAAGCTTGTCTAACCCTGGATCAACTCTGCAAAGTTGCCAAGCAGTGCCTGTTTCTTCACTGAGATGTATAAACACCGCAGTAGGCATTTGGCACTTTGTATCAAGGAGCCTCTTTTTTTTTTTTTTTGCCTCCTCCTTTTTCCTTTTGTTTCTTTGAACATGATTTTCTTCCTTCTGAGGTGTGAGCCACTCCTGAGCCTTTTTTCTGTCTTTTATACCTTCCAGTTAAAACTCCAGCCAGAAAAGTGAGGACTGGCTGAATATGAGAAGGCAAATAGCAGTACCTCCTAGTCACCAGAGCCTGTGGGCTGTGACTTGGCATCATCATAACAAGCCACTTCCAGATATGCAGAGGCTTCTCTCCTCTCTCATTTACCTATATTGTAGCTAAACTGGGTCTCCTGTGCTCACCTTACCTACACACCACTCCTGAGAGAAACTAGTGTAGCCACAAAAGCAAGGATGTTCACCCAGGAGATTGGAATCTGGAACGACCATTCCTGTTTCCTATGTAAAACTTAACTGGCATGTTGCCATTTCACGATTGTTCCCTTGTCCCGCATGGTTTTGAGACAGGTCAATGGGACAGTTTGCTGTTCATTTTGTATCCCTACGTAGGTTTACCCGGAAGCTTTTGCAGGAGTTGGTTTTCTTCTTTTTGAAAGTTTGCATGGGAAGAGGAAGAGAAATTGTCAGTGAGGGAGATGGAATTCAAAGAGTGGGGGCACAGACCTGAAAATCTGCAGAGATAACGCAGTTCACTTAGTTGTTTGTGAGTTGTGTCTATTGTTTCTTGGCTTATAATAAACAGAAACAGTAATACTGATTATTTTTTTACCTTATTAAATCAAAGTGAGCTCTTTTCAAACAAACTGCATTTTTGGGGGCTTCATATGAGTAGTCATGCTGAAAACTGGGCCTCCGTGCACTGTGGTTCATTTTGGAGCTCTCACATCCACAGCCCCACCTTTTAAAGACTGACTTGTAGTCTGTTTAGGTCCTTTCCTTATATGATGCCCCTGAGTGGGTACTTTTAAGAAAGTTTTGTTTTATTTTGTTTTAATTTTAATTTTAAAATTGGAATGCAAAGTCCAAACCAAGAAAGAGAATGTCCTGGCACTTGACATAGATTAGGTCCAACACATACATTGTTTTAGTGAAATTCTGGTATGTTGTAGATTTTTAAAGTGATTTTTCTCAGTTGACCAATCATTGCTGTTAGCCCCTTTATTTTTATATTCATGTAAGATATTTAGGTGATATGAAAACTCTTATGGCTTATAAATGTGTCCAAAATCTTGCAAAATCTTTCATGTCATATTCTAAGCCATGGAAAAGGAAATGGAAATGCTTCCCTCATTCCTCCTAATAAAGAAGCTGATCTCTGTACTCCTCAGTCCCCAGAAATATGTTGGGGCAGTGGTATCTCCACATGGCTAGAGACTTTCTTGACTTTCCTCCCTAGTTTAGAGGAACACCTCATTTTTATTCTTATCCTTATCAGAGGTGCTAATAGGTAAGACTCTGGATAAAGAAGAAATTTGGAAATTTGCTACAGATCTTGGAGTCTTTTACGTCATGTATCCTGAAATGCTATTAGAGAATCTCTTATATTCAGGCTGTTGAGGAGAGACTTAGCAAGATTACAGAATATTTTTCAGAGCAATGTATTTTTATTTTAAATCATAATGCATTTTGGAGGCCCTTTAGCTAATAGAAAACTCATTATTTATAATTATTATATCCAATGAACAATGTGGAATAATAGCATTTAGACTGGGATTGAATTCTCAGATCTTTCTGGAGATGGGAAAATTAAATATCAGAGAAGAATTATTAATTGAACAGCAAGATACTCACAGGGGAAATCTCAGAGCTGGCATGAGAACCTCAGTCTCTAGATTCCAAGTCTTCCTTTTCTGCTATTATAAGTTGGCAGACTCTGACCTCTGCTTATATTGTAGCTAAATTGTATACGAACATGTTTTGTAAGTACTGATAAAAAAAAAATTTTTTTAATCTTTCTTGTTCTGTCAGTTGCTTGATAATCTCTCCTCATCTCCTCTTCGGTTTCTCTCGAAATGGCAAAGTTAGTTTCAGCTCCTGTTTTACTCACAATACTGGGATTTTCACTCATGAATTAAATTTGATTAAAATTTATTAGCCAAATCAGTGATTTTACTTTGATTTTAAATAATTACAGAGTTTCAAAATAGAAGGAAATCATAGCAGTCATTCTGTCCTACTTTCCAAATTTATGTGGTTGATGTGAATCTGTTAAACTAGTTCCTTTTATATGCTAGAGAAATAAAATATGAAGATCAAAAATAATCGACGTAAGATTATCATATTTTATCCTGCTTTTCAGGCTGTGATGTTGTGTATACAATAGATTTCTAAGGTAGTGATGTTTTTAATGATGGTTTAGAGTATCACATAGGTTATATGACTTTGTTTTTGTATTTTATTCATAAATATACAGTAACACTGGTTTGTGTATAAAGTGTCTAGTATATTAGTAACACCTTCTCTCTTATACTCTTAAAAACAAACAACAAAAGAAATTATGCTAGCTTAAGGTCCTCTATATTAACACTTTTTTTCCTCTTTATTAATCAATGATCCTACTTTCAAAACAGGCATATAAGCTGTGTACATCTTGACAGTAGTACAGTTTCCAGCTCTGTTGCAACATTGTCATAGGCTTAAGAAAGCCTCTTCAGTTAGTGGCAAAATAACTTTGGTTTTTTTTTTTGTTTTTTGTTTTTTTTTAAGCTTTTCTACATAGCAAAACAAAAACACAAAAACCCTCAAAAAACACACAATTCTTGAGTAGTTGATGAAGTGGCTGCCATCTTTTAGCATGAGAACTGTAGCCTTCCTTGGAATAAGCAGATTTATATCTTTGCCTACAAGTAATGAAAAATCAGACTGTGTCCATCTGAGGAACACTCTTATTCTTTATGATCCTGAGTCTTGTCGGCTTTCTAAAACCATAGTGCTATAACCAAAAGAATGACAGATGTGTAATTTTACTTTTACTAAAAGCTGAGTAGGAATTTTGAAAATGAAACAGGTTTTAAGGTAAGCAAATATGTTTACTCAGCATGGTCATGTATTTGTTTTAATAGAAATAGTTTGGGGCTGGATGCAGTGGCTCACACCTATAATCCAACACTTTGGGAGGCTGAGGCAGGTGGATCCTTTGATCCCAGGAGTTTGAGAGCAGGCTGGGCAATGTGGTGAAACCCTGTCTCTACCCGCCCCCACAAAATAAAAAACAACAACAAAAAAAACAAAACCGGGTGCAGTGATGCGCACCTGTAGTCTCAGCTACTTGGGAGGCTAAGTCAAAGGAATCACTTGAGCCCTTGGATGCAGAGGTTGCAGTGAGCCAAGTTCATGCCATCCAGCCTGGGAGACAGAAGTGAAACCCTGTCTCAATAATAATTAATAGTAGGAATAGTTTGGCTATTGCATTTACTATAAAGTTTTCTCCTGTATTACATGTATTTGCTGTGCATTATTGTGCTATAGTGCTTTTTAAAATGTCATTTATTATATTGTTAGTTTTAATCTGTTTTTCTGGTAATGCTTCTTTAAGTTAATATGGTATACATTTTAGTCATTGGGATGCATTGTAGTCAGTAATTTGACAAAGGTAAAAGTCATAAACATTTTCATTGTATACATGGTCATTAAAATTTAACTCTGTTCTTAGGAAAAAATAATGTCTGTTACTTAACATAAAGGAACACACAGACAAGAAAAAATAATTCTGTAAAAAATATAGCATATGCAGCAGGGGGCACCAGATGAAGGCAGAAATGTATTCTTATATTTTGAATCAGCTATAGCCTGTATCCTGTTCATATATAAGCAGTGTGGTTGTTAATTATTTCCCCTTAGTTTTCCTAATGGTTTTAGTTTCTCCGCTCTAAAAGCTGTATTGAAGAAGAGATTGATAACTCTCTTTTTCATTAATTCAAATGACACTTGTTACATCCAAGTAATTTAGTAATTCTACAAATTTTTCTTAAACATTTACTGTTTTGAAAGTTTCAGAAGCAGAGTAGAAACCAAATTTAATAATTCTTTTGTTAGAACAAGGCATTAATATTATGTGTAATACATTTTCTACAAAATATTTTTTCATTACAGAATAAAATGAAACCCCTGATGATTTAAAAGCCTAATTTTATTTTCTTTATATATGAACTGAATGTATTTTAAATCTGGAGTCCTGTTTCTTACTGCTAATAAATCGTTACGTAGACATTTGTTTCTAAAAAAGTCTTGTTTTTAATGTTGGTAACATCATTAAAAAGTTTTTTTCTTTAATTTCCTCTTCCCCATCATCCAGTCCAATATCAGATGGAAATGATGCGGAGCCTTCGCCATGTAAACATTGATCATCTTCATGTGGGCTGGTACCAGTCCACATACTATGGCTCATTTGTCACCCGAGCGCTCCTGGACTCTCAGTTCAGTTACCAGCATGCCATTGAAGAATCTGTCGTTCTCATTTATGGTTAGTAGGAGCCTTCTTTATTATTCCTTTTTTCCCTTAATATTATTACTACTATTTTTGCTTTCTGTCTTTTTTGCCTCTAAGAGCAGTCTGGCAGGGCTTCTCAAGTAAATACCAACCCTGTTTCTGCAGCAGCCTCAGCAGCAGCTCAGTCTAGACAGGGTTTCCTTCTTTCTGTTTATTTTTCTTGCTATCAGAGCCCTGATGTGTACATTTTGGAATGCTGGAGTAGCTGCTTCATTTTTATTCCTCCATCTCCCCTCCCTCATTGAAGGGGCTGGTGGAATTAGACCAGATGTCTAACAAACCCCGATTGCTAGAGTGTCTGGCTCTGTACGTGACTGACCAATCATAATACAGTGTGCCAAGTTTTTTTTATACCTCTGACAACAGCGTACAAAACCTGGACTGTTTCTTAGCACAAAGATTTTTTTCTTTTCGGCCTATTTAATGGTGTTTCCTCAAGCTCTCCAGACCAGATGTTCTGTGCTGTATCAGAAGTGTAGGCAATTTAACAGCTTTATAGCCTTCCCCCTCCCCAAACACTCACAGTTTGCCATATCTGGCAGACTTGCATATAGTTTCCAGCTGAGAAGTAAATGTAACGTCCTGAGTATCTGTCAGAAAAAATACTAATGAATACGATCAATCTTATGAGCTGCCCCAAAATTGTTTCAGTATGTTAACAATTGGATTACAGTAAAGAACAAGTTGTTAAAGTGTACTTATATTGGCTGGAAACATTGCATCATCAGACCTTGATGAATTTTCCACTTGTTTCAATCTATTTTGGTTTTCATTTTATCACCTATTGCTAAAAGTTTCACTGTGTTAAGTTTCAGACAACATGAATGTTAACACAGGTTTTAGGCGAATATTGGCATGCCAGAGCCGTTATCATGCAGCAAGTGCTAAGCTCCCTTACTCATGGAGTGTTTCAGCGGTTAGTTTTGACAAAATTAGTTTCTCCAAAACCAAAAAGACACATTTGTGATAGCAGTTTGACTTTAATGGTTTTGTTTTTACAGTCTGTTTTACCTAAGTAATGTGGACAGTGATTCTTAGGATGGATAAATTTTGTTTGCAGGGCTATTCATTTTAAGTTGAATGAAGAACTACCCAAGTTCATGCAGTGAATTTTCATGTTTAGTATTTATCAGTGATTTCCTAATTATGCAAGATGTCTAGAACATATGAGGCATTTAATTTTCAGCAAGATTACTGGTTCTTGCTGAGGAATGAATTTGAAAATAACCATTTTGTATCTTCAGTTTTTATTTGACAGAGGAAATTACTCTATTGTAAGTAGAATAGAAGTATTCCTGCATTTTTGAGTACTGTTTGCTATAGTGGCTTGAGTCTGCTTCAAGTTGTGTTCTGGTTGTTTATTCTGATCTTTATTTTGCAAAGATTGTGTGATATGTAACAGAATGTGCCTAGAACCAATGCCATTCAATCTTGGTAGTGACAAAATTCTTAGTAATTTATTTCTTTTTTCCTTGTTTGAGATCCCATAAAAACTGCCCAAGGGTCTCTCTCACTAAAGGCATACAGACTGACTCCTAAACTGATGGAAGTTTGTAAAGAGAAGGATTTTTCCCCTGAAGCGTAAGTGTTTGGGGGCATATGGTAAAGGGTTGGGTATTTTTCTTTTAAGATTTTTTTTTGCCACATCTCTTGAATCCTCGGTTGTGGTGTGGTAATGTTTTTGCCATGTGGACTGTAGAAGTTTTCTGCATGTCGAGTGCTGCTTGCTCTCTCTCTTTCATGTTTAAATTATTCTTTAGGGAATGTCTCATCTTTTGTCACCAAGGGTGAATTCAGTTAGAATGGGAATTAATTAGCTACTGGATTCGAAGAAATAAATGATTGAATAAAGGGAGGTAGAAAGAGTGATCATTGGCTGTCAGTTGTAAGCTCTGTCAGACTGGTTGTGAGCTGTGTGTCTTGTTTTCCGAACACGTTTGGGGATGGGGGGGTAGGAAAGATACAAACATTTTAAGCATTTGGTCAAGAATGTGGCTTATTGGAAATTTTATGGGTGACAGGTATGCAGAGAATTTTAACTGATGGAGCTGTTTTGGGATCATATTTAATGACATTGTATTATTTACTTTAAATAGAATTCTTCCATTTTGTGTTATAGAAAATTTTTATTTCTTATTAAATCAAAATTAATGGCTTTGACTTCATGTAGGACAGTTGATCTCTAGTTTCCCATTTGGCTCCTAAAAAGTTAAGATGCAGAGAATTTTAAAAGAAAAGCTAACTCATGAGCAATTCCTGGATGTGATAGTTAAAACTGAATTATGAGAAACTGTTCTTGCCGTGTTCTTATTGTATCTGGAGTCTCCTTGAGTGTTTTGCTGCTTTGTTAATCTCTAATTCAGTAGCCTTTTAAAATGAACTTTTCAAGAAGAAGAATATTTCTCATTTCTAGCTATTTTAAATTAAGTTGTAGATGTAGGTTGTGTAGCATAACTTACTGTGACATTTACATTTTAATATTAATGAAATTTTAAAGATACCTGATTACAAAGAATGATTTCTTCTGCCAAGAATCTTATTTTCTGGGCTTTTGCTCAAATTTGGATTATTTTCAAAGTTACTCAGATCACTCAAACTTATGCTTGACTCTGTAAAACTCTAGTTTCTCTGCCTTTTTTTTTTTTAAGAGTGCTGATGAAACAAAGATCTTGGACAGGGCCTATAATTAGGTAAATGTTATGAAGTAGTCAATTTAGCACCTACTTTTGACCATCAGACTAAAGTATTTGTAACATGCTTCACAGATTGAAAAAAGCAAATATCACCTTTGAGTACATGTTTGAAGAAGTGCCGATTGTAATTAAAAATTCACATCTGATTAATGTCTTAATGTGGGAACTTGAAAAGAAGTCAGCTGTAGCAGATAAACATGAATTGCTCAGCCTTGCCAGCAGGTAAGTGGCCCTGCCTAATGAAAAGTCTGTGTTTTAGAACTTTTTGCAAAAGATTCTTTCACATAAACTTTACCTGTGAAACATGAAAACAGTTACTTAAGAACATTTATACGTTCTTAAAATGTGTGTTAACATGGAGTAATAGTCTGGCCCTGTTAGGATCTCAAGAAAAACGGCAAACTGATAACATGAAACAACACATTGTTTAAATACTAATTGCTCGAATTAGAAGAACCCTCTGCTGTCGTCTTTGCTGTATCGTTTGTGCTTTGATAAGGTCAGTGCCCATGGGGGAGGCTTTTTTATTTGGCTCAGCTTTATTTCTTATACAGGATCCTAAGAGGCTTAGGGTATTACATCTGGATATTTAATAATGCTCAGGAAAAGAACAGAATTCTTTCACCGATTGTACTTGCCCTTGTTCACATATAGACTCAGTTGTAAAATTCCAGTTGTTTGCATTTTCCACTAAAATTTGAATTTTCTGAACCTGGTACTGACTTTAGCTGTCTTAGTTGGTGACATGATTTCCTCCAGCATGACTGCCTTAGCTCTCTAGTTGCTGACATAATGTTTATTATGTTTTTAAAATGCAGAGGTTTCCACAAAGAAGTATTCTTCCCTTTGTGAAATCCATGTTTATTTCCCTCATCTATTACTCTTAACAGAAATGTGAATAGAGCCACAGGTATCGCTCCTTAAATGCCCTTTGAGCCTCATGTCATCTATGTTGGTTGGCTGAAAGAAACAAGTTGTATTTTCTTAAGCAGTTAGTTTGGAGCGGACTCAATTATTTATTAGATTTCTAGTTATCCTAAATAGAGACTTAAAAAAAAGTACAGACTTTGTACTTCCTCAATACAAGGCAAGTGGAATGAACTCAGAAGGACCAGAGACATCAATGTTCTCCATGCTGTAGCACAGGTAGGACTGTGGTTGAAGTGCCACCTTCCATTGCATTAATTGATCACACAGGCCACTCACTGGACTGTCTTTACAGGGCAGGGATATGGACGATGAATGTAAGTGGAGTGCTAAGTAACACAGCCAGGTTGCAAGGCTAATTTGGCGCCAAAGAGCGTACTGTTTGACTGCAAACAAGTATTCATAATAGTCCTTTAATTTGTCTGTTTTAGAAGGTCATATTTTTCTTTATTGCTTTTAGAAACACACTCGGCACACCTGTATTTAAAGCATTTAGCTAAGAACCTTTTTCAGTATACAAGGTTACAATTTGATGTATTAAGTATATAGTCATATAATAATTTTAAATTTACTGCACGAAAGCTTTTGCTTATATAATTTATGTCTTCACCTTTTCCCAGGCTTCTTTATAGAGCATACAAAACAAATATATCCCTTATGGTGCTTTTAACATTACCGGTGAGCTGCTCTATAATGTCCATTTGTCCAAAGCGGCATTTATAATAGCCAAGAAAGCGTTCTCAGTTTGCCCTAGCAACTGGGACCTAGAGAAATATTTTATTATAGTTTTTGTCTTCTGTGTTTTTATGTAAATGAGGAAAAGAGGCCCTATTTCTGTGCTTTCCATGTGAAATTATTTAAAGTGTAAATTGACGTTCCTGTTAGGAGGGAAAAAATAATGAAGCAACCTTGAAGCAGTGCTTTTGTGCTTGTAGACTCTTACATTGAACCAAATCGATTACGTTATTTTAAAAGACATACATTTTATACATGTCGGTTTTTAATTTCTAACAGTAGTTGTGTGATGATGGCTCAGGCCAGTTGCCATGAAAGTTTCTGTAAGCAATCTCATCAGAAATCATTCTTATGCAAGTCCTAAACTTGGTCTTTCCCTTCACAGCCTATACATGGGCACCAGTTTCTTTGATGTGCCTGATAAATTTGTTCTGTGCTATGTCTAAAACTTACTGTATTTGCTTTTGTTAAAAAATCTAATTTTTTAATTTTATTAGATGGAAGTCCTAGTAATAGTTATTCCATAGCAAGCTTTATTAGTTTTTAAAAATGTGTAGCACAGGCGTTCAGCTTTTCACATGTGTAAAACAATTCTGTTTTTATTTCCTCTTTTAAAAAAAGTAAACTAAGGGTGGGTATCATACATTAAGGATTATAAGCATAAATTGATACTGTAGCCAGAGCAGACTTAACACTTCATGTCCTGGTTCACATCTGTTTAAGTTATCTGTTTTCAGTTCTTCATTTGCTTGGCCAGAAAAGAAAAGGCAACGTTACTGAAACTCCTAACAGTAAGTCCCTGTTTCAGCTTCCTAGTTAAACTGGTGCTGAAAAGATGCCCACAAAATTGGTCTTGGTAGTGGTCTGATTTTCTGTCAGTGTTAATTTCTGTTGCCCTTTTCTCAGATTCTTTTTTTTTTTAAGATGGGGTTTCACCATGATGGCCAGGCAGGTCTTGAACCTCTAACCTCAAGTGATCCACCCACCTTGGCCTCCCAAAGTGCTAGGACTACAGGCGTGAGCCACCGCGCCCGGCCCTGTTGCCCTTTTAAGACCTGTAGTACACTGATGTTTTTTTAAGTGTTTCTGATTGGTTATGTTTATGAAGAGCATCATCATAATATAAAAGTTAATGAAATCCTTGAAGTCCACATATTTGTACTTGTATCAGGGTTCTTTCAAAATAACTTCATATACTTGCAGCATATATTATTAGTACTTTATATTACAGACTTTTCGGGTAGAAACAGTGGGTCTGTTTTAGTAGTGCCTTTCTCATCACTGTAACCAGCCTCCAAGATTTAAGGTCTGGGTATAAATAGTAGATTTTTCTTTGCCTGTGGTAGTGCCTCTTTTTTGCTGTTGTTTTTTCCCCTCCTGTCACCACTTTCCTTTTAACCTCCCAGCCACAGCATTGGTGATGATCTTTTCTTTCTCTGTTTTCCTTTTGCAATTAATGACAAATGACTTAACAATTAATCGTGTAGCTAATGACATTTCTTATACTTAATGTGCTCACGTTGCTCATTGGTAAAAATGAAAAGATCAGTAGCCTGAGGCCAGTGCCCCTTGTCCTCTGCCTGCTCAGGACTTCATTAGGTTGGTGTATTCCTTCCTTCTTCATAGATTTTCCATTTCTTTCTATGCTAGTTATTTTTTATTATCTTTATTGGCTTGTTCTTCAATTAAAAATTTATTTTTACATGTTCGACTCTTTAGGCAATTTGAAAGAAAAATATAAAGAGCCATACATCCATAAACCTTGTCTTTAGATTCACCAATTGTGTATCATGCCACTTTTGTACTATCTACATACACAAGTACTATCTTTTGTTTCTGAACCATCAGAAAGAAAATTGTAGACCTGACTTTAACCCCTAAATACTTCAGCTTGCATCTCCTAAAAACAAGAACATTTTTAATTTGTTTTACATACGCCAATGTAAAAAAAAAAAAAACTTACGAAAAGAATACCTTTTTATCTCATGCCATTATTATCCATTTCCTTTTGTCTTCTGAATTTTTCTGTTTGCTTCATAATCAAACTTCTCGATAGAATTTTGATGTCACTGTTTTCTCATTTCCCACTGATGGAATACCCACGGTTGGAATACCAACAGTTTGTGGTATTCCACCCATTGTATGTAGTAAGACCTCCCTCCAAGTCACAGAAAACTTTGATGTCCCTGTGTCACTGAGTATTTTAGACTCTTCAGCTTGCAATGTGTTGATAAAGGCTTCTTCCTGAAATTCTTTCCTAGGAGTCTGTGAAACTATAGCTCTTCTGGCTTTCCTCTCATTCTCCGCAGTGAACCCTCTTGTGCTTGTCTCTGTCAGTGTTCCTCAGGGTCTGTCTTCTCACACATGTACTCCTGGGGTGATTTTGTCTTACTCCTGTGACTTTTACTGCCTTAGTCTAGGACCTTATTTCTCTTCCTGATTACTTTCACAGTTTCCTCACTTCCTGTTTTTTGACCTTTTCTTCTTCCAAAATTGTAATGATCTTGCTAAATGCAAATTAGCTGCTCATATTACTCCTTTGGTTAAAATCTTTAGCTGGTTCCCCACTGTCCTTAGGATAGATGGCAAACTTGCAGTGCGTTTTTAAGTTACTGCACTTTGACTGTTGTCTTCCTTTTTTCCCCAGGCTTGCCCTGTTAATATACTTAAGTCTGAGTGAATTTAAATCAACTATTAAGAAATTAGAGTAAAACAGAAGCAAATACATTGTATCCAGAGAAGAAGAAATGTTTTAAAGTTAGAAGTGCTTAAAAAAATTGCAACACAATAAAATAAATACGAAAGAAGCACTTGATTCCTCAACAGATGAAGTCATTAGGCCACGTTACTGGACCAAGGTTACCTAGGTAGTGCCAGGCTGGGAACAAAGGTCAGTTTACTCACACATAGCCTAGTTCTGTGCTCCTTCCATTATTTGAGAAAGAGTGAAAACATTCTGATTTCTTGAGGTTATTGATGGAATCCATATTTTAGTTGGATTTATTTTTATTCATTCACAATATTCCCAAACTGTTTCTTTCTCAGTCTTTCCCTTCTCTGTAAATGTAATAACAGCTAGTTGGCTGCTCAAGCCAGAGGACTGGGAGCCACCCTCCATTCCTCTCTGATGCCCCCTGTGAAATAAAGATTGCCAGCCCTGCCTTCAGACTCTCTCTCAGTTCTGCTCACTTTTCTCTGTGCTCATTGCCACCATCCTAGTTTAAGTCACCATGATTTCTCTCTTGTAATATCATGAGAGATTATTTTCCAGAGGTACAGTTTTTAAAATAGAGAAAAAAAATGGCAATTTAAACCGTTTTCAAATGTATACTTCTGTCATTGTTAGTATATTCACAATGTCGTAAAGCCATTACCAACTCCAGAACATTTTCATCACCCTGAACAGGAACCCAAACCCATTAAGCTGTCATTCCAATTCCCCTAATGGCAGCCTCTGGTTACTTTATATCTCTATGGATTTGCCTAATCTGAATATTTTAAAAATAGAATCCTGTCCAGGAGTGGTGGTTCATGCCTATAATCCCAGCACTTTGGGAAGCCAAGGCGGGAGGATCTCTTGAGGTCAGGAATTCGTGGTGAAACCCCATTTCGATTGAAAATACAAAAAATCTAGCCAGGTATGGTGGTGCTTACCTGTAGCCACAGCTAATGGGGAGGCTGAGGCATGAGAATTGCTTGAACCTGGGAGGTGGAGGTTGTGCCAATGCATTCCAGCCCGGATGATGGAGTGAAACTGTCTGAAAAAAAAGAAAAGAAAAAGAGTCCTACAATAAGCAGCCTTTTGTGTCTACCTTCTTTCCCTGAAATGTTTTCAGGGTTCATCCATGTTGTGGCATCAGTACTTATTCATTTTTAAGGCCAAAGAACATTCTATTGTACAGATACACAATACTGTATTTATTCATCATTTGAAGGAATTTTAGATTGTTTCTAGTTTTTGGCTAATTAAGAATAATGTAGCTATTAACATACATGTACAAGTTTTTGTGTGAATATATATTTTTAATTCTCTAGGGTATATACATAACAGTGGAATTGCTGGGTTCTGTGGTAATTTGGTTTAGCTTTTTGAGGAACCACCAAACTGTTTTCCATAGTAGCTGTACCAGTTTTACCTTCCCACCCCAGTGTATGAGTGTTTTCATTTTTCCGCATCCTTGCCAATGCCCCACAATAGACTTTTAACCAGTCTCCTGGTTTCCGCTCTCTAGTCCATCTGCATAGCAACAGAATGATCATTTTAAAATTAAACTCCAGGGTATCGTTCACGTTGGAGTTGAGAGGTGTCATTCACAGCAAACTACATTGTTGGGAGGTTGTATGGTGCTAATGAGGTTCCCGTGTGTGCTTGTCTCACCTGCCTGACCTGATCACTGTGTTCTAGCCATGACAGGCCTCTTGTTTTTATCGAATCTGCCTAATTCCTGCTCATCTCAGGCATTCAGCACTTGTACTTACTTTTGCCTAGAATATTTTTGGCATGGCTGACTCATCTTTCACTTTCAGTCTGTCATCTTCTCAAAGAGATATTCTGATCATGCTACCTAAATTGAGTATCTCTTCACCTCTCCCTTCCCTTTCTCCCCCATCCCTAATCAGTAATAAGATCAATGAAGATATAGAACGTATATGTCTCATTCACTGTTGTCTCTCTGTTTTCTCGTACTAAGGCTGGCACATAATAGGAGTTTAGTAAATAGCAGTTTGCAGTTAATGATTGGGTACTACTTTTTAGCAGCTTGCTGTTTTAAAAATACATATGTATAGTAGCTGTCCAGGTAAGTTGCAGGCAGAAGTCAATGAATATGGTTGCCATTGTGTCAGTCATCACATCACTTTATAAAGCGATGTCAGTAACTGAGCTACAATAGAAATTTCTGGAGAGAATAAGAAATATGAAATACTGTACTACAGATTCTAGAAAAGGTAAGAGGAAAGGAGCCTTTTCATCTGATTTTGTAGAACAAATGCCACCATTGCTTGTTTATGTGCCAGATGTTATAATCTGTATGGTTCTTTCCTATGACGACTGATTTTAATGTTACGGAATGCATTTGGGCAGGGGTAAGTTAAGGAAAAGAGTTTGGGAATATTTAACTTGGTATAAAAAATATGCATTATAGCTGTCTCACTAGGTATGTTTAACCATTCCTACCCTAACATGCCTGTGCTCTCCCAATAAGAAACCGAGCTATTTCAGGTATCCCTGAGATTATAGTGGGAAGTTTGGTGTGGGAAGTTCAGTATAGAAAGTTTAGTAAAAGTTGACTTAGATTCGTTCCTCTGCCCTTGCTTTTATGCGAATGTGTGCTCTCATTCTTTTAGCAAAAGCCGGTTCAAGTTCTTATCTTAAAACTGTATAGAGCAGTAGCAAAGCTGTACCTTAAAGTAAGACCTGTCAGTATGTTTACTTTACATTTCAGCAATCATTTGGGGAAGAATCTACAGTTGCTGATGGACAGAGTGGACGAAATGAGCCAGGATATAGTTAAATACAACACATACATGAGGAATACTAGTAAACAGCAGCAGCAGAAACATCAGGTTGGTGTTGTGGAAAAATGCAACAAACATGTATTTCTATGTTTTGTATTTCGGGAGTCATGTTCAAAATGACCTAAATTATCTTTGGTAAAGCACTGACTGTTAGCTAGTTACTCTATATTATATTTTAAAAAGATTATATGGCATGTTCCTAAGATATTAATTTGCATGTTATATTTAAAAATACCTGTGTTAAAGAGAGCTAGTATATTAAGCTCAGATTGTAATGCCAAGGTTATGCAAATAAGAGATACATTTATTGAGAAAATCAGAAGCAAAGAGATTCCAGAATGTCACAGCTCATTTCTTTACTAACTATAATTGGTTTGGCAGTGGCTCATTGCAGCATAGTTAGCAATCTTCAGTTCATTTAAAAAACCGAGCAATTGTGATTAAGAACAAGCAATTTTGATAGGAAATAATAGACCAACTGCTGTGAAGTAGATAGTATGATACAGACAAAAACCCTAGAAAATTATCTGAATATTCTCATATACACACATCTACGGCTGTGGCCATTTAACCTTTTCTTTATTCTTGTTGCCTGCAGGACACATGGTTTTCACAGTTCCTGGAATATTGTATTTGGACTATATTGCTCTAAAGTAGTCTTAGCATTTGATTCATACATAAGTTGATTGCAGAATGTTTATCTGTGAAAGTAGTATTTATATATGACTACTCCGTCCATTAAAATGTACTTTAAACAGACCGTGTTAAATACAGAATTCTAAGCACAACTATGTGGTTCTGAGAATGTTATATTTAAATTTTTTCTAAATATCAGAGTTCATATTCAGTATATAGTGAAATTTAAAGTACTTTATTTCTACCAACTTAGAATTGAGAAAACATATTTAAATCAGTATTTTTTTTTTTGACTGAAAAGATGGGAGTGCTTACACATGTCTGATAAACTAAGGGGGAAAATCATCTCAGCTGGATTTCATTTTCCTGTAGGTTAAGGACTCACCCAGGGGATCAAATGGAATATTTGTCTCCTATGAGTACCCCATAATGAATACAGGAATCATAAAGCAAGTTACTTTCCTTCACTAGAAAGAATTGTCACTTCTCTTGATTTTCTTAGGAATTCAAAGACTAAATTTTTACTAAACTACCTTGGTTTCTCATTACCTGACATTTTAAGGTTGTATGGGATATTATTTGCTTCACTGTTGTGAGCAGGCATAGCTGTTAGCTCTTAGGGTAATTGACCTATAAGTTTATAGTTAATGTTTACCTTTATATATATATAACCCTACTTTCTCTTCAGTGAATCATAGGAATCCAGAGTCTCAAAGTATTCGAAGCATTATCTGAGCTATTATAGTATCCATCCTTAGTTGTAGAGCTAAGGTACAGACATTATCTGTTATGAGTAGTAGTAATAGGCCAGGTGCATTGGCTAACGCCTGTAATTTCAACGCTTTGGGAGGCTGAGGCTGGTGGATCACTTGAAATCAGGAGTTTGAGACCAGCCTAGCCAACGTAGTGAAACCCTGTCTCTACTCAAAATACAAATATTAACTGGAGCGTGATCACACATTCCTGTAATCCCAGTTACTCGGGAGGCTGAGGCAGGAGAATCACTTGAATCCTGAAGGTGGAGGTTGCAGTGAGCTGAGATGGCACCACTACACTCCAGCCTCGGCAACAGAGTAAGACTCCATCTCAAAAAAAAAAGAGTAGTAACAATAGTGAACATAGCAGTAATAACATGACCTGTATTGTTATTTTAGGTCAATAGGAGTAAAGTTGAAAGAATTCTCAATGTGGTAGTTCATTACATAGTCATTAAAGTTAGCATGGATCATTAATTACCTCGTTGTGAAAAATGGTAAAGCAACTGTCTTTACCTTACTAATCATGAGCTTCTTTCCCTTTAAGTGCCCTTTTACTTACATAACTAGTTTTGTTTTCTGAAACACTATTAGTTATAGACTCTTAGAGCCCAGAGTGACACTAGGGTTTGCCACAAGGGAATTTTCTTCTACTGTTAGCATATTTAGCTTCTTAGAAGCAAGTTTCCCCAAATGTTCCATTGATAAAACTGAGGTTGGAATTCAGAGCAGTGGATTTCTGCTGGTTGTGTAGGGGAAGGAGGTCTTTTTTTCTCTGATGGAGAAAAAATGACCAAATCATTTTCTCTTTGAATATTAGTATCAGCAGCGTCGCCAGCAGGAGAATATGCAGCGCCAGAGCCGAGGAGAACCCCCGCTCCCTGAGGAGGACCTGTCCAAACTCTTCAAACCACCACAGCCTCCTGCCAGGATGGACTCACTGCTCATTGCAGGTATTGTTGCCCAGTGCAAAACCTGGCTGGTTTTGTCCATTTCTTAGGAAGCAGAAGACAGTGAGAAAAGCGTGCCATAAAAGCTAGTATCTTTGAAATGGTTGCAGGATGAATTTGAATCTAGCACCTGTAATATCTGAAATCTATGAACTTGTAAGAGTTTGTTCTTTTGTCCAGGTTCTTTGAATGCTTCACTCTGTGTGTTTCTAACTATTTTTGAGATGGCATTATAAACTTTCTAAAATGAGCCCTTTTCCATGGAAACGAAGACAAATTTTTTACAGTCTTACTGTATAAGATTACTTAGCGTAGGCCTCTTACTATTCCTCTCCCAGCCCAGCACTGTACAGTTGGTATTTGACTTGAATTTGGGAAATTATTTCCCTCACTTTGACTTAAATTGGGGCAGCACAAATGTATTTCTGAATGAACTTTTTCTGGGTATACTTAATATTTAACACCACTGTTAGGCAGTAGAGGTCCTGTGTCCTGTGCAAGGATTTGATTTTAAAAATATGATATTCATGCCCTTATTTGACTATAATCTTATAGAAATGTTAAATGCCATTTGATTCAGTCAGATACTTGACTGTGAGAAGATTTTATCAGAGTGAAAATCCTACTCAAAAGCTGATTGGCAATTTCTCAATTCTATTGATAGATTTGTATTGTGGAAACAAATTCCAAATTTCTTAACACTTTCTAGTGTACATGCAAATTAAATTTGGGAAATGAGACATAATTTCTTCCCTGAGGTTCAATTCAAACAGAATTGAAATTCTTCTATTTTCAAGAAGCATGTAACTGTTGCATTAAATTAGATCATTAGTTTTAGGACATAAAAAGCAATGCTGGAGCCCTTTCTTCAAGTGAACTCTCTACTCTTGCTCTGTCTTGGTTCGGAGGAAATCCCCTTAACATTTCCAAAGCACAAACTGAAAACCTCCGTCACCTATTCACATCTGGGTCAAATGGGTCTGGTTGGTTTGCAGTTCTCTGATTTTATTGTTAGCATCTCCTTTCTACCTGTTAAGTCTAGTCAGTGCTGTTTTCTCAGTTGTACAGCATTGATTTGATCTACTTAGTCCTTTTGACTGAGAGCTAATATGTCCTTAGGGTTGATAACCTTTTGAAGAGTAGTTTTTCTTTATTCTCCATGTAATTAAGAGTGGACAGTAGCTTCTTTTCATAAGAACTTGTATTTCTTATCCCTTATGGAAAAGTAAACTCTGGATTCAAAACAATATACAGGTGATTCTGTTTTATGCTGATTTTCCTGTTTGACTAGCTTTCTGGATCATTTTACAGTCTGTGGAACATTATGGCTCTATCTCTTTCTCAAATGCACAGGCCAGATAAACACTTACTGCCAGAACATCAAGGAGTTCACTGCCCAAAACTTAGGCAAGCTCTTCATGGCCCAGGCTCTTCAAGAATACAACAACTAAGAAAAGGAAGTTTCCAGAAAAGAAGTTAACATGAACTCTTGAAATCACACCAGGGCAACTCTTGGAAGAAATATATTTGCATATTGAAAAGCACAGAGGATTTTAGTGTCATTGCCGATTTTGGCTATAACACTGTCTTTCTAGCCATAATAAAATAAAACAAAATCTTGACTGCTTGCTCATTGGGTTTTAGATGTATTTTCTGTAGCTTACTTTTGTTTGCTTATACTTGTTTATTCCTAAAAGCTAAAAGCCTTGACCAGAAGTTTCACTAGGCTGAAACCTGTAGGCTCCACCACTTTTGCTATCTCTCAGGTGCCGCCTTTCAAGCTACTTACCCCAACTACTTCTCCCAGCTCCTGACCCAGAGGCCCTGGTACCTATTTTGAATTTTTTTTTTTTTTAAATTTTTATACTTCACTGCTTCCAAATGAGCACCCCTAGAAGTCCAGGCTTTGTGTACTTGTTCAAGAATTCCTTGTCCCCAGACCTGGAATCACTTGGCCTAATTCCAGTCAGTCTGCCTTTTCATTTCTGCAGGTGATGGTCAACCAATCCCTGTACTTATAGGCCACTGGACACAAGTTTGTTTTTTTTTTTTTTTTTTAAAGACAGTCTCACTTTGTCACCCAAGCTGGAGTGCAGTGGCACAATCTCAGCTCACTGCAGCCTCTACCTTCCAGGTTCAAGCGCTTCTCCCACTTCAGCCTCCGTAGCTGGGACCACAGGCATGTGCTACCAGTTGTGGTTAATTTTTATATTTTTAGTAGAGATGGGGTTTCACCATGTTGGCCAGGCTGGTGGTCTCCATCTCCTGACCCCAAATGATCCGCCTGCCTCTGCCTCCCAAAGTGCTGGGATTATAGGCATAAGCCACTACACCTGGGCAGGACATAGAAATTTTAAAGAAAAAAATCATGTTACCAGAAGTAAAATTTATTTTGTTTATATTATTTAGGACTTCACATTTGTCTTCCCAAACCATGAAATAACAGTTCTGCTAATAGCAAGTATTATGAATGTAGAATGAGGAATTAGGACAATAGTAGTACATTGGGAAAAACATATTTTAGTTATTTTGTATTTGAAAGATATCACAGATCTTGCTATTTGTTTACCACCAGAATCAGTGAGATCTGCCAGCTGGTGGGGTTGTACCTATGAGAATTTTAGATGATGATCCCCTAAAAGGTATATCAGAAAAGGGGATGGGTCAGGAGAGTTGAGAAATCTGTTTATTGGACAACATTGTTTTGAGGGCACCAATGGGGCTCTAGGATTAGGCAGCCAGATTGAAACCTTGCTCCTCCTTTCCATAAGTTACTTAACCTCCCTGTGCCTCACTTTTTGTTACCAGATGAGATGAGAAACGGGAACAGGTCTGTTACCTCACAAGGTGGCCGTGAGTGTTGAAGACTTTCATTGTGGGGTGGGGTGAAGCATGCAGAACTCTGATTTGTATGTGGCAGCCATTTAGCATGTATATATGATGAAGGAGGCACTCTAGGTACCCTAGCCAGGATGTTGGGTTGTTAGCTGGGTTTTACTTTAAAGAGCTCAGGGCCTAGGACATTCTAGAATCCAAGTACTGAGCTCATATACCTAATTGTCTTTAGGATAATCTTTGAAGTAGACTTATGAGTCAAAGGGTATATGAAATGTAAGGCCTACAGTGTTCTAGGCCCTGAGCTCACATACATAATTGTCTTTAGGATAATCTTTGAAGTAGACTTATGAGTCAAGGGTATGTGAAATGTAAGGTCTAGAATGTTCCAGGCCCTGAGCTCACATACATAATTGTCTTTGGGATAATCTTTGAAGTAGACTTAGGAGTCAAAGGGTATGTGAAATGTAAGGCCTTTTACGTGTATTGCCAAATTGCCTTCAAGAGTTTCTGCTGTTTTGCCCTTCTACCCATGGTGATTCCTTAAACTTGAGTCAACACAAATTTGAGTATGACTGTGTTAGACAGAAGGGATATATTAACAGGTAAAACTGGTCATGGCCCCTGCCTTTATGGAGTATATGCTCTGTTGGTTCATTTCTCTGCATTCTAATTTTCTAGACTTGAGATCTTACTGTGGAGGTGAAGCACCCTTAAGGTAGCAAGTGAGCAAAATAAAGTCAAGGAAAACCAGTTTGAACATAACCTACATATTAGAATGTAAGATGAACTGAATCACTTCAACTGTGTTTTTAAAGGTGTGATTCTTTCTTAAATTTTTTATTATTGTTTAGATTTCTATAACTTAGTAACATGTGAATACATAAAGATTTCAGTAATTTTTGATTTAGGAATTATTGTAGTGGGAAAAACAGTTTAGGAAAACATGTCAGTGGAAATTAAATCGCCACAGTATGTAGTGTCAGGGAATAGCTTCTGTTCAGCATTTGATTTGAGTGCTGTGTTCTGACATTTTTCAAAAACAAATACATGTGATTCATCTTCTATAAATATTTGCAGTTTCTTCAAGTTGAAATGAGAAAAGCTTGTAAATTGAGCACCGGGTCTAATAAATCATACACTTACCCAAGAACAAAAAGACAGGAAAAGCTAGCATGTTAATCTAATGAAAAAATTGAATGTTAAAAAAACCAAGAAAGTAGAAGATATTTGACATTAACTTCATAATCATTGATAATAATCTAATAATCATAACATTATTCTTAAAACCTGAAAGAATGGATCCCTGCTCCAAATGTGTTTTTTTAATAGCAACATAAACTAAAATAATTTTTTAACCTATTTTTGGAAGCTTGGAAATTGAGATGTGGTTATCTAATGTTAACCTAATTAAGAGAGCTTGGTGTGATTTCTCATGTACAGCATCTACATATTTAAGTTTATTGTCTTCTAAAATATTATTACATTCTTCATACTATAGTTTTGTAACGTCCTGTAGAAAACTTATGTCAGCTTCACTTTCAAACCATGCTGGCATCGAACTCAGGTGTAGTGATATCAGAATGTTATAAAACAATTTTTTATTTTTGTTAAAAACTCCACTTTTACAATAAACATTTCTCTACCAATTTAAGCATGCAATACACCATTTGTCATTTGAAAATATTGTCACTGGGCATCTTGATCTATATTAGCTCTGTACTTTTAAAAATTCTCTTTCTTTAAAAAAATATTAACAAGTATTTGTCAAGTACCTACTATGTCAAGCACTCTTGGTGTTCCACTGCAGACAGGACACAGATTCTGCCTCTGAGCTTATTAATCAGCATATGACCCAGAAGAAGAACATGAAGTCATGCAAGCCGGAGAGTATGAAGTCTTAAGTGCCTTGGAGAGTGAGTGCTTCAGTCCATCTCAACAGAGGATCCTTCCTCAGTTGGGGTGTATGAAAGGGGTAACTGTGGTTAGTAGTCATTGCGATTGTGGTAAAACAATAAAAATCTGGGTCTATTAATATTCAAAAGGGATGACTTTCAAGTTGGAGTCAGAACCTCTTTGGATAGATTGGAAGAGGGGTTCATGTGACTCCAAGTGATCTGAGACAGGGAGTGAGGAAGGGGAAGCCAGAGCTGTTGGGAAATTACAGTTTGGTGGAGCAAACTGCTGTGGCCCAGTATTTACTCCCTTGAGACGTATTTTATATAAATGGACACTTCCATATAATGCACTTTGATGAGCCTGCTCTGCCTCCCGAATAGCTGGGGCCCTAGGCACATGCCATCACGCCTGGCTAATTTTTTGTGGGGTTTTTTTGTAGACATGGAGTTTTACCATGTTGGCCTGGCTGGTGTTGGCTCCTGTCTTGACTTCCTAAAAAGGTGGGATTACAGGTGTGAGCCACTGCACCTATCCCTAAAAAATTTTTGATTCCATGAGATTAGATATTGTGGCCAGTTACATTTATTTTATGAGTTAGGCAACCGATTTTTAATCTTTTTACTGAATCAATGGCAAGCAGTCTGTTACAGATTGAATACAAATACTTTTAACCATGCTGGCATCAAACTCAGGTGTAGTGATATCAAAATGTTATAAAATAATTTTTTACTTTTGTTATAAACTTCATTTTTACAATAAACATTTCTCAACCAAATTAAGCATGTAATACACCATTTGTCATTAAAAAAAATTCTCACTAGGCATCTTTTTTATGCTAGTTCTGTACTTTTACAAATTCTCTTTCATTCTGTGATACTGAGCAAAAAAAAAATCTCTTTTTTTAAAAAAATTTAACAAGTGTTTATCAAGTACCTTCTATATCAAGCACTCTTGATGTTCCAAAGCAGACAGGACACAGATTCTGCCTCTGAGCTTATTAATCAGCATATGACCCAAGAGAGGAACATGCAGTCATACAAGTTGGAGAGTGTTTTTGCTTCAGGCCATCTCAACAGGATTCTTCATCATTTGGGGAGTACAGAAAAGGTGCCAGTGGTTAGTAGTCATTGTGGTAAAAGGATAAAGATCTGGGACTATTAATACTGAAAAGTGGTGACTCCCAAGTTGGAGTCGACCTCTTTGGATGGATTGGAAGAGGTCTTGAGTTACTAACTTGAGGTTAGTAAGACCTCAAGAGTCTTACTAACTTGAGTATCCTCTGGAACTGTCATGAGTTGAGGGGATAGGAGATGAAGTGCTGAATTCATGCCTATTCTAGAATGTGCTTGAAGTCCTTCCTTTTAAATAGGATGCAGGTACATCTTTTATTTCCCACCTTCCAAAAAAAGAAAAAAAATAGGTCTCATTGTCTGATGTCCTGTAAAGATAATAATATATTCTCCTTTAATCCAAAGATTACTGTTTTTACATTTGAACAAAAGTAAAGGATTCTGCCACTTCTTCATCAGACCCTTAACAACGCAGAATGGCCAATTTCCACGTGTTCTTGTTTAATGTTGATTGCAGTAGGAAAATATTGCTTCTGGCATTTATGTCAACCTCAAGACAAACTCAGGTGTCACTTTTATTTCCTTTAGTAATATTTTATTTCCTTGACCCTTTTTCAGGGCACAGCCGTTTCTGGCATCCTCTACCTTCCTTTGTGGACATGGAAGCAAAGGATTTGTTTAACTTTGAGCAGTGTTTACTGCCCCTGACGGTAAATGGTCCTTGCCGTCTCTTCTTGGACTGTAGGCTCTCTTGCCAGTGTGTTACTTTGTGTGTACTGGAAACAGTTCTTATTTTGTCAAATCCCCTGGGTGATCTTCCTCTACCTCTGTTTATCTTGTCATTTGGCTTTCACTTACTTAACTCATTTCTAATTTCAATCTGCCTATGATTCTTTAGTGTTGATTCTTGACCTCCATTTCGAGGTTTTTAAATTGCATTTTATTTATTAAAAGTCACAAAGATCTTAATTTTTCCATGATCTAATCATGTATCTCTGAATGTCATGATTCTCCAATCAGGCCAGAAAAATGTCCCAATAACCTCATCTCCTAGATCACAATGGAGTAGGTTTATTTTTCCCTTTGATGCGTGCAGCTCCCATTATTGCTAATGAAAGGTCTTCATGTGCATTAAGGGGAAACTAGACCTCTAATGAGATACAGAGAGGAATTGCAGCTGATGATTCCCACTTCTAGCCCACTGTACTATAACAAATGCATGCTCAGGAGGCAATGGGCCAAAGAAACACAAAATGCATGTGCTGCTTATGTAAAATATCTTGCCTAGTCTTAATGTAGGTATTGTTTTGGCTTGTAGTGTCTGATATTCCATACCTGCTGAAGGGAGCCCTCATTATGGAGGCAAAAGACCCAGGTACTTGGAGAAGGAAATGAATAGACAAATTACATTTCAAGTAGCTCTTTAAGAGCAATGTCTAAATTGATACAGTTCACAAAGTACTTGCTCATATATCTTCTCATTTGGAATGAGAAAAGAGTACAAATGCATTATGAAGGCAATGTACTTGGTACTGAAAATACAAAGGGTTTGAAACAGTAACGGCCCAGGGTTGCTGAAACCAAACTTCAGAAAGACCGTGATTGACTAAAGCTAACCCACCTCTAGATGGCAAGACCAGGACTGGAGCTCAAGTCTTGGGTGCCAGTGCCATTGTACTCTTAGCCAGCACATGGCACAACCTCCCTTCTCAACCAGGACTGGAAGAACAGTTCGTATTTCAAGGTATCTTCCTATTTATGTGATAGCATCTCTTCTGTGGTGAGCCACTCTCTCTTCCTCCCTTCCCCCACCAATTTCTGGGAGCTGTTTCATCCCCTGATTTATCCTGATCCTAAGATTCACAGGATCCCAGTGGTGAGCTCCCAGTGTCTGTATTTATCACCGGACTAAGGTGAACATCTTAATCAGTTACCCTTTTCAGACAAACAACAATTAAGGGATGCTAGTGTCCATCCAGGCTCATTTCTTGGGTAGAGGTGGTCTGACCCCGTGACTACTTTATAATTCTGGGCTGAGTAGCAGAGCATAGAGGATAAATTAGTGGGAGCGAAAATCAAAGAATGCTGCCTGGGTTCTGACACTGGGGTTTTCTGTTTCCAGTCTCTTTCTGAGGCCTGTTTAGATTCTTGCCTTTGAATCTCACGAAAACATTTGAATCTTCTTAATAACACTGCCCTTTTTTCCTTTGCAAGTATAAATTGGTTTCTGTTGCTTTCAACCTCAAAAAATAAAAATAAATAAATTTTAAAAAAACAACCTAACCCAACTCATGTATATGCCAAGGCTTATTTGCTATTAGCTATTAGGCCTCAAAAGATTTTAGAAGGTGCACCCTTAAGTGGCAATTGAAGAATAAAAAGCTCTTGTATTTTGCAAATTGTTAACAGAACTTTAGAGCAGGAGAGGACTTAACCCTAACTCTGTGACCACTAACACCTCCATTTACAGATGTGGAAGGAGGTACCAAGAGCTTTAAGCATTGTTTCCAAAATAGCCTAGATTATTCACCGTTCTATTGTATTGTTCTGTGCCTCAACATTTCCTGCAGAATGTCATCCCCTATTTGAGGCTTCCTTTTTGCAAAGATGCTCTCTGATGCACTCTGGAGTTGAAGTGTGTACCATTTGAAGCTCCAGGGTAGTGTATTCTCTCAGAAATGAACAAGGAGTTGGAAGCTAATTTAAAACATCTCACAACTCCCATCACCTTGACTGTTCCAGCTGGGAAGTGAATGGAAGAGGTGAGCTTTTGATGCTTTGCTGGAGATTGGTGTAAACAGGTGGTGGGGTATTCTAAATTTGGTCTGAGATGAAAACATTTCAAGCAAACAAAATTAAGCTAGATTATTTTGACAGTGAAGTATTTCTTTAGAGATGCAGATGTCAGTTTTATTAAAGTGCAAATCAGCATTAGAAAAATAATATTTGAGATTGTGTGTGCTGAAAAGCTATCCCTGACAAAACAACTTTGGAAAACTATAGGTCACCTTTGCCTCTGGCTTCTAAACGTATGGTGATTTTGATTTTGCAATGTTAACGTGAGGTCGGTTTCCTCCCACTCCCAGACTTACGGAAGAAGGGAAAACTGGAGTAATTTGTTAGGAACAAAGACATTTGCATTTGTAATGTTCATGTCATTCTGTTCATGCTTCTGTGAATTCACAAATGTACAGAAATTCAGAAATCATCTGGGGTAGGAGAGAGAGAAAGGGAAGGTGTTGATTTTGCATTTTGATGAATCCCTGATGTGGCAAATCTCAGATGACAAGATTCCCCATCTTGTATTGACGGACTGCAGCAATTCTGGGGCACTCTGCTGAGAAGTGATTGGAGGCTGGCAATGCAAAGCCTCTGTGAGTTCCAAATATATTCAGTGTTAGCAGTAAATTATTGCTCCTGATTTAAAGCACACTTGGACAAAAAGATTATCTTCTGCTGATGCCCTTATGTACTAGATGCCTGCATTCATTGCCTCTAGGAAAAAAACCAGCCAACCAAGAGGAATGGCACTTTTCCATCTATAGAAATGTCTGTTGCTTACCTTGTCACTTCAGCCCTTCTGAGTCTCTGTCTCTGGTGAGTGGATTTTGGCTTTGCAAATGAAGCACAGTGTAGGGGAAAGTAGAATTACAAACTTACACTTACAGAATGGATTTTTGTGGTGGATCTTTCTCTGTAGGTGGGTCTTTCTTTGTAGGTGGGTCTTTCTCTGTAGTGTATTGTGTTAGAGCACCTTTTGGGGTTCATTCAACAAACAAATATGCCAAACACTGCTCAACACAGGATGAAAAGTCAGTCAGGAGGACTTAACCAAGAGCTGTGGTTTCCAAAGTGTGGCCCCTGGGTAAGCATCACCTGCAAACTTTTTAGAAATGCGGATTTTCAGGCCTCAACCCAGACTTACTGAATCAAGAGCTTTGAGGATGAGTTGGAGATCAACCTGGGAAATACAGTGAGACCTTGCTTCTACCAAAAAAGAAAAAACAACAACAGAACACAATTCTGCTGAGTGTGCATTGCTTTTGCACCATCGTAAAGATGAAAAATCATAAGTTAAGTCATCCTAAGTCAGGAATTGTCTGTACAGTGGTTAATGAATCCGGCTGTGTTGCCAAGGCCGTTTTTTTTTTTTTCCTTTTCTTTTTTAAGATGAAATCTCCCTCTGTTGCCCAAGCTGGAGTGCAGTAGCATGATCTCAGCTCACTGCAACCTCTTTCTCCTGGATTCAGGCAATTCTCCAGCCTCAGCCTCCTGAGTAGATGGGATTACAGGCATGTGGCACCACCCCCAGCTAATTTTTGTACATTTAGTAGAGACTGGGTTTCACCACATTGGCCAGGCTGGTCTTGAATGCCTGACCTCAGGTGGTCCACCTGTCTCAGTCTCCCAAAGTACTGGGATTACAGGCACCTGCCATCACATTCAGCTAATTTTTGTATATTTAGTAAAGATGGTTTCACCATGTTGGCCAGGCTGGTCTCGGATTCCTGACCTCAGATGATCCGCCCACCTCAGCCTCCCACAGTGCTGGGATTATAAGTGTGAGCCACCGTGCCCAGCCAAGTTTTTTCATTTAAACTAAAGGCTGAAATAAGGCCTGGATGTTTTTTGTTTTGTTTTTTAAGTTACCAGATGGTATTGGGAAGACATAATTTAATAACTTATTCTAGAGTTGCCACCTCTATGGATAGGTTAAGAGTAATAGTTATGTCAGGCTGTTGAGGAAGAGGACAAGGACAGGGAGGAGGAGGAGGATGAGGAAGAAGGGGGACACAGAAGGCTGGAAGCATCCAGGTCCAGAGAGCCTCATATGCCACAAGGCTGAGATAACAGCGGAGCATGGTTTACCTGACTGTGCTCATTACAGCAGCCACTGGGCAGCAGCAGTACAGATACTGCATCCGAAAGGACTGCAAATGTGTGCCCCTTCACAGCCTTGCACAGAGAAAAGCCTCAGTGACATCAGTCTTATTTTGAAATCTATGTTGAATCCTCACAGTAGGAGGGAGAAATTGTGACATTCGACCTCCTATCCTCACCCTCAGTGCCCCCGAATTAGGATTAAGGAGTCAGATGAAAAGTGAAAACAGAAGATTAGAAAATGTGTTGTTTTTCTAGCAAAAATATAATTTCTAAGCACAAGCATCATAATTTAAGGTGAAAAGCATGTTGATATTGGAAAAAATATTACACTGTTCTCTACCTTGCTGTTCAATTGGAATCATGTGCAATTTTGTTTAAATTGGTGTCTCCAAAATATGACCTATTAAGTCTTTTGAGAGATTTCTTATGTATTTGAACACCATTGATAGAGTGGTACAACAGGGCATGAGTATACAACAGGGCATGAGTAATCAGCATTTGGTGAAGGAAGTTCTTCCTGAGCACCTTTACGAAATTGCAGGGAAAAGTGCATTTTTAGCAAACTGCAAAATCTCTACTAAGAGCCTGTGTAGAATGGAGAGTATTTGGACCACTTAGGGCACAGCATATCCACATACCTTAAGGCAAATGAAACAAGTAATTGGAAGCATTGAGAATAAAATTCTCTGTTTTGCTGCCAATATCCCTTTTTCCTCTCTACTTTAACTTTTTTTTTTTGCAGTATTTTCTAAAAGTCTTTTTTTTAAAAAGAGAATATAGAAATTTAGATTTAATTTGCTACAGCCTGCATTTAAGTCTCTGGGAAAATGAGAAGTAATTGTAAGATAACAGTAGCAGCTGCCTAACCAGTTGTTTCAAAATATGGCAATAAAATATTAAATTTGAGACTTGCTATTTTTGTGCACAGATGTCTGTCATTGATTATGATAGATTTCTAACCTCCCTACGAAGTTAATATTTTAGGAGGGGGTAGGGAGATTGATTATGACAAACTATGGACTTATATTATTGCTAAAGAAAATAGGAATCAATGGAACTCTGACAGCAATTGTTCTCTCTTTACAAAAGAAAAAAGCACAACTAAGCTTATATTATGTTGCTTAATTGACTGGGGCTAGAGGGCAGCCTCAGATTTTGGACACTACTACTGAGATAAAGTCTACAACTGATTCAGCACATAAAATCCAAAGAACATGAGCTTAGAGGGAGAGCGAGCAGTTTTGATGGAAGATGTAGTTTATTTGCATCACCAATGGGAGGTATGGGATGGGTCAAGTGTATGAAATCAACATCCCAGGCCAGACAAGGATGGAGCTTCATTATTCCTGTAAATGGAATTAGCCCGCAGCAGTAGCATGGACTATTCTGGCGCTTTCAGTGAAAATGGAGTTTTACTTGCCAGTGGAGCAAGGTATAGTGTGTTTCCAACTGGGCATGACCAGAGCAGTGGCGTCTGTGTTGTGGGGAGGCAGGAGATGACTGTGGCCGGGGGGACAGAAGTGGCAGCACCTATGAAATGCTGCGGGCAATTTGATGGGGATGAAGGAAGAGGAGGTATTTCCCAAAGTCTGTTCTTTTTTATCTTTTTTTTTGAGATGGAGTCTTGTTCTGTCACCCAGGCTGGAGTGCAATGGCATGATATCGGCTCACTGCAACCTCCTACTCCTGGGTTCAAGCAATGCTCCTGCCTCAGCCTCCTGAGTAGCTGGCGTGTACCACTATGCCTGGCTAATTTTTTGTATTTTTATTAGAGATGGGGTTTCACCATGTTAGGTGGGTGCACTGGCTCACCCCTGTAATCTCAGCAGTTTGGGAGGGTGAGGTGGGCAGATCATGAGGTCAGGAGATCAAGACCATCCTGTCTAACAAGGTGAAACCCCGAAGCCTGTTATAAGGAACTTTAGTTTTGTGGAATATTCATAGGTACTACTTGGCGATAAAAAGACAAACAGAAAACTTCTAAAATAAATTTTAGGAAAGTCTTGCCTAAGCATCATTGGACTGATGTTTTTATTTCAGAATTAGCAAAACTTTGAATAAATAAAGTGAAGCGTAAAGTTTTAAGAAGAAAAAGCATTCTTTCATTTATTAACTGTGTGCCAGTGCACCACTTCCTTCTGTTTTCTCAGCTGTAAAATGGATATCATAGTATTCACTTGATCTACATGAAATTGCCACTATTCAACTGACAAAAAAGAAAAAAAAAAAACCGGGAATTTCATATGGTTCAGGCCAGTTCTATTACCACATTATGTATGCATGTAATGATGCATGTCTCATAGGGTGTTGGGAGAATTAAATAAGATGATGTGGGTAAAATTTTTTGATCTGACAATAGGAAGTACTCATTAGTGATCACGGATTGTGTGGGCTGTGTGACCAGAACAATATAACCCCATAGAGCCCTTCTTTTTTTTTTTTTTTTTTAAGAGACATAGTCTCACTCTGTCACCCAGGCTAGAGTGCAATGGTGTGGTCTCGGCTCACTGCAACCTCCACCTCCTGGGTTCAAGCAATTCTCCTACCTCAGCTTCCTGAGTAGCTGGGATTATAGGTGTGCACCACCACACTCGGCTAATTTTTGTGTTTTTGGTAGATATGGTTTCACCATGTTGGTCAGGCTGGTCTCGAACTCCTATCCTCAGGTGATCCATCTGCCTCAGCCTCCCAAAGAGCTGGGATTACAGGCGTGAACCACCACACCTGGCTCATAGAGCCCTTGTTTCTAAAGGTAGCTCCTGAGGACTGATACAGGATTCTAGGGGAAGGAGGATATAGAGCAGGCATCAGCCAACTTTTTTCTGTAAGGGGCCAGGTAGTAAATATTTAAAGTTTTGTGAGCCATATGCTCTCTATGGCAACTACTCAACTCAATCATTGCAGTGGAAAGGTAGCTGTAGACAGACTGAATGAATGGGCATGGCTGTGTTCTAGAAACTTTATTAATCAGTCATTGGTCTGGATTTGACTTTCAGGGGTGTAGTTTTCTGGCCCTGACTATAGACAAAGGGAAGTGGTGAGTTGTTAAGGTGAGAAGACGGAATTGGGTGTTTGGAGAACTAGCTTTTGGTTCTAGTTCTGCCACTGACTGTCCTCAGTCTGAGGCTTACTTCACTGGCTTACCAACTTGCTCAGTATTTTTTGCTCTAATAAACTCATATGCTGAGGAGAGCATGGAAGGAGTTGCCATAAAGCAACTATGTAAATGTAACATTTTTTTCTAGAGCTAGTATTTCTTTAATTCATTCAATGAATTCATTTTTAGCATGAATCAGTACTGTGCTGAGCTCTGAGGATATGGTGGTGAATAAGACAGATACTGGCTTTGTCTGGAATGAAGCATACATTCTCCTGGCGGGTGTTTGTTTTTGGAGCATTGTTATATGATTTAAATGAAAAGTGGTGCTGTAAGAACTATTGATTCTTCTACTTTTGACAGAAACCCCTTTGTCCTGAGTAGAATAGAGCAACGTAAAGGAGAAGGTGAGTTCTCCAAATAGAACCTAGAGGCTAGAGGAGAAGAGGTTGGCTTTTCCTCAGATATCCACTGCACGGGAATGAGGATGAAGTCAGGCTTACTTAGTATTTCAGCTTTAGCTACAGTGGTGTGTATAAGAATACTATATTCTGTTTATACAGTAGATTTGCCTCCAGCCACAGATGTTTCCGGCACCTGGTTAATTTATTTAGGAAAGGCCAGTGCTCATTAAGACTCCCAAGTCCCAGAGCTAAGTTTTATGGGTGGGGAAACAGAGGTACTGAAACGGTTATGGAATTGACTCAGATCACAGCATGCTGGATATAGGACTCGGGCCAATGCCACAAGCCCTGGGATGGGGCCGAAGCCCTCTCTCTGGGACTGCCTTACTCTTGAGGGCAGTTGAGACTTCTTCGACCCACGACTCCAATTAAACTTAAGAAGCATTAAGGGGACTCGAGGTCCTGCTGGGAGAGAACCGTTTTGACAAAGGAGAGGCTCTAATCAGGAAACCAGATGCTGCTTCAGGGCCAAAGAACTTTGGCAGCCTTGGAGCTGCGAGTCCAGGCAACTGCATCTGTCAGAGGAGCGGCACAGTGTGAAAGTAGCCTCTCTCTTTCCTTTCCTGGGCCAGTCACTTCTGTCCTATAAGTGGCCCGTGGTAAGGTTGTATCTCAGTTAAGGGTCCTGGTACCAAAATGGATTCCTGCTGAGATGGTTGGAATCATCTGCCACTTTGAATTTTGCTGAGCCCATACAGTATTGGAGCAAAATGTCTTAGCCCTTCACCCTCATCCTTGGCAAAGGTTTCCAACCAGGAGAGCGTATCAGAATCTCCAAAAGTGACGGCAAGGTTGGGGGACTGGGCATGTTAGGTTCAGTTTGAATAAGTTTATTTCATGTTATAGTTTAATTTTGTATTTTGGAAATGAAAGAAAAAAAAAAAGAGAACCTGTTGGTTTTGTAATTTGCCTTCTTTGGCATTTGCCAAAAGTGAACTACCAGAAGTGGAGCTCGGTCAGATTTTCCTGGCCACTTGGGATAACCAGTGATTCTAAACATTGTCGGGAGGATGGAAGATTTTAATGTTTCTGGAAAGAAAACGTGGATTTTAAAACAAAAAAGAGGAGAGATGAAATAAAACCAGACTCTTTTCTAGTTGACTGGCTGATACAACAAGCCCAGAACAAGGAGTTTTGGACACTGTCATGGAGATAATGTGAAGACTGAAAGTAACAAAGTGTCTCGTCTGTAAAAGGGCTGAGTGCCAGCTCTCATCAGGGACAAGAATGGGTCAGCAGTTGTGCTTTGCATGGCTCTAGGAAAGCCAAGTGATTTGGATTTGCTGGAACTAGTGAGAGAAAGGAGTTTCAGCACAAGAACCAATCTATAGACATGACCTCAGGTCCCTGAATCTCAACTACAGCAAATATGAACTATCTCAGAGGTATTCCTGAGTGAAGTGAGGCTGAGCTGGCCAGGGCCCCATCTCCTCTGGATTTGGAAGTCCAACTTTATACCCTGTGTATTTAGAAGCCTTATTAGCTTCTGTCTTTGAAAAAGGAGAAGGAGAATGCAGGCTGTCTGGAATAGAATTCAGATTTACAGCTGAGAGTTTTAAGCCAAAAAGATTTTGGATTTTTTTTTTTTTTTGTCATCACAGGAAAACAAACTATTCTAATTGACTAAGCCTCAGTTTTCTCATCTGTAAAATGGGAGTAAGATTAACAACATACTACTGTTGTGAGAATCAGACAAATTTAATGTCTATAAATTGAATTGTTCAATGCCTAACACATACTAAGTGCTCAGTAAAAGATAACTGTGTTGGTGGTGCTGTTACAGTGTTGAGAACAGCTGTTTTCTTTCTTTCTTCTTTTTTTTGGAAATAGAGTCTGCTCTGTCACCCAGGCTAGAGTGCAGTGGTGCTATCTCAACTCACTGCTACCTCTGCCTCTTGAGTTGAAGCGATTCTCGTGCTTCAGCCTCCCAGGTAAGTGGGATTACAGGTGTGCGCCACCACCTCTGGCTAATTTTTGTATTTTTAGTAGAGACAAGGTTTTGTCATTTTGGCCAGGGAGGTCTCGAACTCCTGGCCTCAAGTGATCCGCCCACCTCAGCCTCCTAAAGTGTTGGGATTGCAGGCGTGAGCCACTGCACCCAGCCTGCAGTTGTTTCCTTTAGGTGCGATCGTTCATATAACATAACGGTCCTGAGGAATAGGGCACTGTAATTGATTCTGTAGGGAATGCTATTGGAGGAATTTCCCAGAGGCTGAGTCATGTTTGCTCTGATGGGTCCATCTTCTCTCAACTGGTTTCCCCTGTGTCTGCAAGCATTTAGCCTTTTACATATCTTAATTGAGCACCTGTTATATACCAGGCCTTGTGCCAGGTCCTGAGGAAACAGAGGGGAATAAGTGGAAGCCACTGCTTGCAACAGTGCAAATCCTACAGGTCCTCAGGAAAGGGAGCCAGAGGAAGTGGCGCAGGCTGTTGAATGGCCTTGCTAGTCTGCCCCTGTGAAGGAGGGAGAACAGGAAAAAGTGATGGGGAGGAAGTCTCAGACTGCAGCCCCCTGCTGGAAAGGTTTTGGTTAGGTGACTATGGAGGTGTCCCAGAGGCCAGAAGGGACCTGCATTCAGTGCTGGGCTCAGCCAGTGACTAGGAGTAGCCCTTGGGAGGCATGGCGTGGGCACAATGCAGTGGTTCAGAGCACAGCACCTGGGGCTAGTTGTTCACTTATCCTCACTCTAGCAGGAGACCTGAGTGACACGTTTTTAGGTCTGTCATACTGACTGCATGGACTTCACAGTCAGGAAGGGGAGACAGGCATTAAACAAACATCATCAACCATCAGTGGTTTGCAATTGTGATTGGCACCACAGAGGAGTGCAGGTAGTATTGTAGAGGGTTGTATTAGCAAAGATAGGGAAGACTCCCCTGAGGAAGAGACTCCTTGGGGATGAGGTTTGGAAGACCAGCAGGAGTTGGCCATGGGAAGAGGGAAGGGAAGAGTGTATCAGAGAGAGCGAAAGGCTGGAGCTGAGAGAGACAGAAAGGGTGAGAGCATGTAGGCACAGTTGATTTCTCACAAATTGCCATAAAGTTCTAGGGGATTAAAAGAGGATAATTTTTGTTCTTTCTTAATGTTTTAATGTTCTTTTCCTTGGAATTCAATTGTTGCGTATTTTTTTCAGAAAAAAAGACTTTCCACACACCCAACGCATATACTCTAAGGAGATCCAACTGAGACCTTGTACATAAAATCTCAAAGGAATCAGGATTTATCTGCTCCTTGGGGGACATTGGGACATGCTGGCCTTACGGATGAAGACTTTCTTCATCAAGTCATTAATTCCAAGGCCATTTCAGAGTTGAAGAGAAGTCCCAGTCATCTCCACCGTATTAAAAAATGATGAAATGCTGAAACAGGTTATAAAACCAGTCCTGCAAGTGTATCTCAAGGACCCCATATGTCACTTTAATGTTCCCGATTAGCCACAAGAGTCTAAGTGGAAGGATGATGGCATTCTGTCCACCCTACCCCATGCCGCCTCCCGGCCATCAGCCCTGTTGAGTTCTTGGCATGTGAGTGGCTCTGTGTAGATGGCTGTGAAGATGACAGAGGATCCCTTGCATGCACCAACGAACAGCGGTGACTCTAGGTTAATGATGAGTGAGAGAGGCCGGGAGAGAAATAGATCTTCTGAATTTCCTCATGAGCCCTTTCCTGAAATCTATGGCATTTCTCAAGCACTGGGAAAGATTTGCTGTTTTGTGAAAGAGGCCAGTGTTGTTAAAACCTGTCTTCCTTCCTGTAACTGCCCCAGCCAGACCCTCTGACCTGGAGAATTAAGGATACCTGTCAGAAAAGCATCTCTGACGATTCCTGGCCTCTCAGGACAGGAGGCCTCACCTTGAGCTCTGACATTGTCTATTTCCATTTAGTTCCAGTGCCGCCATTTGGAGACTGCTGTCTTTTCCTCTTCAACTTTAAATATATTAGCAATATGTATGAATCTCAGTGACCTTCTCTTGGAGAATTAAATTTCTATTATTACTTAAAAGAAATCAGTTCTGCATGAGGAAGCGTTTACTTCTATTTTCTGCCCATCTGTGCACCTGAAGAATGATTCTTACTAGATTAGAATTTGTCTAAGGCTGTATTTGCATTGAGTGTTTTCTCTGTCTTTCTTGTGAGAGGAATACTCCCTCCCACGCACCTTCCACAGCTCATTTCCAAGTCTGCACATCTTATTGTGCATCTGCTGCTGCTCTGCTCAGGCCTGAGTAGCCGCTGACAGTGATTGGCAGAAAAGTGTTTCCAAGAATATTTGAAAAAAAGAAGGAAAAAGAAAAGGAAGGGAAAATGGGAGAAAAGCAAACCAACTAAAAGAGGAGAGAGAGTTTTGCCAAAGAATGACAAGGAACAGTTAGGCTTCTGCTAGCTTCAGGTGACTGATTGTACAGACCGAACTCCTGGCCCTTTTCAGTTTTAGCTACCAGCTGGCATTCCCCATATGACACCCTTATTTGGAATTGATAAATCCTATATGCAAAGCACTGCCTGGGGTGTTTCTTGTTTGCATCTTCTCAGCCCCTACTCTTCTTTGCTTTTGTTTATTTAGAGATGGAGTTTCACTCTGTCACCCAGGCTGGAGTGCAGTGGTGCGATTTCTGCTTTCTGCAACCTCCACCTCCCTAGTTTAAGCAATTCTTCCACCTCAGCCTCCCAAGTAGCTGGGATTACAGGCGCACCACTGCCACGCATGGCTAATTTTTGTATTTTTAGTACAGACGAGTGTTTCACCATATTGGCCAGGCTGGTCTTGAACACCTGACCTCAAGTGATCTGCCTGCCTCGGCCTCCCAAAGTGCTGGGATTACAGGTGTGAGCCACCATGCTCGGCCCCTTCGCTTTTAAATGCAAGAATCCAGGGTTTGCAAAGGAAATGAGTGTGAGTGGGGACAGTGTTGCTTTAGTAGTGGGCCCCCCACATTGTGGTTTGGACACAGTTTAGGAGTTAGACATAGTTTAGAAGCCAGAATGCCTAGCTCTAGAGAAGGTGCAAGGCCAGCTCTTGCCTTCTATTCTTTGTTATTTCTCTGTTTTCTGCCCTCTATAATTTCTTATGGGGGAAAAAACGTCTTGGGCTGTAAAATTTACACAGCATTAGAGAGCCACATAGAAAATATAGGCTGCAAGGAATTATTTTCCAGGTGCTGCTGGTAGATGCTCATTGTGACTTAATGTTTCTGAAATGGAGCCCTGAAAATGCCCCTCCACGTGCTGAAAATGCTGCAGAGATGGCTTCTCCTTGGTCTCTAGATATGATTCCAACTCTGCAGGTAGATAGGCAAGGAGCCTGGTGGACTGGCCCCTGTGCACCCTTGAACCTTCTCTGGTGCTGCCTTCCCCTCAGGCACCTCATGCTGCATAGAAGGTGTCAGGCAGGGCGCAGCAGGAACACAGGAATCAGTGTGGGTTCTTGACACAGAGGGAATTAAATGCAAGGAATTGGTCACGTAGGTCACAAAGGGCTGAGAAGCTAGCAAGGGAAGTTGTGGCCACCCAGAGGTTAGCAGGTAGCAAGGCACAGTTGTCAGGACACAGGCCGAAGATTGAATATTGAGCCCTAGTCACCTTGCATGAACAGAAGCCATGTTGTCCTCTTGTCTGGCAGGGAGCAGGAGCCATCACGAGACAGAGCTGTCGGAGTCAAGGGAGAAGGGAGGGGATAGCTGGCTCTCCTTCTCTTTCTGGATTTGTCAGCTTGCCCCACCGTAACAGAATCCCACACAATGGCTGGTGTAAACGACAGACATTGATTTTCTCAGTTCTGGAGATGGGTCGAAGATCAGGGTGTCAGCAGGGTTGGTTCCCAGTGAGGGCCCTCCTCCTGGCTTGTCGACAGTCACTTAGTCACTGTGTTCTCACCTGGCCTTTCTTCTGTGCGTGTCCAGAGCGAGAGAGCTCTGGGGTCTCTTTCTCTTCTTACAAGGACACCTGTCCTATCAGGTTAGGGCCCCACCCTTATGCCCTCACTGAACCTTAATGCATCCTTTAAGGTCCTGTCTCCAAATACATCACAGTGGCGTTTAGGGGCTCAGTGTGTGAATTTTGAAGGAGACACAGTTCATTCCATAGCGCCCCCTACCTCTTATCAGCATCTCCCATGGGTCAAACTGGTGGCTGCCATGGGAAGCTGGGAAGTACATTCTACCAAGACCAGTGTCTGTGTGAAAACAATGAAGCGTGTGGCAGACGCTGCTGGGTGATGTGGGTGTGTGTGTAGGGAGGTGGTGGGCATATGCTCCAAATTGGGATTCTATTAGAAGAGGAGTGGGAGGATGGATTCTGGCCAGGCGACCAACAGTGAGCACTGCCAGCCGATACCAAACGTCTTTCTGTTTCGGGAGCTAACCACACCTTGTTTTGTTCACATTTTCTCTTTACCTTGGGTCCTCTTCACCTACTTTCTACTTTCTCTACTACTCCTTTGCCTGGCTGAGTTCTTGTCATCAGAGCCATCTCACCTATGGGCTGAATTTTTTCATTTATTTAACAGATAGGATTGAGCACTTAAGTGCCAGGCACTGTTCTAGGCTCTGGTGTTGTAATAGTGGACAAAGGACATTCTTTGCCTTCCTGGAGCTTACGTTCCGGTGGACTTGAGGGAGAAAATAAATAATAAATGAGCAGATGCATGGTATTTCTGATGGGAATTGACATGGAGAAAAAATCAAGCAGGGTAAGGAAGATGGAGTGCCAGAAGCATGGGTGGTGTATCTCTCTTATGCTAGAGTGACCAAAAATGCCTCACAGATGAAGAGTGGCCGTGTGCAATGGCTCACACTTGTAATTCTAGCACTTTGGGAGGCCGAGGGGGGTGAATCACTTGAGGTCGGGAGTTTGAAACCAGCCTGGCCAACATGTTGAAAACCTGTCTCTACTAAAAATACAAAAAAATTTAGCTGGGCATGATGGTGGGTGCCTGTAATCCTAGCTACTTGGGAGGCTGAGGCAGGAGAATTGTTTGAACCTGGGAGGCAGAGGTTGCAGTGAGCTGAGATCACACCACTTCACTCCAGCCTGGGTGACAGAGTGAGACTCCATTTCAGAAAAAAAAAAAAAAAATAGAGAATTTAAGGCCAGGAGTCCTAAGGGTTGTGGTAATCTAAATAGTGACCTCTCCTGACTAATTATATTTACATCCCAATGCCCAGATCTGTGAATATGTTACTTTACCTGGTAGAAGGGACTTTGTAGATGTGATGAAGGATTTGAGATGAGGAGACTATTCTGGATTTTCTTGGTGGACCCAATGTCTTCACTTACTTATAAGAGGGAGGCAAGAAGGTCAGATTCAGTAGTAGGAGGTGTGATAACCAAAGTGAGAGGTTGGAGTGAGGCAAGGAAGGGACCAGGAACTGAGGAATGCAGGCAGCCTCTAGGAGCTGGGAGAGGTGAGGCAGTGGATGCTCCTCTGCCACTTCAAAAGGAATGTAGACCTGCTGATGCCTTGATCTTAGATTGCAGACTCCAGAACTGCAGGATAATACATTTGTGTTGTTTGAAACCTCTAAGTCTGTGGTAACTTATTACAGCAGCAGCAGGAAATTCATACAAGGGTATCTGGGGGAAGAATGTTCCAGACAGTGCTGGTGAATTCAGGTGGGCTAAGAAAATGATTAAATATTAAAACTTTTTTTTTTTTTAAAGAATGTTCCAGACAAGAATAGCAAGTATAAATATCCTGGGGTAGAAAGGTGCCTGGTATGTTGTTGATTCAATTTATTGATCATTTTTACAATAAACAAATTCATTTAAGTATTGATTGTGCACCTATCATATGATAAGCATTTTTCATCATTCTCCCTCCTCCCAGAATTCTAAGCTTTTCTCACTGTTAGAATTGCTAGTTTATTTGTGTCTCAGTCACTTTGACTATAAACTCCTTGAGTGTAGGTGCTTAGATTTTTTTCACTTCTCCAGTGCCTGTATAGAGTAAGCACTTAAAATGCTGCATTTTCAATATTGAACACTTTTCAAGAAACTTCTCTCAGTGCAGATAAACCCATGGCACCACAGAGTGGCCTGCAGAGTGGCTTCCTGCAGTATTTATCTGCCCATCCATTGTCTGGATATATGGACGGGTGAAAAAAGAAACGGAAGGGGGCACAGATGGACTGTTGTCACGGTTTTCACAACCCTGAGCTGAGGTCTTGACATACGTGATTGGGTGTCCCCTACATTTGCGGGGTGGTACAGACTGTCCTCTGTGTGAGAGGTGTTAGTGAGTTTCTCATTAGCAAAGATGGGGATCAAGGGGCCACTGTTGCTGGTGAGGGAAGACCTAGGTTCTCAAGGTCACCACTTCATTAAAGATTTTGCTGCTTAGTTCCTGTGTAATCCTTTGTGAGCCCAGCTGCCATGGTAACTGGGGAAGTTATCAAAATCCTTCTGCGGGTCTGAGGACACACTCTCCCCACTGCACATCTCCCTGGGGTTGTCTCTGACTCTTGTCTGCTTCCGGCTCAAGCACAAGCCTTGCCAGCTGGGGAGAGAGAGGCACGTTCATCAGAACCCTTGGAAGCTGTTCAGGGGGCCTGTTTGCTGGTTTTTAGCTGGGCTGCTCACCAGCGTCTTCATTACTTCACACTCCAAATACTTGAAACTGCCATTGGGTCACCCTCAGCTCCCTGCAATTAACCATTGGCTTAGAAAATCCAGCTGTGCTCAACATTTCACTGATGATTACAGATGCAGGGAAGGAGGTCGAGGCTCTCAAGTGAGGCACTTGTAGTAGCTGCAGGCAGGAGGGGAAAGTGTCAGAAGGAAGATGAAGATCTGGGTACACATGCAGGGGACAGCCGGGTGCTGGCAAGAGAGAAGGGCAACAGGAGAGAAAGTGCAGAAGTGTGGAGACAGGCAGAAGGTGGCCTGAACACACATCCTTAGGGACAGGACAGGGCTCACAGGGAATAGAGAAAGGGGATGAGAACTGGGAGAAGACAGAGAAAGGTTGAGATGTGCTTACGGAGTACTGGAAACAGAGTGAGGGCCTCTGCATCTCATTTCTGTTCCACCTTAGATGTGTGTATTAGTCTGTTTCCATGCTGCTAATAAAGACATACCCAGCACTAAGTAATTTATAAAGAAAAAAAGGTTTAATAGACTCACAGTTCTACATGGCTGGGGAGGCCTCACAATCACGGCAGAAGATGAAGGAAGAACAAAGGGACATTTTACATGGCGGCAGGCAAGAAGAACTTGTGCAGGGGAACTTCTGTTTATACATCCATCAGATCTCCTGAGACTTACTCACTATCATGAGAACAACACGGGAAAGACCCGCCCCCATGATCCAATCACCTCCCACTGGGCCCCTCCCACAACACATGGGAATTGTGGGAACTACAATTCAAGATGAGATTTGGGTGGGGACACAGCCAAACCATATCAGAGTGGTAGGCATTATGATTTTTATTTTTACTGATGGGGAAATGAAGGTGCAGAAAGTTGGCACAGGATGACTCATTTTCAGGTTGTAAAGGGCAAGGTCAGGATTCAAACCCAACTTGTTCTTTCCCCACTCTGGTATTTGACATAGATTTAAAAAGATATGAACACTCTGCAGTGGATGTGCCCACTGGGGCTTCAGAAGCCCTGAACCCTAGCTAGGTCACGCTGCAGTAATGAAGGACCTCATCTCAGTGACTTACCAGTCTAAGGGTTTATCTGGCACTCATGCTGCATATCCATGGTGGGGGTTTCACTCCATAACCCAGGCTGGTGGTACAGCCTCTACCTTGAATGACACATTCCCTGTAGTGAAAGGAAAAGAGCACATGGAGAGCTCTGAGCTGGCTTCTAAAGTCTCTGCTTGGAAAAAGCTCATGAGTTTTTGTTCATGTTTCTCTGGCAAAATCAAGTTGTCTGGCCAAGACTGATGCCAATGGGAAGAGAAGCAAATCTTTCCCCAAGGAAGGCATTGAATGCTTTTGAATATCAGTATGGTTGACCACAGACAGCTAGCACATATTCTCAGGGCTTCACAATTCCCTGAGAAGATTTTGGCCTTCAGTGTGGCTGGCACATAACTGGCCTGTTCCAGGTCTGTGCTGGAACAGGAGCGCACAGTAGGAAGACAGCCTGCAAGAGTCTGTTAGAACCAGGCTTCTGCCATGAAGTAGCTATGTTACCTTGGGCTTACTCACTGTATTAGTCAGGGTTCTCGAGAGGGACAGAACTAATAGGATAGACGTATATAGGAAGAGGAGTTTATTAGGAGAAATGACTCATGGAATCACAAGGTGAAGTCCCACAATAGGTTGTCTGCAAGCTGAGGAGCCAGGAAGCCAGTCTGAGTCCCAAAAGCCTCAAAAGTAGAGAAGCTGATTGTGCAGCCTTCAGTCTGTGGCTGAAGGCTGGAGAGCCCCTGGAAAATCACTGGTGTAAGTCCACGAATCCAAAAGCTGAAGAACTTGGTGTCTGATGTTCAAGGATGGGAAGCATCCAGCACAGGAGAAAGATGGAGACCAGAAGACTTAGCCAGTCTAGTCTTTCCATGTTCTTCTGCTCTGGTTGTGCTGGCAGCTGATTAGACGGTGCCCACCCAGATTGAGGGTGGGGTTGCCTTTCCCAGTTCACTGACTCAAATGTTAATCTCCTTTGGCAACACTGTCAAAGACACACCCAGGGACAATACTTTGCATCCTTTAATCCAATCAAGGTGACACTCAATATATTAGCCATTACATTCAGCCTCTGAGATCTTGTTTCTTCATGGATGCAATGGGGGTAATGATATCTTCCTCTCAAAGGAGATTGTAGATAGGGAGCTGAAGCTATTTATCAGTCCATAAATGTTACTTTGCTTCCCCCTGTCTGAATCAGAGTTATATTTTTCTTACTTTTCAGAATATGTATTAAGTTTGCATAAAACAGTTAAGAGAAGTGATGTGTGTTGATCATTGTGTTAAGTGTTAAAAGTGGTGATGTTGCAGAGCTGGTTGTGTGTGGCTTTCTCCGAAAGGCTCATTAGAATTGAATCCCAGCACATCTGCATGCATTTGTAGAGACGGACCTCTATGCAGGACCTGTGAATGCACAACAGGTGACGAGTGTGAAAAATCAGTACAAGATGGAGGCTTTTTAAAATTATCACTTTGCTTCACAATCTTGAAACAGAAATAAAGCCCAAGAGAAAAATGAGAACTTGCGAGTTAGTCCCTCACTCAGGAGAGCCCCAAAATTGACTTTATTTTGTACTACAGTGGATAATCCCAGCATCAGAGAAGCTCATCCTGGCAGTTTAATGGAGCTTCTTTTAAAGAAAGCACAGAATCCAAATGAACTCAGAGCTACTCAGAGATTGTTGGTGTTTTGCAAGCTGTAGTTGTTGATGTATTTCCATTGGTCAGCAAGATTTCCTGGCATACACTGTCCAAGAGTTTTGAATAACTAGCATCACTCTGTCGTTTCTCATGGCCCTTGAAGATGTTATCACCATGAGGCCTTCCTACTACCCACTTCTACATGTGTTCTGTCTTTCTTGAGGCTGTAAAGCAGTTTTTCTGTACATTTCTGAGGGTGGCCTTGAAAAAATTGCCTACCTTTTTATCTTATTTCTTCATTTATGAAATGCACATAATTGATAGTACCTAGGGTTGTTGTAAGGATAAAATGAGATCACATTTTTAATTTTTAATTTTTGTGGGTACATAGTAGGTGTATATTTTTATGGGTTCCAAGAGAGATTTTGATAACAGCCATCCAATGCATAATAATCACATCAGGGTAAATGGGGTGTCTATCACCTCAAACATTGATCTTTTGTGTTTTAAACAATTTAATTAGACTCTTTAATCATTTAAAAATGAACAATTCAATTTTTTTTTACTATAGTCAAGATTATTTTTAAGTTCTTTGCACAAGGTCTGCATGTAGTCAGCCCTCAATAACTATTTTCTTCTCTCCCATGCCATACTTCCACCTCTTCCTTTTTCTCTTCCTCCTTTTCTTTTTCTTCCTTTCCTCTCCTTCTCCTCCTCTTTCTTCTCCTTTTGTTTGTCTCCCTTGCTTCCTCCCTCCCACCTTCCTTTTCCTGCCAGTTACCGTTTGCTATTAAAGAGAGTTCAATCAGTATTGTGCTATATTAACCCTCTTTGCAGTTTGTTCTAACATTCTCTGCTCTAAACATGACATATTTCAGTCACAGTCTCAACAAGATGCAGGTGATGTAATCAAATTGGATACCTTGAAAAGTCTTTAATAAAGGAAACATTCATAAAGGTTTGGGAAGAGAGTAGAGAACCCACAAGGCACATAGCAGAACTCTGTACCTAGCAGCAGGAGATGTCAGAGGTACCCCTAGGCCTGAAGAGGCACTAAGAGTGCATCTGTTGACTTTTGCAGCGATAAGCAACAACCTCGATATCTCAGTGGCTTATGTTAACACACATCATTTCTCGTGCATGTTGCATGAGGGTGGTAGTTTGGCTGTGGTTCTGCTGGATTCTGCTGGCCTTGGCTGCGCCCGACATGCCTTCTCATTTGAGAACGCAGGCTCACGGTGGTCTCTCGTTGGGACATGCTCTTCTCATGATGGATGTCAGAAGCAAGAGGGGCAGAGCCACACCCTGCAAGAGCACATTAAAGCTTCTTGTTCCCGTGAGGTGGATGTCACGCCTGCTTACATTCCATGGACCAATGCAAATCAAGTGGCCAAGCCAAAAAAGTGGGTTGGGCCCTGAAAGAGAGAATGAATACTGTGAGCAATACTCTATCACAGGGACAGATTGGTTACTGGAACTTGGAGGCAGAGAGTGTTGTGAGAAGGCTGCCTGACAGGAGCTGAGAACTTGCCAAGGGTGCAGCCAGCCATGGAGCACGTACGAGGGATCTGGGGGAACAAACAGCCCAAGCCCATCTCTTCCCTTCCGCTAGTCTCTGGTCATTCCCCCTTGTGGCTGTACCCAGCTGAAAGCCAAAGGCGAGAGACTTTGTTCTGTGGTTCTTCCTGGAGCAGAGAACAGGGTGGGGGGAAAAGAGGAAAGGGTGAATCTGGAGAGGCACGTGAAAGCCGATTTGATCATAATCGAAGTCATAAGAAAGACAGTAAAGTTGCAGAAAATGTGCCACGAAGCTTTTCTTAAGAACCAGCAGCTCCTCATTCCTAAATGACTTAAGAGGAATTCCAGGCTGACTGTGCATAAAGTTAAAATGGGGGGAAAAATTAAGATGGCAATAAATCTTCCATGAGTTTGTGCTATAAATCTAGGGGAAAACTCTTTTGGGTGACATAAGGCATAACCTTTAACAGCTAATAGTCTTGAAACTGTTTGCATCTGACCGTTCTGAGTCCCTAAGTGGTTTCCATTCCAACATTGTCATTTATCTTGTGATATTTACTTTATTGTGGTAAGCTGCAATTTTTTTTTTTCCTCAGTGAGTCTGTGATAAAATAAACTCACCAGAGTAAGATGAATGCCAACTTATTAACAAGCCTCCCTTAGAAGGGAATGGAGCTACGCTGGCCCAGCAAGAGGGGAGAGAATTTTGCCTCCTTCAGGCTCAATCTGCAGGAGATGCTCTGCTATGCATTTATGAGCTGTTACAGCTAAGTTCATATAAGATCTCTAAATTCTGGGCTCGGCGCGCTGGTTCACACCTGTAATCCAGCACTTTGGGAGGCTGAGGTGGGTGAATCACCTGAGGTCAGGAGTTCGAGACCAGCCTGGCCAAGATGGTAAAACCCCGTCTCTACTAAAAATCAAAAAAATTAACTGGGGGTGGTGGTACGCATCTGTAGTCCCAGATACTGGGAAGGCTGGGGTAAGAGAATCGATTGAACCCAGAAGGCAGAGGATGCAGTGAGCTGAGATTGCCCCACTGCATTCCAGCCTGGGTGACAGAGTGAGACTCCATCTAAAATAAAAAGTCTCTAAATTCTGCAAGTCTTTTGAGAAAAGAGTGTAAGAGGGCATAAGAACTCTCTAATGTCTTACGTCTTTCTGTTAGCCTTTCTTTCCTCAATTTTTTTCCAAATTCTTCTAAGACATTGTCCCCTCCTGTTTTCCTGATTGTCTAGACACCCTAGACTCTAGAACCTTCAATTCCCCATCAGGCCATCTTTCTGTGTTGGGAAGGAAATATTCAGGATCTTCTCTCTGTATTCTCACCTCTGCCTAACAGAGGTGAAGAATTTTCCATCCTTTCTGTTGGTCTCACCCAACATTTATTTCATCCCCTCCCCTCCCATCTCCTCCCCTCTTCTCTCCTCTCCTTTTTTGAGATGGAGTTTTGCTCTTGTTACCCAGGCTGGAGTGCAGTGGTGCCATCTTGGCTCACTGCAACCTCTGCCTTCTGAGTTCAAGTGATTCTCCTGCCTCAGCCTCCTGAGTAGCTGGGATTACAGGTGTGTACCACCATGCCCAGCTAATTTTTTTATAATTTAGTGAAGACGGGGTTTCACCATGTTGGCCAGGCTGGTCTTGAACTCCTGACCATAGGTGATCCACAGGCCTTGGCTTCCCAAAGTGCTAGGATTACAGGCGTAAGCCACTGCACTTGACCTCTCACCCCTCATTTCTTAGCTTCATCCCAATACGAAAGAAAGTGCAGCCAATCTGAGCAGTCAGAGGCTGAAGCCTTGATGGAACCTGTTCTCTGTCCTCTCCTGCCTGCTTCCTAAGTCTCTTACTTTAAGTCCCCTAGCTCCAGGGCAGTGACCATCCCCGAGGGTCCCTGTTTACAGGCTGGTCGGCCTCATCTATTTGACTGCTTGCGTCAGAAGCTTGGGGTCTGCTGTACAGATCTTACCATCTCTGTTAGTGGGAGAAAGCCCACACTTCACACACCTCTGCAGATCCTGTAGCTCGTCTGCATCATGGGAGTGTCAGGGGCTTGTGCTGCTTGTAAAGTGATAATATTTTTCTTACTATTTGATGTTTGTTCCTTGTGTGATTGCTTCCTTAGTCAGTAACTCTAGAGGAGAGGAGGACCTTGGGAGTAAGATTTGGGCACCAAACTTCATCCCAAGCCAAAGCCCCTTCCTTAGGCTTAATATCATCCTCTTTTTCCATTCCTGCACAAATGCAGTTGAGGGGACACCAAACCCCGCAGAGGACTTAGTGTTCAAAGAACTGGGTTTCAGTTCCAGTCTTGCCATTAATTCAACTCTGATGAGAGGAGACTTGGCTGCATCATCTGATGACCCTCCATATCTGTTTTGCTATTACCCAGTTGGGTTTAGTTGCAGTCAACAGAGACAACTCTAGCGATTTTTAATCAGAAAGGCACTTAGGCACTCATAAAATCTGGGAGGGCTGGAGCAGTGAGCTGGGCCTTCCAGAGTGACTTCCAGAACAGCGATACACAGCATCAGCCCACTTGGGAGGCTACTGCCACCATCCTGAAGTGGGAAAATTAGGAAGCAGACATGGCAAATAGTATATCCAGGAATACAACCACCCCACTGTGATCCATGAATGGGGAGAAGGCCACAGCAGCCATTGTCTCCAGAAGAGTGCCACAGCTGCCAGGTCCACTTCCACAGAACACAGACCCCCACTGTATATATCATGAAATCAGCAACTGGACATTGGGACTTCTGCCTTCATTACTGCAGGAAAACCCAGGGTGAACCAGCCAGTCAACAGCAGCGTTGGAAGGACCCAAGTTGAGACCTTTACCTTCGTCACACTTTCTGAATCTCATGCAATTGTATATGTTTGGCCAACCTAAATCCTGTTTGAATTTTAACTGCTAGAGATTATGGGAAATACCACTTTAAGTTCTTCAGCCTTTCTGTTTGGGAAGGCACACTAGGATAATGGGCATGCTAGCATAGTGGGACTTTTGCCAGCAACCAGTAGTTAAACATATATTTAAATCAAAAGCTAGATTGTGTGTGTGTGCACACATACATGTACACATGGTTTTATGATGTTTTATAAAACTATATTAACTATAGTACTGTAATGCACCCCAGCCCATTCTAGTCTAGTCTATTCTTCTATTCTATTCTTTCATCCATTTGTTGGGTTCCATTCTGTCCCATTCCATTCTATTTCATGTTTTTGAAAAGCTTGTTGTGATAATAGACTTTTAAGATCTCCTAAGTGTTTCTAACCTCAAGTTTGACAGACCCTGTATTAGAGGAAGGGTGGTTTCTGGCCCCCAATGCACCATATTCATTGCACATGGGCTACCCTGGAAAGGTTTTTGTACACTGCAGAGGTTTAGTTCTGTAAGAAGGCACTGACCTGGATCCTACTTCCCAGAGAACCTCCCCACTTTCCACAAATTGCTGTGATAATTTAATATGACGAATTACTGGATGAGTTAATTAGTTGGTCTGCCATTGTTCTCAAGCAACGTATAGGAATTTTCACAGATTTTCTCCATTAATGCCTTACTCTAATTCAGTGTCCTGAACTGTGGGTCTTAATGGAAGTGGAAGGGCATTTCTGATCTCATTGATCTCATTCTGGAGAAGTTCACCTATGACATCTGTGTAGAGGACTATTCTTTCTTGCCACCAGGTAGTTGCTGAAGCTGGATTTCTATGTGGATCTCTGATACCTGCAATTGAAGGAGGTTTAAGTTGTGAATGTTCTTATGACATAGGCCTTCTCACTCTACCAGAAAATGCTCAGGCCACACATATAATAACCGAGCCCTCATGATGGTGTTTCCCAGTGAGGGGCAAACTGCCTTCAGCATCACTAACCTGAATTTGAATATATATATCATGAATGCTATATATATATATATATATATATATATATATATATATAACGTATATATAATAATTTCTTTATGCATATAGCATTACAAATGTCAAATAGAACACAACTAGGCTTTTTAATTATAAAATAATTTTTTAAGTGCTGTCATTCAGTCAATTTTTTAAAAGAGGAGGAGATACAAAGAGGAAGAAGGAATTCTTTTTCTCTGGAAACCTCCTGCTAGCAGTGGAGACCACAAATAACTGTAGCCTTTATCGAGCATTTATGATGAACCAGACTCTAGACTGGATGCTTTTCAGGCTTTACTTTTCATCCTGATGCTAGCCCATCCTGGTAGGCATCACTGTCTTCATCTTTCAGATGAAAAACATGAGCACCAGGGAATCTGAGTGCCAACAGCATCTCACTTCCTGGCAAAAGTAGTCGGGAGTAGGTGCAGGGAGGCATGGGCTACTTTTAAAATCACACATCTACCCCTACTTGTGCTACAATTTTAAATCTTGACTTTCAGAGAAAGCATTTAAAAAATGTGTCTGAATCATCAGGCTGGCCAATATAGTGAAACCCTGTCACTACTAAAAATACAAAAATTAGGAGGGCTGATTTTTGTATGAGGCTGAGGTACGAGAATTGCTTGAACCAGGGAGGCGGAGGTTGCAGTGAGCCAAGATTGTGCCACTGCACTCCAGCCTGGGCAACAAAGTGAGTCTCTGTCTCTGTCTCTCTCTCTCTGTCTCATACAGACACACACACACACACACACACACACACACACACACACACACACAGTGTCTGAATCTTAACAGCATCAAATAATGCGAGACTTGAATTAGCTATATAGGTGGTACAATATAAGTCACGTGTATTTATTCTTAGGGTTAAATATTGCCATTTTTTATTTTTGGTTACGATAAAAATTTGAGACATATACATACTATGATCCCATGGATGGTGACAGATCCATCTTCTCCATGTCTGATTCATTTTCCTTCTGTGCAAGCCCTCTATCTTCACTCCCTGCCAGGTTTGTTTTTCCCACTAGTCTCTGATGGAAACAACTAGTTACCTCCTCGTATTCAGCTCCCTTTCTTTCTTCACCATAAAGATCCCGATTTTCAGCTGAGCAGATTGCCATCAGCTAACAGACTACATTCTCCAGCTTTCCTTTCAGATGGGTAAAGCTATTTGACTATGTTTTGGCCAATAAGAGAAAGTGGAAGTATTGGTGAAAATGTAGGAAATGTTTTTAAAGGAAGAAAGGGGGTCTCTTCTTCTGTTTTCCATCCTGTGGTTTGAAACATGGATGTGATGGCTGGCGCTCCAGCAGTCATCTTGAATCAAAAGATAGTGGCATGTAAAGGTGAATGGAATCTAGGTCCTTGCTGACTTTGTGAAACCACCCTCTCAGCTCTGAACTGTCTACCTCTGGACTTCCTTTTTTTTTTTTTTTTGTGAGAGAATAAAATAGAGCATCTTTAGGCCGTTGTTAATTTGCCTTTCCTTCACAGGTGGCCATACCTAATCTTAATTGATGTAACTTCTCACTGGCTCACCAATGATTTGAACTTTCAGTGTCAGACTCCAAGGTGTTTGTTAGGGTCATATGCTAAGTCCCTGGAGAGAGGTCTGACACAGAGTTGAGGGGGCCTAAAAGAGGGCACGCTATCTTCTCCTGACATGGTAAGATCACTTCAAGCTGGCTAACATACCTTGGCTCTGGTTTCAAGGTGAGCTCTTGGCCTTGAGGTTCTAATACTGCAACTTGGACTATAAAAGCGTGTTCCACTCACTTGGTTCTCTGTGGGGGCCTAGCCAGGAACGTCTATACTCTACTTGCTGAGTTTTTGGCTACTTCACAGCTTTGCCTTGTCCAAGAGCTGTGTTTGGAAATGTGACTCCTCACCTGAGACTCAGTAAGTAGACTAAGCCGACTGTGCTGGGAGACACTATCTCCTAAGATGCTGGTAACCTGTGGTCATACGTGACAGAATGGGAGCTAGAGAATCCAAGAGGATGAAGCTGGAAGATAATTTAGAGATACCTAATCCAGCTAATTCATTTGGCAGTTGAGGAAGTGAGGTTTTTAGAAGTTGCTTGACACAACTAGAAAGCGATGAAGCTGTGACAGTTTTCCAGTTCATTTTCCTTTCCCAAACATTGTACCTGATCCTGCCCTATGTATTAGTCCAGATTTCCCAAGAAGCAGATGCCAAGACAGGATTAAGTGTGCAAGAATTTCCTTAGGGGAAAGACCTGTGTTAGAAAAAGTGGAGAGGGAGGTGGAACATCTCCACTTTTTCTAACACAATTGGGGACAATGTGGCAGTTGGCAGACAATGATATAAGTGTGCCCACAGGTGAAGGAGAGAGGGGAGGAAAGTCAGGTGGAAGCATCCTACGTAGTTGTGCAGCCTAAGGAAGGCCCATTAAGGCTGCTGGTGAGTCTCTGAACCACAATTAGCTATCACAGGAGTTCAGTGTCTCTAAGAAAGAGATTGGCCTTGATATTCCCGATACTGGAGCAGCCCGTGAGAAGCATGGTCTCAGCACAAATGCAGCAGTGGATTTCAGAGTTGGGCCCCTTGGTCAGTTACACTTGCCAGTTAGGGGTTGCACGTTTTGTTGTTGCCACACCTGGCGTTGATCCTTTGCCAACCCCTTTATGCCCTGTAATACACTTTATAACGGTATGCATCTAATTTGGTGTTTTGATAGACTAGTAGGCAGACAGGTATGTGAGAAGTTCTTAGTCATGAATGTTTACTTAGGTTACCTTTTTGGGTGAGGCCTGACGTGGCTGAATCTTCCATTTCTTGGGACTTACAGTGGATTTTGAGCCATGCAATTGAAGGAATCAAGGTGCCCTTTGATGGGGGAGAAATCCATTCATTGAACTTGATAGACATGGACCCAAATGTAAACCATGAAATGAAAGCAATTGTGCATTACTTGTCTTTTCCACATTTGGGTGCAAGTTAACAGAATTTTTGGTTAAGTTCACTGACATTTTCTAGAAATTATATGAAGACCTTATGCAAATTTTAACTACAGGCATGTGGCTAACTTTTGACAAAGATTATTTGCTTGACCACATTTTAGTCAGGCTCCTGAGCCTCTGCGGGGTCCATCTGTGCACCTCCTTATAAAATCCAGTTTTAGCAAGAACTCTGCTAAATCAGTTTAACAAGAACATCCATTCCTTTGATATCTGCTCACTCTTGATATCTGATCAGATTTTTCATCCTTCACCATCCAACAGGTAATGAAGGATCACCTTGGCCTGTCTTCAGCAAGAATTCTCTTAGGTCAGTTTAGCCAGAATCCTTCTTACCACAGTGTTGTCTCAGTAATTTTCCACCTACTGAAAACTGGATGCTCTTTGGTGATAAACTCCCACTTGCTCATGCCGTATTCAGAGTTGAGCCCAATCTCTCTCTCTCACTGCAGAATCTTGTTGCATTGGTTCCAATATTTACTGCAATGGTCCTGAATAAAGTCTGCCTTACTGTGCTTTAACAAGAATCATTGAATAATGTTTTTCTTTAACGCTTTTCATTGTTGGATTTCCATATGTTTCTCTGCTTGCTCCTTTAAGCCAGGGCTGCAAGGTAGATGCGGAATATAGAGATGTGTTATGTCTTGTGCCCCCGATCCTAACGTGGCATCCACAGAATACCCCAGACACCTAACAGGGCAGGGAGCCCCATGACTTTTAGGAGGCTGTGAGCATTTCTTCTGGTCAGCAGCTACCCAGCATTCTCCAGAACCAGAAATCGCATACGTTGAGCATGTGCACCCAGTGGAAGTGATAAAGGCCTTTGCTTGGGACAGGGCTAGATGGGAAGAAGCAAATCCTGTAACAGTGGGAGCTGGCCACCTAAGTCCCTGTGTTCTGTTCCATCATGCTGGTGTTTATATTGTCAGTAGGAAGGACTCATTTACTTGATATTCCATCAACATTTTAGCACACTATGTCTATGGGGCCATAGAGATGACTAGGGTGTGGTTTTCATCCTCAGATAGTTCACAATGTGCTGGGTTGATGGAAGCCTAAGCAGAGAATTAAATCCAGTGTGCAGAGCAATGTGAGGAGAGAGTGCAAGAGCCAGCAAGAAAGAGAATAAGCTGCTATCAACCCGAGGGAGAGCACCTAACTCTGCCTGCAGGGCTCAGGAGAGACTTGCTAGAAGAAGCCACATCTGAGTCTTAAAGCAGAAGTTCATCAGTGAAGGGTGCAATGGGAAGGAGACTCACAGCCTTTAGAAAAACAGCCTTGTATGTGCAGTGAATGACAGGAAGTAGTGTGGTCCTGGGACCATTAGGGGTCCCAGAGGTTTTCTCAGGATGTTCATGAGGTCTCACTCTCATTCTCTCCTGGGTTTACAATGGAGTTTTCCAAAGGTGATATCACAGCAAATTAAATGCAGAAGCATACCTGAGAATCTAGCTGTCTGTTATTTGGCCAAACATTTAAGACATTGATAGTGCCAGGCGCAGCAGCTGTGATCCCAGCAATTTGGGAGGCCAAGACTGGTGGATCACAAGGTCAAGAGATGGAGACCATCCTGGCCAACGTGGTGAAACCCTGTCTCTACTAAAATTGCAAAAATTAGCTGGGTGTGGTGGTGCACACCTGTAGTCCTAGCTACTCGGGAGGCTGAGGTAGGAGAATTGCTTGAACCCAGGGGGTGGAGGTTGCAGTAAGCCAAGATGGTGCTACTGCACTCCAGCCTGGGTGACGGAGACTCCATCTCAAAAAAAAGACATTTATAAAAATGTAAAACAATGCTGCTCTTTTCAGTAACGTTTTCTTTTGGAAAATATAGCTATTTTTCATAAAATACATGTTATAATTTAACATGTAATGGGTTTATTTCTATTAGTTTAAAATCGATAAAAATATTTTTAAAATTTCTCAGTTTAAATTTCTAAAATGGTGATTGAAACAATGGATATAATTTATATAAACAATAGCTCTTTAAAATCTTCAATAAGTTTTTAAGAGTGTAAAGAGGTAACATTACATTGCAAAAAAAGACTTTGCATGTGTGCTGTAGGATCCTGAGATGGGGAGATTGTTTTGGATTATACAGGCCCAGGGGAATCCCAAGGTTCTTGTAAAAGGGAGGCAAGAGAGTCAATGTCAGAGAAGAGATGGGACCATGGAAACAGGGACCCGAGTGATGCGCTTTGAAGATGGAGGAATAGGCCAAGGGGCAAGAAATGCAAGCAGCCTCTAGAAGCTGGAAAAGGCAAGAAATGGATTCTCCACTGAAGCTTCCCAAAAGAACACAGCCTTGCTGCCATCTTGATTTTAGCCCATAAAACCCATTTCCAGACTTCTGACCCCCAGAACTACAGGATAGTAAGTCTGTGCTGTCTTAAGCACAGTAAGAAACTAACAGACCTGTTCCCTAACTTTACGAACACTGAGTCCCTCAAATAGTCCATATTGTCTGGCTCACAGTCAAGCTCAATTCCTCAAGTGTGTCTCCTAGCCCATCTCTGTTTATAACTAGTTCCTTCTTTATGGAGTCTGGTGGATGAGCGCTTTTGATGTTGCATGTGTATATTGCATGTGATAACCAAACAAAAATAGGCAGTTCGGGGCCCTGTATACCCTCACATTTTACTCTACTACTCCCAGAGTTATTTACATTTCTGTTTTGTACCTTTTTTCATTTTAATAATAAAGTTATAATCATTGAAAACATTTATAGATTAGTTTATATATTTATTTAAAAATTATTTATTGAGGCTCTACTATACTCCAGGCGGTGTTCTAGACACTGAGGATAGCATGATGAAGAAGACAGATATGGCCCTGCTGTCATGGGTTACATTCTCTTAGGCAAGAGAGACTATAACCAGCAGGTCGATACACAGCCCGCATCATATCAGACCGTGATGAAGTTCTGGGAAGGAAATGGGTGTAATGAGGTTATGGAGGGTAAATCAGGATGTCCTCATGAGTACGATGGCCAGAGAAGGCCAGGGAAGGCAGGTTAAATTTAAGTCAAAACCTGAAGAATGAAAAAGAACCAGTTACTTGAGGTGCTGGAGAGCTTTGATATTAGTATTCCAGGCAAAGGAACAGGAACTACAAAAAAACGCAAGCTAGAAAGAGCTTGAGGTGTTTGAGGAACCGAAAGGAGACCGATGTGGCTACAGCTAGTGCAAAGGAGGTGCGTGATTGAGAGAGAAGGCCCGTGGCCAGGTGATCGTGACCTTAGATGATGGAGGGGAAGGACAAGGAGTTTGGATTTTAAGTGCACTGGGAAGCCACCCAGATTTATTCACACCGGAGAGAGAAATTATCTGAGTTTGTTTAAAAATATGACCCTCACTGGGCACAGTAGCTCATGCCTGTAATCCCAGCACTTTGGGAGGCCAAGATGGGAGGACTGCTTGAGGCTAGGAGTTTGAGACCAGCCGGGGTAACATAGTGAGACTCTGCATCTTTCCCCACCCCCTATACACAAATATGACCCTGGCTGGCTGCTTTATGCAGAATAGATCATGGGAAAACAAGAATGGCAATAGGAAGAGCCATTCAGCTTGTTTCTAGTTGTCCAGGGAAAGATAATGGTGGTCAGATTAGGAGAGTGACCAGAGAGATGGATATAAATGATCCAGTTCATGACACGTTTTGGAGAATGTGCCTGTGGGTCTAGGTGACAGATTGGATGTGTGAATGGAAAGGTAGGGGGAGGGAGGGATTGAGCAAAAGGGAATGATTTAGGATGACTCCTAGGTTTTTGGATTCATGATGGTTTCTTTTATTGAGATGGAACAGGGACAGATCTTTGGAAGCAGAACAGAAAATGATGAGTTTTCCATAGGAAACACTGAATTTGGAGGTGCCTGCAAGAGACACAGTGGCGATGTCAGGTAGTCAGTGGTATAAATGACTCTAGCTCAGTGTGGGAAGTAAGGGCTAAGAGTAAATTTGGGTGTCATAAAGACTTTGAGGCCAGACAGATGTGTTGAAAACGTGCCAGGCTATGTGCTGGTGCTTGACATGCATTATTTTACTCAATATTTAGTCTCATTTTGTTCCACATGGTTGTTCATCTCTGTGCTTTGCTTCTCAAATATGACCGTAATATGGTAATCTAGCCCACACTTCTTAAGTACTTCTTAAGTTGGCTGAATTGAACAATGAAGGAGTCTCTAAAGACTGAATTTTCTCACAAGAGAGCTACTTCCTGGGACTTACTGTGAAAAGAAAGAAACAAGACAGGTAGCTGGGAAAGAGAGTGAGGGATTTGGGTACGAGAAAGCCTGCTCACCTCAGTTCACAGGAGTGTTTGGCAATGAACCCAGTTCCATGCAGAAGAAAAGCCAGGAGCCTCACTGTGACTGGAGACATTTGGGGCCTGCTGCCTTCTTCTGAATATTTGGCTAATTCAGTTACTGACCTTAAAGAAGTATAGAAGTAAAGGGTCACTATAATGTGTATGACAAATCAGAAAGGAGGAATTTTTGCCTTTCCCTTTCTTGCCTCCGCTTTTCACCCCTCAATCAAGATGGCACTTATGAATATAAATATATAACTTTACCCTCAAGTTAATCCCACATATCAGAAATCATGGAACAACTCACCTTGGAATCCAAGGTTATGGAGATTATAAGTGGTATTGGCAATTTACCTTGCAGAGAAACCTATATAGTGATTAACTCAACACGTGAAATATGTGACATCTCGGTCTATCCAAAAGTGTCATGTGCTGACATCCGTAAAAGGCAAGAGAATGGACACTGACATCCTTAATGGACATTGACAAACTTAAATGTGGGTGGAGAGCTTCTGGTAATGAACACTGGACTCTCCCCACCCTTTCTTCCTTCCTATGTGAAACCTTTAAAATATTTATACTTGTGTGCATTTAACCATCTTAATAGGAAGAAATACATATTCTATACTACAGACCATGAAATTTCTGAATTCTCTATATTTTCCATTTTTTTTCCTTCTAACAAAGTCTGTTCTCATCCATAGCAGACCCATGTTCTAGCCTTTCTTTCTTGCTGGCTGATGACCTTGGGCAGGTCATTTAGCCTTGCTGAGCCTCAGTTTCTTCATCAGTTAAAAAAATGGGAGACCGAGAAGGATGATGTAAATGTTAGTGAATATTCCAGAGCTCTGTGGAGATTCTGTAAAAATTGTCTATGCAAGGTCGGGCATGGTGGCTTACACCTGTAATCCCAGCACTTTGGGAGGCCAAGGCAGGTGGATCATCTGAGGTCAGGAGTTCAAGACCACCCTGACCAACAAGGCGAAACCCCGTCTCTACTAAAAATACAAAAATTAGCTGGGCGTGGTGGTGGATGCCTGTAATCCAGGTACTCAGGAGGCTGAGGCAGGAGAATCGCTTGAACCCAGGAAACAGAGTTTGCAGAAAGCTGAGATTGCCCCACTGCACTCCAGCTTGCACAAGAGCAAAATTCCATCTCAAAAAAAAATTGTCTACACAAATAAATGGAGAGTCCCTATAAAGGGTACAGAAAGCCACCTGGATGGTCGAGAGATCAGGTTGTTCTGGATCATCAGACAAAATATTCTATGAAGAAGTTGGTTTCGTTTGCAAGCTCTATATTGTGTTTATAAACAGTAAATTAGGAAATGTCTCCAAATCAATTCTTTTAATTGTAATGACAGAGAAATAGCAAACTTTGCAAAAGGATGTGAGCTATTTCTGTAGCCAAGTTAGAGTTAGCTAATGTTTTATTTTCATGTGTTCCTTGAGATGCCATATGGAATGACAAATTTGGAGCACTTATTCAATAAACATTTATTGAGCACTGACTATATGCCACTGGGCTAAGCACTGGAGATTTTTAAAAGCCAGCTCCATGTCCTCATAGAGGTCACAGCCTAGCAGGAGATACAGACAAAGAGAGAGCCAATCACTAACAATCCAGGAAGTGCTTCCAGAGAGGAAATAAGAGAAGGTGTCTGATATCAGTGTGGAGGTGAGCTTGTCTGCTGCAGCTGCCATCACAAAATACTACAGACTAGGTGGCTTAAACAGCAGACATTTATTTTCTCACAGTTCTGGAGGCTGGAAATCTGAGATCAAGGTGCCAGCTGATTCTGTTCTTGGTGAGGACTCTACTCTAGGCTTGTAGATGGTGCATTCTCACTGTGCTCTCTGAGAGAGAGGGAGAGCATGCGCTCTGGTTATAAGGGCACTAATCCTATCATAAAGTGCCCTTATAGAGCTCTTCTATAAGGGGACTAATCCTATCATAAAGGCCACATGTAACACTAATTATCTCCCAAAGGCCCCATCCCCAAATAACATGACATGTAGGTTTGAGCTCAACATATGAATTTGGGAGAGCACAACTTAGTCCATAGCAAGAGGCTTCTGGAGGAAGTGAAGTCTAAGCTCAGACCTCCTGAAGGAGTTTATTGGGGAGAGTGGATTAGTATAGGGAGAGATTGGGGCAAGAAGTAAGAAATATTTCAGTTGAGCATCCCAAATTACTTACTGCTGTCCTACTTTTTGGGCTTTTATGCAGGGTGTTCTTACTACCTGGGATTCCCAGCCTCTGCCTGATGACTCCAGTGCCTCTGCACTCAGATCACATGCTCACTTCCATCAGCGTGCCCCATCTCCAGGCAGAGGTCACCTCATTGTCCACCATGCTCCCATAGCAAATTGCGGTGCCTCTCTAGAGAACACATTTGGGTCCATTGTATCTCATATTTTCTTACGTACAACTCTGTTTCCATATTGTCTCACGGAGGAGGTTAGGGTCTTATTTTTTTAGTGCCACCCCAATAGTGCCTAGCATTGTGCTGTCATACACTGATCATTTAGCTTTTGCTTAGCTAGCAACAAACCATCCTCCAAATTTACTGGCTTAAAACAACAAATCTTTTATGTAGCTCATGGGTCTGTGGGTTGTTTGAGAGGTCCCTCTGGTTTAGGCTCTTTCAAGTGTGTGTGGATAGCAGGCAGGCAGGAGAGTAGCTGTCAATCTCAGCCTCATGCGCACGTCTGGCTGTTGACACTCTGTAAACAGGGGTGCCTTGACTTTCCTCAGTGTGGACCCTGTGAGGCAGCCTCTGCTTATCTTTTCAATCTTTGGCCATGAGCCTTGAGGATCAACCTTTCATCTGTCTATTTCCCCTTAGAGCGAAGGGACCATGTCTGGTTTTTCTTCTGTTTTGCTCAGTGCTATTTAACTCATTGAATAAATAAATGAAGAGTCTTTGAGCAACTGCCCAAAATCAGCAACCCTTGCTGATGGGGATGAGACTGAGAACTCTGCATGCTATTTCACAGTTCTGGGGCAAACGACCTGCTGCATGTGCCTCCACACCCCTAGTCCACCTCTTCTTTCAACGCTCAGTTCAGGGGTCATCTCTTTGGAAATTTTTCATTATTCCTTAGCCAAATTAATCAGGCTGTCTTCTGTGTTTCCATGGCACTTTGGGCAAACCCTTATTATAGCATGAGTCATATAATTCCAAATATTGTTTCTGGGTCATCATAATTCAACGATGGGGTCCTGGAGGTGGTGTTTTAAGGTGAAAGCTGCTCTTAACATGCCATCTGCCTGCCTGTGTCTGCATCCTCTGTTCATGGTTACCACCATCTGACTTTGGGCTTCCCTGTATAAAATTAAGTGCATTCAAAACATTTATGTGTTCCAGGCACTAAGCTGACACCAGGGTGATGGGCACCTTCTAAATCAGAGGAGAAACAAACATTGAAACAAACACAAATAAGCATCTACTTATAAGACTGTGATATATGATGGAGAGAGAAAGTAACAGGGAACCCACTGAATAAGGTGGCAAGGAAGGCCTCTTCCAGGAGGTGACTTTTAATTTGAGACCAAGGATAAAGAGAAGCCGACTACATGAAGGTTGGATAAAGTGTTTTAAGCAGCGGGGGTGGCATGTGAAGGGAAAGCTGAAACTGAAGGAAAGAGACAGTGATGGGAACTGCTGAAGGAAAGCTGATATGGCAGAGTGACAGGGAGTAAGAGGGAGACTTCTGGGATGGGTGTGGAGGAAAAGCTTTCTTGTGAATAACTATATCCTCTTTGCCTGTGCAGGGTATATAATAGTTGCTCAATAAATACTTGTTGAATGAATGAATACATACTTGAAAGACTGAAATCAGTCCTGGTCCTCAACAAAGAGATGGGATGTGACAAGATGAGAGAGAATTTCCAGGGGTACATTTCTTTGTCTTCTCAACAGTGTTCAAGTTGTGGCCAATAGACTGTGGCATCCGGACCTGTTCTCGTGGGCTTGGCGATGTGGGACTCACTCCATGAATGAGTTTGGTTGGTTCTTTATATCCTTCTCCATGCCAGTTCCCTGTGTTGAGTGTTTGCTTCTGAGGGCACAGGGCTGCAACTTCTTCTGGGAGCTGCTGCATCACCACACGCCATCACTTTTGCCAGCTCCTCTGAATACCATGAATGTTGCTGGCCTGGGCTGTCCCTCCAGTGAGCTGGAGGCTGCCACCACGTGCTCTGTCCTGGATTTCTCCTTACAACCCACCTTTCTGAGATACAAACTGGAGACAAATAGCAAGTGACAGAACCCAGTGCTACACTTAGAACTGCATCCTTTTCCCAGTGACTGAGGTTTTGTCATTGGGCCAAGCTGGTCTGCGGATCCTCTTCCCCTTAGGGTAAGAGCTTTCCCAGGAGGATTCTCAGTCCCTTATGCAAATGTACTGCTGGCAGCCCGGCCCACCAGCTCATTAAAGCTGTTTAGATGTATTTGAATCCCAGAGGTAGACACGGCTCAGGCTCAGACTGGGATGCCCAGTAGGGCTGAGGCTGCTTTCTGTTTTTCCTCCTCCTCTCCCCTTAAAAGGCTTTATTTCCTCTTTTATCTCTGACAAAAAGTCTGGTAAAGGAGTTTGAGATTACCGATGCAATGTAGTGTTGTACATCTGTTAAGAGACAAATATGCGAATTGAGGGATGGACTCCATAAATGTAGGACGGGGCATACCTATTATTTTTTAAAATTATACTTTAATTTCTGGGGTACATGTGCAGAACGTGCAGGTTTGTTACATAGGTATATGGTGCCATGGTGGTTTGCTGCATCCATCACTCCGTCATCTACATTAGGTGTTTCTCCTAAGGTTCTCCCTCCCCTAACCTTCCACCCCGCAACAGGCCCCAGTGTGTGATGTTCCCCTCCCTGTGTCCATGTATTCTCATTGCTCAACACCCACTTATGAGTGAGAATATGTGGTGTTTGGCTTTCTGTTCATGTGTTAGTTTGCTGAGAATGATGGTTTCCAGCTTTGTCCATGTCCCTGCAAAGGACATGCACTCATACTTTTTTTATGGCTGCATAGTATTCCATGGTGTATATGTGCCACATTTTCTTTATCCAGTATACCATTGATGGGTATTTGGGTTAGTTCCAAGTCTTTGCTATTGTGAACAGTGCTGCAACAAACATTCTTGGATGCTCTTGAAACCATATGATACAGCCAACTCCTCATTTCATCCATGCTTAAATATTCTTTCATGGTAATGTGCTTGGTACTGCTGAGGCAAGTGGTACTGAGGCAAACAGCAGTAGCTGCACCAGGGAGCAAAACCTGGTAAGTCATTTTCAAGCCAAAAGGCACTTCGGCTGCTCTGTCCATTCCTCAGTAACAACCAAGTGTGGTCTCTGGAGCCAGGCACTCTTGATGCGAAATCCCATCTGATCACTTACCAGGTATATGATCCTAGAGGTCACATTGCCTCTCTGTGCTTCAAATACTAGGTATATGATCCTAGAGGTCACATTGCCTCTCTGTGCTTCAAATACTAGGTATATGATCCTAGAGGTCACATTGCCTCATCTGTGATATGGGTAGAATAATAGTTAAGAGTGCTGGCTTCTGGGTCAGGTTTCCTCTCTTAGAATCTCTGAGAATTTGAGCAAGTTCTTTCATCCCTTTCTACTTCAGTTTCCTCATCAAATGCTGATACTAATATATATATATACCTCATGGAGTTTTTGCGATGATGTGAGTTGATACACAAGAAACACTTAGATTGGTGGCTGGCACATAGTGAGCACTGCATGCCTATTTGCTATTATTGTTGACATTATTACTGTTAATGCCCACCAGGTAGGTGATTGTGAGAATGAATGGGTACAAAGCCTGTAAAGAACTTGCGTGGTGACTGCTGAATTTCAGCTAGAGCTCCTATTCAGCTAACAATGGCGCTGTGAACTTAGGAGGATCCTGCACTAACTTCAATGTGAACTTCTTAAGCTGAAGTTTACAAGTGTAGGAAAGAGAGGGCTCTCATACTGGCTTTTTCACTTCCACAAACTCACTCTCATGACGCAGTTTTCTCCAGGATCTTCAGTGAGGAATGTCAAAAGCTTTCATATGTGTAGGAGCTGCCTTTAATCCTTGATAAGGAGAACAAGGAGAGAAATACAACTGAGTGATATTAGGAGCATGGTGGGTTTACAGTGTCACGAAAAGGGTGTTCTGATTTCTCTGCTCTATAAAACACCCCATATAAACTATAAAATAAAATATTTACATTTTTACATACCCAGAAGTCCTGGGTGGGTAAGAGTGGTGATTTGGTAGATTTCCAAAGCTATGAGGCTTCGGGGATTCTGGTTTTGCTTCACCTGATGCAAAATGATACTCTGGATTCTATGGAAGCACATTTTTGTGTTTGAGTTACTTACTCCTAGTGGGGGTGCTGGAGACCATATTGGCTCTAGGGGGGCTTCAATAGAGGCTGCTGTGGCACTTTGAGAGAACAGTGGTTCAAGTTTCTGATAACTGGAGTGGGGAGAATTTACAGAAATAAGATTAAATTTTCCGTTTATGTAAAAAGTAATTTTAAAGACACATAGCTTCGAAAAATTTCTACTTTCAGCTGGTTGGTAGTCTGAGCCACTACAGGGACACAACAAACACTCAGTCGAGTTTAATCATAAACTGATAGCTGGAGCTTGAAAGCGGGGGGGAAGGTCTGATTTAATAAGACGATGGATAAGCCAAATGCCCACAAATGGTGACTTATAGCCACAAATGGCAGTTTAAACTCATCTTACGTGAAGAGAAACTTCTCAAAAGAAGACATACCTGCAGCCAACAATCATATGAAAAAAAGCTCAACATCATTGATGATTAGAGAAATGCAAATCAAAACCACAATGAGATACCATTTCATACCAATCCGAATGGCTATTAAAACGTCAAAAAATAACAGATGCTGGTGAGGTTGTGGAGAAAATGGAACACTTACACATTGTTGGTGTGAGTGTAAATTAGTTCAGCCATTGTGGAAGACAGTGCAAAGATTCCTCAAAGACCCAGAGACAGAAATACCATTTGACCCAGCAGTCTCATTATTAGGTATATATACTCAAAGGAATATAAATCATTCTATTATAAAGACACATGCACACATATGTTCACTGCAGCTCTGTGCAAAATAGCAAAGACATGCAGTCAATCTAAACGTCCGTCAGTGATAGACTGGATAAAGAATGTGTGGTACATATACACTGGAGTACTGTGCAGCCATTAAAAAAACAAAATTATGTCCTTTGCAGAATAATGGATGAAGCTGGAGATTATTATCCTTAGCAAAGTAACACAGGAACAGAAAACCAAATACTGCATATTCTCACTTATAAGTGGGAGCTAAATGATGAGAACACATGGACACAGAGAAGGGAGCAATGCTCACTGGGGCCTTTTGGAAGGTGGAGGATGGAAGGAGGGAGAGGATCAGGAAAACTGATGGGTACTAGGTATAATACCTGGGTGATGAAATACACCAAAGTCCCGTGATGCAAGTTTATCTATGTAACAAACCTGCACTCCTACTCTTGAACTTATAAGTTAAAAAACAAAAACTCATTCTAGTGAATTTTGTATCTAAAAAAGTAATTACATATCTGAAAAGTTATGTTATTTGATAATACATTAGACAATGCTTTTTTGCTCAGGTCATCCCAATAAGGTTACAGATCACCTGTTCTTTTGTCTTTTCTTTTTAAAAAATTTTTTGGCTCCAAATCTGGTGTAGGAAACTTTTTCTTTCTATGTTTAGTTTTTGAGGTTAGCTAGCTGCCACCAGCTCTGGCTTCCTGGCTATGATTGAATGCCATTCTGTTCAGCTGCACCTGCTCTAACACTCATCCTCAAGGAGATGTTTTGGAACACAGATTTCAGCTGCCTGTGTGGGAACTGAGTGGTTTGGGGGTTCTTTCTTCTGGTCTAGTTTCCCCGTTGCCCTCTCCTGTCCACTCACTGGGCTATCACGTTGAAAGGAAAGCATAGTAATTTCTTGCTCATTCATTCACTTGGTGACCAGCGTTTCACTGTAGGCCTCTGGCATGTGGAGTGCTAGGCTAGTAGGAAGGTCATGGCCCACGCAGGTGTGCCCCACAGCAGGCTGCTGGCAGAGGCACCTGGTGCTGTCCTCCCGAGTCATGCCTTTACCTGGAGGAAAGGGCACCATTGTCTGGCTTACACCAAGGAACTCCATCGGCTAAGGCAGGGCCCTGGCAAGAAGCACTGAGGGCCCATGGGAGAATCTTAGTCTCAAGGAACATTTTAGTCTCACTGCCATTTAGCCATCAAATACCATGGCTGTGGGATTTAGGGACTGAGGAGTTTTCTGCATTACTTTGGCCAAGCAGTGATTCTTTAGAACAACAGCAAAAACAGCATCAACGATGACAATGACAACAAACTGGCAAATTGTATTTTCCGAAGTTGGCCGTGGCAATATCTTCATCCTTAACACTCTTTTCAAATGTGAACTTGCCACTCCCTCATCAGAAGGTGGAATCCATTTCTCTACTCGCTTGTGTCCCATTATAACTCTAACCAATAGAATACTGCAGAAGTGACACTGACGCTTCCAGGCTTATCCTGACCTGGGCTGGCAGCCTTCACTTTTAGCCGCTTAGAGGTCAGTGGCCATGGAGGAAGGGAGACCCCACTGGGACTTTGTGTTGTGAGAAGCACAAGCCATGTGGGAAGGCTCTGGGGGATGAGATGCCATATGAGAGAGAGGCCAAGGAGCATGGAAGGTGCAGATGCCTGAGTGAAGCCGCTGTCTTGGAGGATCAGCCCTGATATCGAGGCTTCAGAAGCCTCCAGTCCCTGTCTAGACTCTGCCTGCATCCCACCAGAGCCCCAAAGCCAGAACTGCCCGTCTGCAGCCTGTCAACCTATGGAGCCATGAGTGCTAATACACTGTTATTTTAAACCGCCAAGTTTTGGGGGTAGTTTGCTATGCAACAATGATAACTGAAACACCGTCTCCTCCTGCCATTTCCTCTGAAAACAAAACTCCAGCGTAGTGCTCTTTTGCTTCTTGCAACTTTATTTCCAGAAACTAGAGACATGGAGAAAACAAAGAACGTGAAGTATGGTTAAAGTTTCAGTGTAAGAGATGACTGGTAAGTGGTGTCCACATTTTTGCACAAGCAGATTGTTGATCTCTATTTCCTTACTTCCTATTTCACCCTATTTCCACCTGTCTCACTCTTTGACACAGGATCGATGAGGGCATATGAACTCCAATCATTCATATATTTATTTGGATATATTGTCAAGGGTGTGACAGTGACTAAGAGCCTGGCCACCTAGGAGTGAGGAATGAAAGACAAGGAAGTGCATCCTTCCCCTTGTAAGACCCCCCATTGCTCTGGAGACATGCATAGAGCAAAGAATGACACCATAAGTTACTGCCTCAGGAAAAGAATCTATACAATACTTTGGAAGACAGGATACTTCCAGACCTCCTCTTGAAGGCCACATGCAAAAGAAAACCCCAGGGGACCTTACTGGCTGAATCTATTCTGCCACACTCTGTGTGCCTGGGACACTCTCTGTGAGTGCTGCTTTGCAGTCTGTGAGGACGGGTATTATAGTCAATGGAGCACTTGGCCACAGGTACAGTCTGTGAGCAATGCAGAGCTGGTGATGACTTCCGCCCTGACCGTTTGTAGCCACTTCCCTTCCCACTTTACCGAGACACCTCCAGGCTCAAGCTTCAGTGGCACTTATGGTCTTACCTGATTGGCACTGCTTTGTATTGGTCATTAATTGTTTCATATGTATTTACGTCATCTCCTTAATCAGATTTCAAGTTTCTTGTGGGTGTTATTCTCCTTTATTGAGTTCTGAGTGCCCAGTAGCACTCAGAACTCAATAATTACTTAGCAGTTTTTGAAGAATACAGAACTAAATTGGATGGATTACGAAAACTTATAAATCAAAAGGTTCAGATATTGAGAGAGTCTTAGAGATATTTAGTCATTGGCAGAACTCTTAGTAGCTGTTAGGCATGAACTTCAGTCCTTAACGACATAATCTTCACAACTCAATCAGCTAGATGACATCATTCTTATTTAATAGCCTGGGAAACTAAGGGTAAATTACCCTGGTCAAGATCATGTAGCTACTTAAGATGTAGGACTGGATATTGAATACTGCAGTGTTCAATGATGTTGCAACTCTGAGGTCCATGCTTCTACCATGACACTCTGCTGCTTTAACTTTGGAGTCTTATGCGCCCATCGGATGGGACTGTCTGTCAAATATAGCTAGTGTATGTGTTTTTTTCTTTTTCTTTTTCTTTTTTTTTTGAGATGGAGTCTTGCTCTGTTGCCCAGGCTGGAGTGCAGTGGTGCAGTCTCAGCTAACTGCAACCTCTGTCTCCCAGGTTCAAGCAATTCCCTGACTCAGCCTCCTAAGTAGCTGAGATTACAGGTGTCCATCACCATGCCCAGCTAATTTTTGTATTTTTAATAGAGACCAGGTTTCAGCATCTTGGCCAGGATGGTCTTGAACTCCTGACCTCGTGATCCACCTGCGTGGGCTCCCCAAAGTGCTGGGATTACAGGCATGAGCCAACGTGTCTGGCAGTTTTTTTTGAGATGGAGTCTCGCTCTGTCACCAGGCTGGAGTGCAGTAGTGCTATCTCGGCTCACTACAACCTCCACTTCCCATTCAAGTGATTCCCCTGCCTCAGCTTCCTGAGTAGCTGAGACTACAGGCACATGGCTATTTTTTTTTATTTTTATTTTAGTAGAGACAGGGTTTCACCTGTTGACCAGGATGGTTTTGATCTCCTGACCTCATGATCACCTGCCACGGCCTCCCAAAGTGCTGGGATTACAGGTGTGAGCCACCGCCCCCAGCCTAGTGAGGTTTTTATGTGTATAGTCTTCTGATTTCCCCATGTTTTCCCATACTTTCCAAAGTTGTAAAGTATATCTGCCTGGACCTAACTTTAGCATTCTCTCATTTCCAGTCCCTGACTTCATTTGGATGTCATACCCAAAACTTTAGATCCAATGTGTATATTTCTGGTGGAAGCAGAAAGTGCAAGCCTTCCAGCAACTGTTATTTATAATTGCTCTGCGTTAGATTACCATTTTGGATTTAAATTTGAAAAAGTACATTTCAGTACCGAGGTTTTGATGTAGAAATGAACAAAGGTAAAAAGTAACTGATGCCCTTTATACTTTTCTTTAATAGAGGGAGATGAGTAAAAAAAAATCAAGTCAGAAGGTGTCCTGCAACTTGTTCTGTCTTTGGAGAGGATTGTGGAATTTGAGTAAAAAAAAATCAAGTCAGAAGGTGTCCTGCAACTTGTTCTGTCTTTGGAGAGGATTGTGGAATTCCATAATCATGCTGGTCTTTAGAACTAGAATTTTCACATGGCGTCCTAAAGCCAGACTATCGAAACCTCGGAAGTTTACCTCAGGCACTGTCTAATCCATGTTCTCTGTCTTCAGTGTTTGCAGCAGTTCTCTGCCGCAGTTAGCTCAGCTCCTCGTTGGGAGACCAAACAAGCCAGTATCCTATGCCTTCCTTTCCTTATCAGGTCCTTTGATCAGCGTGTCTGTCCTTGTAGGTCAGATTAAGAAATCATTGGATGATGGAAATTAATACAATAAGAAAAAGACTAGCTCGACAGAAACAGGGATGAAGGATGTAATCAGGATGTGTTAGTCTGCTGGACTGCCACAGCAAAATACCACAGGGTGGGTGGCTTCAACAAGAGAGATTTATTTCTTAGAGTCTGGATGCTGGAAAATCCAAGATCAAGGTGCCGGCAAGGTATGTTTCATTCTGAGGCTTTTTTTTTTTTTTGACTTGTAGGCAGCTGCCATCTTGCTGTGTGCTCACATGAGCTCTTCCTGGAGCATGCATAGAAAGTGTGGTCTGATGACTTTTCTTTTTTTTTTTTTAGAGACAGGGTCCAGGCTGAAGTGCCATGATGAGATTGTATGTTACTGTAATCTTGAACTCCTGACTGTAAGCAATCATCCTACCCTCAGCCTCCAGAGTAGCTGGGACTACAGGTGCATGCCACCCACACCTGGTTATTTTTGTTTGTTTTTTGAGACAGAGTCTCGCTGTGTTGCCCAGGCTGGAGTGCAGTGGTGCAATCTTGGCTCACTGCAACCTCCACCTCCCTGCTTCAAGCAATTCCCTTCCTCAGACTCCCAAGTAGCTGGTATTACAGGCACGTGCCATCATGCCTGGCTAATTATTATTATTTTTTTGAGATGGAGTCTCACTCTGTCACCAGGCTGGGGTACAGTGGTGTGATCTCGGCTCACTGCAACTTCACCTCCCAGGTTCAAGCGATTCTCCTGCCTCAGCCTCCCGAGTAGCTGGGACTACAGGTAAGTGCCACCATGCCCAGCTAATTTTTGTATTTTTAATAGAGACAAGATTTCACTATGTTGGCCAGGATGGTCTCAATCTCTTGACCTCATGACCCGCCCACCTCGGCATCCCAAAATGCTGGGATTACAAGCATGAGCCACTGTGCCCACCTCATTTTTGTTTTTTTTTTTTTTGTATTTTTATTAGAGATGGGGTTTCACCATGTTGTCCAGACTGGTTTTGAACTCCTGACCTCAGGCAATCCACCCGCCTTGGCCTCCCAAAGTGCTGGGATTACCAGCATGAGACATAGGGTCTCATTATATTGCCCAGCTGGTTTCAATTTCCTGGCCTCAAGTGATCCTCCTGTCTTGGCCTCCCACAGTGCTGAGATTGCAAATATGAACCATTACAACTGGCCTGATACTCTTCTAGTAAGGATATTATTCTTGTGGGATCAGTGCCCACACTTATGACCACCTTTAACCTTAATTATATCCTTAGAGTTCCCATCTCCAAATACAGCCACACTGGGGGTTATGGATTCAACATATGAATTCTTAGTGGGACACAAACATTCAGTCTGTAACACAGGGCGTTCATAACAAGGGTAATACAAATTATCAGTATACATTATTATTTTATTATTTCAAAAACAACAACAATAATAGCCAACATTAATCTGGGGCTTACTATATTCCAAGCATTGCTCTAAGCACTTGAATTATTATCGATTCATTTGTGTACTTCTTGTAGGACCCTTACGATGAGGTAGTTTCCAGTGTTATTCCATTTCCACTCGGGAGGAACCGGAGCACAGAGAAACTGGTCAACTTGTCCAGGATCACACAGCTAGGAAATGGCAGTGTCTGGCCCTGAGCCTGTGCCCCCAACAACTCTCTAAGATGCTTAGACTTAATCATAGGTACCAACCTGAAGAAGACACTGATTTTTTAGCCATTGGCTTGGTACAAATAGAAAAGCTCTATATATCTAGTGCTGGCAAGCATATAGGGAAAATGGCATTTTAAAATGTTTTTAAATTTTTATTTTTATTTGAGCCAGAGTGTTGGTCTGTTTCCAAGGCTGAAGTGGAGAGGAGTTATCACAGCTCACTGCAGCCTCAAACTCTTGGACTTAAATGATCCTCTAACCTCAGCCTCCCGAGTAGCTGGGACTGCAGGTGTGTGCCACCACACCTGGCCAGTTATTTTATTTTTTGTAGAGTCAGGGTCTCACTATATTGCCCAGGCTGGTTTCTAAGTCCTGGTCTCAAGTGAGCTTTCTACCTTGGCCCTCCCAAAGTGCTGGAATTACAAGCATGAGCCACCATGCTCAGCCCCAAAGACAGTGGCATTTTTATGCACCTTTGTGGAAGCGGAAATTTTTAAAGGTCAGCTTGTCACTATCAATATTGAGTATGTATTCATTTATACTTTAAGCCAGCAATTCTCTTTCTGAGAATTTACTTTATCAATATATTTAACAAAATTATGGCAAGATATCAGTGCACAGATGTTTATTGCTACATTGCTTGAATTAGTAAATAAAACCCCAAAACCTGGAGTCAACATAAATGGCAATTGATAGGGCAAAGGTGAAATCAATTATAATAATTTGTATAATGAAATGGTGGGGAGTCGGTCCATGAGCTCTGACGTGGATATACCACAAACACATACTCATAGGTTGTGTTAGTTTGCTAGGGCTGCCATAAAAAAACAACACAGCTGTCTATTTTCTCACAGTCCGGAGGCTGGAAGTCCAAGATCAAGGTGCTGGCAGTGTTGGTTTCCTCCCAGCTCTCTCTTTAGCTTGCAGATGGCCATTCCCTGGCTGGCTCTTCACACATCTCCCTCTGTGTAGACACACAGGGATCACTTTGTGTATCCTAATTTCCTCTTCTAATAAGGACACAAGTTAGATTGGATGAGGGCCCACCTGATGGCCCCATTTTAATTACTTCTTTCAAGGCCCTATTTCGAAATAGAGCCTCTTTTTTGAGGTACTGGGTGTTAGGACTTCAACATATACATTTTAGGAGAGACACAATTCAGCCTATAATAGATGAAGAAAGAAAGCTGGGTAACTTTGTGATTAGCATAATCTCTTATGTGTAATTTTAAAAAATATGTAAAGACTGGTATAGGCATTGCAGTTTTTTCTGCAAAGTTCTCCAAGGAATTCTTAAAATTTTTTTTTTTTTTTTAAATAGAGATAGAACCTCGCTATGCTCTACACTGACTGGATTCAAACTCCTAGGTTTCTGTGATCCTCGCACCTCAGCCTCCTGAGTAGCTTGGGATTGCAGGCTCATGCCGCTGTGCCTGGCTCCTTTCCGAGGAACTCCAGGCTCACTTTTGGGGTAAAACAACAGAATGAGTCAGGAGTGTGGTTGAGGCTAAACTCCTCTTTTACTTTTATACCTTTCCATAATTAATATGCTAATCATGTGGAAGCATTGCTTTTTTTTGTTCTGTTAAAATTTTTATAAATCATGAACAGATGTTGAACTTTGTCACATGCTGTTACTGCATCTTTGACTTGATCCTGTGGTTTTTATTTTTTAAAAATTTTTTTTATTGCATTTTAGGTTTTGGGGTACATGTGCAGAACTTGCAAGATAGTTGCATAGGTACACACATGGCAGTGTGTTTTGCTGCCATCGCATTGCTTTTTATTTTATTGTTCAAATGTCAGCAAAGGCTACCTAGGTAGCAGGATTACGGATTTGAAACATTTTTGCCTTTAATTTTTCTGATGGAAAACTTCATTGATATTATTAAGATAAAAAGATACATCCAAAAAAAGGAATATAAGATAATTGAGGGAAATGGGCAACATGTATGTTGGGAGATTCGCTGGTTTGTGGTTAACGCTCCTTGCTTTCCGTGTGTTGTTGATGAACAAATGGTCTTTGAAAACCTTTTATCAAGTGTCATGATCCATGTCCCATGCCCATTTTTTCCTGATATTATAAAATTTTCTTGAAGGTTAAGCTATGTTAGGAAAGAATTGTGCCTTCCCTTTATTGGAAATAATCCAGAAAGAAAAATAATTACGGTCAACTTCTGACTGTCTACTTTCTATTGATTTGCTTTAGGGATTAAACACAGCAAATTATTAATCACTGCCCACCTTCTGTTACCAGCAGGCTCTTGGGTCACCTTCTCAGATCAACAGTTGTGTTCCTCGAATGTCCAGTAATTTTTATATTTGTTCAAAGGAAATGGGATTAGGAAGAAAAATTACGGCAAAGTAGATGCTACACACCTTTCTCCAAAGTGAAACCTCTACCTTATCACTTGTTCCTTGGTTTTGACATGCTTCTGCTTCCCTCTAATAGCGAAAGTCCTTTAAATTAAAGTGTTTAAAAACTTTGACCCAAGAATAAATGAAATAACTGATATTTATGGAGGGCCTACCAGATACTGAACGCATTGCATATATGCTCTCACTTGATCATCACAGTTACGCTGTGAAGTGGGTATTATTATTTCTCATTTACAGATAAGAAACAGAGTCAGAGTTGGAGGAACACTTTCAAAGTCTAGCAACTGGGGTATGGGTGGAAGTAAACTCATTACCAGGCCTTTGGATTCACAAGTGCATGTTCATCCCAGCTTCTGCTAACAGTTTACCAATAAGGTTTCTGAAGAGCTCTCCAGCTTCCAGGTTTTGGGGCTTAGTGAGATGGGGCAGGACAGCAGCCCCAAGACCTGGGTTTCCCTTGGAAAAGGAAAATAGAAGATTCTTCACTCAGCCCAAGAAAGACCCTGGTGAGAACCTGGAGGGATGCTCTTAGATGGGTTCCTGTTAAACCCTCCTTTTACAAAGGAAGAAAAAACTGAGACTCAGAAAGGTTTAGTGAATTTTACTCTTTTTTATGTTCCCAATTTCTGTTTTTGTTTTTGCAGATTAAAAAAATTATTTCATTTGATTTTACTTTATTTTTTGAGAAAGAGAAAAAATCGGCTCTTGTCACCTAGGCTGGAGTGCAGTGGTGTGATCTCGGCTCACTGCAACCTCTGCCTCCTGGGTTCCAGTGATTCTCCTGCCTCAGCCACCTGAGTAGCTGGAATTACAGGTACCCACAACCACACCCAGTTAATTTTTGTATTTTTAGTAGAGACAGGGTTTTAACATGTTGGCCAGGCTGGTCTCCAACTCCTGACCTCAGGTGATCTGCCCATCTGGGCCTCCCAAAGTGCTGGGATTATAGGGGTGAGCCACCATGCCTGGCCTCTTTTTGTAGTTTTTAAATTGCATTTTAGGTTTTGGGGTACATGTGAAGAACATGCAAAATTGTTGCATAGGTACACACATGGCAGTGTGATTTGCTGCCTTCCTCCCCATCACCTATATCTGGCATTTCTCCCCATGCTATCTCTCCCCAACTCCCTACCCCCTGCTGTCCCTCCCCGATTTCCCCCCGACAGACCCCAGTGTGTGATGCTCCCCTCCCTGTGTCCATGTGTTTTCATTGTTCGACGCCCACCTATGAATGAGAACATGCAGTGTTTGATTTTCTGTTCTTGTGTCAGTTTGCTGAGAATGATGGTTTCCAGGTTCATCCATGTCTCTACAAAGGACACGAACTCATTGTTTTTGATGGCTGCATAGTATTCCATGGTGTATATGTGCTACATTTTCCCTGTCCAGTCTATCATTGATGGGCGTTTGGGTTGGTTCCAGGTCTATGCTACTGTAAACAGTGCTACAGTGAACATTTGTGTGCATGTGTCCTTATAGTAGAACAATTTATAGCCCTTTGGATATATACCCAGTAATGGGATTGCTGGGTCAAATGAAATTTCTATTTCTAGGTCCTTGAGGAATCGCCACACTGTCTTCCACAATGGTTGAACTAATTTACACTCCCACCAGCAGTGTAAAAGTGTTCCTATTTCTCCACATCCTCTCCAGCATCTGTTGTCTCCAAATTTTTTAATGATCGCCATCCTGACTGGCGTGAGATGGTATCTCAATGTGGTTTTGATTTGTATTTCTCCAATGACCAGTGATGATGAGCATTTTTTCATATGTTTGTTGGCCTCATGTATGTCTTCTTTTGAAAAGTGTCTGTTCATATCCTTCTCCCATTTTTGAATGGACTTGTTTGTTTTTTTCTTGTAAATCTGTTTTAGTTCTTTGTAGGTTCTGGATATTAGCCCTTTGTCAGATGGGTAGATTACAAAAATTTTTTCCCATTCTGTTAGCTGCCGATTCACTCTAATTACTGTTTCTTCTGCTGTGCAGAAGCTGTGGAGCTTGATTAGGTCCCATTTGTCTATTTTGGCTTTTGTTGCCAATGCTTTTGGTGTTTTGGTCATGAAGTCCTTGTCTATGCCTATGTCCTGAATGGTTTTGCCTAGATTTTCTTCTAGGGTTTTTATGGTGTTAGGTCTTATGTTTAAGTCTTTAATCCATCTGGAGTTAATTTTAGTATAAGGTGCCTGGAAGGGGTCCAGTTTCTGCTTTCTGCACATGGCTAGCCTCTTTTTGTAGATTTAAAGAATAAAGTAGCAAACTTTGCAATGCACGAAGGTAGTTTGGTGTCTCTGTGGGCAGTGTGGTCTCATTTGCTTCTATTGATTGACTGCCTAGATATATGAGTACTTTAGTATTATCCTGTGTTTTTCTTTCAAGGTTTCATGGAGAAATTAAATTGTAAGAATCCTCATTTATTTTGTGTATGTTCTCATAGCAAAAATGTAAAAAAAGAAATACTGAAATGTAAAACAGAAAATGAAATCCTAGTGTATAGGGCACCCTTGACCTAAGTAACTCCATCTTAGAAAAAGGCTCCATCTCACGTTTCAAAAGGCATCATGTCAACAGGGACCAGATGTTTGACTAATCAACAGAGAGCGAACCCAACCAGATAAGGAAGCAACCAGGCAGACTCTTAGCTTTCAGTCGTCGCCAGAAGACTCTGGGGTCATAAAAAGAGCAAGACTTACCAGCTTGCAATGTCCATTTTTCTAGACCTCATCTCGTTATCACTCATGATCAGCACCTGGCATCTACCACCAAAGGCTCTGCCAAAATCGAAGACTCTCCCTTGCAAAACTGTGACGTCTGTCCAGATCAGGGAAGGACACTCTCCTTGTATAAGGTCACTAGCCTTGGACTTGTTCGTTAACCCGTTTTATTCCTTTCCCCTTTTCTCATGAAGTTAAAGCTTACTTTGCTTGATGTGGAATGTGTAATCTATGACATTTATATATAGATTAAGTGTACTACTATATGGTACTGTCCTATGTATATGCATATGATTTGCAATATTGACTGACCTATGGAGAGGCTTGGGCCTATGTGTCCATGGTTCTGACTTCTGAGTGAACAAGTAGTACTAAGGAGAATTGCCTCTTTGGGAACTTCATGAAGTGCATGGATTTTACAATTGAAACAGCATGAGTAAAACTCTGACCTCGTGGAAAAACACAAATGAGCATGGATCTGGTTGTGTCTGATTTTGGCTGCTCACAACACCTAGGTAATTTTTCACTCCAAAAATAAAAGTTTGGGGTATAACCTGCCAAATATTTGCCATGCCAAGCCATACTGAAGCCTGAGGCTAAAGAAAAAAATCAGTACTACAGATCTTGTCTTTATTTAAAATTTTAGTGTTTTGTTCATCATCATTTTTTTTGCATTACTTTTTAAAAACATTGCATTGAAATGTTATTTATCTTGATTACTGAATTTTGGGGCATTTCTTAAATTCTATACCCTAGGTCAATTCTGTTGTTGTTCCTCATTAATCTCACACTAGCCTTGGCCCTGGAAAATACACCTTGTTATTAAAAAGGATTTTTTTGTGGGGGATGGGGTAGAGGCTTGTTTTACAAAATAAAGAATTATATTATAATTAAAGTGGTTTATACTTGTATAGCACTTACTATTAATTAATTAATGAATCAATTTATTTTTGAGACAGGGTCTCACTCTGTGGCCCAGGCTGATGTGCAGTGGCCTGGAGTGCAGTGGTGCCATCCTGACTCACCGCAGCCTCCACCTCCCGGGTTCCAGCAACTCTCCTGCCTCAACCTCCAAAGTAGCTGGGACTACAGGCATGTACCACCACTCCTGGCTAATTTTTGTATTTTTAGTAAAGATCGGGTTTCACCATATTGGCCAGGCTGGTCTCGAACTCCTGATCGCAAGTGTCTGGACAGACATTACAATCTTGCAAGGGAGAGTCTTTGATTTGGGCAGAACTTTTGGTGGTAGATGCTGGCTGCTGATCATGAGTGATAGCGAGACGAGGTCTCTAAAGCTGATCATCGCAAGCTGATAATCCCGCCTCAGCCTCCTATGGTGTTGGGATTACAGGCGTGAGCCACCGCATTTGGCCTCTTACTATTTAATTCTGTAGAATTACCATTCTTTTTGCTTTACATTTGTTAACTCAATCCTTATAACAGTAACAGTTATAGGAAATTGGTACTGTTTACATTGTTTCCATTTTGTAGATGGAAAAACTGAGGCATAGAGAGTGGAAGTGCCCAGGGCCATAGAGGAAGCAAAGAGCAGAGCTGGAATCTGAACCCAGGTAGCCTTGGTTCCTAGGGTGTGATCTCCAACCCACTAAGCACATCTCTTTCTCTCTGTTTCTGTCTCTCTCTCTTTCTCTCTTTACACATACTGTCCCATTATCTCTATTTTTTTCTTACTCTATCATGGACATCTGTCAATTTCAATACAGATGACGCTACCCCATCCTTGGAGTCCCAATATAAATGGAAATAGCAATAAATAAATAAATAAATAAAACCTCAAACATCTCTCAACAGCACGTTGACGACCCCTCCTCTTTAGCCTGCATATTTCCTGGTCCCTGTCCTAGAAAGAGTATTTTTCTCTAATGAACTTTTGACCATTGTGACAGTAGCTTCTCCTCTTTTCTGCCAGTGCTCTTATTTTGAAGGTAATTGACTCAAGCCAGAAATTTGGCTGCTGTGTATGCAGTGCAAGCCACCTCTTCACAAGCTCAGGGAAAACATTTGGAGCACAGATTGCAAAGCACCTGAATTTGAAATGTTTATTTCTTGGCTGGCCTTTATTTTCTTCCAACTATCAAAGGAACTCTGGCTGAAGTTAATGCATTAATCACTTGTCTAATTTCATTTCTTAAATCCTAGTTATTTTTAAATGATAAGTAACACAATTCACTGCCCTTTTTGATTTAGAAACCTGTTCAAAATTCAGAGGAGTGTCTACCGCTTTGTTGGAAGAGTCTTTGGATACTTTTTCTTTTTCCTTTTGTAATAATGAAATACTTATGTTTCTTTCATCTGAAATGCAGGCTGATTATTGATATAGTTCATGCACTCTGGACCATTTAATTTAGATATGGGTTATTTCTACTAAACTGCAATATGCTTGGTGTCCCTAGGTAAGCAGGCTAAGAGGAGTTCCCTGACCTGTTCTGATTTGCAATATGCTCCCTTTCCATTTGTGAGTGGTTAGCAAATCTTGTTAACAAGGTCACCAATTCAATTCCTGTATGGCTCAGTTTCAGGTAAAAGAATGGATGCAGAGGACTGATCACAAAGAATATGTGAGCATATGTGTGTATATGTGTGTATGAGCTCCAATCTTTCATGATTTCTTGTGGTATGAGTTGATAATAGAACAGGCAGGTTGCTGTCCCTTTAAGCACCAGGGAGTGAGAACAGAGCCTAGCTTGTTTGTGCATATGTCATTGTATGAGGGTTGTTGGAGTGGAGATGTTTGGTAAATTAGGTAGTATTCTGGACTGAATTGTGTCTTCCTTCCAAATCCAAGTTAACATTTTCAACTTTCTTTTTGCTTTGAGGCAGAGTCTAGCTCTGTTGCCCAGGCTGGACTGCACTGGCGTGATCTTGGCTCACTGCAACCTCCGCCTCCTGGGTTCAAGCGACTCTCCTGCCTCAGCCTCCTAAGTAGCTAGTACTACAGGTGGATGCCACAACACCCCGCTAATTTTCTGTATTTTTAGTAGAGACAGGGTTTCACCATATTACCCAGGTTGGTCTCGAACTCTTGACCTCATGATGCACCTGGCTTGGCCTCCCAAAGTACTGAGTACTGGGATTACAGGTGTGAGCCACCGCACCTGGCAAGTTCACATTTTCAAATTGTAACTCCTCATAGCTCAGAATGTGACTGTATTTGGAGACAGAGCCTTTAAAGAGGTGATTAAGTTAAAATAGAATCATTATGGTGGAGCAGCAATTTAATCTGACTGGTGTCCTTATTAAAAGAGGAGATTAGGACACAGACACCCAGGGTGACAACGATGTGAAGACAGAACCAACTGCCGAAACCCAGCATCTAGAACTATAAGAAAATAAATGTCTCTTATTTAAGCCACCAGTCTGTGGGACTTTGTCATGGCAGCCCTAGCAAACTCATATAGCTAAGAAGTGGATTCAACAGGATGTACTTCTGAATTGAAGATATACATTTTTGTTAAGCTGGTCTAGTTGAGAATCTCACTAGTTTTTCTGTCCCTGTAATTTACCTAACTGTAAATAGAGTTTCTGTTTTTGAATTCTTGTGATTTCCATGCAATAATGAAGTAGCTCTTGCAGCCTAAATAAACTAAGTATACTAAGTGGTTGGAAAATCCAGTGAATCACCACTGAGGAATGGGCTGCAGAGGACTTAGGAGCTGAGTTGTCACTCTAAGGCCACTGCTAAAAGAGAGAGCACCACTCCCCTCTGTGTGGAAGAAGAATAGGACCATTGCTGTCACATGCTACGTATTGGGCTGTGAAATTAACAAACATCTCCTTCAGTTTTTTTTTTTTTTTGAGACAGAGTTTTACCCTCACTTTCCAGGCTGGAGTACAACGGCCTGATCTCAGCTCACTGCAACCTTCGCCTCCCGGGTTCAAGCAATTCTTCTGTTTCAGTCTCCTGAATATCTGGGATTACAGGCACCTGCCACCATGCCCGGCTAATTTTTGTATTTTTAGTAGAGAATAGAGACAGGTTTCACCATGTTGGCCAGGCTGGTCTCGAACTTGTGACCTCAAGTGATCTGCCCGCCTCACCTCCCAAAGTGCTGGGATTACCAGTGTGAGCCACTGCACCTAGCCACAAACATCTCCTTTAATTTTTGCCACAAACTTGCATGATGTATTACATTATCCTTATTTTATAGATGAGAAAACTATATAGATTATATATATTTTGTAAGAGAACACAGCAATTACAAGAGCTTGTGACTCAAATAGATCTGCCTGTGTCTAAGCTCAATATCACTTTTATTACATTATGATATCTCTAATTTCTTGTTTTAAAATGTTACTGCTTTGGTTTCTATGATGGCTATTTTTATATGTCAACGTGACTGGGCTGTAGGGCCCAGTTGTTCAGTCAAACAACAGTCTAGATGTTACTGTGACAGGGATTGTTTTTTTAAGATAAAATTAACATTTATTATCAGTAGAGTTTGTGTTAAGCAGACCCCCCCCAATCATATGGGTTGGCCTCATCTAATCAGTTGAAGGCATTAAAAACAAAGACTGAGGATTAAAATGGAATTGGTCTCAAGGCTGCAACATAGAAACCTGCCCCAGTTTCCAGCTGGCCTGCTCTGAGGATTTCAGACTTAAGCGTACAACATTGACTCTTATCTCAATTCTAGCCTACTGGCCTGCCCTACAGATTTCAGACTTGCCAGCTCCCACAATCATGTGAACCAGTTCCTTCAAATAAGTCTCCCATATATATGTGGAGAGAGAAAGAGTATTTTATATACATTATATATATAAAATGATAGTATTATATATACTCGTTGTATATATAATACTATTGATTCTGTTTCCCTGGAGAACCTTGACTGATAGGAGTTTTGGCTTGGAAGTTTAGGGAGTCTCCGTATTACATTAAAGTAGGTTACCTGCTGTAACAATGCAGTAAACAACCTCCAAATCGCAGTGGGTTAACACAGCAAAAACTTTATTTTCTACTTACGTGATGGTCTAGTGAAGTCTGGGAAGGTTGGCCTGCTCCATGGCGATGAGCGAACTAGGTCTCCACCCAGTGATTTTACCCAGGATCCTTTATATCTGGCTGGCAAGTGAAGAGGGAAGTGAGTGAGTGTACAGACTCTCATGAGAGGTATCAGAGGTCAGGCCTGCAGGCAGCATGTAACTTTTTTCCATATTCCGCTGTCCATGGCTCAGCCACATGGGTACACCTACCTGCAAGGACACTAGGACATGGAGTCTTCCTGAGGGAGTCCAGGAAGGAGAGGAGAAGCTCGTGTCCTAGAGCACAGCGGCTTTCTCTGACACACCTTTACACTGTCCACATGGCAGCAGACATGACCAGAAGAGCGGAAGGAAAAAACGAACCATAATACATGAATGCAGCTTTTGAATCAGAACATACAGTCTTTCAATATGTCTATCATTTTGAATCAATAGATTTATAATTTTAATTTCTAGATGCACAATTCTAATCAAAATAACTACAGGATGATTGCCCTGGAAATCTTCAAAATTTTCTAAGATATTAACTTGAAAATGTAATGGAGCATATGATTAGAGATCCCTCTGAGAAGGAAGAGCTGTTAGAGTGGGAAACCTGTTTCCATCAGATATCAGACAGGCTCATAAAATAATGCATTGCACCCGACATACCATTAATACCAACTAGCGACCTGGACAAATGAATAAGTGCATACTCTTCTAGTAGTATTGCCATTTGGTACAACACTTTCAGAAAGCCATGTGAGGAGATATATATATATATACACACACACACAAAACACTTAGCAAGCAGGAGCTCTTTCCTGCTCTTTGACCCAATAATATTGATCGTACAACTCCATTTCAAGGAAGGAATTCAGCTTTTTAAGAAAAGCTATTCTATAAGGATATGCTCATTGCATTATTAGTCTTAATGTGAAAAAAATTAGTGCTAAGTTTATAAATATCTAATACATTACTTTTAATGAGGGCCTTATTTTTATTTATTTTTTTGCGACAAGGTCTCCCTTTGTTGCCCAGGCTGGAATGTAATTGCACAATCACGGCTCATCGCACCCTCCACCTCCCAGACTCAAGTGATCTTCCCACCTCAGCCTCCCCAGTGGCTGAGACTATGGCCAGCTACTATTTTAATTGTTTTTCATAGAAACTAGGGTCTTGTTATATTGCCTAGGCTGGTCTTGAACTCCTGGCCTCAAGTGATCCTGCTGCCTTAGCCTCCCAATGGGTTGAGATTATAGGCATGAGCCATACTGCACCGGCCAGGGCCTTCTTCTTATAAATACCCAGTGCCTTGCTAGACACTGGAAGAGTAAGAATTGAAAAACAGAATTTTGCTTTAAATTGACAAAGAAAAGCTGATGCAGAGCATGGCTACAATTAAGTATCTGCTTGGCATGGTGGAGTCATAAGCTTTTTGTAGATATAAAGGTAAGTGTTTATTTTCTCCCCCGAGAAAGTACATTATGGTGATTCTTAGGACAATTTTCCTAACCCTAAAAAGGCTTAATTCTGTTTGCCTTTGGAGCTTCTCCTGGGACAACAACAAAAAAAAAAGATAAAAAAAAATTAAGCCTCACTAATGTTTGCTGCTGGCAAACAGAGGTGCTCCAGGAAGGAGACCTTGATGATTTTATAAATATACACAATGATTTGTGTGTACGGAGATGTCTCTCACAGGGAACGAATGGCCTGGCTGCTATTTGTAAGTCAGGGACAACTTTGTTGCTCTGTCATTTGTTCCAAAATGTGTTGGGGGATGCCTGGCCCCCCCAGCTGGGAGTGGAAAGGCACTCTGGGCCCCATTCTGTCTTTCTTCTGATTTCTCAATTGAGTAGAGCCAGGGTACAGTAGGTGGAGTTGGAGGAGGATTTCCAGTGCATGTGGACACACCCTTGGCTTACAGGATGTCAGTAGTAGTGGATCCACTGGGTGGCGCTAAATGAGCAAAAGGATATGGGGGTGGTGAGAGCCCACCTGAGGTCTTTGTTTTGCTCATCAATGCAAGTCTTCCCAAGAGGAAGCTACACTCCCTTCAGCTCCTCCCCTCCTGAGCCACCACAGACCCTTTGAGAAGTCAACACAGCAGCCTGGCTATCAAATGTGGACATATTTATACATTTAAAAGGACTCTCTGTAGAAGACACAGTGGGAACAGATTTACCAAGAAAAATGGCACTAGAGACAGAAATCATAACAGCAAACACAATAATTACAGGATTGCCAAAGACACAATAACAACTCTTTCTCAGTGCCTCCCACTGTCCTGGCCAGACTCCCTGATTCCTGGCCCCAGGCCTGTGCCCATGACTACTGTGGTCCCTGCAGTAAGTGCCGGGCCTGCTCCCTGGTGGCTCCAAGGGCCTCGCCTGAAGTCCCGGGCACACCCCCTGCACCGTGGTGGTGGAAGATTTAAATAAACACAGGCTAATAAGAAGCCTGTGTTCTCATGTGGCACACAACAAGGCTACTTGTGGCTCCAGGACAGGGAGCTCCCCTTCCAGCTGTCCCAAACATTTTCTCTTCCAAGAAAGCACTTTACAAATGATACCTCGGACAACAGGCACAGTTTTGAGTCACCAACCACACAGCAGGCCAGAGGTTTGCGAAAGTCCCTCTGTGCTGGGTTGAGGCAGGCGGCAACTAGGAGGCTGGAACATGATGTTCCTGTGGTCTCCAGGTGTGATCCAGATGTTGCTTTTCCTCCTCAGGAGACTGCTGGCGTGGGTGGTGGGTTCTCGCTGCCTGGCCAGCCAGGGGTCCATGTGGATTTCTTAGATTTGCCAGGCTAGCTGTTCCTTCTTTGTACTCTCACTTCCTTCCTATTCCTGCTTTCTTTCTCTCCTTAGATAGTATTTTTATTTATTGAGCATTTGCTATGTACACAATGCTGTGCTAGACACACAGGAGGCTGCAAAAGGTAAAAGGCACGCTTTTGCCCTCCAAGGAGCTGAGAGCTTGGTATTGGAGACTGTCATTTAGGCTAAGAGTAATCATTGGTTCCAGAGCTTCTGTCACAGATCAGTGGTATGACATTGGGCAAGTCACTGAATATTTTTTGAGTTCAGTTTCCTGATCTATAAAATTGGAAGACATACAAGGTTGTCCCACCATTTTCTAAACTCTGTTGTGTTTTTTTTTCTTAGATACAGGGTCTTGCTATGTTGCCCAGGCTGGATTTGAACTCTTGGGCTCAAGCAGTCCTCTTGCTTCAGCCTCCTGAATAGCTGGGACTATGTAAGTGTGCCACCACGCTTGGTTACTTAATTTTTTTTTTTTTGGTAATAGAGGTTTTGTGGGGGTGGGTGTCTCACTGTGTTGCCTAGGCTAGTCTTAAACTCCTGGTTTTAAGCAGTTCTCCCAACTCAGTCTCCCAAAGATCTGGGACTACAGGTGTCATCAGCTCTAGCCTTTGTTGAATTTTGATGGTAAGTGTCAAATAAATAGTTTGTTCACTTGGTGAGGAAAGGTAGCATTGCAGTGTTCTTAGGGAAGGCTTTGTGGAAGAGACGGGACTTAAGTCCTAAAGGATGCATAGGGAATATTATAAAGAAACCAACATACAAATCTAAGAGACTAGACGCGATTGGGAGGAGGAAGTGATGAGGAATTCCTGAGTTAGGAGGAATTAAAAGGAAGAGGTAGATATTGTGAAAGATAAGTCTTAGATATGGGGAAATGTGAGAAAAAGTCATACCAAGTGGTTTCTTGATTTTAAGCACAAATACTCTCAATAATGCTGGCATCATTGATGAAGTGGAAGACAAAAAAGGTGTTGGTTTAATGGGACAGATGCTGTCAAGTTTCAGATGTGTTGAATTTGAGAGGGGAATAGGACATCCCTTGGAAATGTGCAGTGTGTGGTCAAAAGCGTATAGTCAGCCTTTGGGAGAAAGAGCATGAATGACCTGCAAAGACTGGAGAGTTTGCTGGGTTAGCAGTTCATGCTGAAGTGATGAGACTGGATGAGAGTTTTGACAAGATATGACAAAAAGGAAGAGTAGAAAGTTAAGGGCATAGATTTAGAAAGGAGTAAAGCTAGGAGGATGAAGAGGGAACAGGATTTCCAGGCAGTTGGGGAAGGATCTGGAATGACCAAAAAATGGAGACTTGAGGAAATGCAGCTGGGTTTGGAAACATGATCACTAGTGCATTTTCCTAGTTTTGTTACTAGTTTTTCCTCTGTGCTGTAGAAAGTTCTGACAGGCATTCAGGAGGGTTTGGTGGAATTTGTCTCTCTAAGAGTCTTTTTGTTTTTCATTTATTTTTAGAGAAAACCTGGAGGAAATTGAGTTGGAGTGTGGAAAACTCTTATTTTGCCACATGACTGCCAGATTTATAGTCAATTTAGTGTAGTGACTGTTTCATTCACTCAATATTAATATCTAAGTTGAAATGGAAACACACACAGTGACTTAACTTTTTGGGAGAGGGGATGTCATACGTCACTTTGGGTATCTGAATAGACTATGACTCTTCTCCCCAGAAAATACACACACGCACACACACACATACAAATAGCATTACACATTTAGGAACAGGTTTCCAAAAGGCCCTATGAGGCCATGCACTTCAGTAAAGAGCTCTTAAATAGGGTCCTAGCTCCCTACAATATATAACCTCTCTGTGTCCATTTTCCTCACTTGAAGAGAGTCCTGAGGACAAAGAAGATTAAATGAGCTACTACAAATAAAGTGCTTAGAAGAGAAAGTGGCACATGGTAGGTACTCAACCATCTATTATCTTATGACTGTTACATTATCAGATGACATTTCCTCCACTAAATGGCTGTTTTCTGAACAAAACCTTTTTTCTCCAAATTATTCACTCACACTCACTCATTTCCTTTCTCCCTCACCTTCTATTAATTTGTTCTAGGATCTAGGGAATCAAAGAAGACTAAAGCTGGAATCCTCATCATCAAGACACTCACATCTTCATGAACATAAGCAGATGATTACTTTCCCCCACAGCTTTCAAGTAAGACAAGTGCAAAGAAAGAAATTTGGAACAGAAGACTGTTTCTGTTGGTACAATTCTCAGAAGAAAATGTGTGTCATGTATTATATGCACTGAGATCTTACGTGTTTGGAATCCACTAATTCGGGGTAAATGGGAATGGGATTTAATTTTAGTTAAATTAAATAGTAACATGACTTTTAATTTTCTTGAAAATGGGATTTGTTAAACAAAATAATAATGCAAAGACCCAAGGGGACTGTCTGTTAAGTACTCTGGTAAGACTCCAATTTTACTTCTGTTGCAACATTCTGAAGCTTATTGTTGCCATTTACTTAAATTAGACTGTGAGCTACTAGAGGGTAGGGAATGTATCTAATTCATTTTTGTGTCTAATGCAAATTAAATGGAGGTATAATTATATTTAAGGGGACAAAGTTTTTTTTTATTCATTCTTTAAACCATTTTGGAAGAATGCATTTACATAGAACTAATTCAGGCACAATTACCAATGATTATCTGTTCATTAAGATACCTAATGGACAGGCTCATGCATGTAATCCCAGCACTTTGGAAGGCCAAGGTGGGAGGATCACTTGAACCTCAGGTTCAAGACCAGTCTGGGTAACAGAGTGATACCTCATCTCTCCAAAAAATAAAATGAAATGAAATAGGTTGGGTGTGGTGGTTTATGCCTGTAGTCCCAGCTACTTGGGAGGCTGAGGTGAGAGAATTGCTCAAACTCGAGAAGTTGAAGCTGCAGTGATCCCTGAGTTTACCATGGCACACCAGCCTGGGTGACAGAATGAGACCCTGGGTGACAGAATAAGACCCTGTCTCAAAAAACAACAACAACAACAACAACAAAAGATGCTTACCTGACAAATTCTTTGCTAATCTATGATTTGCTTTGTTATAGAAAGTATTAAGGGGGGTCCAAAGTGGCTCCCTCTGGAGGTCATGGCACTCGCGAAGGCGAGGTCATCAGTTCAAGGCTAACCTGAGCAACCTCAAAAAACTCAAACTGATTGGCAAAAAAAAAAAAAAAAAAAAAAAGTATTAAGATAGCTTTAAACATATTGAATAATATATGTTTCACTAACTTAGAATCATTTCACCTATTAGATTAGTGTGATGTTAACATTTCCTTTTTTTTTTTTTGAGACTGGCCTCTCTTGGTCACCCAGACTGGAGTGCAGTGGTGTGATTTCAGTTCACCGCAACCTCTGCCTCTCAGGCTTATGCGATTCTCTTGCATCAGCCTCCCGAGTAGTTGGGATTACAGGTGCGTGCCACCACACCTGGCTAATTTTTGTATTTTAATAGAGACGGGATTTCACCGTATTGGTCAGGCTGGTCTCAAACTCCTGACCTTAAATGATCCACCCACCTCGGCCTCCCAAAGTGTTGGGATTACAGGCGTAAGCCACTGCACCAGGCTAACATTTACTTTTTAAGAAAAGCTTTTATCTTAGAGGAAGAAATATGGAGGCAAAAAAAAACCTAATAATTAACTTAACCTTTGGTGTCTCAGGGTTTAAAGGGGGCTTCATCAGACTTTGTTTTTAACAAAAAACTTCCTTTGAAATAGTTTTGTGTACCACTTGAGTCCTGTTATGTATTTTTTACATTAGGGCAGAACAAGCTCCTGAGTATAAAATCAAACTGGGATTTGCTCCTGAATAATGTGAAGAGAAAAGCAGATGTTTTTTTCCCCCACGATTGTATCTGGGTTTATTAGAACAATGTACTTTGAGTCAAAACATTTTTCATAAGCACTGAAGACGAGGTGCTGCATTCTATTGAATAAGGTGGAGCATGGGACAAAACCGAAAGCAGTCTGGGTTTTAAGGACACCCAGGGTCCAAGCCCATCTTCTGATGCCTCCCTAACATTCCACCCAGACACATCTGTTTACAGTTCTCCAAACCTGTGTGCTTTTCAGCCTGTTATCCTTACCTGTCACAGCCCACCAAACTTCTCCCTAACCCCACTGTTATATGTTCAGGTAAGATCTTGTCACGCTTTGGGAATCATTCCTATCCCTCCCCAGGTCTCATTTGGAAATGACTCCCCTCCTTTTATTTCTTTTTAAATGAATGGTTGTGAGTGATGACTCCATGCTAGTCACGCTGCTAAGTGCTTACCAGGCATTGTCATCCTAACTATGTGAAGTAGGTAATGCCATTAGCCCCATTTTACAGGTAGAGAAACAGGTTTTGAATGGCTAATGAATTTTCTCAAGAAGCCAGAAAATGGCAGAGCCAGGATGTTAACCTATTTCCACCTGATTCCAAAACCTGCGTTCTCACCTCTCACGTGATGCTGCTTTTTCTGAACCCCGTATAGTAGTCTTTTATTTCACTCCTTTGTTACTTAATAGGCATCCTTTTTATTCAATAAATTTTTAGTATTTTTAGTTTTTCTTCTGCACTTTTCTCTGATTTTCAGTTGAACCGTGAAGTCCTTTGAGGGTAAAGAATCACATCTCCTTAGGTATTTTTTGTTGGTTTCTAGCAGTGTCTTTTGCACAGTTGATACTTTGTAAGTGCTTAAGTGCTTAGAACCAAATGGATCTCCCAAATCTTTTTTTTTTCTTTTTTCTTTTTTGAGACAGAGTGTCTCTCTGTTGTGCAGGCTGGAGTGCAGTGGCACAATCTCAGCTCACTGCAACCCCTTCCACCTAGGTTCAAGCAATTCTCCTGCTTCAGCCACCCGAGTAGCTGGGACTACAAGTGTGCACACCATGCTGGCTGAGGTTTGTATTTTTGTGGAGATAGGGTTTCACCATGTTGGCCAGGCTGGCCTCGAACTCCTGGGCTCAAGTGATCCACCTGTCTTGACCTCCCAAGGTGTTGGGATTACAGGCGTAAGCCACCAGGCCTGGCTGGATGTCCTGAATCTTGAAGGTCAGACTTAGCCCACAATTTGGTTTTCTCTCCTCAGAGAGATTATTTACTGAATGTTTATGTCCTTCTACAAATTCATATGTTGAAGCCCTATTACTTAATGTGATGGTATTTGGAGATGAAGCTTTGGGAGGTAATTAGGGTTAGATGAGATCATGAAGGCAAGGCTCCCATGATGGGATCAGGGTATTTATATGAAGAGGAAGCAAGAGAGAGAGAGAGATTTCTCTTTGCTGTGTGAGGACACAGTGAGAAGGTGGCCATCTGCAAACAAGGATGAGTTCCTTACCAGGAGCCATATGGAGCAGTATCCTGATCTTGGACTTCTCAGCCTCCCTAACTGGAGTACTGTGGTAGGCTGACAGTACTCAGATGTTCACCTGAGGATGGGCTGCACTGAGACAAGGAGAAACTTAAGAGTTAACATTATTATAATGATGGATAAACGATTGAGCCCTTGCTAGGTACTGCTCCAGGTTCACCTGCATTATCTTATTTGATTCCTTGATGAAACTTACGAAAGAAACACATATGAAAGAACATCACACACCGGGGCCTGTCGGAGGGTAGGGGGTAAGGGGACGGAGAGCATTAGGACAAATACCTAATACATTCAGGGCTTAAAACCTAGATGACGGGTTGATAGATGCAGCAAACCACCATGGCACATATACACCTATGTAACAAGTACGCACATTCAGCATATGTATCCCAGAATTTAAAGTAAAATAAAAAACAAAACAAAAAGTGAAAAAGAGGCCGGGTGTGGTGGCTCATGCCTATAATCCCAAAACTTTGGGAGGCCAAGGTGGGTGGATCACCTGAAGTCAGGAGTTCGAGACCAGCCTGGGCAGTATAGCAAGAGTGAGACTTGTCTCTACCAAAAAACAAAAAATAAAATTAGTTGGACATGGTGTCATGTGCCTGTAGGCCTAGATACTTAGGAGGCTGTGGTGGGAGGATCACGTGAGCCAGGGAAGTCAAGGATGTAGTGAGCCATGATTGCACTACTGCACTCTAGCCTGGGTGACAAAAAAAAAAAAAAGAAATCCCAACATGAATTCTTATGAAGCCAGGATGGGCTGGTTATAGTACAATTACAAATAACCCCCAATCTCTATAGCTTAACAGGACACCCTCTATTTCCTATGCTACGTGTGCAGTGCAGGCCAGAAGGGCCTTCTACAGTCACTGAGGTTTCAGAATGACGAATCTCTATGTTGATAAGTATAGTCGTCCCTCAGTATCTTCCAGGGATTCGTTCCAGGATATTAAAATCTGCAGATTCTCAAGTCCCTTATATGAAATGGCATAGTATTTGCATATCACTTACATGCATCTTCCCATATACTTTAAATCATCTCTAGATTACTTATAATACCTAGTACAATGTAACTTCTATGTAAATAGTTGTTATTCCTAATTGCTTAGGGAGTAATGACAAGAAAAAAATGTCAGTATATGTTCAATACAGAACCATCTATTTTTTATTTTTGATATTTTCAAGCCAATGTGTTTGAATCTGTGGCTGCAGAATCTGCAGATACAGAGGGCAGGCCAACTGTACTCACGGGGTCACAGCAACAGGGAAATGCAGAGAGGTGAATCCTTTTTTTTTTTTTTGAGACAGAGTGTCACTTTGTTGCCAGGCACGATCTCGGCTCACTGCAATCTCTGCCTCTCAGGTTCTAGCAATTCTCTTGCCTCAGCCTCCCAAGTAGCTGGGACTAAAGGTGCATGCCACCAGGCCCAATTAATTTTTGTATTTTTAGTAGAGATACTAAAAATACATGGGGTTTCACCATGTTGGCCAGGATGGTCTCGATCTCTTGACCTCGTGATCTGCCTGCCTCAGCCTCCCAAAGTGCTGGTATTACAGGCCTGAGCCAACGCACCTGGCCCCAAGTGTACCAGCACTTGAAGCTTCCCCTTCAAAGTGATTCACATCACTTCTGTTGACAATTCATTGGACAATGCGAGTCAGATGGCCAAGGGTCATTTCCAGGGTGAGAGAAGTACAGCCATCTGTCTGGAAGAGAGGAATGAGAAACAGTTGATGAACAGCACCTAAACTACTCCAGTGCCTGAACAAGCTAAAGCGGAGTGTAGATCCTGATTCAGTCGCAGTGTGGCAACGAACTTAACATAATGCAGTTTGCAGACACAGCTGAGAGACACAGACAGAACTATCACACGCTTTCACCACCAAGACTTGACTCATTACCCTTGAGGAAGACAGAGCATGCACTGAGAAGATGCCCAGAGAAACATCATCATTTACAAAAATTGTCATTACAAAGTATTTCCTACTCTTCAGATTATGTGAACCAAGAGCAATTATGTGACTGCATGGCATGCTGGAAACAAACTCTCCCTGTGTTCTGTCCAGGCTTGGCATAACCAAGCTTCAGGACAATTTTCATCTCCAAAAAAAAAAGTCTACATGCAAGAATTCTTATTCTCAACCCACAGTTCATAAAGTTTTATCAAGTGTCAACATTAAAACCCAATTTACTTATTTCCTCTGAGGTATCATTGTGTGTGTGCACGCATGTGTGTGTGTATGTGACTTCATAATTTGCATTAAGAGCCCCCTTTAGATTGATAAGAAAACCTGTGTTTCCTAATTTGATTAATGAGTGCTCTTTCAATTATGCTTCTTTACAATTGGAAACAAGTTACTTCAGGCAGTTTTAAGAAGTTAACAGATTTGAATCTTTTTTTTTTTTTTTTAATTTGAGACAGAGTCTCACTCATTCTGTTGTCCATATTGGAGTGCAGTGGTGTGATCTTGGTTCAGTGCAACCACCACCTCCCAGGTTTAAGTAATTCTCCTGCTTCAGCCTTCAAAGTAGCTGGGACTACAGGTGTGCCCAGTTAATTTTTGTATTATTAGTAGAGACAGGGTTGCACCATGTTGGCCAGTCTGGTCTTAAACTCCTGACCTCAAATGATCCACTTGCCTTGACCTCCCAAAGTGCTGAGATTACAGGTGTGAACCACCACACCCAGCCACAGATATGAATTCTTTCCCTTCTCCCTTCTTTTTCCTCTCCTTCTCCTTCTCCTCACTTCTCCCCTCCCCTCCCTCATTTTCTCTCTTCATCTTCTTTATCTTCCTTCCTTGCCTCTCCTTACCGCCCTTCTTCTCCTTCTCTTTCTCTCCCTCTCTCCCTTCCTGTCTTTCTATCTCATCATCTTTTTCCCAGTTTCACACCCACTCTCCACCTGACCAACTCTGATTTATTCCCAAGGTCAAAGCCTAATGTCGTTTCCTTGGGGAATCCTTTTCTGTTCCTTTGTACCTGTCTGTGTCTCTGGTGTGAATCCTGTGGTATTGAGCACTTTCTCTTCAGAGCTCTAGTGAAAATGCATGTCTATGAGCATTTGTGGAATTATCTGTTTAATGTCTTTTCCTCCAGTAAAACTGCAGGCTCTGTGGAAGCAGGTGCCAGGACACAGGTCATGACTGTGGCTGCAGGTCCTAACGCAATATGTCGGCCATGACAGGTGCACAATGAAGACTTGGATATTGATTTAGTCAGCAGTGCTCTTACTTTTCCTCATCCTATGTTTGGGTGACTTGGTAGCTGTTTTGGGGGTTGGGGGTGCAAGCCAACTTGGGTGGGAAGAAACTATAAGCAGAGAAGCCTTGCAAAAATGAGAACAGCAGCAACAAAATACCTGATCAACACCATTCTGCTCTCTCCCTCAGTGTTGATGTTTTGTGGCTAGTGGTTGAGTGCCATTTTCAGCCACCAGAAGCTTATTGCTCTTAAACTCTGATGTTTAAAAGTGGTACTGATGGAGTGGTAAATGAGAGGAAAAGAGGGAGAAAACCCCATTTTTCCACCAGTTACGTAAGGTCCTTTTCTGCTTGCCAGCATGTCTGATATGATAGACTGAAAGTACCATTTTCTTGTTAAAACAAACACAGACTTCTTTTTAAAAACAACTTTTGATACTTTATGAGTAGGGCTGGTGTATGTAACTGATCAAGACCAACATATGGCTTATTATGACATTTAGCTGATTAAAATAGTCTAGACATAAACTTGAGATTTCAGAAATGTTTAAGTTAAGTAAGAAATACATTTTAATGTACAGTAGATGTGTACTTAGTCCTAGGCCACCTGTATCCCTACAGGAATTACAGAGCAGGAAGTACTTTTGACTCAAGAAGTGTGTCTGAAAATTAAGGTTGTAAATTAACAACAGCTTGTCTATTAGATTATTCCAGCCATAAAGGACTCAGTATGTTTCAAAATGCTCGTGATTTTCAATACATTTCTGTGGGTCGATTTAATAAAGAGTGATGCTAGGAATGCTTTTGGCTTGAAAATCTGCACAAGCACGTTTTTAGAAAATCCCAGAGAATAAATAGTAGCTGCTAGTTAGGCTGTGGTTAAAACACACCTGTGGCTAATGGAAAAGGAAAGGCGTGAGCTGCCCCTTGGCACCAGCTTCTGGGTCTGCACCAGGGGGACAGCCACAGATGCTGTGGCTTCATGGGCTGTGTCCGGCCTCCGCTGCCCAGGGCCAGGAGAGCCAAGGCCCCTGTCCTGCCTCTGAGCCTTGGGTATGGCAGTTATTTCTTCTGGCTTTGTTTTTGTGGTCAGTAACTCATGAATAATGAGGTCTAATTAACACACGGGGCAGCTGTGAGGATTAATCAGCTAACGTTGGGGGCCACGCACTTTGAATTGACGCATATTATGAGTAGTTGTTAGGGCAATCCTGAGACTCAGTGGAGGTTGCAAATTTTGATTCGTTTTTCTGTCAGTTTGATTTTTCTGTGTAGGTAGGAGGTGGGCGAGGTCAGAAAAAGATGTAGGAGTGGGTCGGAGGTCTCTGGCTTTTGAGAGAAACAGAGAGAGATTGAAGAAGAAGATTGAAGAGAAGGAGGAAGGAGGGAAGGAGGAAAAAGAAGCAAAGAGAAGAGAGAGCAAGAGAGTGGACACTGCTGAGACTCCAGAGGCCTGACTCCCAGGTGGTCTGTACGTTGGGGAAATACTGGAATTGACTGGGGCGGGACAGGAGTAGAACAGAATGTGGTTTTCTTCCCTTTCTCCTGCAGCCAAATGATTGAACTGGCAGGAAGACATGGAGCGCATGGTGACCTGAGCCAATTTGCCTTATTGTTTTGCCAGGTTTTAATTCTGTGTTTGTGAACAGTGTGTGAACTGTGTTAACCTTTTCCTTTCTGAAGCATTTAGTGTATGGCAGTCAGGAGAATTTGGCTCGTCTCTCAGTTTGATTGATTTACAGCGTGACTCTAAATGGGGCACCTCCTTTATCTCGCTGGTTTCTTCCAGCTGAAAAATGAGGAGGATGAGGTGAGCCTGGGTGTATGTGTTAGCTTTTGCTGCATGACAAACCACCCCAAAACTTTGTGGTTCCAAACAGCAAACATTTATTTAGCTCACCATTCTGTGGCTTGGCATTTAGGACTAGACACCTCTGAGTGGTTTTGCTGACCTCAGAGGGGCTCGCTCATGTGTCTTTGGTCAGCTGGTTTATGATGGCCGTGTCTGGACGATGGGGATGACTGGGACCTTTCTTCACCAGCTTGCTCATTCTCTAGCAGACTAACCCAGGGTGACTCACATGCTGGTCAAAGGTTCTAAAAAAGTGAAAAATGCAAAGTCTCCGGTGGTCTAGGTTCAGAAATGGCACGATGAAGTCATGGACCAGCCAAGATTGGAGGTGGGGTGGAAAATGTACTACTCTTCTTCATGGGAGCAGCTGCAGAGTATTCTGGCCAGTGCTTTCTTCAAATTACCTCTTCTAGGTACCTTTCAGTCCTAACAGACAGTGAACACAAATTAGGATGAATAGGTGAACAGCATCTGTTGAAGGGGTTCAGAGTTGAGGATCTGAGGTTACAAGTCCTGGCTGCTGTTTTGAATTTATAATGTGGCTTTAAATAAGCTTTTCAACCTTTTTGTTGATTTTTCACTACTAGGCTTCTTCTGCTCATCCGTTACTAAGAAAATGATCAAATAGTTAATGCATTTGATAGAAAGGTTAACCTATACACAAAGCATGCTGAGTAAGAGGCATTTGATAAATAATTATTGAATGCAAACATGGATACATATATTAATACATTCTCAGGTCTTTGAAAGCTTTTTGGCAACACGAATTTTTTACTCACTGTAAAAATTTAGAAAAAGAATACATATAAAGAGGTGAAAATAGAAATCGGCTTTTACCACTGGTAATAACATATAACTGTTAATATTTTGATGTAGTTCTATCAAGAAGTTTTTTGGATGTCTATATGTGTGTCTGCTACAAACATGAAGTCGTAATGTAATGATACTTTTATAATCTGTCCTCTCATTAGAATAAATATACATACACTGTTTCATTTTTGATGGCTACACAGTGTACTAGTGCACACAACCACAATTTATTGCATGCATTCTCTATTGCTGGATATTTAAAGACTTTCTGGTTTCCAGAAATTGTTTCAAAAAAAACAGAACACTTTAGTGCTAAAGTCTTTGAAAACACTCTTATATATTTCCTTAGAATATATTTCTAGAAGAAGTGCTGCTATGTTGAAGGGTAGGCATATTTTAAAGACTTTTGATTCATTCTAACAAATCTCAAGAGAAGTTCCACCATTTGCTTGCACATTACCTGTTGATAAGAATGCCCACATTCTTTGGTCTCCTATGTTCAACACAAATTTATAAGTGGTTCTGAATCCCTCTGCGATGACTATAGATCTCATCAGGGGTTATAAAGCTTTCAAAATAAACACATTGCAGATCTGGAAAGAATCTCGAAGGTCATTAAGTCTAACCCCATAGGCAAAGCTTGAATGCTAGCACCTTCTCACTGCATTCCCTTAGAAGTATTGAGTTTAAAGAAACACAACAGACCTAGCATTAAGGTGTATCTGACAAATATCAGTCCCACTTAAAGCTGTTGAGTGTGATTGAGTTTCTGCTCTTTCTACGAGAAGGGAAGGAGGGAGAGCAGATTTCCAAATGGCCCTTGTTTCCATAAAGGAGCGAAACGACTCCTTCTGCAGCTCAGTTGTTCATGTCTCTCAACACCGCACGCTAAAACCATCAGCAAAAACTCTGCTCAGTGCTGGAGTTTTGAGAGAAACTACCAATGTGGACTAGAACATTCTTCTATCAGAAGACAGATGGTGAAGATACATTAAAAACACCTGCAACAAGCATAAAAAATAGATAAATTGCATCATCATTTTTCTGCCATTCTTTACAAAGTTTAGAATCTAAGACAACTAGCACTTTTTAATTTCCTTCAGTGTTGAGTTATAATCTTTATCTTTTGGTTAGCATCAAGTCCAAATTCAGAAAGAGGATTCATTAAAAACATACCAACAAATAAGCATATAACCATCCTTCAGGCTGAATTTTTCCTGGACCCTACTCCTTCTTTCAAAGGGAAGATAGATTCCAAACTGGTGGTTGTGCCTGTTCACACTCCTATCAATATATGAGATTGCCAATTTCCTGATCAATGCAGGTGATAGGCTACACTTGGCAATTGCTCATTACCCCCAATAACCAAAGACCTTTTATTGGACCAGGTTTTGTCTGATGACTCCTTCTTCTCTTATAATAAATCCCCCTTTCTCTCCCCCTCCCTTCCACCTTTCCTTCTCTCCCCCACTTTCCTCTCCTCCCACCGTCTCCCCCTTTCCTCCCTTCCCCTCCCCTCATCTCTTCTTTTTGAGACATGGTCTCACTCTGCTGTCCAGGCTGGAGTGCAATAATGATGTCTGTTCACTGAAGCCTCCACATCCTGGGCCGAAACAATCTTCCCGCCTCAGCCTCCCAATTAGCTGGGACTACAGGCGTGTGTCACCACACCTGGCTACTTTTTTGTGTATATAGAGATGGGGCTTCACCATGTTGCCCAGGCTAGTCTCAAGCTCCTGGTTCCAAGAGATCCTCCTGACTTAGCCTCCCAAAGTGTTGTGATTGCAGCGTGAGCTACTGCACCCAGCCACAATTAGTTAGAAATACTAGAAGATTCTAATTCAATATATTTTTCTGATGGATCCACCTCTCTAGACACACCAAAGTAGATCCAAACTGTGGCCCAAGGACATAGCTTAGGCTCAAGCTAAGCACTAGGATGCACACTTTTTGAAAAACACAACATTTAACAAATTCCCAGGGTTTTGCTCCCATGTCTATTTTCCCCAGAAATCCCCAACAGCATTCACCTAGGGAATTTTTTAGTTTCCTTATAAAATTTATTGGGCATAGAGATCTGAATTACCTAAAACAGCCACCAGCTTTGCGAATAGTCTGCACATTTTTCTTCTACCATTTGCAATGCATCCTTTTTAGAGAACATATAAGCAAAGCCATAATCCAGAGTTTCATGTTTCCTGTCACCTGTTGACACTGTTTCTCTCATTCATAGGCTTGTGTCTCCATCGTTTCTCTTTTTTCCTTAAATGTGATTATTTTAAAGACTTTTTTTTTTGGCGGGGGAGTGGGGTGGTGGTGGTGGGAGGGTCTCCTGAACATTTGTTTCTTAGTTCACTCTGCCTATGTCTTCTGGCAGTGTTAATACAATATAACAAATCACAACAAGACAGCAACACAAAAATGACTATTTCCGTGCTCTCATATCCTAATGGCTTATTAACAGGGAGATCAGTTCTGCCAAAGAACTGTCAAAGTTGGCGGGAAATGTCTCGGGATTTCAGGATAGATTTAGAAGACATGGGAAAGAAACTTGGCAATACTGTGGCTTACAATTTTCTCAGGTAAGGCCATTTTACTTATTAAAAATGGCTGGGATTTTTTTGGGGGGGAATTTAGAGAATACCTATGTTCTTTCAAAACCATTCTTTCTACTCAAGGCCTCATGCAAACATCCTTTTGTTTGGGTGGTGTTCCCTGGCCCTTCTCTCTGAGTGCTTTCTTCTCTGCCTGCCCCCACCAAGGCATGTTGTTGCATTTCGTACATGGTAATCATCCCTCTTTACTTGGTTTAATTTTTTCTTCCTGAACATTTAGAAAACCTTGCCATCAGTTCTTTGAGGCACGCATCTTGGCTCTTCCATCTTTCTATCCAAAGCTCCTGATGCAGGGCCTGAAGCACCATAGCCAATCCATCAATGCTCATTGAACGAAGGAATAAATCTAATCAGGGAGGACCACTTGCAAAGACGACTTGCCCAGGTGCAAGCTCTCTAGAACATTAACAAGCGTGCAGAGGGCACACAGGAAATGAAAAGATGGCTCTATCAGGAGTTTAAGTTTTGCAAATCTCAAATTTATACTTTACATTTCAGTTGTTTTTAATCAATTCAGTTTGATTCAATCCAATGTCATGTATTAAGCATCCCTAGCAATCTTGCACTGTGTGAGAGATATCAAGGTAAATAAAACACTATGTCTGCCCTAAAAGAGCCCACAGTCTAGCACAGTGCACAAGTATGAGATAAATAACTACAGGACATCATAATAAACTCTACACATGAAGCTGCAAGCTTAGAGGTAGTGTAGGAAAGCATGATTTGAGTAGGGAAAGGGGAGGGTCTAGAAAGTTCCACAGGCTTATTCCCTGGGGTTTTCCGAGAGTATTTCAGATGGACAAGGGAATATGTTTATAACATATATGTTGTTCCAGGAAGAGCTAACAAAATAAAGGAAGGCACGGAATCATAGAATAGCATGGAAGGTTTGGGGATGTAAGAGTCAGTGTTAAACATAGAGTGCAAGTTGAAGCGCATTAAAAGATGAAGCTGAAGAGGAAAGGAGAGGCCAAAGGACAAAGGCCTTTGTGTTGGCTTCATGCAGAAGTTTGACTAGCAGTTTTCACGCTGTGCTGTCTCTAAAGTCGGAATTTAACTTCTTTTTTTTTTTTAAAGTTTATTTTGTATTTCAAAAGGTGTTTAGGGAGCAGGTGGTGTTTGGTTACATGAATAAGTTCTTTAGTGTTGATTTCTGAGATTTTCGTGCACCCATCACCCGAGCAGCATACACTGTACCCAGTGTGTAGTCTTTTATCCCTCACCCCCTCCCGCCCTTTCCCCCGGGTCCCCAAAGTTCACTGTATCATTCTCATGCCTTTGTGTTCTCATAGCTTAGCTCACACTTAAGAGCGAGAACATACAATGCTTGGTTTTCCATTCCCAAGTTACTTCACTTAGAATAGTAGTCTCCAGTTCCATCCAGGTTTCTGCAAATGCCATTATTTTCTTCCTTTTTGTGGCTGAGTAGTATTCCATGGTGTACATATATATTGTATGCATGTAATAACTTATTTATATAACTTATTCACGTATATATACACACATACACATAGGTATGTATATGTATATGTACACACATATGTATATATGTATACATACACATATAAGCATGCATATATACACATGTATACATATATACACACATGCATGTGTATGTATACAAATAGGTATATATACATATATATATACACACACACACATACACACAGTTTCTTTATCCACTCATTGATTGATAGGCATTTGGCTGCTTCCATATTCTTGCAATTGCAAATTGTGCTGCTATAAACGTGCATGTGCAAGCATCTTTTTCACATAATAACTTCTTTCCTTCTGTGTAGATACCCAGTAGTAAATAGAACTTCAATTCCTATCTTAGATCTACCATTTGATCTAATGTTTGAAAAGCCAAACATTGTATGTTCTCGCTCTTAAGTGTGAGCTAACCTATGAGAACACAAAGGCATGAGAATGATACAGTAAACTTTGGGGACCCGGGGGAAAGGGCGGGAGGGGGTGAGGGATAAAAGACTATACATTGGGTACAGTGTACGCTGCTCGGGTGATGGGTGCACGAAAATCTCAGAAATCATAACTAAAGAGCTTATCCATGTAACCAAACACCACATGCTCCCTAAATACCTTTTGAAATACAAAATAAACTTAAAAAAAAAGAAGTTAAATTCCTACTTTAGAGAAAGCACAATGTGAAAACTGACATTTGATTACTAGATCAAATGGTAGATCTAAAACAGGAATTTAACTTCAATCTCCTGAAGTAATCCACTACCTTCTCTGCATATAATACTATAAGAAATTATTTAAAAATCAATTTGTTCATCTTTTTTTAAGATTAAAAGTTTCCTGAGAGTAGGACCTTCTCCTGTAGCATGTGCTGTTATATGAATGATGATTCTGTTTAGTGGTCTTGTGCATGCAGAATAATTTTCCACATTTTTCTTTGTGAGGGGACTGAAATTTCTGTAAATTTCATAGAGAAAGATGGCAATTGTGACAAAGACTGATTCGATGTTAAAACAGAAAAGACGTGGGCTCTACAGCCAGGCAGAGTCTGTTTAAATCCTCTGTCAAATATTAGATATCCAACTTCTGGCAGATTATTTATTCTGGATTTCTGGTTTTTTTGTTTGTAAAATATGGAGACATTAATATCTGGGCATAAGAGTGTCAGTTTTGGAGGACTTGATGCAAGGATTAAACAGGAAAACATTATTAGCACATTTGGCTCTGTAGTGCTAAATTATAAGATATGTTAGAAAATGCTAGTTCCCTTTGAAAATGCGTGGTTCCATTCTGAGGGTGGTAGTAATTGCCAACCTGCTGAATCACTTTTTAAAAGTGCTTGGCTGCTAAGAAGCACTTAGCACATATAATACCAGGTCTAATAAGCCTCTCCATTTTTGTAAGTGATTTTAAGTTGAACAGGAAATTCTAAGTATTTGTTTCTGGATCAGGTGCCATAGAGAGAAAAGTAGCAAATAAAGCAAATGATAAGAGGTAGAGTATAGAGAAAACTTTATTAACTTCCTCATCCAGCCAGCCAGCCAGCACACCTGCACATGCACACACAACTTGTTTTCTGATCTGTAGTCAGACACACATACATTGCACTACTGGCCCCTCACACAACTTTTCTTCTTATCTTTCTTCAGTGCTAGTTTCTCCCTTGTGTTAGACGAGAATTTGAAAGGCTGAGAAAAAGGAGACTTTTTGAAAAGAGGAAGCTGGAGAGCTTTTGTAGCAACATAGAGCTGATTCTCTGCAGACCAAGAGAGAGGATTTTTGACAGTACTCATGATAAGGCTTGGCCTGGCTTTCCACTTCTGGCTTTGAAACCTTGGGCAAATCACTTAAACTCTCTGAGCCTGTCTCTACATAAATCTCAATCTGAGTAATACATTTATTATGTAGTGCAATAGAGAGGATTAACTGAGCTAACATGTAGGTGGTGTCTGCAGGAGTAAGTTTGACACCACAAAGACACGTTACAAATGGTATACATGTATGTCTACATCTCTGCCTATGTCCATATATCTTCTGTATCTATCTATCTATCTATCCACCCATCTATCTATTGCTATGAGATGTGAAGAAAATCTTTAAGTTTAATCTCTTCAGTTAATTATTTATCACCAAAATATCCTAAGTACCAACATGAGTTTGGGAGTAATACTAGCTTTTAAGATGGTCTTCCAATTTATCCAGAATATGCTTCTGTCAATTTTAACATTATTCTTGAAAGCAAACAAAATTTAAAAGTTCTCATTACTTTTTTCTAATTAATGATTTATTATTATTATTATTATTATTATTATTATTAGAGATGGAGTTTCGCTCTTGTTACCCAGGCTGGAGTGCAATGGCACGATCTCGGCTCACTGCAACCTCCGCCTCCTGGGTTCAGGCAATTCTCCTGCCTCAGCCTCCTGAGTAGCTGGGATTACAGGCATGCGCCACCACGCCCAGCTAAGTTTTTTGTATCTTTTAGTAGAGACGGGGTTTCACCATGTTGACCAGGATGGTCTAGATCCCTTGACCTCGTGATCCACCCGCCTCGGCCTCCCAAAGTGCTGGGATTACCAGCTTGAGCCACCGCGCCCGGCCTGATTTATTATTTTTATTATTTTACTTTAAGCTCTGGGATACATGTGCAGAACCTATAGGATTGTTACATAGGTATCCATGTGCCATGGTGGTTTGCTGCAACTATCAACCCATTATCTAGGTTTTAAGCCCTGCATATATTAGGCATTTGTCCTTATGCTCTCCTTCCCTTTACCCCCCAAACTCGCAACAGACCCCAGTGTGTGATATTCCCTTCCCTGTGTCCATGAGTTCTCATTGTTGAATTCCCACTTATGAGTAAGAACATGCAGTGTTTGGTTTTCTGTTCCTGTGTTAGTTTGCTGAGGATGATGGTTTCCAGCTTCATTCATGTCCCTGCAAAGGACATGAACTCATTTTTTAATGGCTGTATAGTATTCCATGGTGTATATATGCTACATTTTCTTTATCCAGTCTATCATTGATGGGCATTTGGGTTGGTTCCAAATTTTTGTTATTGTAAATAGTGCTTCAATAAACAGTCATGTGATTGTGTCTTTATAGTAGAACAATTTATGATCCTTTGGGCATATACCCAATGATGGGATTGCTGGATTCAATGGTATTTCTTGTTCTAGATTCTTGAGGAATCGCCACACTGTCTTCCACAAGTTCTCATTAGTTTTCAAAGGCTCCTGAAAGTACATTCTATAGCCAACAAGAAGTCAGTGATTTGTATGTAAGGATATTGAACTAAGTTATTTAAAATTCCTCTTTCAACACCAAGATCATACCTTGTTTTTCCTCAAGGGGGTAGGCAGTGATGAAGGAAAAAGCAAAAATAAAAAGTTAATAGGAAAAGAACTGTACAAGTAATATGTGTTTATTGCCATATCTATTATCTTGTTTAGATCCTAAAACAATTCTCTGAGGAAGGAATAATTATCTTAGTGTCTTAAAAATGGGAAAACTGAGGTTTATATTAATTAAATGCTTTGCCTTAGGCTAGGGCAAAAGAGCTTTTGTTTTGTTATGTTTTGTTTGTTTGTTTTTTGGGGACTTAGTTTCCCTCTGTCACCCAGGCTGGAGTGCAGTGGCACAGTCTCGGCTCACTGCAACCTCTACCTCCTGGGTTCAAGCTACTCTCCTGCCTCAGCCTCCCAAGTAGCTGGGACTACAGGCGTGTGCCACCACACCCAGCTAATTTTTGTATTTTTATTAGAGACGGGGTTTCCCCATTTTTGGCCAGGCTGATCTTGAACTCCTGACCTGAGGTGATCCACCGTCCTTAGCCTCTCAAAGTGCTGGAATTACAGGTATGAGCCACCATGCCTGGCCAAGAGCTTGTATTTTAACAAAAACATTTTGCTTTTCTGAAATAAAAGGAAAGAATTGATTTATCATGCAGCAAGAAGAAAAGGAGTCATTGAAAGAGGTAGCAACGACTTTATTCAGTTCTGCTAAATCTTATCTATAAAAATACTGTTTCCACAATGTCATTTTATAATGTCAAAGATGGTCATGGTTTGTTATCTTGGCACCACTCTGTCCTTAAGGGAACAACATGTTACCGTACGGGGAACAGTTCTCCAATCCCAGCAGGTTTTCTGAATGTGAAAGGAGCTACCATGTTCGTGTTCCTGGCCATAAAAATTGCTCTAGGGAAGAAAGCAGGGTCAACCACAGTATTTTGGCCATATTTCTGGCCATAAGGATTGGTCCAGGGGGTAGACATGTGATCCAAACCCAATCAGAGTCCTTCTCTGGAATTTTGTAGCTGAAATGAAGACAATGAGTTCTTTCTCTCTTATTACAGAGCAGGCAGATGTGAGCAGGTGCTGCTAATGGACAGGATTCCTGCCCCCTGACAAAGCAGACTGAAGAAACAAAAGCCAACAGCAGAGAGAAGCAGCACTATGAGGTGAAGGAAGGCCTAACTGGTTGAAGGTCCTATGCATCCAGAGATGCTTCTGTCCTTGCCTTCCCAAGCCTCAAGGTTGAAGGCTACTTGGCTTCCTTCCAACAAATCTTTTGCAAAGTCTAGTTTGAGTCTGAGGTTTGCTACTTGCATCCAGAAGAATCTGGACTCGTGCGTATAATGTGTGGAAACTGGGAACAGCAAAGCTAGAGTGTTTTGTAAGCCACATGACCCTCCACTTGGAGGATCAAATCAGTTCCAAGTATGGCAAGCCAGAGGGAGGAGAGAAAGCCTTGTTTCCAGGGGTCCTCTTCTTAGGCACCCTGATAAGACCTGCAAATGTAATGTGAAGGCTGTCCAGGATCTTGGAGAAATCTTCTGGAATAGGTTAGGGTTAACTGAAGATCCAAGAAGTCAAAGGGCCACAGCAGTGCAGTCACTGGGCCTTTTACCTCTGGTCCCTTAGTTTCAGGTTTCTGTAGCATCAGCCTCTGTCTGGTGGAGATATATACCGGTTTACACATTGTTCAGTACTCCTATGTACCAAGCACTGCTCCAAGTTCTTTATGAGCCCTAAGAGGCTGGTATTATATTTTACCCCATATTATAAAAGGAAATGGAGACACAAGGAAACTGAGATGCAGAGAGATTAAGTAAATTATCCAAGGTGGGGTCAAATTTAAATCTCAAAAGCCCATGCTAATAACCATGTTTAGCAAGCCTGGCCTCATAGGCTGTTGTTTTATTTTTCTACCTCCCCATGCCTTGGCACTTATTGCCAATGTATTTAGTATGTGGCTGATACTGCTACATACTTTACTTACCTTTTAATTTGTTTCATATTCTCAACCTGACACCAGGAAGTCAGTGGCCATGACTTTTATCTTTTAGTGACCGCAGCCCCAGCACGAATGCTCAATACAAAGGTAGTAAGTGTTGGTGAGGTCAATTCTACACTCTTAAAAACCAGACATCTCTGGCCGGGCACGGCGGCTCACGCCGGTAATCCCAGCATTTTGGGAGGCTGAGGTGGGTGGATCATGAAGTAAAGAGATCGAGACCATCCTGACCATCATGGTGAAACCCTGTCTCTACTAAAAAATATAAAAATTAGCTGGGCTTGGTGGTGTGTGCCTGTAGACCCAGCTACTGAGGAGGCTGAGGCAGGAAAATCGCTTGAGCCCGGGAGAGGGAGGTTGCAGTGGGACGACACCACTGCACTCCAGCCTGGTGACAGAGCGAGACTCCATCTCAGAAACAACGATGAAAATAACAACAATAAGAAAAAAACAAACAAACCCCAAAAACCAGATAGCTCTACACATGAATACGGTAACACCTCTTACAGCTTTTAGGGGAGAAGTGAAGAAAAGATTGGTTTTCCCATTTCCTTTCAGGTTTATTCTTGACACTCCCAAAACAAACTATCAGGAATCTTCATAACAACAGCTCTGCCCTTCCACCACCCTTCTCTGCTTATAGAATGTTTTCCTCCAAAGAATGTCCAATTTTAAAAGTAGCATTACAGACAGCCTTCTCAGAATCCAATAGTTAGGGCCTGCCTGGTCGGGGACGTACTATGGATAATTTCACCGTATGACCTCTGTTTATTTGCACTTTGGGATCTGAAAATAAGCAGCTAAAAGGTGTTTGCCCTCGAAAACATGTTAGGGAATTAACAGCTGGCTTGAGATGTTATCTGCCAAGTTTGAGCCCCAAACACATTTTATACCTGAGTTAAGTCTCTGAAAGTAGGGATTTGGTAATTGAAGTGCTGACCTGATGTTATCTCTGAGAATATGCAGACGGGTCCAGCTCTTGTAGCAAAGAAAACTTACAGAGCACAGGGAAACTACGGAGCACGAAAATAGCGGAGAATTTTAGGAAGCATTCATTTAGGGATATCTCATGTACACGCCCTCTGTTGTATGAAGAAGTTGTGTGGAGTAGTTTCCATTTTTGATCCCTCTTTGGGCTAGTACTTCTTTTAAAATCTTAATCTGAAAATTATACCATTCAAAAAAAAAGTAAAAAATCTATTCACCAAAACAGCAACACAGAGCTGTGATTGATGACGAACCCAAAGGCCTATATTTCGGTCGCAAAATTTAATTTTAGGACTTTATTTTTGTTTTCTATAACTCGTGTTTTTACTTTTTTTCCTCTCATTGCTTCTGTGCACCACCCCCCACCCCGTCCCCCCAAACTAAATTATATCTTAGTCTTTTGAAATAGCTTCAAAGCAAAAGCCCTGTCTTTTAAAAAACAACTCCATCTTCTCTGAAGGTGGAGTGTTTGAGTTTATTTCAGGTTCTGAGGTAGGACACACCTCTGGGCCACAACGAGGGAAAGTGTCCAGCTGCCTTTGCAATTCTATCCCTTCCCTTTGTCCTTTCACAGATTCTACTAGAACTCTAAACCCTACTGTCTGTCCCTACCGTTAGAGCGTAGGTTACTTTTATATAAAAGGACTCCCAGCCAGAGCATGGCATTTCCTGCCTCTGCTTACTTTTATTAGCCATAGTGTTTTTTTGCTCTCTCAATGGCCATCTCTATGACAGACACTTGCCTCTCCCCCGGGACAGTTAGCAGGTTGGTTAGGCTCCTGCCTCGCTCCCTGCCCCTAAGTGCTCCTCTTTTTCTTGCCTTCCCGGTGCCCACTGGAATGCATTTTGCAAGCCAGACCAGCAGAAACTCCAGCCGGCACCTCAGGCCTGGCTGCTGGCCAGAGGAGCTGAGGCAGAGCAAGGCAGACACCAGGTTTCTTGGCAGCTACTTCACACAGAGGGAAGGACGGTAACCACCAGCCTCCAAATGAGACCATCCAAACAAACAAACAAATAAAAAAGGCCAAATACAAACACAAATGAAAGAAACCACATGCACTCAGAAAGACAGGACGTGAAGACTCAGAAATGCCGTTGTCTGGGGCTCTCACCAGCCCCGCGCCTGGCGTCCCTGAGAGCCGATGGGGAGGCCGGGTGGTTTGGAGATTCCTGTGGTCTGAACACACACCCTTCTCATCACCAAGATGTGCCTGGAAAAAAATGGTCATGCTACAGGCCTCTGATTTATTTCCTGATAAAATAACCTTTATTCTAAGGCTAAGCTTGCTGTCCCGGCTTCCAGAGAACCAGTCTTTATTCCATCCACCAAAGCCCTGTGTGTATTAATTAGGTCATTCATCTGTGGCCCTAGAGTCTCCCCGCCCACCCTGCCAACACTACAGCATTTCCTTCTGTGCATTTCCCAGGCTCCACCAAATGTTGATATGGAGGGTGGTCACAGGCAAATCACAGAATTTCTCTAAGCAGAAGGAATTAGTTGTCATTCAGAGTTGACCAAAAATAGCCTTGTTCAATGCTAGACAATGATAGATTTTGATATGGCATCTCCTTCCTGTCCAGCTCCCCACCGGTCTTCATTTTCTTTTGTTCAACATCTCACACATAACTGGAAGCCTGTCCAAAACTATCCTGAAGCCTCAAAGGATGGCCTGAGTTGGCTGGATTTGGGATGCATTCCTCATCTCTCCGTCATGTCAACACTTCTCTTTAAATTTATGCTACTTACTTTCTCATTTTAGGCATATTCCACATCTCTCAGAGGGGTGGGGATGGAAATTCCACTTGGGCCATGAGAACATGGATAATATCTTTCCTTTGTCGTGTCCATTTCACCAAGCGTAGGAATCTTAAGTGTTGTTATTGGCAAGACATACGTAAAAACTTCAGCATGTTGCTGGTGCATAATAAGTGCTTGAAAATGCAAATTTTTGGCTTCCTTCTCTAATTACTTAAGCTGTTGTCGATTCATCAATGACAAGGGAAAAAAATGCTGTTTATAATCTCCTATGACCTTCAAAGGAGAATAGATCTTGGTACTGGAAGCTCTTTGTGAAGTATGATGACACATGTTTAGAAAGCATTGGGTACAACAGTATTGCTTTAGAGGGGAAGCAAGCTATCTAGGACTGTGGTGGGGTCAGAAAAGCCATATACAAGGCCGGGCATGGTGGCCCATGCTTGTACTCCCAGCACTCTGGGAGGCTGAGGCAGGAGTTGGAGGCCAGCCTGGGAAGCATGGTGAGACACTCTCTCTACAAAATATTTTTTGAGGCGGAGTCTTGCTGTGTCACCAGGCTGGAGTACAGTAGAGCAATCTCGGCTCATTGCAACCTCTGCCTCCTGGGTTCAAGCGATTCTTCTGCCTCAGCCTCCTGAGTAGCTGGGACCACAGGCGTGTGCCACCATGCCTGGCTAATTTTTTTGTGTTTTTAGTAGAGATGGGGTTTCACTGTGTTGGCCAGGATGGTCTTGATCTGTTGACCTCGTGATCTGCCCTCCTCGGCCTCCCAGAGTGCTGGGATTACAGGAGTGAGTCTACAAAATATTTTTAAAAAATTATTTGAGCATGGTGGCCAATCCCTGTAGTCCTGGCTACTTGGGGGGGCTGAGGTGGGAGGACTGCTTGAGCCCAGGAGTTTGGGGCTGGAATGAGCTATGATTATGCCACTGCACTCTAGCCTGGGTTACAGAACAAGACCATGCCTCTAAAAAAAAGAAAAAGAAAATACATACATAATACAGTATAGTGAGAGAAAGGCAGACTTGGAGGACAGGCATGTTGAACATACAAAGTTGTGGGCTATGAAGTGTGTAATGTAAATCCCTTTATTTCTACCTCGCTCCTTGTTCCTTATGAATTCTGTAGCAAAATGGACATTATTCACAAATATTTTTGGCAGGAGTAGGATATTTGGTGAGATGTGAAGTCATGATTGTGCATTTGGGCATGCAGGATGAAGATGGGGTCAGCCTGAGCAGAGTTCATTTTCTCCTCTCTGCTATGTGCTCTTGTTCACTTGCTGCCTCTGCTCTTTCATCCCCTGTTCATCTCCCTGTCTTGCCCCTTCTCCTTTTTTCTTTGCTAACTTAGAGGTTCAGGTCATTGAGTAATGTTTCCTTCTTTGTGCCACATGCTTTCTAAAGACAATATAAGTTAGGATATATGCTCAAGGATTGTGAATAACCAAATGTATTTCTTAACAGGAGGGTGATAATTGAAGAAGTGAGAGGTTTTACAGAAGAAATGTAAGAGTGTTTTGTTTGTTTGTGTTTAAAACCACTTAAAAAAAAAGACTCAGGTTCTATTGGAGTCAAATTAAAAACAGCAAAAAACAAAAGAAAAAAAAATGACAGGGTCTCACTCTGTCCCCCAGGGTGGAGTGCAGTGGTGAATTTATAGCTCCCTGCAGCCTCAAACTCCCGGGCTCAAGCATTCCTCCCAAGTAGCTCAGACTACAGGCACACACCACCATGCCTAGCTAAAATTTATTGTAGAGTTGGGCTCTTACATTGCTCAGGCGTGTCTTAAACTCCTGGCCTTAAGCTTTTCAACTGCCTTGGCCTCCCAAAGTGTTGGGATCACAGGCATGAGCCATTGTGCCCAGACCTTAAACATCTATTAGAAGGAAATCGCCTACTGGGGAAGATGATCAAGTAAACAGTGACGGCGTGTTTGTCCTGTAATGGAGTTAGTCATAGGAGAGCCAAGTGTTACTCTGCTGCAGTAGAAGAGGGTGAAGACTTCAAACAAATGAGAGGAAGAGAGATTGAACCTCAACTCTATGGTGGCCTTCTGATGACTCCCAGGCTCCATTTGGCACTTACTGTTTACCAGAGGTACCCCCTTGAGTGCAGAGTGAGGAAGAAGCTTTAATGGGATCCATCTGTGGCTTTGGATAGTACCCAAGCAGAATCAGAGCATCAGGTACCTGGAAGCAAGGAGACAGAAAACTCAAAGAAAAAGATGACAGCCGACCATTGAGCTTGTTTTAGCCTCAGTCATTGCTAGCTAACCTAAGTCTGATGACTTGGGTCTTCTGTCTTTCAAATGGAATAAGAGCTAGACCAGCCTTGGGAAACTGGGGGTGAAAATCCCAGTTCTTTTTCTTATTTGCTGTGTGATCTTGGGTTTAAACTTGGTTTAAACTCTTAGAGCCTTAGTTCTATGTCATGTACTTTCTCAGTGAATACTTTCCGTGACATATTTTGTGTAAACGTTGATGTTTCATGAATGAGCATAACTTATGCCATAGTAATACTGTAGGCTTTAACTGTTGGTATGAAAGGGACTATATGATAACAAATTACTACTATAACTTTGTTATTAAAAAATCCATAAATCTCAGAGCTTTACGAAAGCTGGAAACTCACAGGTATTTTTTTCCCCCATGAAGAAAGTCTTACTGGCCAATACTAAAAATTGCTAACTCTGAATTTTTTTTTAATAAGGCGTATATTAAAGAGCATGCCAATTACTATGTGAGGGAACTCTGAATAACGCATACTTGGAATAAGGGAATTGCTCAAATACATTGCAGTAGCAAAGTCTTTTTTACTCAATATAAACAACTCCTAGCTTTAGAATAACATTCGGGCTGATTCGCTAAAAGCATCTTTGTTTATATTTCTCTATAGAGACATCATTAATGAACATGCTGAGAACCAGAGCTTTGACTGGGTCTGATGTTAACCTCATGAAGCTAATTTTATATTTGCTGGGTCATTCCTTTGGGTCTGGACTTTTGGATATATGTTGGAGTTGAAGATAATCAGTTTCAAAGCCATTTTTGATACTCCCAGAAAATTGGCTAAAGGATGAACTTAGCACTCCTATAACGTGGGAACGGGATGGATAGGAAGGCTGTGCTTCTTTTAGGACAGAGTCATGAGTCCTGTTTGAACTTAGAAATGGAAGAAGTTTTTGGAGTCAATAAACTGATTTGGAGTTAAACTAGGCAGCTCTTTTCCCAGACTTGTCTACGTGTATCCCTGTCTTCACTCCATGTACTCTCTATAAACCTACCCCTGGCTGTGTGCTCCAAGTCCAAAGGCTGATTGCCTAACCTTGGCATTCAAGGCCCACCATGTATGTTTCTCATCCCTGTTTTCTCCCTCCTATACCTCTCTGACTGGCCTCACAAGCCACACTCCTACCATACTCAATTAAGTTTTTCTCCCTCAGAGGAAGCCATTTATATTTTCGCCACTACGGTTGCTTATGTTGTGTTCACTACTCAGATGCCCCACCTTTCAACCCCACCTTAAATTCTACTCATCATTCAGGTGATCCTGCCAATGTCACCTCTTTTGAAGGCTTTACTGTATCAACAGTGAAAATTAATTACTTTCTCCTATAGCCTTTCTGTTACAGATCACAGTCCAATGTCATCTAACAGTGAAACTATCCCTTCCCCACACATGATTAGATTGTGGGCTTCTTTCTTTTTCTTCTTTCTTCCTCTTTCCTCCTTTTCTTCCTATTCCTCTTCCTCCTCCTCCTCCTTCTTCTTCTTTGAGACAGAGTCTCATTCTGTCACAGAGGCTGGAGTGCAGTGGTGTGATCTCAGTTCACTGCAACCTCTGTCTTCCAGGTTCAAGTGATTCTCCTGCCTCAGCCTCCCGAGTAGCTGGGATTACAGGTGCCCGCCACCATATCTGGCTAATTTCTATGTTTTTAGTAGAGACAAGGTTTCACCATGTTGGCCAGGCTGATCTTGAACTCAGGTCATCTACCTGCCTTGGCTTCCCAAAGTGCTGAGATTACAGGCATGAGCCACTGTGCCTGGCCAGATTGTGGGCTTCTTAAGGACAGAGGTGTGAGGCCCACCTAGACTAAAAACATCCTGCCAGGGGAGCATTTTGTTAAGGATACTCTTATCTAGCTTTGTTTATCTTGGCTGACATATATATATACGTATATGAATACATACGTATATATATATATATATATATATATATACATATATGAATAATATATAACTTACATATTGGAAAGTACACAAATCTTTAGTGTATCGCTTAATTTATATATATATCTGTCTTTCTGTACATCTACCTACCGGTCTATCTCATCACCCAAATCAGCATACACAGAACACGGTCAGAATCTCAAAAGTCTCCCTTAGAACTCTCCCAGTAAGTAATTCCCCTTCCCCACCCTGGGCATCCACTATTCTAACTTCTATCACCATAGATTGCTTTTGCCTATTTTTGAAATTTATATAGTAGAATTATACGGTGTACACTTTATTGTGTCTTACTTTTCCACTTAATTTCACGTAGGTATGATTTATCTACGTTGTTCTATTTATCAGTAGGATTTATGGCTTTTTATTGCTGAGAAGGATTCTACTGTATGAGTACACCATAAGTTACTTACGCTTTCTACCTTTTATGGACATTTAAATTATTTCTAAATTTTAGTTACAAGTGAAGTGCCTGTGGACATCCTTGCATATGTACATGCTTTGGTGGATGATATAGTTTAATGTGTCCCCCAAAAAGCATGTGTTGGAAACTTCATCTGCAGTGCAACAGTGTTGGGGGATGGGGCCTAAAGAGAACTGTTTAGGTCATGAGAGCTCTACCATCATGAATGAATTAAAGCCAATTACAAAAGGGCTGGATGTTGTGAATTTGATCTCTTGTTCTTTTCCCCCTCTTTGCCTTCTGCCATAGGATGAGGTAGCATGAAGGTTCTAACCAGTTGCTGGTCCCTTGATCTTGGATTTCTCAGCCTTCATAACCACAAACCCAATACATTTCTGTTCATTACAAATTACCCAGTCTCAGGTGTTCTGTTATAGCAGCACAAAATGAACTAAGAGAGTGGACATGTACACTGTTTTCTGTAGGAACTATATCCAGAAGAGAGTTATTGGGTCACAGGACATAAGCATTTTTAGCTTTAATACGTGCTACAAAAAGTTTTCTGAAGTGATTGTACCAATTTACACTCCCATCATAATGTAAGAGAATTCTCATTGGTTTGCATTCTTGCTGACCCTTGATATGACTGGTATTTTACATGTTCACCATTCTGGTGTGCGTGTCATGGTATCTCATTATGGTGTTAATTGGCTTTTTTTCCCTGAAGACTGATGAAGTTGAGCATCTTTTCATTTGTTTATTGGCTATTTCGGTCTTCTCTTTTGAGAAGTGACTGTTCAAGTGTTTTTGGGTTTTAAATTCTGAGCGGCAGTAGCCAGATAAAATCCATGTAGTCCAGAGATCTATCAATAACATTAATGGAAAAGCTTCTTTCATAGAGGGCCTTATATCATGTAATAGAAAAAATATATAATTTACATATATTAATGCAAGCATCGTTAGGTACAACAATTACACTGAGGGCTTGATATAAATTTCCAAGTTTTTCTCACTGTGAATCTGGTGAAAGCCCTTAGCCCATAGACAGTTCTAAGAATTGGGTTTATTCTGTTTTAATTCCAGATTTCTTTTCTCTGGGATATGCAGACCCTCTTCTGCATATTTTATGATATTTAGATCAGGCTTACTTTTTGTATCGGCACCTTTGTAACTACTGGCAGGCAATTCTCAATCTCTTGGTTTCTATTGTTTAAAGTTGATATTTTAAGTACAAGAGCTTTATCAAATTAACTCTGTTGAAAAGAAGCTCCTTTCCTCCAGTTTTCATTGCTTAAATCTTCCACCAATCATTTCTTTTCCAGCTGTGGCCTCTCCCTTGAGGCCCTGCAGTTCAATGTCTTTCTGTGGGCTCTCTCTGTCTCTATGCTCTTCCTTGCCTCTTGTATTCTGCCCAAGCTACAGCTTTGGGAGGGAATCTTATTTTGCCTCTTATTTTGTCGGAATGTGTTAATGATAATAATGGCATTTTCCCATTGTTTAGAAACTCAAAATCTATCATTTTTCTTCAGTATTGTTAAACAACCTCCCTGGATCTAGCTGATTAAAGCTTTTAGTCTTTTGCTGCTGGACTTTCAATAGCATGTGGGCCATTGCTTTATAGGTAATTGGTGTTCAATAATTGTTGACTTACGGAATATAGAAGGGGAGTTTGAGTGATATGGGACGTTATCTGTACTAACGTTTGCCTGGTAGGTCTGCCTTCATGAGGGAATATTAGGGCAAGCCGTGCATCTTTGTGACTGTGACTCAAGCACTAACAGAATCTCTCTTGCACTAAAATATGCGTCATTTTCAGCTCCTAATTGGCCTAGAAATCTTCTGCCAATACAATATAGCACTCTGAGTGAAGACACTACCTTCAGATGGCCCTTATTAGATTATTTTTATGTTATCTAGGTGGAGAAGAATGCAAACTCAGTGGCCTCCATTCACATCTTAGAATTCACTTAGTTATTTGGCCTCCGAAAGAAGGACTCTAAGGAATGGGACAAAGAAGAAGTGAGTCTGGATGTGAAGGTAAGGTTTCACATTGGCAGAAATGCTGCTGGGGACACACGCATAAACTAGTCATCCAGGGGCAACAGGATCATGGGACTCCATTAATTCTTGGAGTCAGGGAAGCCTCTTTGCTATGCAACTTCAGGTAAGTCACTTAACTTCTCTGCAACTTAGCTTTCTTATCTGTAAAATGAAAATAGTATCTCTGCTTAACTCGCAGGGTAGCTGTAAGTACAAAATGAAAGTGCCTCACAGCATTTAAGGACTAACCAGACGTGTTGTATTTACAATAATAATAATAGCTATTGTTATTGGAGTGTTTTTTACTCCAGTGATAATAAACTATTATTATCACTGGAGTACAAAAATGGAAAAATGTTGGAGACAAATTACTCACTTTACAATTTTGTTCTGGGCTGCTGCTTGTAAGTACAAAGACAGCCGGACGAGTCTTTATTTATATGGAGCATTTTATGTAATTCTGAAAATAATAGGAGAAAGGTTAAAAAGCATGTGTATGATGGGACAGAAGAACCCATTAGTGAAAGATTTTTATTAAAAAACAATTTAGTTTATGGGTAGCTTTAATCTAGGATGTTAAAAAAATTTGGAGTGATTTTTATCCCCTATGGAATTGATAAAGCTCACCTATTTTGGCATGGGGCTAACTCAGAGCAAAGTCTCTATACCTTAGGCTGGTGAATTAGATTGGCCTTGAGTTGTTTTGCACTTTTCCACTTTATTCCACATAGATTTGGCTGAGACATGGTTGAACTCTGGAAAACCGGGGCCCTATTGAAATTGGCCAGACCTGCATTGCTGGTCTGGTTTATTTTATACCAATCAGATAAACTTTAATTGAATAAATGAAGAGTACAAATTTCAAATGATGACATCTATCATTTTGATTATTTGAAAATGTATCTTGCTTTGTTAGGAAGAAAGATCTACACTGATTTCTCAAGTGCAGGCAGAGTCTTAGACTGTTTGAGTTGGAAGAGACTATACAAATCATCTAGTACAACTCCCTCACTTTATATTTGGGGAAGCTGAGATATAAAAAGATTTAATAACTGGCTGAAGGTCACATTGCTAGTTGGTGGCAGAACTGAAACTGGAAGCCAGATTTTCTCCCCTTGATCAGGGCACCTTCTCTGACTGCTACACTGAAGGGAGGAAAGGTAAGAAATATTTTTACTGAACAATTGCCACCTTTTAGACGCATTACAAAAGATTATTTACTAGTTTTCTTCACAATGGCGTGTGCGTTTAAAAAGACAGGAATCCCATAAAACTTAATTCTTTGAGACTAGCCCAACTGAAGCCTTTGGAGGGGAGGGAATGCATCATGTTCTCCTGGCACAGTGCCTGGTCCTTAGTGGATGCTCAATCAGAGCTTGCTGTTGAGTTCTCAGTCTGTGACAATGCAAGCTGAGGGTGATGGCTGGACCACACAGTTTTATCAGAATCCCTAGGGCATTGGTAAAAAATGCAGATCCCAGCCAGGCATGGTGGCTCACGCCTGTAATCCCAGTACTTTGGGAGGTTGAGGTGGGTGGATCACCTGAGATTGGGAATTCGAAAGCAGCCTGGCCAACATCTCTACTTAAAAAAAACATACAAAAGATTATCTGGGTGTGTTGGTGGGCACCTCTAATTCCAGCTACTGAGGAGGTAGAGTCAGGAGAATCACTTGAACCCAGGAGGAGGTTACAGTGAGCCAAGATCGTGCCATAGCACTCTAGCCTAGGTACCACAGAGGGAGACTCCATTTCAAAAAAAAAATGCATATCCCTGGGCTGTACCCCTGTTATACTGACTCAGAATTTTAGTATCTCTATTCTAGAAATAGACATTATTATTTTTTAATTTTTAAAAATTAATGCATATTTGTACATATTTTGGGGGTACAGTTTTTTTTTTTTTACAGAAATATGCACTGTTGCAATGTTTAGGGTTTTTTTGGTGTTCTAAAGTTTGAAATTATTGGTCTGAGTTCTTCCTCACAGGTTCCTCATGCTAAGACCCATACATTCCAGATGGACATGTATAAGAGTATTATTCAATTTCTGTTTACATTTTTTGATCTAAAAAATTAAGAGAGAAAGTGAACATTACTTACATTTAGTACACAGGTTGGCTCTGCACACTTAGGTCATATAGTCTTGCTTCACAGGTTACATGTGACAGTTATGGTATCTTGAATGAGAGTGGAAACTTCTCTACACAGATGGCTGACAATGGTGGCCTTAGCTGCTTCCAGGGGGTTTCCAAATGATGTATTTTAATTGCATGGGTTTTATAAAAGTGTTTACATTTCTAAAATCTCACACACACACATTTATTTTTAAACAGTGTGTGAATGCAGTGGCTCACCTTGCAATCTCAGTGCTTTGGAGGCTGAGGCATGAGGATCACTTGAGGCCAGAGTTTTAGATGAGACTGGGTAACATAGTGAGACCACACCTCTACAACAAATACAAAAGTTAGCTGGGCATGGTGATGCACAACTGTAGTCCCGGCTGCTTAGGACGTTGAGGTAGCAGGAATGCTTGAACTCAGGAGGTTGAGGCTGTAGTAAGCCGTGATCAGGCCATTGCACTCCAATCTGGGTGACAGAGCAAGACCCTGTCTCAAAAAAAAAAAAAAAAAAAAGTAGCTGGGTATTGTTGTGCACATCTGAAATCCCATCCACACATGATGCTAAGATAGGAGGATTCCTTAAGCTTAGGAGTTGAAGGTTGCAGTGAGATATGATTGCATCATTGCGCTCTAGATTGGGTGACAGAGTGAGACTCTGTCTCTAAATAAGCAAAAATTTAGGTTGGACATGGTGGCTCATCCCTGTAATTCCAGCACTTTGGGAAGTTGAGACGCGTGGATCACCTGAGGTCAGGAGATTGAGACCATCCTGGCCAACATGGTGAAACCCTGTCTCTACTAAAAATACAAAAATTAGCTGGGTGTGGTGACAGGTGCCTGTAGTCCCAGCTACTAGGGAGGCTGAGGCAGAATTGCTTAAACCCGGGAGGCAGAGGTTGCAGTGAGCTGAGTTCACACCATTGCACACCAGCCTAGGCAACAAGAGCAAACTCCATGTCAATAAATAAATAAATACATAAATAAACAAAAATGTTTTTAAAAGGGACTACATATGTAATGATTAATTTTATGTGTCAATTAAGCTACGGTGCTCAGTTGTTTGGCCAAACTAGATGATTCCATGAAGGTATGTTTTAGAAGTGATTAATATTTAAATCAGTAGAATCTGAGTAAAACAGATTAGCCTCCATGAGAGGGGTGCGTCTTACCCATTTAATTAATAATGGCCATAAAGGCAAAGGCTGATGTTTCCCAAAGGAAAAACTCGGCCTCAAGACTGTGACATAAAAATCCTATCTGAGCTTCCAACCTGCTGCCTGTTGGAATTCAGACTCAAGATAACAACATCAACCTTACCTAAATTTTCAGCCTGTTGGCCTGCTCTATGAGTTTCAGACTTGCCAATCCCACAATTGTGTAATCCAAAGCCTTAAAATTCTCTCTATTTCTCTGTATGTCTTGTTGGTTTTGTTTCTCTGGAAAATAGAATAGAAATTTAACACTGTGTATTGACATGGTGAGTGTCCATATTTTGTACTGCACAGGTCAGCCATGCTCTTATTACAAATTTCTTTTTTTTAAATTGCATTTTATGTTTTGGGGTACATGTGAAGAACATGCAAAATTGTTGCATAGGTACACACGTGGCAGTGTGATTTGCTGCCTTCCTCCCCATCACCTATATCTGGCATTTCTGCCCATGGTCTCTCTCCCCAACTCCCCACCCACCACTGTCCCTCCCCTAGTTCCCCATGACAGACCCCAGTGTGTGATGCTCCCCTCCCTGTGTCCATGTGTTCTCATTATTCAACACCCACCTATGAGTGAGAACAGGTGGTGTTTGATTTTCTGTTCTTGTGTCAGTTTGCTGAGAATGATGGTTTCCGGGTTTATCCTTGTCCCTACAAAGGACACAAACTAATTGTTTTGATGGCTGCCTAGTATTCCATGGTGTATATGTGTCAGAGTTTCCTTGTCCAGTCTATCATCAATGGGCATTTGGGTTGGTTCCTAGTCTTTGCTATTGTAAACAGTGCTGCAGTGAACATTCGTGTGCATGTGTCCTTATAGTGGAACGATTTATAATCCTTTGGATATATACCCAGTAATGGGATTGCTGGGTCAAATTCTTATTACAAGTTTCTTAAGTTAGCAAACTTAAAAATAAATTACCAATGTTTAAGTTTTTAAAATCACAAATACTCTGAATTGATATTGGGTGGCCCTCAGTAGAATGCTACCCTAGAGAGATTTTTTTGGGCAAAAATGTATTATCTGTTTGTCTTAGTTCATTCATGCTGCTATAACAAATACCTTCTACTAGGTAATTTATAAAGAACAGAAATTTATTTCTCACAGTTGTGGAGACTGGGAGTCCAAGATGAAGGCGCTGAAAGGCTCAGTGTCTGATGAAAGCCTGGTCTCTCCTTTCAAGATGGTGCCTGTTGCTGTGTCCTCTGTTGGGGAGGGATGTTGTGTTCTCATAGGGCAGGAGGTGGAAGGACAAAAAGGGGTGAACTCTCTCTGAAGCCTCTTTTATAAGTGCATTCATCCATTCATGAGAGTGAAGCTAAAGTCCTCAGGACTTAATCGCTTTCCTGAATGTCCCTCTTCTTAATACCACCACAAAATAAATTAAGTTTCAACATAAATTTTGGAGAGGTGCACAGTTAAACCGTAGCACTGCCCCATCAGATAAATGTGTTGTTTTGAAAATAAATAAGAAAATCTGCACTTCAAAATCAATTCTTGTTATAAAGAATGTTAAAGATGCAACTTTAGAAACTAGGTTGTGCTTTATGTGTTTTTGTCTTCAAAAACAATTACGTATTTGTCTACAAAGACTTTTATATCTGCACATTAGAAAACAGGAAATCTAGAATCAAGCCTCTTCCAGTTAGTTTGTAAGCAAAAATGAGTAGCATGTGGAAGATGAAAACTTACCTACCAGTTGAATTTAACCAACAGCTTAGCATAATTTATGCTTAATACATAAGCATCGCAATATAAATGTAGCCAGTGATGACTGTCTTCCACTGGAAAGTAGTATCTGTGGGAGTCATCCTTCTTAGCTTTGAAAAATGCATCACTGAATTGTGGCATCATCAGGATTTTTAAAGTACTGCCAGATAGTCTGTCATTTTGCACTAAAATATTATAATAATTATTTAATTATTTTGTTCTCTGATTAAAATAGAACACATTAAAAGAATATTTTAATTTCTTTTTTTGGTTATTTTTTTACAAAATTATGCAACTTTGTATAGTATCGCAAAGGCATAGTTTATAAATATATGCATGTTGAAGGTGTGTACTCAAAATCTACTTAGGTTTGGGGTAAGTAATTAAAGAAGTTTGGAGTACCATGCTTAGATTATTGAAGAGTAAGTGACTGAAGTGTGCCCCCATGTGGCTGGGGGGAGGGGAAGGTCACAGCCATGAGCCACGTGCTTTAGGGCAATGCTTCCACTGCTTTAGAACAGGAAGTGAGGAACCAATCTACCCAAGGGAAAGCCCCAGGGGAGTAAAGCGAGGTTGAGGGCAATTGTGCCAACTGGAATCAGTCCAGAAGGCTAATGCCCCTCTTCTTGTAGAAATACCAAGGGACTCAGTGAGGAGGAGGGAAGGAGAATAACTTGGAAGCCTATCAGGAAATACAGGAAATTTAATTTTAAAATTAGAAAATGTTTTCATTTAATGGGATTAAGGAGAGCATTGGGTAAGTACTGTTTAAACATGTAAAAATGAACACAGATTGGCAGCCTGCCAGCAATCTATAGTAATTCCCCCCAACCCACCCAACTTATCTAGAATGGCTCTTTGTATTTTATATTTTCCCCCCTGAAATATTAAACTGGTTGGCTAGTTGATCCATTTTAGGACATGCTTTCAGATGAAAGAGATACAACACGATGGTGTGATTTTTTCTTTTTTCTTTAGAACATAAATTTTGTTCAAACTATTGAGATCTGGCTTGGGGTTTAGGATAAAAGATTCCCTTCTTTAGTTAGCTAGAGTGTTTAGTAAGGAAAAATAAGCTTTGAGGCTCACACCAGATAGGAATGGAGCCAGTATTTTTTTTTTAATTTCTCTTGCCAGAGTGATTAGTGCCTATGAATAGGCTTGGTAAGGCAGATGTGTGCAATGTGTCTTTTAGAGAAACATGGACAGGGACAAAGTTTTCAAAGAGTATATTGTGTTTAGTTGCACAATTCTCTTCTTCCTCTTGGCAAATATTTGATTATTATGCAGGGGTGGAGATGGAGGTGAGGAAGAGATTATTCAGGGAACAGCAGATAGCAGATTTTCCCTTCAGAACCTCTGTGGGTTTGAATAAAAGTGATTGAAAAGGTAGGGCTGGCTTTTAATGCTTTCTTTACATTTAGTGAATGATATTTCTCAAGTCAAAATTTGCACTTTTTCAAGGCTTTTTCTTCAAGTCTGTCTCTGCTCTCTCCTCAGTGGGGACTGGATGGAGGAACAGGCAGGTTCTGAATCCCAGAGGTGGTTAGAAGTGGGCTGCCCCTGCCAATAGGCATGGCTCTGGCACTAGGAAGATGTGTAGGAATGAACTCTAGTATGTTCCAGAAGGGTGAGGCAGTTTGTGTGGAAATATCAAGTGTAGAAATAGGCCTTTCTCTCACAGTCCATCAGCAAACACCTTACCTCTAGAACCCAACCATTTTTCAGACTTCCAATGTTATACCCACGATATGATTTGGCTCTCTGTCCCCACCCAAATCTCTTCTTGAATTGTCATTTCCATATGTCAAGAGAGGGACCTGGTGGCAGGTGATTGAATCATAAGGGTGGTTTTTCCCGTGCTGTTCTTGTGATAGGGAGTGAGTTCTCGTGAGAGCTGATGGTTTTAAAATGTGACACTTCCCCTTTGCTCAGTCTCTCTGTCTCTCTTGCTGCCATGTAAGATGTGTCTTGCTTCTCCTTCACCTTCTGCCATGATTGTACGTTTCCTGAGGCCCCCCAGCCATGCAGAACTGTGAGTCAGTTGAACCTCTTTTCTTTATAATTCACCCAGTCTCAGGTATTTCTCTGTATCAGTGTAAGAACGACCTAAGACAGCTCATGTCTAAGCCACCATCATTTGCCCTTGGATTATTATAATGTTCCTTAGGTGGTCACTGCTTCCACCCTTGCCCCAGGAGAGTCTATTTTCAGCAAAAAGTCAGGGAGATCACTTCGTAAGTTAGGTCAGATCATGTCCCTTCATAACAGCTCACCATTTCACTTAGAATAAAAGCCAAAATCCTTCCAAAGGGTTTGAGAACTCTATGGTACCTGGCCCCAAGTACTTATCCTGTCTCCATGATCACTCCATTGCAGTCACATGAGTCTCCTTGCTTTTTCTCAAACATGCCAAGCAGATGCTTTATTGGTGCTGCACCTTCTGCTTGGAATGTTTTTCATCAAATATCTATATGAATTGCTCTATGCTCTTCGCCCCCTCGCCTGCCAGATCACCAGGTAAAATATCAAAATCCTCTGCTCTATTTTCTTTTAAAAGAATATTGCCACCTGAAATATGCTAATATTTAGTTTTGTGTTGCATAAAAATGTGTATCAAGCTACACATTGCATTCACTCCTATTAGGACTGGTATTACTACCTTTCTTAATGACGGTTTGTTATTTGCTAGTCGATGTGGTTTGGCTGTGCCCCTGCCCGAATCTCAAATTGTAGCTCCCGTAATTCCCCAGTGTCGTGGGGGGTAACTGAATCAAAGGTATTTCCTTTGCTCTTCTTGTGATAGTAAATAAGTCTCATGAGATTAATATGGTTTTATAAAGGAAAGTTCCCTTGCACACACTCTGTCTTGCCTGCTGCCATGGAAGACATGACTTTGTTCCTCATTCACCTTCTGCCATGATTGTGAGTCCTCCCCAGCTGTGCTGAACTGTGACTTCTTTCCCAGTCTCAGGTATGTCTTTATTAGCAGTGTGAGAACAAACTAATACACTAGTTTACATTAGCAATGTATTTAAATGTCATAAAGCTGCATTTTCTATATTTTATTTAATATAGGTGGGGGTCTCACTATGTGGCCCAGGGTGATACTGAACTCCTAGACTCAAACAATCCTCCCATCTCAGCCTTCCACAGCACTGGGATAATAGGCACCTGACTGCTTTCTTTCTTTCTAAAAAGGCTGCAACTATCCTTCCATCCATTTAGTGTGGATCTTTCGGCAGTTATATTGAATCAGTGAGGGCTTTCTGTGTAGGTTCTTGGGGTGACAATAGGTGATGGGATTTGGCAAATCTTCAGGATAGCAATTGCTTGGACTGAATTGTACCCCTTAAAATGTATACGCCAAAGCCCAATGTGATAGTATTTGGTGATAGGGCTTTTTGGAGATAATTAAGGTTACATGAAATTATAAGGATGGAGTACTAATTCGGTAGGATTGGTGGCCTCATAAAAAGAGCTCTTTTTTCCTTTTTCCACATGCACTCAGCATGAAAGTCCAAGTGAGGACACAGCTAGAAGGTGGCCATCTGCAAGCCAGGAAGAGAGCCCCTACTAGGAACTGAACCAGCCAGCACCTTGTCTTGGGCTTCCTAGCCTACAGAACTGTGAGAAATACATTTCTCCTAAGCCACCCAGCCTGTAGTCTTTTGTTATACCAGCCTGAGCCAACTAAAACACCAGTTCAGCACAGGAATGCAAAATTGTCAGATTATATTGAGAAAGTTCTGAATGCCATTTGGCTACCCAGTGCTAGTATTGCTAACAATGTCACTTTAAGGAGTAGACATTTCTTCAGGATTAAGGGAAGAGAAGAGAAGAGGTGATGTGAGTAGATTTAATAGAGGTGATTACTTTTTTTTTTCATAAAAGTCTATATATACATTTTAGAAAATTTAACACAGAGGAGAATAAGAAGGAAAGAAAAAATATTCATTTTATAATTTCTCTGAGACAACCAGTATTAACATTTTTTTCTTTTTCTTTTTTATTTTTTGAGACAGGGTCTTGCTCTGTTGCCCAGGCTGTAGTGCAGTGGTATGATCATATCTCACTGCAACCTTGAACTCCTCAGCTCATGGAATCCTCCCATCTCAGTCTCCTGAGTAGCTGGAACTACAGGTGCATGCCACCAAGCCTGGCTAATGTATTTGATTTCATTTTATTTTTTGAGAGGGAGTTGTGCTCTGTTACCCAGGCTACAGTTCAGTGGCACAATCTCAGCTCACTGCAACCTGCGTTTCCTGAGTTCAAGCAGTTCTCAGCCTGTTGAGTAGCTGGGATTACAGGCACATGCCACTACATCCAGCTAATTTTTGTATTTTTAGTAGAGATGGAATTTCACCAAGTTGGCCAGGCTGATCTCAAACTCCTAACCTCAAGTGATCTGCCCATCTCAGCCTCCTAAAGTTCTGGGATTACAGGTGGGAGCTACCATGCGTAGCCTAATTTTTAATTTTTGTAGAAATAGAGGTCTTGTTTATGCTGCCAGGGCTATTCTTAAACTCCTGGCCTCAAGAGATCCTCCTGCCTCAGCCTGCCAAAAGTGTTGGGATTACAGGTGTGAGCCACTGCATCTGGTTCATTTATTGCATTTCTTTCCATGCATACTTAGTGATCCTATAGTTCTTTCTTTTTTTTTTTTTTTGAGACAGAGTTTTGCTCTTATTACCCAGGCTGGAGTGCAATGGTGCAATCTTGGCTCACTGCAACCTCCGCCTCCTGGGTTCAAGCAATTCTCCTGCCTCAGCCTCCCAAGTAGCTGGGATTACAAGCATGTGCCTGCTCTCTTCTCAGAGTCCTACCACACTATACTCACTGAACACCCCACTTTCCTGTCATAGTTGCTTAGAGTTGTAGCTTTATGCCTCTTAAATATAAAACATAGCAATTATTTTTCACAGCCTGTAGTTAGTTTCATTGACTGATATTAACAAATCTTTTTGTCTGTTCACTGTGTTTTTCTTTTATCTCATTCCTCCCTATGGGTTTATCTTTCTTTTTGTTATAGTACCTTCTTTAATAGTTCGTTTAGAAAATGTCTTTGGGTGTTAAATTCTCTTGATCTTTTATGTGTATAAAAGTATTTATTTTGCTATCACATTTAAATCAGGGGTTAACTGGGAATAAAATTCTGGATAGGATGCTTTTCCCCTCCCCTCCCCTTCTCTCCTCTTTTTCCTTCCCACCCTCTCTCTCTTTCTTTCTTTCTTTGTTTGAAATGAAGTCTTGCTCTGTTGCCCAGGCTGGAGTGCAATGGTGCAATCTCAGATCACTGCAACCTCCTTCTCTTAAGTTCAAGCAATTCTCATGCCTCAGCCTCCCAAATACCTGGGATTATAGGTGCGTGCCAAAACCCCCAGCTAATATTTGTATTTTCAGTAGAGACGGGTTTCACCTTTTGGCCAGACTGTTCTTGAAAGCCTGACCTTATGTGATCCACCCACCTCAGCTTCCCAAAGTGCTGGGAATACAGGCGTGAGCCACTGTGCCCAGCCAGATGCTTATTTTCCCTCTGCACTCTGTGGTACCACTGCACTTACCTTTGCCGTCTATGGTTGTAGCTTGGAAGGCCTCTCAAGGGCTAGTTTTTGCTCATTTTTGGGTAATCTGTGTCCTCTCTCCGGTCCTTTTTGAGGTTGTTTCCTTATTCTTTATGTCAGAGGTCCCTAACCCCTGGCTGTGGACCAGTGCCTGTCCGTGGCCTGTTAGGAAACCCGTGACAGCGCAGGAGGTGAGCAGTGGGCGAGTGAGCATTACTGCCTGAGCGCTGCCTCCTGTCAGATCAGCAGTGGCATTAGATTCTCATAGGAGCCTAACCCTAACTGTGAACTGTGCAAGCGAGGGATCTAGGTTGCATTCCTTATGATAATCTATTGCCTGATGAACCGAGGTGGGACAGTTTCATCCCAAAACCACCTCCTGCACTCCCTCAGTGGAAAAGTTGTCTTCCATGAAACCAGTCCTTGGTACCAAAAAACGTTAAGACCGCTGCTTTGGTTGGGTGCAGCGACTCACACCTGTAATCCAAGTATTTTGGGAGGCTGAGGCAGGTGGATCTCTTGAGCCAGGAGTTCCAGGCCAGCCTGGACAGCATAGTGAGACCCTGTCTCTACAAAAAATGCAAAAATTAACCAGGTATGGTGGCAAGCACCTGTAGTCCTAGCTACTCAGGAGGCTGAGGTGGGAGGATCATCTGAACCTGGGGAGGTTGAGGCTGCAGTGATTCATGATTGCATCACTGCTCTCCAGCCTGGGTGACAGAGTGAGACCCTATCTTAAAAAAAATGCATTTTTGTCAGTTCCTTCATTCTCTACTTTGTGGATGCTTTTAAATTAAATATTGGAGATCTTCATTCTCTTTTCCATGTGCCTTCACTGTTTAAAAAACAGTTGTTTTGTCTGCTTGTGTCTTATTCTGGGTGGCTTCCTCAGGACTACATTTTAGGTAATAAACTCTCTAACTAGGAACCATCCAGAATTTTTCCTATCATGTCACCTTTGTATCAATGTAATTTTTATTTTTCAGGATCCATTGGCCTTTTTCACAGCCTCTTGTTCTTGTTTGATTTCTTCCTGCTTAATGATTCTTTGTTCTTTTAAACAAACATTATGGTTTCTTTTATCCTCTTTAACGTATGTACTTCATTTTAAAGTCTTGGTCTGATATTTCTGTGAGATCACTTTTACAATGGAGTGAATTTGTGTCCAAATTATCTATTTTTGGCTTTCTTTTGTGGATTTTTAGTTCCTCACACATTTTGAAATTCTTATTATAGTTCCTCATGCATTTTGAAATTCTTATTTCTGTGCTCATTTTGACTAAGGAGCATTTTAATTATTTTTCATTTCTTTCTGGTGTTTTGTGGTTTCCTTCACCCACTTCTCTGAGTCTGCAGCCCAGAGCCAGGTCTGATAAAGTCAGTGGTGGGGATTTCTACGCCAGGGTGTGTTGTGAGTTGAACTGGGTCCCCAAGAAGACACATTGAAGTCCTAACCTTGGTACCTGTAATGTGAACTTATTTGGAAATAAATAAGGTCTGTGCACATAGTCAAATTAAGATGAGGTCATATTAGATTGGAGTAGCCCTAATGCAGTGACTGACGTCTTTGTAAGAGAAGAACGAAGAGGGAGACTTAGATACAGAGGCTCATTCACTGCAGAAGATCGTCATGTGAAGAAATTGGAGTGATGCTGCCATAAACCAAGGAATGCCTAAAAGAGGCAAGGAAAGATCTTTTTTCCTAAAGCTTTTGGAGAAGGCATGTCTCTTCCAACTCCTTGATTATGGGCATCTATATCCTCCAGAACTGTGAGAGAATAAATATTCATTGTTTTAAGCCACTTAGTTTGTGATACTTGGTCATATCAGCCTGAGAAAATTAATACAAGGTGATATTGGGAATACAACTGATCTGTCACAGAGACAGAAGGTGGCTTCAGTTGGTGCCTGGTTCCACCTGCCTGTACTGGGCTTGCATTTTGGGCTCGCATGTACTAAAATGCGCTTGTTTCAGAGGGTATCCTACACTACTTTTAATTTTGTGCCTCCTTTGGAGTGAAGGAGCTGAGAGAAGCCACTCTAGCCCTGGCTTCAAGCACTGACCTTGGCTTGTGACCCAATGTAAATACCTATTTGTTTTGGGCACTTTTGCTCAAAGCCTGCAGTCCTGAGACTTCAGTCCTATGTATCATTTTTACATGATTGTCCCATCTTTACTCTACAAATATATTTGTCTTGTTTTTGAACTAGTAATGTCTTGTTGGTTTCTCTTTTTTATAGTTTATCAGTCGTTTTGTGCATTTCAAGCAGAGGGATGGTTGAAGGGTACATTTTCTGAGGTATCCTGACCCGAAGTCTACTGTCTTTTTATACATGGTTTTTGTCACTAGTAAACTTTAAATAGTTGCTTTGTTTCCATTTGACAAAAAAAAAAAAAAAAAAAAAAAAAAAAAAATAACCCTGGTATTGTTGTTAGAAACACTTTGTGAACATAATGTTTATTGGCAGTGTAATATTCCATCAAATGGAATTGGGGCAGTTCTTTCAGGAAACATTTTGTGGAGATAAAAGCTCTTGCCATAAAATATGTCGACTCACAGCTTGAAGAATCATTTTCAGCATATTGAAGGGAAAGGTGTTTTTGTGTTTCAGTCTGGGTGGAAGCAATCGAGTTGAGTGAGTAACAAAAGGGAAGTGTTTCTACTTGTGTTTTAAATTCCCTGGGCAAGGAGAGATTACTTAAGAAAGGTTTCCCAATCTACTGAGCAATGTAAGTGGTTTCCATGGAATTTCATTTGGTTTCTGAATATTGCCTCAGGTTTTGTGTTATGAAGATAGTTTTGACATTTTAAAATGATTGTAACTTGAAACAAAATGCATTTTCCACTTGAAGGTGGGAAACAAGCCACAAACAAACTGTCCTCTTCTAGAACAGCTAGGATTCAGTTTTTGATAGTCAAGATCTTTCTCCTCAGAGTCTAACACGGAGCCCTTATGGGACTCTCTCTTGCTGCATCCTTCTTGAAACTGACACAGAAGCACTTGCCTGTGTGTTGGAGAGCAATGTGAGCTTCCATTCATCTCACAATGATTCCCGTCTTAGAGATGTGTGAGGCAAATGAACCAACATTCTGAACAAACTTCATGAAAAAAGAACGGATAATTCAAGAAATGTTTTGCCAATAGGGGGTTTTACTGGGAGTTGTACTTGCATCAGTTCGCTGTGAAGAACAATTTGGTATCTCAATTTTGCTGACTCAAGAAGTCAGCAGGGCCTTAGCTGTACTCAGACCAGCTCTTACTTGATTCAAGAATCACTTTTCCTACATTCCCAAGAAGTAGTCATTATACTTCTGCTTGAGTATGCTCAATTACAGAAAAAACATGACTTATAGTAGCAGCATATCCCATTGTTGGACACCCACAATCCTTAAAAAGTTCTCGATATTGGACAGAAGACTGTTTTCCCATTTGTTCTAATATCCTGTCTGGAGCCACATAATAAATCTAGACTTTCTTCTAGATTTTCAGTATCTAGGAGTCTTTTGATTCTCTACAGACATTTGGTGTGGGCTCCTTGGGCCTTCTTTTCTCCAGGTGGTACATCCCAGTTGTTTCAAATGATTCTCATATTTCTTTAACTTCAGCTGAAGAAATGATTCATGGTAGGGCTGGGACTGAGGCCAGAGACAGGGTCTTCAAACACAATGGGAAGCCAGCCATGCAAGAGTTCTGCAAGAGCCAGTGGGTAGCAAAATAAAGTTCAAAAACAGAGGCCATTATGTTTTGAGAGGCAGAGGTGGGCAGATCACCTCAGGTCAGGAGTTTGAGACCAGCCTGGCCAACATGGTGAAACCCCATCTCTACTAAATGTACCAAAAATTAGCTGGGCATAGTGATGGGCACCTGTAATACCAGCTACTCAGGAGGCTGAGAGAGGAGAATCACTTGAACCCAGGAGGCGGAAGTTGCAGTGAGCTGAGATCGTGCTATTGCACTCCAGCCTGGGCAGCAAGAGTGAAACTCTGTCTCAGAAAAACAAAAAACAAAAAAACAAAAAAACGGAGGCCATTAAGTAGGAAGGAGTTGGTACCAGGGTAGAAGCACAGTAATATCTGAAAGACAATTTAGCAGAAGATTAGATTCTAATACTTAGGGTAGTGGAAAATGGTGGGGATGAGTTCCAAAAAAAGAGACTGGTTTAGGAACTGTATTAGAATTGGAGTTTAAGAGACCCAAAAGAATCAGGACAGAGGAGAACTTTCTGGAGTCTAGACAAGATATCACCAGTCAAGAAATCAAGTCTACCTTTTGTCACTTGTCTGGCCTGCTTCTTAATGGAAAACAGATGTGGCCTTTGATAATCTGAAATGACTTTGTGGTTCTTCACCATGTTATTCTCTCTCCAAAGGACAGCCTTGAGTCTAAGTCACTTCTATTCACATCTAATGTATAGCTTACAAAGAGAAAATGTTGCCTCTGCCGATAACTGCTGAGAAATCCTGTAACACAGACTTGCAGTTGATTGAAGCACAGCTAGATATAATTTTTATTGGCAGATTTATATCTACTAGCTATTTCTACCCTTACCTATATCATAAATAAAGGTCCTAGAGAGATGTGGCCTGAAGAAATCCAAAACGATTACCTTTCAATTTTAAATAAAATTTTCTCTTAGTTGAAGCCTGATTTCTTCCAATTCAGTTCAATTTCCTTCAGATTGAGGCCCATGGACTTAGGCTACAATTGGGACTTCTCTCAATATTCCTTTTCTTTGGTTGAGTTTGCTCAGATCATGAGCTAAGGAATGCCTATGTGCAACTCCGCTGTGGTGAAGCCTGACACTTTTGCTGAGAAGTCAGGTAGCTCTGGGCTAAAACTCTGGATGTGGTACTTTCAACCAGTGGACTGCCTTTGTGGAGATCCCTAATCTTCTCTGAGTCTCAGTTTGCTCTTCTGCAAAATAGGGATAATCATGACCTCTGTGATTTTAGTGAGTTGATGAGGATCCTCTTCTCTGCAAACATCACCAACTTCCCGAGGCCCCACCCTGTCCTCCCTGTGCGCAGGCCATTTGGAGGTTCTCTGGGGGGCCCTTTTTATTTGACTGTCTCACCAGAATGGTTGTGTTCTGAGAAAGGACTTCTTCTGGGCTGCAGGTTGCCAATTTCTTGTTGTATCCTCACATGGAAAGAGCATGAGAGAGCTTTCTGGGATCCTTTATATAAAGACACTAATCCCATTCAGGAAGACTCCACTGTCATAACCTAATTACCTCTAAAGGCGTCACCTCCTAGCACTATCACACTGGAAGTTAATATTTTAACATAGGAATTTTAGGGGGACACAAACATTCAGTCCATTGCATGATGGACATAATTAACTTACCCAATACCTGGCACAGAATACATGATTTATTTTTAATTTAGATTTTTACTAATTCCAGCACAGTTGCAATAGCTTACACGTAACAATGAATCTTTGTTAAATAATAAGTGAATAGATATCCTAAGTACCCACTGAGGGACCAGTCGGTACATGTGAACTAATATCTTTGTCTAATGTGCTTGTTAATAATAGCATCATTAACTAAGGTAATTCTAAGTGATAGGAACTAGGTGAAATGCATAAATGTTCTCTTCTTTAATTCTCTCAGCAAATCTGTGAGGTGGTGTAATTGTCCTTTCTGAAGAAGGAAGAAGAAAGTAAGCTTAGTGAAGTTAAGTAACTACCCAAAGGATACACAGCTAGACAGTGGCTGAGTTCACATGTTAATCCAAGTCTATCTAACTTTGAAACCTCCTTTAAGCACAATAAAGAGGAGCTGAGGGAAGGATTTGAGGCCTGTGCTTAGGCGAGTCCCTTGGAGAGCAGAGAATCCCCTGGGCCATGGAACAATGTTGGGTCCCAGGGTAAGCAAACAGTGGGGGCCAGGGGAGGAAGGACATTCTGAGAGGGGCAAATTGGGGCCAGAGTTGTGTGGAATGGCCTCAAGGCAGCTGGGAAAGAGCTTTTGAGTGTTTGGGATACCTTTTTACCCCAGGATGAAAAAAGAACCATCAACCTTGCAGTCTAAAGGAACTGCTGCTGTTCCAAGCGATTTGAGCCCCTCACATGCAAACTCCATGAAAGTCCAGACTTTGTCTTGTTCATGCCGTGAATGGTGCTTGGCCTATAGTGGATGTTCAAAAATCATTTGTCATTTGAATGGATGGATGGATGGATGGATGGATAAGATGGATGGTGGATGGTTTAAAACATTTACTCTAAGACCTTGACTCTGAAATGGAGAAATGCCTCCATGCTTGTTCACAGAAGTAGGCACCATGCTTAATACTATTGAGGAAAATAAACAAGAAAGGAGTAGTGTCTAATCTCTGACTTCAAACAGAAACACAGTGTAACTGTGATGTTTACTGTCTTCTGGTAGGCTTAGGATTGTAAGGCAGACCCTTATAAGGTTGTTTATTTCCTGTTGAATCCTTAGCCTTCACAGCAGAAAAACCAAAACCAAAAAGGAACCCTTAATACAATGTACAAATTTAAATCTTTAAATGGCAGCAGAGTGGTCTTTGCCCAAGTTGGAAATGATTCCATCAAATTGGTGAAAAGAGGACACAAAACAGCTGACCCTATTGAAATGCATTTATTCAGGAGGTTTTCTCTGCTTATACAAAGTGCAGTCTAGAAACCCAGATATGTCTAATTGCATTAAGAAGAGTCAAATATCATGTTAATTTCCAAGCCTCTCTCCTCCTCTAGGCTACTCAACATTGGCCATCATCTCTTAAACAGCATTTGTTTTTTGTGTCTCCTTGACCTGTCAATGGTTCTTATTTATGTACCAGTCTGGTCACCTTGGCGTGGAGTGGGTAGAGAAGTGGGAGATGAAGGGATAGAAAATACTGCTTTTGCATAGAAGACCTTATAGGATAGTGTTATGTCATTGTTTACCCTTTCACATTCAATGTGGAATCTTGTCTTTAACTTTGGATCAAAAAGATTCAT